>NC_135235.1:736213437-736836437 GCF_051348905.1 Ranitomeya variabilis | reverse complement strand
GATGTGCACTGTTCCCGGAAAGTCTGCAAGAACGGGTCAATGCGTGGAGTGGACAGAGCAAGCTCCTAGTCCATCTCCCGGTTCCAAAAAGCCATTTAATATGTGGTCCCCACATAGGGGACGTATCAGATATTAAACTGACAAGAACAGATACTACACTACATCTTAGCCGTGAGGAGGCCGAGAAGCGATACTGGAAATGCTTTGCCGCATGGGCCGCACCAAGGCCTACAACCGACACCCATGGTGGAGACATAGCCAAAGATTGCCGCAGGGAAGACATTTTCAGAAACTCTGGGTGTATTCCCAATGACAGCTCTGGTGTGGCTGTGTGGGGGGGGGGGGGGTAGGTGGGTGTGTGTCTGTGTGTGTGTCTCTGTGTGTGATCGTTCACGCTGCGCACAACGCGCTTTGAATCTGCATAACTCCGCCTACTTTGACACACCCACCACTCCCATTGTGACTGCACGTGAAGGTTCCGTGCTAAGATTCTATCCACTGCAGGCAGCGCACCAGGTTGGTCAAAGGCATTAGAATACTCCTCCTCCTCACACAGGTGCAGATGGACAAGACAAGCAGATTCGAGAGCAGCACAGACACCAGTTTTCCTTTTTTTTCAAATACATATCATATCTACACCGCATTTGAAAGTCGGTGGTCTGGTCCACAAAAGGGAAACAATGCTTTCCAAAAGAATTCATGCATGCGGTGGTCACAAATGTGCTATGTATGGCAGAAGTACTCATTGGATACTTCAATTTAAATACCAAGTGCTGACAGCAGGCAGGCAGGCAGGCAGGCAGGCAGGCGCCTAATTTTGTAGATGGCACAATATATTATCAACACTGTAACAAAGGCCTAATTCAGGCCTACCTACATCTTCACACACCTGTTGCAACCTACAAAGACTGATTGATTAATTGATTGATTGATTGCTTGCATATTGGATGCAATACAATGCTTGACATACCTAGGTGAAAGCAAGGCACGGCACGGCACGGCACGGCACGGCACGGCACACAAAATGTTGCAATTGGCCAGGAGAAATCAAGCAAAACGTTACATTTGGCATGAGAAATGTGCTTTTTTGACCCTGAAACAAATTCCCATAAAGGGTTAAAGGACAACTTGCTCGTGCTGATTTCAATTCATTCTGTTTTTAGAAACCGGATCAGAGAAGATGTGCACTGTTCCCGGAAAGTCTGCAAGAACGGGTCAATGCGTGGAGTGGACAGAGCAAGCTCCTAGTCCATCTCCCGGTTCCAAAAAGCCATTTAATATGTGGTCCCCACATAGGGGACGTATCAGATATTAAACTGACAAGAACAGATACTACACTACATCTTAGCCGTGAGGAGGCCGAGAAGCGATACTGGAAATGCTTTGCCGCATGGGCCGCACCAAGGCCTACAACCGACACCCATGGTGGAGACATAGCCAAAGATTGCCGCAGGGAAGACATTTTCAGAAACTCTGGGTGTATTCCCAATGACAGCTCTGGTGTGGCTGTGTGGGGGGGGGGGGGGGTAGGTGGGTGTGTGTCTGTGTGTGTGTCTCTGTGTGTGATCGTTCACGCTGCGCACAACGCGCTTTGAATCTGCATAACTCCGCCTACTTTGACACACCCACCACTCCCATTGTGACTGCACGTGAAGGTTCCGTGCTAAGATTCTATCCACTGCAGGCAGCGCACCAGGTTGGTCAAAGGCATTAGAATACTCCTCCTCCTCACACAGGTGCAGATGGACAAGACAAGCAGATTCGAGAGCAGCACAGACACCAGTTTTCCTTTTTTTTCAAATACATATCATATCTACACCGCATTTGAAAGTCGGTGGTCTGGTCCACAAAAGGGAAACAATGCTTTCCAAAAGAATTCATGCATGCGGTGGTCACAAATGTGCTATGTATGGCAGAAGTACTCATTGGATACTTCAATTTAAATACCAAGTGCTGACAGCAGGCAGGCAGGCAGGCAGGCAGGCAGGCAGGCGCCTAATTTTGTAGATGGCACAATATATTATCAACACTGTAACAAAGGCCTAATTCAGGCCTACCTACATCTTCACACACCTGTTGCAACCTACAAAGACTGATTGATTAATTGATTGATTGATTGCTTGCATATTGGATGCAATACAATGCTTGACATACCTAGGTGAAAGCAAGGCACGGCACGGCACGGCACGGCACGGCACGGCACACAAAATGTTGCAATTGGCCAGGAGAAATCAAGCAAAACGTTACATTTGGCATGAGAAATGTGCTTTTTTGACCCTGAAACAAATTCCCATAAAGGGTTAAAGGACAACTTGCTCGTGCTGATTTCAATTCATTCTGTTTTTAGAAACCGGATCAGAGAAGATGTGCACTGTTCCCGGAAAGTCTGCAAGAACGGGTCAATGCGTGGAGTGGACAGAGCAAGCTCCTAGTCCATCTCCCGGTTCCAAAAAGCCATTTAATATGTGGTCCCCACATAGGGGACGTATCAGATATTAAACTGACAAGAACAGATACTACACTACATCTTAGCCGTGAGGAGGCCGAGAAGCGATACTGGAAATGCTTTGCCGCATGGGCCGCACCAAGGCCTACAACCGACACCCATGGTGGAGACATAGCCAAAGATTGCCGCAGGGAAGACATTTTCAGAAACTCTGGGTGTATTCCCAATGACAGCTCTGGTGTGGCTGTGTGGGGGGGGGGGGGGTAGGTGGGTGTGTGTCTGTGTGTGTGTCTCTGTGTGTGATCGTTCACGCTGCGCACAACGCGCTTTGAATCTGCATAACTCCGCCTACTTTGACACACCCACCACTCCCATTGTGACTGCACGTGAAGGTTCCGTGCTAAGATTCTATCCACTGCAGGCAGCGCACCAGGTTGGTCAAAGGCATTAGAATACTCCTCCTCCTCACACAGGTGCAGATGGACAAGACAAGCAGATTCGAGAGCAGCACAGACACCAGTTTTCCTTTTTTTTCAAATACATATCATATCTACACCGCATTTGAAAGTCGGTGGTCTGGTCCACAAAAGGGAAACAATGCTTTCCAAAAGAATTCATGCATGCGGTGGTCACAAATGTGCTATGTATGGCAGAAGTACTCATTGGATACTTCAATTTAAATACCAAGTGCTGACAGCAGGCAGGCAGGCAGGCAGGCAGGCAGGCAGGCGCCTAATTTTGTAGATGGCACAATATATTATCAACACTGTAACAAAGGCCTAATTCAGGCCTACCTACATCTTCACACACCTGTTGCAACCTACAAAGACTGATTGATTAATTGATTGATTGATTGCTTGCATATTGGATGCAATACAATGCTTGACATACCTAGGTGAAAGCAAGGCACGGCACGGCACGGCACGGCACGGCACGGCACACAAAATGTTGCAATTGGCCAGGAGAAATCAAGCAAAACGTTACATTTGGCATGAGAAATGTGCTTTTTTGACCCTGAAACAAATTCCCATAAAGGGTTAAAGGACAACTTGCTCGTGCTGATTTCAATTCATTCTGTTTTTAGAAACCGGATCAGAGAAGATGTGCACTGTTCCCGGAAAGTCTGCAAGAACGGGTCAATGCGTGGAGTGGACAGAGCAAGCTCCTAGTCCATCTCCCGGTTCCAAAAAGCCATTTAATATGTGGTCCCCACATAGGGGACGTATCAGATATTAAACTGACAAGAACAGATACTACACTACATCTTAGCCGTGAGGAGGCCGAGAAGCGATACTGGAAATGCTTTGCCGCATGGGCCGCACCAAGGCCTACAACCGACACCCATGGTGGAGACATAGCCAAAGATTGCCGCAGGGAAGACATTTTCAGAAACTCTGGGTGTATTCCCAATGACAGCTCTGGTGTGGCTGTGTGGGGGGGGGGGGGGTAGGTGGGTGTGTGTCTGTGTGTGTGTCTCTGTGTGTGATCGTTCACGCTGCGCACAACGCGCTTTGAATCTGCATAACTCCGCCTACTTTGACACACCCACCACTCCCATTGTGACTGCACGTGAAGGTTCCGTGCTAAGATTCTATCCACTGCAGGCAGCGCACCAGGTTGGTCAAAGGCATTAGAATACTCCTCCTCCTCACACAGGTGCAGATGGACAAGACAAGCAGATTCGAGAGCAGCACAGACACCAGTTTTCCTTTTTTTTCAAATACATATCATATCTACACCGCATTTGAAAGTCGGTGGTCTGGTCCACAAAAGGGAAACAATGCTTTCCAAAAGAATTCATGCATGCGGTGGTCACAAATGTGCTATGTATGGCAGAAGTACTCATTGGATACTTCAATTTAAATACCAAGTGCTGACAGCAGGCAGGCAGGCAGGCAGGCAGGCAGGCGCCTAATTTTGTAGATGGCACAATATATTATCAACACTGTAACAAAGGCCTAATTCAGGCCTACCTACATCTTCACACACCTGTTGCAACCTACAAAGACTGATTGATTAATTGATTGATTGATTGCTTGCATATTGGATGCAATACAATGCTTGACATACCTAGGTGAAAGCAAGGCACGGCACGGCACGGCACGGCACGGCACGGCACACAAAATGTTGCAATTGGCCAGGAGAAATCAAGCAAAACGTTACATTTGGCATGAGAAATGTGCTTTTTTGACCCTGAAACAAATTCCCATAAAGGGTTAAAGGACAACTTGCTCGTGCTGATTTCAATTCATTCTGTTTTTAGAAACCGGATCAGAGAAGATGTGCACTGTTCCCGGAAAGTCTGCAAGAACGGGTCAATGCGTGGAGTGGACAGAGCAAGCTCCTAGTCCATCTCCCGGTTCCAAAAAGCCATTTAATATGTGGTCCCCACATAGGGGACGTATCAGATATTAAACTGACAAGAACAGATACTACACTACATCTTAGCCGTGAGGAGGCCGAGAAGCGATACTGGAAATGCTTTGCCGCATGGGCCGCACCAAGGCCTACAACCGACACCCATGGTGGAGACATAGCCAAAGATTGCCGCAGGGAAGACATTTTCAGAAACTCTGGGTGTATTCCCAATGACAGCTCTGGTGTGGCTGTGTGGGGGGGGGGGGGGTAGGTGGGTGTGTGTCTGTGTGTGTGTCTCTGTGTGTGATCGTTCACGCTGCGCACAACGCGCTTTGAATCTGCATAACTCCGCCTACTTTGACACACCCACCACTCCCATTGTGACTGCACGTGAAGGTTCCGTGCTAAGATTCTATCCACTGCAGGCAGCGCACCAGGTTGGTCAAAGGCATTAGAATACTCCTCCTCCTCACACAGGTGCAGATGGACAAGACAAGCAGATTCGAGAGCAGCACAGACACCAGTTTTCCTTTTTTTTCAAATACATATCATATCTACACCGCATTTGAAAGTCGGTGGTCTGGTCCACAAAAGGGAAACAATGCTTTCCAAAAGAATTCATGCATGCGGTGGTCACAAATGTGCTATGTATGGCAGAAGTACTCATTGGATACTTCAATTTAAATACCAAGTGCTGACAGTAGGCAGGCAGGCAGGCAGGCAGGCAGGCAGGCGCCTAATTTTGTAGATGGCACAATATATTATCAACACTGTAACAAAGGCCTAATTCAGGCCTACCTACATCTTCACACACCTGTTGCAACCTACAAAGACTGATTGATTAATTGATTGATTGATTGCTTGCATATTGGATGCAATACAATGCTTGACATACCTAGGTGAAAGCAAGGCACGGCACGGCACGGCACGGCACGGCACGGCACACAAAATGTTGCAATTGGCCAGGAGAAATCAAGCAAAACGTTACATTTGGCATGAGAAATGTGCTTTTTTGACCCTGAAACAAATTCCCATAAAGGGTTAAAGGACAACTTGCTCGTGCTGATTTCAATTCATTCTGTTTTTAGAAACCGGATCAGAGAAGATGTGCACTGTTCCCGGAAAGTCTGCAAGAACGGGTCAATGCGTGGAGTGGACAGAGCAAGCTCCTAGTCCATCTCCCGGTTCCAAAAAGCCATTTAATATGTGGTCCCCACATAGGGGACGTATCAGATATTAAACTGACAAGAACAGATACTACACTACATCTTAGCCGTGAGGAGGCCGAGAAGCGATACTGGAAATGCTTTGCCGCATGGGCCGCACCAAGGCCTACAACCGACACCCATGGTGGAGACATAGCCAAAGATTGCCGCAGGGAAGACATTTTCAGAAACTCTGGGTGTATTCCCAATGACAGCTCTGGTGTGGCTGTGTGGGGGGGGGGGGGTAGGTGGGTGTGTGTCTGTGTGTGTGTCTCTGTGTGTGATCGTTCACGCTGCGCACAACGCGCTTTGAATCTGCATAACTCCGCCTACTTTGACACACCCACCACTCCCATTGTGACTGCACGTGAAGGTTCCGTGCTAAGATTCTATCCACTGCAGGCAGCGCACCAGGTTGGTCAAAGGCATTAGAATACTCCTCCTCCTCACACAGGTGCAGATGGACAAGACAAGCAGATTCGAGAGCAGCACAGACACCAGTTTTCCTTTTTTTTCAAATACATATCATATCTACACCGCATTTGAAAGTCGGTGGTCTGGTCCACAAAAGGGAAACAATGCTTTCCAAAAGAATTCATGCATGCGGTGGTCACAAATGTGCTATGTATGGCAGAAGTACTCATTGGATACTTCAATTTAAATACCAAGTGCTGACAGCAGGCAGGCAGGCAGGCAGGCAGGCAGGCAGGCGCCTAATTTTGTAGATGGCACAATATATTATCAACACTGTAACAAAGGCCTAATTCAGGCCTACCTACATCTTCACACACCTGTTGCAACCTACAAAGACTGATTGATTAATTGATTGATTGATTGCTTGCATATTGGATGCAATACAATGCTTGACATACCTAGGTGAAAGCAAGGCACGGCACGGCACGGCACGGCACGGCACGGCACACAAAATGTTGCAATTGGCCAGGAGAAATCAAGCAAAACGTTACATTTGGCATGAGAAATGTGCTTTTTTGACCCTGAAACAAATTCCCATAAAGGGTTAAAGGACAACTTGCTCGTGCTGATTTCAATTCATTCTGTTTTTAGAAACCGGATCAGAGAAGATGTGCACTGTTCCCGGAAAGTCTGCAAGAACGGGTCAATGCGTGGAGTGGACAGAGCAAGCTCCTAGTCCATCTCCCGGTTCCAAAAAGCCATTTAATATGTGGTCCCCACATAGGGGACGTATCAGATATTAAACTGACAAGAACAGATACTACACTACATCTTAGCCGTGAGGAGGCCGAGAAGCGATACTGGAAATGCTTTGCCGCATGGGCCGCACCAAGGCCTACAACCGACACCCATGGTGGAGACATAGCCAAAGATTGCCGCAGGGAAGACATTTTCAGAAACTCTGGGTGTATTCCCAATGACAGCTCTGGTGTGGCTGTGTGGGGGGGGGGGGGGTAGGTGGGTGTGTGTCTGTGTGTGTGTCTCTGTGTGTGATCGTTCACGCTGCGCACAACGCGCTTTGAATCTGCATAACTCCGCCTACTTTGACACACCCACCACTCCCATTGTGACTGCACGTGAAGGTTCCGTGCTAAGATTCTATCCACTGCAGGCAGCGCACCAGGTTGGTCAAAGGCATTAGAATACTCCTCCTCCTCACACAGGTGCAGATGGACAAGACAAGCAGATTCGAGAGCAGCACAGACACCAGTTTTCCTTTTTTTTCAAATACATATCATATCTACACCGCATTTGAAAGTCGGTGGTCTGGTCCACAAAAGGGAAACAATGCTTTCCAAAAGAATTCATGCATGCGGTGGTCACAAATGTGCTATGTATGGCAGAAGTACTCATTGGATACTTCAATTTAAATACCAAGTGCTGACAGCAGGCAGGCAGGCAGGCAGGCAGGCAGGCAGGCGCCTAATTTTGTAGATGGCACAATATATTATCAACACTGTAACAAAGGCCTAATTCAGGCCTACCTACATCTTCACACACCTGTTGCAACCTACAAAGACTGATTGATTAATTGATTGATTGATTGCTTGCATATTGGATGCAATACAATGCTTGACATACCTAGGTGAAAGCAAGGCACGGCACGGCACGGCACGGCACGGCACGGCACACAAAATGTTGCAATTGGCCAGGAGAAATCAAGCAAAACGTTACATTTGGCATGAGAAATGTGCTTTTTTGACCCTGAAACAAATTCCCATAAAGGGTTAAAGGACAACTTGCTCGTGCTGATTTCAATTCATTCTGTTTTTAGAAACCGGATCAGAGAAGATGTGCACTGTTCCCGGAAAGTCTGCAAGAACGGGTCAATGCGTGGAGTGGACAGAGCAAGCTCCTAGTCCATCTCCCGGTTCCAAAAAGCCATTTAATATGTGGTCCCCACATAGGGGACGTATCAGATATTAAACTGACAAGAACAGATCACTTTTCAAATAGGGTTTATTAAAATCAGACATACATCATAAATCCAAACAAATCAAAGACTTGAATAAAATATGACATAAAAACAAATACAAATCTGATTATAAAACAGGGTAAAAATATAAAAACAGTACAATACATATGCATATAAAACTGTGTTCTTTTATCTTGCTGAGACCCATTTGCAATTCTTCAGATTTTAAAACCATTGTTGTTAAAAGTAATCCAAGTAAAATAAAATTCACACTTGAATAAAACATGGCTTAAAACAATCTGATAAAAAATTAAGAACACAAATAAATACAACTAATAAGCATATACTTTACATATGTAAATACATGTTCCAGATTTGTAAACACCATAACCGTTTTGCTTCTTTAACTCCCATTTTTTTACAGTCATGCAGGTAGTATGTATACATCTCACACAGTGCCAGTCCAATACAGTCATTTACAGAAATAACATCACGTTTAAACAGAAGTATGTTTCGCACTTTCCATATTGATTCTTTGAAACAGTTAATCATTAGCCATGCCACCCGAGCTTGTTTCATGGTAGGGCAGTTAATAATACCGTATATTATTGTGTCACAGGTTAGGGACTGTACCCCACATATCCATTTTAGGAGGGTACCCACTGTTTGCCAGAGCTCCTGAGCATAGGAGCAGTCCCAGAATAAATGAAACACAGACTCCTCTGGCGCACACCTGTCTCTAGGGCATCTGGCACTGGCCACCAAACCCCTATGATGCTGAAAAGCCCTTGTTGGGAGGCACTGATGAACTACCTGCCAAGCCAGATCCTTTTGGGAGTTACTAAGGGCTGGACAGGCAACATTATTCCATACTAGCCTGCATCTGGAGATGGAAAAATTGGACACGTCCTCCATCTCCTCGTGACCCTTACAGATAATGGTTAACTTCCGCTGGTCAAGAAGGAACTGACGGTCAACATGAACTAAATCATACTCGGAAATGGTGCTTTCCAAGACCCTGTATTGTTCGGGGGGTGATAAAAGGAAAGGGCAGTTAGTATTCATGCTAAAATTTAGCTTCCTAAAAGTGAATCCTGTAGCGTATCTCAGGAAGCACGAGAAAGCCCCAACATTGTTCAAGTTTTTATAACAAAAAACAAAGAACTTGATAAAAATAAATAGTTTCAGGTTGGGAAAAGCCTTGCCACCGTTCTTCTTACTTTTACAAACCACCACCCTCCTTAATTTCTCCATTTTGGAACCCCATAGAAAATAAAACAGTGGTTTCATAAGCGCCTTTAAGTAGAGGGGGTTTGGAGGGAAGACCATAGCAGCATACAAAATGATGGGAAGTAATACCATTTTAATCACTAGAATCTTACCCTCCATTGATAACTTGCGGATTTGCCACAGGGAAATTTTTTGGTTCAATTTATTGAGTACCAGGTCCCAGTTTTCTTTACCATCATTATCCTGGTTGAACAAGATACCCAGAATCTTGATTCCAACTGTTTGTGTTAGGACCCGGGGGGGGTCTGATTCCCATTGGCCCATTATCAAACAGTCACATTTGTTAATATTTAGCTTAAAACCAGAACCCGCACTAAAAATTTCCGTAATTAAAATTGCTCTATTAATGGATGCTGAGCTGGTACCATACACTGATATATCATCCATATAGCCCAGAGCCTTAACTTGCTGCCCACCCCCACCTGGAATAAAGATCCCCCTGACCACCTTGTCCTGACGCAGCAGGCACAACAGTGGCTCAATGGAACAGATAAATAAAAGTGGGGACATGGGACAGCCTTGTTTTACTCCGGACTGAAGCACCACCTCTTTAGTTAAAAACCCATTAATTAAAACCTGTGCACATGACTGTTTGTATAAAAGCGATATTTTCTGGATAAAAGACTTAGGGAACCCCATCCTTTCTAAAACTTTAAAAAGATAAAAGTGGGAGACCCTATCAAAGGCCTTCATAAAATCCAAAGATAAAATCGCTAATGGTTGTTTTCTGTCCTTTTGATACCAGATCAGATCCCGAATTAAGTTAAGGTGCTCCCAGATTGATCTCCCGGGGATACCGCACACCTGATCAGGATGGATCACATTTTTAATAACCATCTTTAATCTGCCAGAGATAATTTTTGCAAGGATTTTATAGTCTATATTCAATAGTGAAATGGGCCTCCAATTTTCCAGTTTTGTTCTATCGCCTTTTTTGAAAATGAGGGTGATTATGCTTTTTCGCCATGAGTACGGTAAAGAGTCGGCCATAAAGGCTTCACTAACCACCTGTAAGAAATCATTTTTAATAATATCCCAAAAACAAATATAAAATTCAATAGGGAGGCCGTCTGATCCAGGAGCCTTGCCGTTAGCAAAGCTCTTTAAGGCAGTTTCAACTTCAGATGTTGAAACATCGCTTTCTAAAAACTCCTGGTCCTCCTTATTTAAAAACTGAGATAAAACATTAAGATTTCCATTAAAAGAGGTCTCGTCAATATTTTTTTTACTAAAAAGATCATCATAAAAATTAAAGGTTTTCTCTAAAATACCCCCAGTGGAAGTCTCTCCTTCCAATTCCACAATCACTTGTTTTTTGTCATTGACTTTTTTAAAGAAAAACCTTGAGCATGACTCACCCTCTTCTAAATATTTTACACGAGCATTAAAAATTACCTCTTTCCCCTTACATTCCAGGAATTTATGGATTTCAATTTGAATTTTTGCCATCTCGCCATCCACCCCAGGCACTCCCCACTTCTTAAGCCTATGGAGAGTCTGCAGCCTGACATTAAAATCTCTAAAACATTTCCTTTTTTCACGTGCCTTTCTTTTGCCAACTTTGATAAAAAACTCTTTTATACGAGTTTTAACACACTCCCACCACCCCAGCATACTCTGTTTTGGGTGTTTCCGCCCCCTCCATATTTTATATTTGGCTATAAAGTCTGCCCTTACCAACTCATCTTCTAGAAGGAGTGTATTCAGTTTCCACATACCTTTACCTACATTAGCATCCCCAGGAACCTGCAGGTTGGTATGTAGTAATACATGGTCAGAAAAGATGTTTTCCATCAGCCCTGCGTTACTGGATTTAAAAACATCATTAGAACAGAAAATAAAATCAATACGGGAAGACAGCCCTCTACCCTTCCACGTGTATCCTGGGTCAGAAGGGTGGGACTTCCTCCATACATCTAATAATTTAAGGTCTGTCAATAGGTGTTTTAACAGACTAGACGTTTTGTCTGTTCTTCCAACACCATCACCACCACTCCGCCCCTCTCCCAACATGACACAATTAAAATCCCCTCCCACTATTATTGGAGATGGACCTGTTAAAAACAAAGATATGTCATTAAAAAGGGAGGCACGTTCATTTTTCTCTGGGGATGCATAAATATTCATAAAACGACATGTAAAACCATTTAAAACAACGTGGATTAATAAGGCACGACCTGGAATGATTTCAGTGACAGATAAAATATTCACATTTTGACCTTTGAATAAAATCCCAACCCCGGCAGCTTTATTTTCATTCGACCCTGACCAGACAGAGGGTCCTGCTGTCCAGTCTTTAATTAGGTTGGGATATGATAGTGCATGATCAATACCACACTCCTGCAGGAAAAAGACCTCAAAACTCAAAGTCATTAGCCATGCAAACAAAGCAGCCCTCCTAGTTGGGCTCTTTAGGCTTCTCACATTCAGTGAGGCAATACGGATGTCTGCCATGTTAAGTCTTTTTTACGATTCTTGGCTCTCCGAATCAGACTCATTAAACTGTGATATTGCAGGTGATAAAGTGGCCACAGTCAGTAAACTGGCAGTATCATCGGAGTCTGTGTATTCCTCTATCTGATTAGTCCCTTCTGGGCTGAGAATACTCTGTGAGGAAACAGCCAGAAAGATTTTACGGGATGACTCAGGATGGCACTCCTCCTCCCGAGTCTCCTCACGGCTCCTCTTACCACTGACACTGACATCCATCTGGTCCGCAAGGTTCTCTCCAGGCTCTGCAGCTTGTGGAATGTCCATACCCCCATCAGGGCCAGATGTATCCCCAGGAACAGGGTGACCAGCAGGTCCGGCTCCAGGATCAGCAGTTGATTCATGGCCTCCATCCTTCAAACAGGCATCAGGACGTCCCTCTGGATTGGCATCAGGTTGGGCCTCCGGACAGGTTTCAGGGCAGGCATCCAATCTACCGTCAGTATGGTCATCAGCAGGGACCTCTGGATGGGCATCAGGAATGGCACCAACCGCTCTGGATACACGCCTCTTTTTTTGATCTTTCTCATATCTCTGAGGAAGTGCCCCCTCCCCGCCAGGCGGAACCTGGACACCTGCAGGAGTAGGCACGGGTACCACTACGGCTGTGGGAGCCGAGTCATTAGACTTGGGTACCGTCCGAGCTTCAACTGAGTCAAACCGCATATGACCCGCAGTGATGTCCGCAAAGCTCACACCGGCGACTACTGAGCTTGCTCTGCTGGCATCAGCAGGGACCCCCGCGGAACTAGCCGCAGATGCCCTAGAGCCACCATGAGACCTTGTCCGCAGTGGACAATTGCTAAACAGGTGATCAGCCTGTCCGCAACTACTGCAGGTCTTTTCGTTTTTGCAGTCCTTTGAGGCATGACCCCATTTACCACAATTGTGGCACTGACTCATCCGCTCATTTTTACAGTCACTCTGCATGTGACCGAAATCGCCACACTTTCGACATCTGAACGGCTGCCCATTGTAAAACAGATAGCCATGGTCTCTCCCCAGCACCACTGTGGAGGGGGGGTGCATAAGGCCTTCTACACCCATAGGGTCAGGTCTGAAACGTACCATAAAACGTCGTTTCCCGTTCCAGAAACCGCTTCTCCCTTTGACGTTCCCCGTGAACCTGACAGACGTGCAATATCTGTTCAGGAACAGTTCAATATCCTCTCGGGCCACATGAGGATTGAACATATGTACCACGAGGGGTACGTCAAGCTCGCCATACAGAGCAGTGAAAACCACTCCTTCCAACAGCTTGTTGAAACGCTCGCCCTTAACTCGCTCGTAAAGGTTTTGGCAGGCAATCTTGGTTGCCAGAGTTAAGACATACGAGTTCTGCCCCTTCTCCTGCAGGCAGTAGATGTCGCTCTCCTTTACTCCCAATAGATTCCTCAGAATCTGTACGTAGAACTCTCGAGGGTTATCATAACCGACATGTGTTACCGGAACCTCGACCTTAATCGAGTTCCTTATCTGGCCGGCGCCAGATGAAAATTGCCACTCACATGGCATCGCAGCAGGCTTGGCTCAGGCTTACCGTCACGACGGGCTCGGCCTTTCGCCGGGGGATCGCACCTCGTTGCCTGGGGACTAATCCAGCTCTCTAATAGCAGCAGGGGGGTGAAGTCCCACCATAAGTGAGACAATCCCCCCAGGCCAAAGAGCCGGGTACCCCAGGCACCTTCCAGCCAAGACCAAGGCAGCAACTATATGGTCACTACACCTGATCTTAGCCGTGAGGCCGAGAAGCGATACTGGAAATGCTTTGCCGCATGGGCCGCACCAAGGCCTACAACCGACACCCATGGTGGAGACATAGCCAAAGATTGCCGCAGGGAAGACATTTTCAGAAACTCTGGGTGTATTCCCAATGACAGCTCTGGTGTGGCTGTGTGGGGGGGGGGGGTAGGTGGGTGTGTGTCTGTGTGTGTGTCTCTGTGTGTGATCGTTCACGCTGCGCACAACGCGCTTTGAATCTGCATAACTCCGCCTACTTTGACACACCCACCACTCCCATTGTGACTGCACGTGAAGGTTCCGTGCTAAGATTCTATCCACTGCAGGCAGCGCACCAGGTTGGTCAAAGGCATTAGAATACTCCTCCTCCTCACACAGGTGCAGATGGACAAGACAAGCAGATTCGAGAGCAGCACAGACACCAGTTTTCCTTTTTTTTCAAATACATATCATATCTACACCGCATTTGAAAGTCGGTGGTCTGGTCCACAAAAGGGAAACAATGCTTTCCAAAAGAATTCATGCATGCGGTGGTCACAAATGTGCTATGTATGGCAGAAGTACTCATTGGATACTTCAATTTAAATACCAAGTGCTGACAGCAGGCAGGCAGGCAGGCAGGCAGGCAGGCAGGCGCCTAATTTTGTAGATGGCACAATATATTATCAACACTGTAACAAAGGCCTAATTCAGGCCTACCTACATCTTCACACACCTGTTGCAACCTACAAAGACTGATTGATTAATTGATTGATTGATTGCTTGCATATTGGATGCAATACAATGCTTGACATACCTAGGTGAAAGCAAGGCACGGCACGGCACGGCACGGCACGGCACGGCACACAAAATGTTGCAATTGGCCAGGAGAAATCAAGCAAAACGTTACATTTGGCATGAGAAATGTGCTTTTTTGACCCTGAAACAAATTCCCATAAAGGGTTAAAGGACAACTTGCTCGTGCTGATTTCAATTCATTCTGTTTTTAGAAACCGGATCAGAGAAGATGTGCACTGTTCCCGGAAAGTCTGCAAGAACGGGTCAATGCGTGGAGTGGACAGAGCAAGCTCCTAGTCCATCTCCCGGTTCCAAAAAGCCATTTAATATGTGGTCCCCACATAGGGGACGTATCAGATATTAAACTGACAAGAACAGATACTACACTACATCTTAGCCGTGAGGAGGCCGAGAAGCGATACTGGAAATGCTTTGCCGCATGGGCCGCACCAAGGCCTACAACCGACACCCATGGTGGAGACATAGCCAAAGATTGCCGCAGGGAAGACATTTTCAGAAACTCTGGGTGTATTCCCAATGACAGCTCTGGTGTGGCTGTGTGGGGGGGGGGGGGGGTAGGTGGGTGTGTGTCTGTGTGTGTGTCTCTGTGTGTGATCGTTCACGCTGCGCACAACGCGCTTTGAATCTGCATAACTCCGCCTACTTTGACACACCCACCACTCCCATTGTGACTGCACGTGAAGGTTCCGTGCTAAGATTCTATCCACTGCAGGCAGCGCACCAGGTTGGTCAAAGGCATTAGAATACTCCTCCTCCTCACACAGGTGCAGATGGACAAGACAAGCAGATTCGAGAGCAGCACAGACACCAGTTTTCCTTTTTTTTCAAATACATATCATATCTACACCGCATTTGAAAGTCGGTGGTCTGGTCCACAAAAGGGAAACAATGCTTTCCAAAAGAATTCATGCATGCGGTGGTCACAAATGTGCTATGTATGGCAGAAGTACTCATTGGATACTTCAATTTAAATACCAAGTGCTGACAGCAGGCAGGCAGGCAGGCAGGCAGGCAGGCGCCTAATTTTGTAGATGGCACAATATATTATCAACACTGTAACAAAGGCCTAATTCAGGCCTACCTACATCTTCACACACCTGTTGCAACCTACAAAGACTGATTGATTAATTGATTGATTGATTGCTTGCATATTGGATGCAATACAATGCTTGACATACCTAGGTGAAAGCAAGGCACGGCACGGCACGGCACGGCACGGCACGGCACACAAAATGTTGCAATTGGCCAGGAGAAATCAAGCAAAACGTTACATTTGGCATGAGAAATGTGCTTTTTTGACCCTGAAACAAATTCCCATAAAGGGTTAAAGGACAACTTGCTCGTGCTGATTTCAATTCATTCTGTTTTTAGAAACCGGATCAGAGAAGATGTGCACTGTTCCCGGAAAGTCTGCAAGAACGGGTCAATGCGTGGAGTGGACAGAGCAAGCTCCTAGTCCATCTCCCGGTTCCAAAAAGCCATTTAATATGTGGTCCCCACATAGGGGACGTATCAGATATTAAACTGACAAGAACAGATACTACACTACATCTTAGCCGTGAGGAGGCCGAGAAGCGATACTGGAAATGCTTTGCCGCATGGGCCGCACCAAGGCCTACAACCGACACCCATGGTGGAGACATAGCCAAAGATTGCCGCAGGGAAGACATTTTCAGAAACTCTGGGTGTATTCCCAATGACAGCTCTGGTGTGGCTGTGTGGGGGGGGGGGGGGTAGGTGGGTGTGTGTCTGTGTGTGTGTCTCTGTGTGTGATCGTTCACGCTGCGCACAACGCGCTTTGAATCTGCATAACTCCGCCTACTTTGACACACCCACCACTCCCATTGTGACTGCACGTGAAGGTTCCGTGCTAAGATTCTATCCACTGCAGGCAGCGCACCAGGTTGGTCAAAGGCATTAGAATACTCCTCCTCCTCACACAGGTGCAGATGGACAAGACAAGCAGATTCGAGAGCAGCACAGACACCAGTTTTCCTTTTTTTTCAAATACATATCATATCTACACCGCATTTGAAAGTCGGTGGTCTGGTCCACAAAAGGGAAACAATGCTTTCCAAAAGAATTCATGCATGCGGTGGTCACAAATGTGCTATGTATGGCAGAAGTACTCATTGGATACTTCAATTTAAATACCAAGTGCTGACAGCAGGCAGGCAGGCAGGCAGGCAGGCAGGCAGGCGCCTAATTTTGTAGATGGCACAATATATTATCAACACTGTAACAAAGGCCTAATTCAGGCCTACCTACATCTTCACACACCTGTTGCAACCTACAAAGACTGATTGATTAATTGATTGATTGATTGCTTGCATATTGGATGCAATACAATGCTTGACATACCTAGGTGAAAGCAAGGCACGGCACGGCACGGCACGGCACGGCACGGCACACAAAATGTTGCAATTGGCCAGGAGAAATCAAGCAAAACGTTACATTTGGCATGAGAAATGTGCTTTTTTGACCCTGAAACAAATTCCCATAAAGGGTTAAAGGACAACTTGCTCGTGCTGATTTCAATTCATTCTGTTTTTAGAAACCGGATCAGAGAAGATGTGCACTGTTCCCGGAAAGTCTGCAAGAACGGGTCAATGCGTGGAGTGGACAGAGCAAGCTCCTAGTCCATCTCCCGGTTCCAAAAAGCCATTTAATATGTGGTCCCCACATAGGGGACGTATCAGATATTAAACTGACAAGAACAGATACTACACTACATCTTAGCCGTGAGGAGGCCGAGAAGCGATACTGGAAATGCTTTGCCGCATGGGCCGCACCAAGGCCTACAACCGACACCCATGGTGGAGACATAGCCAAAGATTGCCGCAGGGAAGACATTTTCAGAAACTCTGGGTGTATTCCCAATGACAGCTCTGGTGTGGCTGTGTGGGGGGGGGGGGGTAGGTGGGTGTGTGTCTGTGTGTGTGTCTCTGTGTGTGATCGTTCACGCTGCGCACAACGCGCTTTGAATCTGCATAACTCCGCCTACTTTGACACACCCACCACTCCCATTGTGACTGCACGTGAAGGTTCCGTGCTAAGATTCTATCCACTGCAGGCAGCGCACCAGGTTGGTCAAAGGCATTAGAATACTCCTCCTCCTCACACAGGTGCAGATGGACAAGACAAGCAGATTCGAGAGCAGCACAGACACCAGTTTTCCTTTTTTTTCAAATACATATCATATCTACACCGCATTTGAAAGTCGGTGGTCTGGTCCACAAAAGGGAAACAATGCTTTCCAAAAGAATTCATGCATGCGGTGGTCACAAATGTGCTATGTATGGCAGAAGTACTCATTGGATACTTCAATTTAAATACCAAGTGCTGACAGCAGGCAGGCAGGCAGGCAGGCAGGCAGGCGCCTAATTTTGTAGATGGCACAATATATTATCAACACTGTAACAAAGGCCTAATTCAGGCCTACCTACATCTTCACACACCTGTTGCAACCTACAAAGACTGATTGATTAATTGATTGATTGATTGCTTGCATATTGGATGCAATACAATGCTTGACATACCTAGGTGAAAGCAAGGCACGGCACGGCACGGCACGGCACGGCACGGCACACAAAATGTTGCAATTGGCCAGGAGAAATCAAGCAAAACGTTACATTTGGCATGAGAAATGTGCTTTTTTGACCCTGAAACAAATTCCCATAAAGGGTTAAAGGACAACTTGCTCGTGCTGATTTCAATTCATTCTGTTTTTAGAAACCGGATCAGAGAAGATGTGCACTGTTCCCGGAAAGTCTGCAAGAACGGGTCAATGCGTGGAGTGGACAGAGCAAGCTCCTAGTCCATCTCCCGGTTCCAAAAAGCCATTTAATATGTGGTCCCCACATAGGGGACGTATCAGATATTAAACTGACAAGAACAGATAAGGTTTCAACAAAATTTTATTTAGTCATAAGACATAGAACAAGAAAATTTGAAACCTTTTGTGCAAAAGAAACATAGACAATTACAATAATAAAATACAACTACATGAAACAACTTAATATAAAACAGTATTCCACATATAAAAACACCATCTACGATTCGCTTCTTTCTTCCCCACATCTTTAACATCCTTTAAAAAATAAATAAACATTTCACTAAAAGCCAATTTAATACAATCATTAACAGAGATAAAATCACGGTTAAAAAGTAGAATGTTTCTCACTTTCCAGATTGCATTTTTGGCACAGTTTATTATACACCAGCATATTTTGAACTGGTGTGTAGTGGGGCAATTAAAAAGTCCATATAAAACATACTCATAGCTAAAATCTTTAAGACCACAAACCCATTTTAAAAGTATCCCAAATCTCCCCCAAAGTTCTTGTGCAAAACAGCAGTTCCAAAAAAGGTGCAAAACAGTCTCATCCTCTCGGCAAGAGTCTCTTGGGCACTTTGCCCGCGCCGCCAGGCCTCTCCTGTGCTGGAAGTCTCTGGTTGGGAGGCACTGGCGGGCAGCCATCCATGCAAGGTCTTTGTGAATGTTGGCCAAGAATTTTCCAAAAACGTTCCTCCACACACGCTTGGATCTCCTCCATGAGAAGTTGCTCACCGGGGACACTCCTTCTTCTCTTCTCAGATACACCATCAGTTTTTTCCGGTCCAGAAGGAGATCCGCATCCAAGTCCTTTAATTTATGAGTCCTTATCACCTTTTCTAAAACAATAAAATGCTTGGGCGGGCATAATAAAATGGGTGCTGATAAGCATGGCCTAGACCATCTTTTAAAGATAAAACCACAAGTATATCTTAAAAACAGACTAAAAGTAGAATTAGTGTTAAAAACTTTAAAACAGAAACAAAAGAAATTTATATACAAATACAAATGCAAGTCAGGGACATCTTTTCCTCCATTTTGCTGTTTCTTGTACATTTCCGTTCGCCTCAGCTTTTCCATTTTTGATCCCCAAATGAACATGAAAATACATCGAGTAAGTTTTCTTAGCATCAACTCAGAAGGAGGATAGACCATGGCAATATAAAGCATCATTGGCAACAAAACAGATTTAATGATTAAAATTTTTCCCTCAATTGACAGGCTTCTCAAATTCCAGAAGGAGAGCTTTTTCACTATTTTATGCTGTACCTCCTCCCAGCTCACGTGTCCATCATTATTAGCGTCAAATACAATTCCCAAGATTTTAACATTGTCGTGCTTCAATTTTACTGCTGGTAGGTCATTTGTATCCCAGGAACCCAAAATCAAACATTCAGTTTTATTAAAATTCATTTTAAAACCTGAAGCCTGACTAAAAAAATTGGTGCACATTACCACTCTCCGAAGTGAAGCAGGGTCTGTACAGATGGCAGTAACATCATCCATGTAAGCAAATACTTTGACTTGGGCCCCTCCTCCACCCGGAATAGGAACCCCTCGGACCACTTTGTCTCTCCGGATCATACACAGCAGGGGTTCCATAGCACAAATAAAAAGAATTGGGGATAATGGACACCCCTGCTTCACTCCGGATTCCAACGGGATAAAATCTGTTAAAAAACCATTGACAGAAATTTGAGAAAACACATTATTATATAAAATCATAATACGAGATAAAAACATGTCGGGGATCGCCATTTGTTTTAAAACTTTAAAAAGATACTCATGCGAGACCCTGTCAAACGCCTTTTCAAAGTCCAGTGCCAACAGGGCCAGGCTCTGACTTCTATCCCTAGAGTACCATATTGCATCTCTAATAACATTTAATATCTCAGCAATATTCCTCCCTGGTACTCCACATACTTGTTCGGGTTGTATCAGTTTGTTAATAACAGTTTTAAAACGACAAGCAATAATTTTGGCTAAAACTTTATAATCCATGTTGAGGAGGGTGATAGGCCTCCAGTTCTTGAGGTCATCACGAGCGCCCTTTTTCTTATAAATTAAGGACACTATCCCCCTCCTCCATGACTTAGGCAGCTCTGAACACATAAAAACCTCTTTAAAAAGTGCTAAAAGATCCTCCTTTAAAACATCCCAAAAAGTCAAATAAAATTCAACAGGTAGACCATCTGCTCCTGGGGCTTTCCCTTTTGAAAAACTTTTAAAAACATTAAAAAGTTCTTCCAGGCTAACATCATTTATTAAAAACCCCTGGTCTACAGAACTTAACTTAAAATCTAGGATATTAAGAGCATCTTGTAAAAACACATTATTTACACTTTTTTTACTAAAAAGGTCTCTATAAAAATTAAAAGCCACCTTCTTCATACCTTCCACAGTTGTTTCTCCATCAAGACAGGTGATCGTCTCCTTTTTCTCCATCACTTTTTTAAAAAAGAAACGTGTACACTTCTCACCTTCTTCTAAATGTTTCACTTTGGAATTAAAAATTATTTCTTTACCTTTTTGATCTAGGCACAATTGTATTTCAGTTTTTAGGCTTGCAATATCATCTTCCACCTCTAGTCCTATCTCTTTAAATTTGTGGAGAGTTTGCAGTCTCATATTTAAATTTACATAAATCTGCTTTTTCAGCCGCGCCTTCCTTTTTCCAGCCCTGATAAAAAACACCCTTATTTTATCTTTGATCACTTCCCACCAGGATAGGATTTTAATATATGGAGGCCTTAGCTGTCTCCATTCCTGGTAGGCATTACAGAAGTCTGACCTCACCTGAGGGTCTTCCAGCAAATGGACTCCCAGGCGCCATAAACCTCTGTTTATCCTCAGCTCTCCTTGATACTCTATCTTTAAGCTTAAAATTTTATGATCAGAGAATAAATTAGGCATTAAAACAAATTGTACAGGGCTAAAATCCTCAGATAAAAACATAAAATCGATCCTGGAAGCCACTCCCCGACCGGACCATGTAAATCCTGGGTCCGTCGGCGAAAGCGACCTCCAGGCATCGCATAACTTAAAATCGGTCTGCAAGCTATTTAGTAAAAAACACGACTTATCTATCTTACGGATTGGGTCACCTCCTCCTCGGCGCTCATTCACATTCAGGCAATTAAAGTCCCCAGCTATCAAGAGAGGAGATGACCCTACACAGAAAACCGGTAAAATTTCAAACAAACGTATACGCTCCTGTTTATCTGGTGGAGCGTACACATTAATGACACGGAAATTAAAATTATTAAAACACAAATGTACTAGGATAGCTCTGCCGGGTACAATCTCAGTAACAGAGGAGATGATGATGTTATTACCTCGGCAGAGCAGACCCACACCAGCAGACTTGTTCTCGTTCGAGCCCGACCATACAGAGGGCCCTAGTTTCCAGTCCTTTTTTATCTCGTTATACCGGATTCCATGCTGCAGACCACACTCCTGTAAAAAACATATGTCAAAGTCTAATGTTTCAAAAAAATCAAAAAGAGCAGCCCTGCGAACAGGGCTCTTTAGAGATCTCACATTAAGTGAGAGACACCTCATGGATGGCATTTATGTCATGGTGGAGGAGAGACTTCCATAATGTCCACCAACTCCTCAATCACCACTTGTAGTGAGGAAAAAGAGTCAATGTTCCGGGGATCCGAGGAGCCAGGTAGTGGATACCCAGAAGAGTCCGAATTCAGCCACACGTCTCCGCTGGCAAGGCACACATCCGGAGATTCCGGGTTGGGCTCCAGAAGAGTATCCCCCCGCAGCTTCTTTCCAGAAGGCTCAGACAGCTCACTCGTGCAGTCGTCCTCTGTGATAGCTACATGGCCTCTCACTTCCTGGGGGACCTCCAGATCTGACAGAACGGCCTCATCCACACCAACACCTGTAGGGAAAAAAACTGCGGTCTGCTGGCTTGAGTCCCTGGGAATGACTGGGGTCTTCGCCACAGTGCCCCCCACCGCCAACGTAGTGGGGGCGCTCTGCTCCAACACACCAGCCTCATCCGAGACCTTCGACACAAGGGTTACCCCCCCAACGGGAGAGTCCCCCTGCTCCAGTCTCTGGGTGGTCCGCCCTCCGCCCTTTTTTTGGGACTTCGACACAGGAGGGCCTCCCTGAGGGCCACCACACTCCTGCTCCGTCCCCACCTTCTCCTCCGCGCCCTTGGCCTTCTCAGCCGCCTCCTCTGCTGTAGGAACAGTGGGACTTGGCTCAGGCCTTACTCCGGTCTCCGGGATATTCCGCACAGCATGGACCGGGACAATAGCTGGTTCCCGCCTTGGCACGGGTCCCTCAGCCGCCTCTGCATATGTACGGACTTTGGTCCTATGTGGGCATCCCCGGAACATATGTCCATCCTCCCCGCATAGGTTACAAACCTTCTTTTGAGGGCAATCCTTCATTAAGTGTCCGAGTTGGCCACAATTACTGCAGCGGAATGCTCTTCTTTCCACACAATTACCTTGGGTATGCCCCATCTTGCCACAGTTCCTGCAATACATAGGCATACCTGTGTAGAATAAGTAGCCACGGCTCTTCCCAATGGTGATGGTAGAGGGGGGATGCTCTGTTCCTCCAAAGCCCTCAGGATTTTTCTTCAGCCGCACCAGGAATTTCCGCTTGCCACACCAGAAACCAACGGCGTTTTTAACATTCCCTTGAAAGGTTACTTCATCGCAATAGCGACGCAAACAGGTTACAATGTCCAATACTTCCACAAAAGGATTTGGAAAGAAAACAATCATTTGTACCTCCTCTTGGACGAAAAGCAGGGAGAAGACCAGGCCCTCCAGTTCATCAGCAAACATGTGTTCATTCACCTTTTGGACCAACTGCTGACAACAACCATGGCTCCTAAAGGTAATAGTATAAGTACCTTTCTGCTCGTTGTCCTGAAAACAGAAGATGTCCTCTCTGCCGAACTCCAGGATCCCAAGAAGGACGGTGTTGCAAACGTAGCGGATTTCTTTCTCCTTCCGGTATCTCTCCAAGACCTCGATACGGACCGTGTTCCTCATCCGGGGTTCTCCCGATGCAAAGGTAAGTGTAGCCGGCATCCTTCCGAAAAAGAACTCCAGCTGTAAGCACACAAGAAAAAAAAGGCTAGCGCCCTTTTTAAGGCGATCGCAACTCGTTGCTCCGGACTAATCCTCTCTCCCTATAGCAGCAGGGGGGTGAAGCCCCTCCGAAGAGGAGCGATCCCCCCAGGCCGAGAGAGAGGGTACCGAAAGCACCCGACCTGACTACAATCTCTCAGTTAGACTGATTGATCGCAGCCATGAGGCCGAGAAGCGATAGTGGTCACGCTGTGCCACGTGAGCCGCACCAAGGCCTACAACCGACACCCATTGTGGAGACCTAGCAAAAGATTGCGGCAGGGAAGACATTTTCAGAAACTCTGGGTGTATTCCCAATGACAGCTCTGGTGTGGCTGTGTGGGGGGGGGGGGGGTAGGTGGGTGTGTGTCTGTGTGTGTGTCTCTGTGTGTGATCGTTCACGCTGCGCACAACGCGCTTTGAATCTGCATAACTCCGCCTACTTTGACACACCCACCACTCCCATTGTGACTGCACGTGAAGGTTCCGTGCTAAGATTCTATCCACTGCAGGCAGCGCACCAGGTTGGTCAAAGGCATTAGAATACTCCTCCTCCTCACACAGGTGCAGATGGACAAGACAAGCAGATTCGAGAGCAGCACAGACACCAGTTTTCCTTTTTTTTCAAATACATATCATATCTACACCGCATTTGAAAGTCGGTGGTCTGGTCCACAAAAGGGAAACAATGCTTTCCAAAAGAATTCATGCATGCGGTGGTCACAAATGTGCTATGTATGGCAGAAGTACTCATTGGATACTTCAATTTAAATACCAAGTGCTGACAGCAGGCAGGCAGGCAGGCAGGCAGGCAGGCAGGCGCCTAATTTTGTAGATGGCACAATATATTATCAACACTGTAACAAAGGCCTAATTCAGGCCTACCTACATCTTCACACACCTGTTGCAACCTACAAAGACTGATTGATTAATTGATTGATTGATTGCTTGCATATTGGATGCAATACAATGCTTGACATACCTAGGTGAAAGCAAGGCACGGCACGGCACGGCACGGCACGGCACGGCACACAAAATGTTGCAATTGGCCAGGAGAAATCAAGCAAAACGTTACATTTGGCATGAGAAATGTGCTTTTTTGACCCTGAAACAAATTCCCATAAAGGGTTAAAGGACAACTTGCTCGTGCTGATTTCAATTCATTCTGTTTTTAGAAACCGGATCAGAGAAGATGTGCACTGTTCCCGGAAAGTCTGCAAGAACGGGTCAATGCGTGGAGTGGACAGAGCAAGCTCCTAGTCCATCTCCCGGTTCCAAAAAGCCATTTAATATGTGGTCCCCACATAGGGGACGTATCAGATATTAAACTGACAAGAACAGATACTACACTACATCTTAGCCGTGAGGAGGCCGAGAAGCGATACTGGAAATGCTTTGCCGCATGGGCCGCACCAAGGCCTACAACCGACACCCATGGTGGAGACATAGCCAAAGATTGCCGCAGGGAAGACATTTTCAGAAACTCTGGGTGTATTCCCAATGACAGCTCTGGTGTGGCTGTGTGGGGGGGGGGGGGGGTAGGTGGGTGTGTGTCTGTGTGTGTGTCTCTGTGTGTGATCGTTCACGCTGCGCACAACGCGCTTTGAATCTGCATAACTCCGCCTACTTTGACACACCCACCACTCCCATTGTGACTGCACGTGAAGGTTCCGTGCTAAGATTCTATCCACTGCAGGCAGCGCACCAGGTTGGTCAAAGGCATTAGAATACTCCTCCTCCTCACACAGGTGCAGATGGACAAGACAAGCAGATTCGAGAGCAGCACAGACACCAGTTTTCCTTTTTTTTCAAATACATATCATATCTACACCGCATTTGAAAGTCGGTGGTCTGGTCCACAAAAGGGAAACAATGCTTTCCAAAAGAATTCATGCATGCGGTGGTCACAAATGTGCTATGTATGGCAGAAGTACTCATTGGATACTTCAATTTAAATACCAAGTGCTGACAGCAGGCAGGCAGGCAGGCAGGCAGGCAGGCAGGCGCCTAATTTTGTAGATGGCACAATATATTATCAACACTGTAACAAAGGCCTAATTCAGGCCTACCTACATCTTCACACACCTGTTGCAACCTACAAAGACTGATTGATTAATTGATTGATTGATTGCTTGCATATTGGATGCAATACAATGCTTGACATACCTAGGTGAAAGCAAGGCACGGCACGGCACGGCACGGCACGGCACGGCACACAAAATGTTGCAATTGGCCAGGAGAAATCAAGCAAAACGTTACATTTGGCATGAGAAATGTGCTTTTTTGACCCTGAAACAAATTCCCATAAAGGGTTAAAGGACAACTTGCTCGTGCTGATTTCAATTCATTCTGTTTTTAGAAACCGGATCAGAGAAGATGTGCACTGTTCCCGGAAAGTCTGCAAGAACGGGTCAATGCGTGGAGTGGACAGAGCAAGCTCCTAGTCCATCTCCCGGTTCCAAAAAGCCATTTAATATGTGGTCCCCACATAGGGGACGTATCAGATATTAAACTGACAAGAACAGATACTACACTACATCTTAGCCGTGAGGAGGCCGAGAAGCGATACTGGAAATGCTTTGCCGCATGGGCCGCACCAAGGCCTACAACCGACACCCATGGTGGAGACATAGCCAAAGATTGCCGCAGGGAAGACATTTTCAGAAACTCTGGGTGTATTCCCAATGACAGCTCTGGTGTGGCTGTGTGGGGGGGGGGGGGGGGTAGGTGGGTGTGTGTCTGTGTGTGTGTCTCTGTGTGTGATCGTTCACGCTGCGCACAACGCGCTTTGAATCTGCATAACTCCGCCTACTTTGACACACCCACCACTCCCATTGTGACTGCACGTGAAGGTTCCGTGCTAAGATTCTATCCACTGCAGGCAGCGCACCAGGTTGGTCAAAGGCATTAGAATACTCCTCCTCCTCACACAGGTGCAGATGGACAAGACAAGCAGATTCGAGAGCAGCACAGACACCAGTTTTCCTTTTTTTTCAAATACATATCATATCTACACCGCATTTGAAAGTCGGTGGTCTGGTCCACAAAAGGGAAACAATGCTTTCCAAAAGAATTCATGCATGCGGTGGTCACAAATGTGCTATGTATGGCAGAAGTACTCATTGGATACTTCAATTTAAATACCAAGTGCTGACAGCAGGCAGGCAGGCAGGCAGGCAGGCAGGCAGGCGCCTAATTTTGTAGATGGCACAATATATTATCAACACTGTAACAAAGGCCTAATTCAGGCCTACCTACATCTTCACACACCTGTTGCAACCTACAAAGACTGATTGATTAATTGATTGATTGATTGCTTGCATATTGGATGCAATACAATGCTTGACATACCTAGGTGAAAGCAAGGCACGGCACGGCACGGCACGGCACGGCACGGCACACAAAATGTTGCAATTGGCCAGGAGAAATCAAGCAAAACGTTACATTTGGCATGAGAAATGTGCTTTTTTGACCCTGAAACAAATTCCCATAAAGGGTTAAAGGACAACTTGCTCGTGCTGATTTCAATTCATTCTGTTTTTAGAAACCGGATCAGAGAAGATGTGCACTGTTCCCGGAAAGTCTGCAAGAACGGGTCAATGCGTGGAGTGGACAGAGCAAGCTCCTAGTCCATCTCCCGGTTCCAAAAAGCCATTTAATATGTGGTCCCCACATAGGGGACGTATCAGATATTAAACTGACAAGAACAGATACTACACTACATCTTAGCCGTGAGGAGGCCGAGAAGCGATACTGGAAATGCTTTGCCGCATGGGCCGCACCAAGGCCTACAACCGACACCCATGGTGGAGACATAGCCAAAGATTGCCGCAGGGAAGACATTTTCAGAAACTCTGGGTGTATTCCCAATGACAGCTCTGGTGTGGCTGTGTGGGGGGGGGGGGGTAGGTGGGTGTGTGTCTGTGTGTGTGTCTCTGTGTGTGATCGTTCACGCTGCGCACAACGCGCTTTGAATCTGCATAACTCCGCCTACTTTGACACACCCACCACTCCCATTGTGACTGCACGTGAAGGTTCCGTGCTAAGATTCTATCCACTGCAGGCAGCGCACCAGGTTGGTCAAAGGCATTAGAATACTCCTCCTCCTCACACAGGTGCAGATGGACAAGACAAGCAGATTCGAGAGCAGCACAGACACCAGTTTTCCTTTTTTTTCAAATACATATCATATCTACACCGCATTTGAAAGTCGGTGGTCTGGTCCACAAAAGGGAAACAATGCTTTCCAAAAGAATTCATGCATGCGGTGGTCACAAATGTGCTATGTATGGCAGAAGTACTCATTGGATACTTCAATTTAAATACCAAGTGCTGACAGCAGGCAGGCAGGCAGGCAGGCAGGCAGGCAGGCGCCTAATTTTGTAGATGGCACAATATATTATCAACACTGTAACAAAGGCCTAATTCAGGCCTACCTACATCTTCACACACCTGTTGCAACCTACAAAGACTGATTGATTAATTGATTGATTGATTGCTTGCATATTGGATGCAATACAATGCTTGACATACCTAGGTGAAAGCAAGGCACGGCACGGCACGGCACGGCACGGCACGGCACACAAAATGTTGCAATTGGCCAGGAGAAATCAAGCAAAACGTTACATTTGGCATGAGAAATGTGCTTTTTTGACCCTGAAACAAATTCCCATAAAGGGTTAAAGGACAACTTGCTCGTGCTGATTTCAATTCATTCTGTTTTTAGAAACCGGATCAGAGAAGATGTGCACTGTTCCCGGAAAGTCTGCAAGAACGGGTCAATGCGTGGAGTGGACAGAGCAAGCTCCTAGTCCATCTCCCGGTTCCAAAAAGCCATTTAATATGTGGTCCCCACATAGGGGACGTATCAGATATTAAACTGACAAGAACAGATACTACACTACATCTTAGCCGTGAGGAGGCCGAGAAGCGATACTGGAAATGCTTTGCCGCATGGGCCGCACCAAGGCCTACAACCGACACCCATGGTGGAGACATAGCCAAAGATTGCCGCAGGGAAGACATTTTCAGAAACTCTGGGTGTATTCCCAATGACAGCTCTGGTGTGGCTGTGTGGGGGGGGGGGGGGGTAGGTGGGTGTGTGTCTGTGTGTGTGTCTCTGTGTGTGATCGTTCACGCTGCGCACAACGCGCTTTGAATCTGCATAACTCCGCCTACTTTGACACACCCACCACTCCCATTGTGACTGCACGTGAAGGTTCCGTGCTAAGATTCTATCCACTGCAGGCAGCGCACCAGGTTGGTCAAAGGCATTAGAATACTCCTCCTCCTCACACAGGTGCAGATGGACAAGACAAGCAGATTCGAGAGCAGCACAGACACCAGTTTTCCTTTTTTTTCAAATACATATCATATCTACACCGCATTTGAAAGTCGGTGGTCTGGTCCACAAAAGGGAAACAATGCTTTCCAAAAGAATTCATGCATGCGGTGGTCACAAATGTGCTATGTATGGCAGAAGTACTCATTGGATACTTCAATTTAAATACCAAGTGCTGACAGCAGGCAGGCAGGCAGGCAGGCAGGCAGGCAGGCGCCTAATTTTGTAGATGGCACAATATATTATCAACACTGTAACAAAGGCCTAATTCAGGCCTACCTACATCTTCACACACCTGTTGCAACCTACAAAGACTGATTGATTAATTGATTGATTGATTGCTTGCATATTGGATGCAATACAATGCTTGACATACCTAGGTGAAAGCAAGGCACGGCACGGCACGGCACGGCACACAAAATGTTGCAATTGGCCAGGAGAAATCAAGCAAAACGTTACATTTGGCATGAGAAATGTGCTTTTTTGACCCTGAAACAAATTCCCATAAAGGGTTAAAGGACAACTTGCTCGTGCTGATTTCAATTCATTCTGTTTTTAGAAACCGGATCAGAGAAGATGTGCACTGTTCCCGGAAAGTCTGCAAGAACGGGTCAATGCGTGGAGTGGACAGAGCAAGCTCCTAGTCCATCTCCCGGTTCCAAAAAGCCATTTAATATGTGGTCCCCACATAGGGGACGTATCAGATATTAAACTGACAAGAACAGATCACTTTTCAAATAGGGTTTATTAAAATCAGACATACATCATAAATCCAAACAAATCAAAGACTTGAATAAAATATGACATAAAAACAAATACAAATCTGATTATAAAACAGGGTAAAAATATAAAAACAGTACAATACATATGCATATAAAACTGTGTTCTTTTATCTTGCTGAGACCCATTTGCAATTCTTCAGATTTTAAAACCATTGTTGTTAAAAGTAATCCAAGTAAAATAAAATTCACACTTGAATAAAACATGGCTTAAAACAATCTGATAAAAAATTAAGAACACAAATAAATACAACTAATAAGCATATACTTTACATATGTAAATACATGTTCCAGATTTGTAAACACCATAACCGTTTTGCTTCTTTAACTCCCATTTTTTTACAGTCATGCAGGTAGTATGTATACATCTCACACAGTGCCAGTCCAATACAGTCATTTACAGAAATAACATCACGTTTAAACAGAAGTATGTTTCGCACTTTCCATATTGATTCTTTGAAACAGTTAATCATTAGCCATGCCACCCGAGCTTGTTTCATGGTAGGGCAGTTAATAATACCGTATATTATTGTGTCACAGGTTAGGGACTGTACCCCACATATCCATTTTAGGAGGGTACCCACTGTTTGCCAGAGCTCCTGAGCATAGGAGCAGTCCCAGAATAAATGAAACACAGACTCCTCTGGCGCACACCTGTCTCTAGGGCATCTGGCACTGGCCACCAAACCCCTATGATGCTGAAAAGCCCTTGTTGGGAGGCACTGATGAACTACCTGCCAAGCCAGATCCTTTTGGGAGTTACTAAGGGCTGGACAGGCAACATTATTCCATACTAGCCTGCATCTGGAGATGGAAAAATTGGACACGTCCTCCATCTCCTCGTGACCCTTACAGATAATGGTTAACTTCCGCTGGTCAAGAAGGAACTGACGGTCAACATGAACTAAATCATACTCGGAAATGGTGCTTTCCAAGACCCTGTATTGTTCGGGGGGTGATAAAAGGAAAGGGCAGTTAGTATTCATGCTAAAATTTAGCTTCCTAAAAGTGAATCCTGTAGCGTATCTCAGGAAGCACGAGAAAGCCCCAACATTGTTCAAGTTTTTATAACAAAAAACAAAGAACTTGATAAAAATAAATAGTTTCAGGTTGGGAAAAGCCTTGCCACCGTTCTTCTTACTTTTACAAACCACCACCCTCCTTAATTTCTCCATTTTGGAACCCCATAGAAAATAAAACAGTGGTTTCATAAGCGCCTTTAAGTAGAGGGGGTTTGGAGGGAAGACCATAGCAGCATACAAAATGATGGGAAGTAATACCATTTTAATCACTAGAATCTTACCCTCCATTGATAACTTGCGGATTTGCCACAGGGAAATTTTTTGGTTCAATTTATTGAGTACCAGGTCCCAGTTTTCTTTACCATCATTATCCTGGTTGAACAAGATACCCAGAATCTTGATTCCAACTGTTTGTGTTAGGACCCGGGGGGGGTCTGATTCCCATTGGCCCATTATCAAACAGTCACATTTGTTAATATTTAGCTTAAAACCAGAACCCGCACTAAAAATTTCCGTAATTAAAATTGCTCTATTAATGGATGCTGAGCTGGTACCATACACTGATATATCATCCATATAGCCCAGAGCCTTAACTTGCTGCCCACCCCCACCTGGAATAAAGATCCCCCTGACCACCTTGTCCTGACGCAGCAGGCACAACAGTGGCTCAATGGAACAGATAAATAAAAGTGGGGACATGGGACAGCCTTGTTTTACTCCGGACTGAAGCACCACCTCTTTAGTTAAAAACCCATTAATTAAAACCTGTGCACATGACTGTTTGTATAAAAGCGATATTTTCTGGATAAAAGACTTAGGGAACCCCATCCTTTCTAAAACTTTAAAAAGATAAAAGTGGGAGACCCTATCAAAGGCCTTCATAAAATCCAAAGATAAAATCGCTAATGGTTGTTTTCTGTCCTTTTGATACCAGATCAGATCCCGAATTAAGTTAAGGTGCTCCCAGATTGATCTCCCGGGGATACCGCACACCTGATCAGGATGGATCACATTTTTAATAACCATCTTTAATCTGCCAGAGATAATTTTTGCAAGGATTTTATAGTCTATATTCAATAGTGAAATGGGCCTCCAATTTTCCAGTTTTGTTCTATCGCCTTTTTTGAAAATGAGGGTGATTATGCTTTTTCGCCATGAGTACGGTAAAGAGTCGGCCATAAAGGCTTCACTAACCACCTGTAAGAAATCATTTTTAATAATATCCCAAAAACAAATATAAAATTCAATAGGGAGGCCGTCTGATCCAGGAGCCTTGCCGTTAGCAAAGCTCTTTAAGGCAGTTTCAACTTCAGATGTTGAAACATCGCTTTCTAAAAACTCCTGGTCCTCCTTATTTAAAAACTGAGATAAAACATTAAGATTTCCATTAAAAGAGGTCTCGTCAATATTTTTTTTACTAAAAAGATCATCATAAAAATTAAAGGTTTTCTCTAAAATACCCCCAGTGGAAGTCTCTCCTTCCAATTCCACAATCACTTGTTTTTTGTCATTGACTTTTTTAAAGAAAAACCTTGAGCATGACTCACCCTCTTCTAAATATTTTACACGAGCATTAAAAATTACCTCTTTCCCCTTACATTCCAGGAATTTATGGATTTCAATTTGAATTTTTGCCATCTCGCCATCCACCCCAGGCACTCCCCACTTCTTAAGCCTATGGAGAGTCTGCAGCCTGACATTAAAATCTCTAAAACATTTCCTTTTTTCACGTGCCTTTCTTTTGCCAACTTTGATAAAAAACTCTTTTATACGAGTTTTAACACACTCCCACCACCCCAGCATACTCTGTTTTGGGTGTTTCCGCCCCCTCCATATTTTATATTTGGCTATAAAGTCTGCCCTTACCAACTCATCTTCTAGAAGGAGTGTATTCAGTTTCCACATACCTTTACCTACATTAGCATCCCCAGGAACCTGCAGGTTGGTATGTAGTAATACATGGTCAGAAAAGATGTTTTCCATCAGCCCTGCGTTACTGGATTTAAAAACATCATTAGAACAGAAAATAAAATCAATACGGGAAGACAGCCCTCTACCCTTCCACGTGTATCCTGGGTCAGAAGGGTGGGACTTCCTCCATACATCTAATAATTTAAGGTCTGTCAATAGGTGTTTTAACAGACTAGACGTTTTGTCTGTTCTTCCAACACCATCACCACCACTCCGCCCCTCTCCCAACATGACACAATTAAAATCCCCTCCCACTATTATTGGAGATGGACCTGTTAAAAACAAAGATATGTCATTAAAAAGGGAGGCACGTTCATTTTTCTCTGGGGATGCATAAATATTCATAAAACGACATGTAAAACCATTTAAAACAACGTGGATTAATAAGGCACGACCTGGAATGATTTCAGTGACAGATAAAATATTCACATTTTGACCTTTGAATAAAATCCCAACCCCGGCAGCTTTATTTTCATTCGACCCTGACCAGACAGAGGGTCCTGCTGTCCAGTCTTTAATTAGGTTGGGATATGATAGTGCATGATCAATACCACACTCCTGCAGGAAAAAGACCTCAAAACTCAAAGTCATTAGCCATGCAAACAAAGCAGCCCTCCTAGTTGGGCTCTTTAGGCTTCTCACATTCAGTGAGGCAATACGGATGTCTGCCATGTTAAGTCTTTTTTACGATTCTTGGCTCTCCGAATCAGACTCATTAAACTGTGATATTGCAGGTGATAAAGTGGCCACAGTCAGTAAACTGGCAGTATCATCGGAGTCTGTGTATTCCTCTATCTGATTAGTCCCTTCTGGGCTGAGAATACTCTGTGAGGAAACAGCCAGAAAGATTTTACGGGATGACTCAGGATGGCACTCCTCCTCCCGAGTCTCCTCACGGCTCCTCTTACCACTGACACTGACATCCATCTGGTCCGCAAGGTTCTCTCCAGGCTCTGCAGCTTGTGGAATGTCCATACCCCCATCAGGGCCAGATGTATCCCCAGGAACAGGGTGACCAGCAGGTCCGGCTCCAGGATCAGCAGTTGATTCATGGCCTCCATCCTTCAAACAGGCATCAGGACGTCCCTCTGGATTGGCATCAGGTTGGGCCTCCGGACAGGTTTCAGGGCAGGCATCCAATCTACCGTCAGTATGGTCATCAGCAGGGACCTCTGGATGGGCATCAGGAATGGCACCAACCGCTCTGGATACACGCCTCTTTTTTTGATCTTTCTCATATCTCTGAGGAAGTGCCCCCTCCCCGCCAGGCGGAACCTGGACACCTGCAGGAGTAGGCACGGGTACCACTACGGCTGTGGGAGCCGAGTCATTAGACTTGGGTACCGTCCGAGCTTCAACTGAGTCAAACCGCATATGACCCGCAGTGATGTCCGCAAAGCTCACACCGGCGACTACTGAGCTTGCTCTGCTGGCATCAGCAGGGACCCCCGCGGAACTAGCCGCAGATGCCCTAGAGCCACCATGAGACCTTGTCCGCAGTGGACAATTGCTAAACAGGTGATCAGCCTGTCCGCAACTACTGCAGGTCTTTTCGTTTTTGCAGTCCTTTGAGGCATGACCCCATTTACCACAATTGTGGCACTGACTCATCCGCTCATTTTTACAGTCACTCTGCATGTGACCGAAATCGCCACACTTTCGACATCTGAACGGCTGCCCATTGTAAAACAGATAGCCATGGTCTCTCCCCAGCACCACTGTGGAGGGGGGGTGCATAAGGCCTTCTACACCCATAGGGTCAGGTCTGAAACGTACCATAAAACGTCGTTTCCCGTTCCAGAAACCGCTTCTCCCTTTGACGTTCCCCGTGAACCTGACAGACGTGCAATATCTGTTCAGGAACAGTTCAATATCCTCTCGGGCCACATGAGGATTGAACATATGTACCACGAGGGGTACGTCAAGCTCGCCATACAGAGCAGTGAAAACCACTCCTTCCAACAGCTTGTTGAAACGCTCGCCCTTAACTCGCTCGTAAAGGTTTTGGCAGGCAATCTTGGTTGCCAGAGTTAAGACATACGAGTTCTGCCCCTTCTCCTGCAGGCAGTAGATGTCGCTCTCCTTTACTCCCAATAGATTCCTCAGAATCTGTACGTAGAACTCTCGAGGGTTATCATAACCGACATGTGTTACCGGAACCTCGACCTTAATCGAGTTCCTTATCTGGCCGGCGCCAGATGAAAATTGCCACTCACATGGCATCGCAGCAGGCTTGGCTCAGGCTTACCGTCACGACGGGCTCGGCCTTTCGCCGGGGGATCGCACCTCGTTGCCTGGGGACTAATCCAGCTCTCTAATAGCAGCAGGGGGGTGAAGTCCCACCATAAGTGAGACAATCCCCCCAGGCCAAAGAGCCGGGTACCCCAGGCACCTTCCAGCCAAGACCAAGGCAGCAACTATATGGTCACTACACCTGATCTTAGCCGTGAGGCCGAGAAGCGATACTGGAAATGCTTTGCCGCATGGGCCGCACCAAGGCCTACAACCGACACCCATGGTGGAGACATAGCCAAAGATTGCCGCAGGGAAGACATTTTCAGAAACTCTGGGTGTATTCCCAATGACAGCTCTGGTGTGGCTGTGTGGGGGGGGGGGGTAGGTGGGTGTGTGTCTGTGTGTGTGTCTCTGTGTGTGATCGTTCACGCTGCGCACAACGCGCTTTGAATCTGCATAACTCCGCCTACTTTGACACACCCACCACTCCCATTGTGACTGCACGTGAAGGTTCCGTGCTAAGATTCTATCCACTGCAGGCAGCGCACCAGGTTGGTCAAAGGCATTAGAATACTCCTCCTCCTCACACAGGTGCAGATGGACAAGACAAGCAGATTCGAGAGCAGCACAGACACCAGTTTTCCTTTTTTTTCAAATACATATCATATCTACACCGCATTTGAAAGTCGGTGGTCTGGTCCACAAAAGGGAAACAATGCTTTCCAAAAGAATTCATGCATGCGGTGGTCACAAATGTGCTATGTATGGCAGAAGTACTCATTGGATACTTCAATTTAAATACCAAGTGCTGACAGCAGGCAGGCAGGCAGGCAGGCAGGCAGGCAGGCGCCTAATTTTGTAGATGGCACAATATATTATCAACACTGTAACAAAGGCCTAATTCAGGCCTACCTACATCTTCACACACCTGTTGCAACCTACAAAGACTGATTGATTAATTGATTGATTGATTGCTTGCATATTGGATGCAATACAATGCTTGACATACCTAGGTGAAAGCAAGGCACGGCACGGCACGGCACGGCACGGCACGGCACACAAAATGTTGCAATTGGCCAGGAGAAATCAAGCAAAACGTTACATTTGGCATGAGAAATGTGCTTTTTTGACCCTGAAACAAATTCCCATAAAGGGTTAAAGGACAACTTGCTCGTGCTGATTTCAATTCATTCTGTTTTTAGAAACCGGATCAGAGAAGATGTGCACTGTTCCCGGAAAGTCTGCAAGAACGGGTCAATGCGTGGAGTGGACAGAGCAAGCTCCTAGTCCATCTCCCGGTTCCAAAAAGCCATTTAATATGTGGTCCCCACATAGGGGACGTATCAGATATTAAACTGACAAGAACAGATTTTTTTTTTTTTTTTTTTTTTTTTAGTTTCATCAGTGTCATAACTCAAAATAAAACTAATCGTATTAAACGATATTAAACATGAGTTTGACTCATCATCTTGAAACCATTTCTTAAAAATAAAACAAATTACAAAACAATAAGAACACAAAACAACAAAAATTCCTCAAGTAAAATATTTGTGATAAACAAACAATAACTCTATAGCTCTATATATGAAACCTAAACATTTTCAAGTATAATACACCACCAAACTTCATCACAAAAAATAACAACTACATTTTCCTTTACTCCTTTTTCTTCGTCTTTTTCCAAACATTCTCTTTTAACTCTACATTGGAAGACATTAGAGCTGACTCAAACTCTTCCCAGCTTTCAAAACTAAAAGACGTAAAATTTTTAACTTCCTCTTCCTTCTCTATGCTCACATTCTCCACACTTTGTTCTTTCTTCATTTTTTCCTCTTTCTTCTTTTTTAAGTCCACCTTCTTAACCTTTTTAGGGTCCTTCAAAACCTCTTTCTGTTCCATCTTCATTTTTTCCTCTTTCTTCTTTTTTAAGTCCGCCATCTTTTTTCCCGCCATTTCCTTCACAGACGTTTCAATTTTTCCTTCATCAAATATATTTTCCTCCAACTTTTCCTTAACTTTTTCTACATACAAAAAGCCAACCTTTCCATTCACCATTATTTTTCCCGTCTTTATCTCTTCATTTTCACTCTTCCACCATAGAAATCTCCGCTTACCGTTCCAAACTCCAATGTTATTAACATAGTCCTTGTGAAAACTCACCATCCCGTAGCCTCTTTTCAAATACTCCAATACCTCTCTCATTTCCACATAAGGATCATCCATCTGAACAATCAATTTCTTTGGTTCTCCCAAAAATAACGCCTTCACACTGAAAATATCTGAATATTTTTCTCTCCAATTGTCCAAAAAACAAAAGCACTTATCTTCCGACTTTAAAGTAACATCAAAAATTCTCTTCACCTTAATTTCCTGCATGCACAGAATGTCCATTCTTCCAACCGATCCGTACTTCTCCAATAAGTCCAAAATCTTCTGCTCGTCCAAAAGATCATCCAACGAAAACTTCTTAACGAAAAATCTCAGACAATTCTTCTTCCTGAAAAGGCCCATCTCAAAAGTCCTTATGACTGCCCCCCACAGCTATGTGTGGTGACAGGGGTGATCGCCTCTCGTTGCCCAGGGACTAATCCGACTCCCCAATAGCAGCAGGGGGGTGAAGCCACACTGTTAAATGCAGCGATCCCCCCAGGCCAAGGAGCCGGGTACCCTGGGCACCTCAGGCCAGACCAAGTGCAACAACAATCAAGCCACTACACTTGATCTTAGCCATGAGGCCGAGAAGCGATACTGAGCACGCTGTGCCACGTGAGCCGCACCAAGGCCTACAACCGACACCCATTGTGGAGACCTAGCAAAAGATTGCGGCAGGGAAGACATTTTCAGAAACTCTGGGTGTATTCTCAATGACAGTTCTGGTGTGGGTGTGTGGGGGGGTAGGTGGCTGTGTGGGGGGGTAGGTGGCTGTGTGGGGGGGTAGGTAGGTGGGTGGGTGTGTGTCTGTGTGTGTTCGTTGAAGCGGTGCAGAACGCGTTTTGAATCTGCATAACTACGCCTACCTACTTTGACCACACCCTCCAGCCCCATTGTGACAGCACATGAATGTTTCGGGCTAAGATTCTATCTACTGCAGGCAGCGCACCTGGTTGGTGAAAAAGCATTAGAATACTCCTCACACAGGTGTAGATGAACAAGACAAGCAAGCATATTGAAGAAGATCAGCACAGGCACCATTGTAACTTATTTCTTTTTTTTTTTTTTAAAAAATGCATATAATACACCACATTGAAAAGTCGGTGGTCCACAAGAGGGAGACAATGTTTCCAAAAAGAATTCATGCGGTCGGTCACAAAAATGCAGTAGGTAGGTATGGCAGAACTACTCCTTGGATACTTCAATTGAAACGCCACCAAGTACTGACAGCAGCAGGGGCCTAATTTGGTAGATGGCACAGTCTATTTGCAACACTGTTACAAAGGCAGGCCTAATACAGGCCTACATCTTAGCACACCTGTTGCAGCAACCAGTAAAGACAAATCGATTGATTGATTGATTGATTGATTGATTGCAATGCAATGTGTGACATACATAGGGGAAAGCAGCAAGGCCAGGCCAGACCAGGCAAGGCACACCAAATGTTGCAATTGGCCAGGAGAAATCAAGCAAAACGTTACATTTGGCATGAGAAATGTGCTTTTTTGACCCTGAAACGAATTCCCATAAAGGGTTAAAGGACAACTTGCTCGTGCTGGCTGATTTCAATTCATTCTGTTTTTAGAAACCGGATCAGAGAAAGTTTGCACTGGTCCCGGAGATACTGCAGTAACGGGTCAATGCGTGGAGTGGACAGAGCAAGCTCCAAGTCCAGCTCCCCGTTCCAAAAAGCCATTTAATATGTGGTCCCCACATAGGGGACGTATCAGATATTAAACTGACAAGAACAGATACTACACTACATCTTAGCCGTGAGGAGGCCGAGAAGCGATACTGGAAATGCTTTGCCGCATGGGCCGCACCAAGGCCTACAACCGACACCCATGGTGGAGACATAGCCAAAGATTGCCGCAGGGAAGACATTTTCAGAAACTCTGGGTGTATTCCCAATGACAGCTCTGGTGTGGCTGTGTGGGGGGGGGGGGGTAGGTGGGTGTGTGTCTGTGTGTGTGTCTCTGTGTGTGATCGTTCACGCTGCGCACAACGCGCTTTGAATCTGCATAACTCCGCCTACTTTGACACACCCACCACTCCCATTGTGACTGCACGTGAAGGTTCCGTGCTAAGATTCTATCCACTGCAGGCAGCGCACCAGGTTGGTCAAAGGCATTAGAATACTCCTCCTCCTCACACAGGTGCAGATGGACAAGACAAGCAGATTCGAGAGCAGCACAGACACCAGTTTTCCTTTTTTTTCAAATACATATCATATCTACACCGCATTTGAAAGTCGGTGGTCTGGTCCACAAAAGGGAAACAATGCTTTCCAAAAGAATTCATGCATGCGGTGGTCACAAATGTGCTATGTATGGCAGAAGTACTCATTGGATACTTCAATTTAAATACCAAGTGCTGACAGCAGGCAGGCAGGCAGGCAGGCAGGCAGGCAGGCGCCTAATTTTGTAGATGGCACAATATATTATCAACACTGTAACAAAGGCCTAATTCAGGCCTACCTACATCTTCACACACCTGTTGCAACCTACAAAGACTGATTGATTAATTGATTGATTGATTGCTTGCATATTGGATGCAATACAATGCTTGACATACCTAGGTGAAAGCAAGGCACGGCACGGCACGGCACGGCACGGCACGGCACACAAAATGTTGCAATTGGCCAGGAGAAATCAAGCAAAACGTTACATTTGGCATGAGAAATGTGCTTTTTTGACCCTGAAACAAATTCCCATAAAGGGTTAAAGGACAACTTGCTCGTGCTGATTTCAATTCATTCTGTTTTTAGAAACCGGATCAGAGAAGATGTGCACTGTTCCCGGAAAGTCTGCAAGAACGGGTCAATGCGTGGAGTGGACAGAGCAAGCTCCTAGTCCATCTCCCGGTTCCAAAAAGCCATTTAATATGTGGTCCCCACATAGGGGACGTATCAGATATTAAACTGACAAGAACAGATACTACACTACATCTTAGCCGTGAGGAGGCCGAGAAGCGATACTGGAAATGCTTTGCCGCATGGGCCGCACCAAGGCCTACAACCGACACCCATGGTGGAGACATAGCCAAAGATTGCCGCAGGGAAGACATTTTCAGAAACTCTGGGTGTATTCCCAATGACAGCTCTGGTGTGGCTGTGTGGGGGGGGGGGGGGTAGGTGGGTGTGTGTCTGTGTGTGTGTCTCTGTGTGTGATCGTTCACGCTGCGCACAACGCGCTTTGAATCTGCATAACTCCGCCTACTTTGACACACCCACCACTCCCATTGTGACTGCACGTGAAGGTTCCGTGCTAAGATTCTATCCACTGCAGGCAGCGCACCAGGTTGGTCAAAGGCATTAGAATACTCCTCCTCCTCACACAGGTGCAGATGGACAAGACAAGCAGATTCGAGAGCAGCACAGACACCAGTTTTCCTTTTTTTTCAAATACATATCATATCTACACCGCATTTGAAAGTCGGTGGTCTGGTCCACAAAAGGGAAACAATGCTTTCCAAAAGAATTCATGCATGCGGTGGTCACAAATGTGCTATGTATGGCAGAAGTACTCATTGGATACTTCAATTTAAATACCAAGTGCTGACAGCAGGCAGGCAGGCAGGCAGGCAGGCAGGCAGGCGCCTAATTTTGTAGATGGCACAATATATTATCAACACTGTAACAAAGGCCTAATTCAGGCCTACCTACATCTTCACACACCTGTTGCAACCTACAAAGACTGATTGATTAATTGATTGATTGATTGCTTGCATATTGGATGCAATACAATGCTTGACATACCTAGGTGAAAGCAAGGCACGGCACGGCACGGCACGGCACGGCACGGCACACAAAATGTTGCAATTGGCCAGGAGAAATCAAGCAAAACGTTACATTTGGCATGAGAAATGTGCTTTTTTGACCCTGAAACAAATTCCCATAAAGGGTTAAAGGACAACTTGCTCGTGCTGATTTCAATTCATTCTGTTTTTAGAAACCGGATCAGAGAAGATGTGCACTGTTCCCGGAAAGTCTGCAAGAACGGGTCAATGCGTGGAGTGGACAGAGCAAGCTCCTAGTCCATCTCCCGGTTCCAAAAAGCCATTTAATATGTGGTCCCCACATAGGGGACGTATCAGATATTAAACTGACAAGAACAGATACTACACTACATCTTAGCCGTGAGGAGGCCGAGAAGCGATACTGGAAATGCTTTGCCGCATGGGCCGCACCAAGGCCTACAACCGACACCCATGGTGGAGACATAGCCAAAGATTGCCGCAGGGAAGACATTTTCAGAAACTCTGGGTGTATTCCCAATGACAGCTCTGGTGTGGCTGTGTGGGGGGGGGGGGGGGTAGGTGGGTGTGTGTCTGTGTGTGTGTCTCTGTGTGTGATCGTTCACGCTGCGCACAACGCGCTTTGAATCTGCATAACTCCGCCTACTTTGACACACCCACCACTCCCATTGTGACTGCACGTGAAGGTTCCGTGCTAAGATTCTATCCACTGCAGGCAGCGCACCAGGTTGGTCAAAGGCATTAGAATACTCCTCCTCCTCACACAGGTGCAGATGGACAAGACAAGCAGATTCGAGAGCAGCACAGACACCAGTTTTCCTTTTTTTTCAAATACATATCATATCTACACCGCATTTGAAAGTCGGTGGTCTGGTCCACAAAAGGGAAACAATGCTTTCCAAAAGAATTCATGCATGCGGTGGTCACAAATGTGCTATGTATGGCAGAAGTACTCATTGGATACTTCAATTTAAATACCAAGTGCTGACAGCAGGCAGGCAGGCAGGCAGGCAGGCAGGCAGGCGCCTAATTTTGTAGATGGCACAATATATTATCAACACTGTAACAAAGGCCTAATTCAGGCCTACCTACATCTTCACACACCTGTTGCAACCTACAAAGACTGATTGATTAATTGATTGATTGATTGCTTGCATATTGGATGCAATACAATGCTTGACATACCTAGGTGAAAGCAAGGCACGGCACGGCACGGCACGGCACGGCACGGCACACAAAATGTTGCAATTGGCCAGGAGAAATCAAGCAAAACGTTACATTTGGCATGAGAAATGTGCTTTTTTGACCCTGAAACAAATTCCCATAAAGGGTTAAAGGACAACTTGCTCGTGCTGATTTCAATTCATTCTGTTTTTAGAAACCGGATCAGAGAAGATGTGCACTGTTCCCGGAAAGTCTGCAAGAACGGGTCAATGCGTGGAGTGGACAGAGCAAGCTCCTAGTCCATCTCCCGGTTCCAAAAAGCCATTTAATATGTGGTCCCCACATAGGGGACGTATCAGATATTAAACTGACAAGAACAGATACTACACTACATCTTAGCCGTGAGGAGGCCGAGAAGCGATACTGGAAATGCTTTGCCGCATGGGCCGCACCAAGGCCTACAACCGACACCCATGGTGGAGACATAGCCAAAGATTGCCGCAGGGAAGACATTTTCAGAAACTCTGGGTGTATTCCCAATGACAGCTCTGGTGTGGCTGTGTGGGGGGGGGGGGGGTAGGTGGGTGTGTGTCTGTGTGTGTGTCTCTGTGTGTGATCGTTCACGCTGCGCACAACGCGCTTTGAATCTGCATAACTCCGCCTACTTTGACACACCCACCACTCCCATTGTGACTGCACGTGAAGGTTCCGTGCTAAGATTCTATCCACTGCAGGCAGCGCACCAGGTTGGTCAAAGGCATTAGAATACTCCTCCTCCTCACACAGGTGCAGATGGACAAGACAAGCAGATTCGAGAGCAGCACAGACACCAGTTTTCCTTTTTTTTCAAATACATATCATATCTACACCGCATTTGAAAGTCGGTGGTCTGGTCCACAAAAGGGAAACAATGCTTTCCAAAAGAATTCATGCATGCGGTGGTCACAAATGTGCTATGTATGGCAGAAGTACTCATTGGATACTTCAATTTAAATACCAAGTGCTGACAGCAGGCAGGCAGGCAGGCAGGCAGGCAGGCAGGCGCCTAATTTTGTAGATGGCACAATATATTATCAACACTGTAACAAAGGCCTAATTCAGGCCTACCTACATCTTCACACACCTGTTGCAACCTACAAAGACTGATTGATTAATTGATTGATTGATTGCTTGCATATTGGATGCAATACAATGCTTGACATACCTAGGTGAAAGCAAGGCACGGCACGGCACGGCACGGCACGGCACGGCACACAAAATGTTGCAATTGGCCAGGAGAAATCAAGCAAAACGTTACATTTGGCATGAGAAATGTGCTTTTTTGACCCTGAAACAAATTCCCATAAAGGGTTAAAGGACAACTTGCTCGTGCTGATTTCAATTCATTCTGTTTTTAGAAACCGGATCAGAGAAGATGTGCACTGTTCCCGGAAAGTCTGCAAGAACGGGTCAATGCGTGGAGTGGACAGAGCAAGCTCCTAGTCCATCTCCCGGTTCCAAAAAGCCATTTAATATGTGGTCCCCACATAGGGGACGTATCAGATATTAAACTGACAAGAACAGATACTACACTACATCTTAGCCGTGAGGAGGCCGAGAAGCGATACTGGAAATGCTTTGCCGCATGGGCCGCACCAAGGCCTACAACCGACACCCATGGTGGAGACATAGCCAAAGATTGCCGCAGGGAAGACATTTTCAGAAACTCTGGGTGTATTCCCAATGACAGCTCTGGTGTGGCTGTGTGGGGGGGGGGGGGGTAGGTGGGTGTGTGTCTGTGTGTGTGTCTCTGTGTGTGATCGTTCACGCTGCGCACAACGCGCTTTGAATCTGCATAACTCCGCCTACTTTGACACACCCACCACTCCCATTGTGACTGCACGTGAAGGTTCCGTGCTAAGATTCTATCCACTGCAGGCAGCGCACCAGGTTGGTCAAAGGCATTAGAATACTCCTCCTCCTCACACAGGTGCAGATGGACAAGACAAGCAGATTCGAGAGCAGCACAGACACCAGTTTTCCTTTTTTTTCAAATACATATCATATCTACACCGCATTTGAAAGTCGGTGGTCTGGTCCACAAAAGGGAAACAATGCTTTCCAAAAGAATTCATGCATGCGGTGGTCACAAATGTGCTATGTATGGCAGAAGTACTCATTGGATACTTCAATTTAAATACCAAGTGCTGACAGCAGGCAGGCAGGCAGGCAGGCAGGCAGGCAGGCAGGCGGGCGCCTAATTTTGTAGATGGCACAATATATTATCAACACTGTAACAAAGGCCTAATTCAGGCCTACCTACATCTTCACACACCTGTTGCAACCTACAAAGACTGATTGATTGATTAATTGATTGATTGATTGATTGCTTGCATATTGGATGCAATACAATGCTTGACATACCTAGGTGAAAGCAAGGCACGGCACGGCACGGCACACAAAATGTTGCAATTGGCCAGGAGAAATCAAGCAAAACGTTACATTTGGCATGAGAAATGTGCTTTTTTGACCCTGAAACAAATTCCCATAAAGGGTTAAAGGACAACTTGCTCGTGCTGATTTCAATTCATTCTGTTTTTAGAAACCGGATCAGAGAAGATGTGCACTGTTCCCGGAAAGTCTGCAAGAACGGGTCAATGCGTGGAGTGGACAGAGCAAGCTCCTAGTCCATCTCCCGGTTCCAAAAAGCCATTTAATATGTGGTCCCCACATAGGGGACGTATCAGATATTAAACTGACAAGAACAGATACTACACTACATCTTAGCCGTGAGGAGGCCGAGAAGCGATACTGGAAACACTTTGCCGCGTGGGCCGCACCAAGGCCTACAACCGACACCCATGGTGGAGACATAGCCAAAGATTGCCGCAGGGAAGACATTTTCAGAAACTCTGGGTGTATTCCCAATGACAGCTCTGGTGTGGGTGTGTGGGGGGGGGGGGGTAGGTGGGTGTGTGTCTGTGTGTGTGTCTCTGTGTGTGATCGTTCACGCTGCGCACAACGCGCTTTGAATCTGCATAACTCCGCCTACTTTGACACACCCACCACTCCCATTGTGACTGCACGTGAAGGTTCCGTGCTAAGATTCTATCCACTGCAGGCAGCGCACCAGGTTGGTCAAAGGCATTAGAATACTCCTCCTCCTCACACAGGTGCAGATGGACAAGACAAGCAGATTCGAGAGCAGCACAGACACCAGTTTTCCTTTTTTTTCAAATACATATCATATCTACACCGCATTTGAAAGTCGGTGGTCTGGTCCACAAAAGGGAAACAATGCTTTCCAAAAGAATTCATGCATGCGGTGGTCACAAATGTGCTATGTATGGCAGAAGTACTCATTGGATACTTCAATTTAAATACCAAGTGCTGACAGCAGGCAGGCAGGCAGGCAGGCAGGCAGGCAGGCGGGCGCCTAATTTTGTAGATGGCACAATATATTATCAACACTGTAACAAAGGCCTAATTCAGGCCTACCTACATCTTCACACACCTGTTGCAACCTACAAAGACTGATTGATTGATTAATTGATTGATTGATTGATTGCTTGCATATTGGATGCAATACAATGCTTGACATACCTAGGTGAAAGCAAGGCACGGCACGGCACGGCACACAAAATGTTGCAATTGGCCAGGAGAAATCAAGCAAAACGTTACATTTGGCATGAGAAATGTGCTTTTTTGACCCTGAAACAAATTCCCATAAAGGGTTAAAGGACAACTTGCTCGTGCTGATTTCAATTCATTCTGTTTTTAGAAACCGGATCAGAGAAGATGTGCACTGTTCCCGGAAAGTCTGCAAGAACGGGTCAATGCGTGGAGTGGACAGAGCAAGCTCCTAGTCCATCTCCCGGTTCCAAAAAGCCATTTAATATGTGGTCCCCACATAGGGGACGTATCAGATATTAAACTGACAAGAACAGATAAGGTTTCAACAAAATTTTATTTAGTCATAAGACATAGAACAAGAAAATTTGAAACCTTTTGTGCAAAAGAAACATAAAAAATTACAATAATAAAATACAACAACATGAAACAACTTAATATAAAACAGTATTCCACATATAAAAACACCATCTACGATTCGCTTCTTTCTTCCCCACATCTTTAACATCCTTTAAAAAATAAATAAACATTTCACTAAAAGCCAATTTAATACAATCATTAACAGAGATAAAATCACGGTTAAAAAGTAGAATGTTTCTCACTTTCCAGATTGCATTTTTGGCACAGTTTATTATACACCAGCATATTTTGAACTGGTGTGTAGTGGGGCAATTAAAAAGTCCATATAAAACATACTCATAGCTAAAATCTTTAAGACCACATACCCATTTTAAAAGTATCCCAAATCTCCCCCAAAGTTCTTGTGCAAAACAGCAGTTCCAAAAAAGGTGTAAAACAGTCTCATCCTCTCGGCAAGAGTCTCTTGGGCACTTTGCCCGCGCCGCCAGGCCTCTCCTATGCTGGAAGTCTCTGGTTGGGAGGCACTGGCGGGCAGCCATCCATGCAAGGTCTTTGTGAATGTTGGCCAAGAATTTCCCAAAGACGTTCCTCCACACACGCTTGGATCTACTCCATGAGAAGTTGCTCACAGGGGACACTCCTTCTTCTCTTCTCAGATGAACCATCAATTTTCTTCTGTCCAGAAGGAGATCGGCATCCAAGTCCTTTAATTTATGAGTCCTTATCACCTTTTCTAAAACAATAAAATGCTTGGGCGGGCATAATAAAATGGGTGCTGATAAACATGGTCTGAACCATTTTTTAAAAATAAAACCACAAGTATATTTTAAAAACAGACTAAAAGTAGAATTAGTGTTAAAAACTTTAAAACAAAAACAAAAGAAATTTACATACAAATACAGATGCAAGTCAGGGACATCTTTTCCTCCATTTTGTTGTTTTTTATACATCTCCGTTCGCCTCAGCTTTTCCATTTTTGATCCCCAAATGAACATAAAGATACATCGAGTTAGTTTTTTTAGCATCAACTCAGAAGGGGGATATACCATGGCAATATAAAGCATCATTGGCAACAAAACAGATTTAATGATTAAAATTTTTCCCTCAATTGACAAGCTTCTCAAATTCCAGAAGGAGAGTTTTTTCACTATTTTATGTTGTACCTCCTCCCAGCTCACGTGTCCATCATTTTTAGCGTCAAATACAATTCCCAAGATTTTAACATTGTCGTGCTTCAATTTCACTGCTGGTAGGTCATTTGTATCCCAGGAACCCAAAATCAAACATTCAGTTTTATTAAAATTCATTTTAAAACCTGAAGCCTGACTAAAAAAATTGGTGCACATTACCACTCTCCGAAGTGAAGCAGGGTCTGTACAGATGGCAGTAACATCATCCATGTAGGCAAATACTTTGACTTGGGCCCCTCCTCCACCCGGAATAGGAACCCCTCGGACCACTTTGTCTCTCCGGATCATACACAGCAGGGGTTCCATAGCACAAATAAAAAGAATTGGGGATAATGGACACCCCTGCTTCACTCCGGATTCCAACGGGATAAAATCTGTTAAAAAGCCATTGACAGAAATTTGAGAAAACACATTATTATATAAAATCATAATACGAGATAAAAACATGTCGGGGATCGCCATTTGTTTTAAAACTTTAAAAAGATACTCATGCGAGACCCTGTCAAACGCCTTTTCAAAGTCCAGCGCCAACAGGGCCAGGCTCTGACTTCTATCCCTAGAGTACCATATTACATCTCTGATCACATTTAAAATCTCAGCAATATTCCTCCCTGGTACTCCACATACTTGTTCGGGTTGTATCAGTTTATTAATAACAGTTTTAAAACGACAAGCAATAATTTTGGCTAAAACTTTATAATCCATGTTGAGGAGGGTGATAGGCCTCCAATTCTTGAGGTCATCACGAGCGCCCTTTTTCTTATAAATTAAGGACACTATCCCCCTCCTCCATGACTTCGGCAGCTCTGAACACATAAAAACCTCTTTAAAAAGTGCTAAAAGATCCTCCTTTAAAACATCCCAAAAAGTCAAATAAAATTCAACAGGTAGACCATCTGCTCCTGGGGCTTTCCCTTTTGAAAAACTTTTAAAAACACTAAAAAGTTCTTCCATGCTGACATCATCTATTAAAAACCCCTGGTCTACAGAACTTAACTTAAAATCTAGGATATTAAGAGCATCTTGTAAAAACACATTATTTACACTTTTTTTACTAAAAAGGTCTCTATAAAAATTAAAAGCCACCTTCTTCATACCTTCCACAGTTGTTTCTCCATCAAGACAGGTGATCGTCTCCTTTTTCTCCATCACTTTTTTAAAAAAGAAACGTGTACACTTCTCACCTTCTTCTAAATGTTTCACTTTGGAATTAAAAATTATTTCTTTACCTTTTTGATCTAGGCACAATTGTATTTCAGTTTTTAGGCTTGCAATATCATCTTCCACCTCTAGTCCTATCTCTTTAAATTTATGGAGAGTTTGCAGTCTCATATTTAAATTTACATAAATCTGCTTTTTCAGCCGCGCCTTCCTCTTTCCAGCCCTGATAAAAAAAAACCTTATTTTATCTTTGATCACTTCCCACCAGGATAGGATTTTAATATATGGAGGCCTTAGCTGTCTCCATTCCTGGTAGGCGTTACAGAAGTCTGACCTCACCTGAGGGTCTTCCAGCAAATGGACTCCCAGGCGCCATAAACCTCTATTTATCCTCAGCTCTCCTTGATACTCTATCTTTAAGCTTAAAATTTTATGATCAGAGAATAAATTAGGCATTAAAACAAATTGTACAGGGCTAAAATCCTCAGATAAAAACATAAAATCGATCCTGGAAGCCACTCCCCGACCGGACCATGTAAATCCTGGGTCCGTCGGCGAAAGCGACCTCCAGGCATCGCATAACTTAAAATCAGTCTGCAAGCTATTTAGTAAAAAACACGACTTATCTATCTTACGGATTGGGTCACCCCCTCCTCGGCGCTCATTCACATTCAGGCAATTAAAATCCCCGGCTATTAAGAGAGGAGATGACCCTACACAGAAAACCGGTAAAATTTCAAACAAACGTATACGCTCCTGTTTATCTGGTGGAGCGTACACATTAATGACACGGAAATTAAAATTATTAAAACACAAATGTACTAGGATAGCTCTGCCGGGTACAATCTCAGTAACAGAGGAGATGATGATGTTATTACCTCGGCAGAGCAGACCCACACCAGCAGACTTGTTCTCGTTTGAGCCCGACCATACAGAGGGCCCTAGTTTCCAGTCCTTTTTTATCTCGTTATACCGGATTCCATGCTGCAGACCACACTCCTGTAAAAAACATATGTCAAAGTCTAATGTTTCAAAAAAATCAAAAAGAGCAGCCCTGCGGACAGGGCTCTTTAGAGATCTCACATTAAGTGAGAGACACCTCATGGATGGCATTTATGTCATGGGGGAGGAGAGCTATCCTCAATGGTTTCCATGTAATCATCAATCACTTCTGGCAGTGAAGGAAGAGAGTCAATGTTCTGGGGATCCGAGGAACCAGGCAGTGGATACCCAGAAGAGTCCGTGTTCAGCCACATGTCTCCGCTGGGAAAACACACATCCGGAGATTCTGGATTGGCCTCCAGAAGAGTATCCCCCCGCAGCTTCTTTCCAGACGGCTCAGACAGCTCACTCGTGCAGTCGTCCTCTGTGATAGCTACATGGCCTCTTACTTCCTGGGGGACCTCCAGATCTGACACGATGACCGTATCCACACCATCACCTGTAGGAGAAAAAACTGTGGTCTGCTGGCTCGAGTCCCTGGGAAAGACTGGGGTCTTCGCCACAGTGCCCCCCACCGCCAACATAGTGGGGGCGCTCTGCTCCAACACACCAGTCTCATTCGAGACCTTCGACACAAGGGTTACCTCCCCAACGGGAGAGTCCCCCTGCTCCAGTCTCTGGGTGGTCCGCCCTCCGCCCTTTTTCCGGGACTTCGACACAGGAGGGCCTCCCTGAGGGCCACCACACTCCTGCTCCGTCCCCACCTTCTCCTCTGCGCCCTTGGCCTTCTCAGCCGCCTCCCCTGCTGTAGGAACAGTGGGACTTGGCTCAGGCCTTACTCCGGTCTCTGGGATATTCAGCACAGCATGGACCGGGACAATAGCTGGTTCCTGCCTTGGCACGGGTCTCTCAGCCGCCTCTGCATACGTACGGACTTTGGTCCTATGTGGGCATCCTCGGAACATATGTCCATCCTCCCCGCATAGGTTACAAGCCTTCTTTTGAGGGCAATCCTTCATTAAGTGTCCGAGTTGGCCACAATTATTGCAGCGGAATGCCCTTCTTTCCACACAATTACCTTGGGTATGCCCCATCTTGCCACAGTTCCTGCAATACATAGGCATACCTGTGTAGAATAAGTAGCCACGGCTCTTCCCAATGGTGATGGTAGAGGGGGGATGCTCTGTTCCTCCAAAGCCCTCAGGATTTTTCTTCAGCCGCACCAGGAATTTCCGCTTGCCACACCAGAAACCAACGGCGTTTTTAACATTCCCTTGAAAGGTTACTTCATCGCAATAGCGACGCAAACAGGTTAAAATGTCCAATACTTCAACAAAAGGATTTGGAAAGAAAACAATCATTTGTACCTCCTCTTGGACGAAAAGCAGGGAGAAGACCAGGCCCTCCAGTTCATCAGCACAGATGTTGTCATTCACCTTTTGGACCAACTGCTGACAACAACCATGGCTCCTAAAGGTAATAGTATAAGTACCTTTCTGCTCATTGTCCTGAAAACAGAAGATGTCCTCTCTGCCGAACTCCAGGATCCCAAGAAGGACGGTGTTGCAAACGTAGCGGATTTCTTTCTCCTTCCTGTATCTCTCCAAGACCTCGATACGGACCGTGTTCCTCATCCGGGGTTCTCCCGATGCAAAGGTAAGTGCAGCCGGCATCCTTCCGAAAAAGAACTCCAGCTGTAAACACACAAAAAAAGGCTAGCGCCCTTTTAAGGCGATCGCAACTCGTTGCTCCGGACTAATCCTCTCTCCCTATAGCAGCAGGGGGGTGAAGCCCCTCCGAAGAGGAGCGATCCCCCCAGGCCGAGAGAGAGGGTACCGAAAGCACCCGACCTGACTACAATCTCTCAGTTAGACTGATTGATCGCAGCCATGAGGCCGAGAAGCGATACTGGAAACACTTTGCCGCGTGGGCCGCACTAAGGCCTACAACCGACACCCGTGGTGGAGACATAGCCAAAGATTGCCGCAGGGAAGACATTTTCAGAAACTCTGGGTGTATTCCCAATGACAGCTCTGGTGTGGGTGTGTGGGGGGGGGGGGGTAGGTGGGTGTGTGTCTGTGTGTGTGTCTCTGTGTGTGATCGTTCACGCTGCGCACAACGCGCTTTGAATCTGCATAACTCCGCCTACTTTGACACACCCACCACTCCCATTGTGACTGCACGTGAAGGTTCCGTGCTAAGATTCTATCCACTGCAGGCAGCGCACCAGGTTGGTCAAAGGCATTAGAATACTCCTCCTCCTCACACAGGTGCAGATGGACAAGACAAGCAGATTCGAGAGCAGCACAGACACCAGTTTTCCTTTTTTTTCAAATACATATCATATCTACACCGCATTTGAAAGTCGGTGGTCTGGTCCACAAAAGGGAAACAATGCTTTCCAAAAGAATTCATGCATGCGGTGGTCACAAATGTGCTATGTATGGCAGAAGTACTCATTGGATACTTCAATTTAAATACCAAGTGCTGACAGCAGGCAGGCAGGCAGGCAGGCAGGCAGGCAGGCAGGCGGGCGCCTAATTTTGTAGATGGCACAATATATTATCAACACTGTAACAAAGGCCTAATTCAGGCCTACCTACATCTTCACACACCTGTTGCAACCTACAAAGACTGATTGATTGATTAATTGATTGATTGATTGATTGCTTGCATATTGGATGCAATACAATGCTTGACATACCTAGGTGAAAGCAAGGCACGGCACGGCACGGCACACAAAATGTTGCAATTGGCCAGGAGAAATCAAGCAAAACGTTACATTTGGCATGAGAAATGTGCTTTTTTGACCCTGAAACAAATTCCCATAAAGGGTTAAAGGACAACTTGCTCGTGCTGATTTCAATTCATTCTGTTTTTAGAAACCGGATCAGAGAAGATGTGCACTGTTCCCGGAAAGTCTGCAAGAACGGGTCAATGCGTGGAGTGGACAGAGCAAGCTCCTAGTCCATCTCCCGGTTCCAAAAAGCCATTTAATATGTGGTCCCCACATAGGGGACGTATCAGATATTAAACTGACAAGAACAGATAAGGTTTCAACAAAATTTTATTTAGTCATAAGACATAGAACAAGAAAATTTGAAACCTTTTGTGCAAAAGAAACATAAAAAATTACAATAATAAAATACAACAACATGAAACAACTTAATATAAAACAGTATTCCACATATAAAAACACCATCTACGATTCGCTTCTTTCTTCCCCACATCTTTAACATCCTTTAAAAAATAAATAAACATTTCACTAAAAGCCAATTTAATACAATCATTAACAGAGATAAAATCACGGTTAAAAAGTAGAATGTTTCTCACTTTCCAGATTGCATTTTTGGCACAGTTTATTATACACCAGCATATTTTGAACTGGTGTGTAGTGGGGCAATTAAAAAGTCCATATAAAACATACTCATAGCTAAAATCTTTAAGACCACATACCCATTTTAAAAGTATCCCAAATCTCCCCCAAAGTTCTTGTGCAAAACAGCAGTTCCAAAAAAGGTGTAAAACAGTCTCATCCTCTCGGCAAGAGTCTCTTGGGCACTTTGCCCGCGCCGCCAGGCCTCTCCTATGCTGGAAGTCTCTGGTTGGGAGGCACTGGCGGGCAGCCATCCATGCAAGGTCTTTGTGAATGTTGGCCAAGAATTTCCCAAAGACGTTCCTCCACACACGCTTGGATCTACTCCATGAGAAGTTGCTCACAGGGGACACTCCTTCTTCTCTTCTCAGATGAACCATCAATTTTCTTCTGTCCAGAAGGAGATCGGCATCCAAGTCCTTTAATTTATGAGTCCTTATCACCTTTTCTAAAACAATAAAATGCTTGGGCGGGCATAATAAAATGGGTGCTGATAAACATGGTCTGAACCATTTTTTAAAAATAAAACCACAAGTATATTTTAAAAACAGACTAAAAGTAGAATTAGTGTTAAAAACTTTAAAACAAAAACAAAAGAAATTTACATACAAATACAGATGCAAGTCAGGGACATCTTTTCCTCCATTTTGTTGTTTTTTATACATCTCCGTTCGCCTCAGCTTTTCCATTTTTGATCCCCAAATGAACATAAAGATACATCGAGTTAGTTTTTTTAGCATCAACTCAGAAGGGGGATATACCATGGCAATATAAAGCATCATTGGCAACAAAACAGATTTAATGATTAAAATTTTTCCCTCAATTGACAAGCTTCTCAAATTCCAGAAGGAGAGTTTTTTCACTATTTTATGTTGTACCTCCTCCCAGCTCACGTGTCCATCATTTTTAGCGTCAAATACAATTCCCAAGATTTTAACATTGTCGTGCTTCAATTTCACTGCTGGTAGGTCATTTGTATCCCAGGAACCCAAAATCAAACATTCAGTTTTATTAAAATTCATTTTAAAACCTGAAGCCTGACTAAAAAAATTGGTGCACATTACCACTCTCCGAAGTGAAGCAGGGTCTGTACAGATGGCAGTAACATCATCCATGTAGGCAAATACTTTGACTTGGGCCCCTCCTCCACCCGGAATAGGAACCCCTCGGACCACTTTGTCTCTCCGGATCATACACAGCAGGGGTTCCATAGCACAAATAAAAAGAATTGGGGATAATGGACACCCCTGCTTCACTCCGGATTCCAACGGGATAAAATCTGTTAAAAAGCCATTGACAGAAATTTGAGAAAACACATTATTATATAAAATCATAATACGAGATAAAAACATGTCGGGGATCGCCATTTGTTTTAAAACTTTAAAAAGATACTCATGCGAGACCCTGTCAAACGCCTTTTCAAAGTCCAGCGCCAACAGGGCCAGGCTCTGACTTCTATCCCTAGAGTACCATATTACATCTCTGATCACATTTAAAATCTCAGCAATATTCCTCCCTGGTACTCCACATACTTGTTCGGGTTGTATCAGTTTATTAATAACAGTTTTAAAACGACAAGCAATAATTTTGGCTAAAACTTTATAATCCATGTTGAGGAGGGTGATAGGCCTCCAATTCTTGAGGTCATCACGAGCGCCCTTTTTCTTATAAATTAAGGACACTATCCCCCTCCTCCATGACTTCGGCAGCTCTGAACACATAAAAACCTCTTTAAAAAGTGCTAAAAGATCCTCCTTTAAAACATCCCAAAAAGTCAAATAAAATTCAACAGGTAGACCATCTGCTCCTGGGGCTTTCCCTTTTGAAAAACTTTTAAAAACACTAAAAAGTTCTTCCATGCTGACATCATCTATTAAAAACCCCTGGTCTACAGAACTTAACTTAAAATCTAGGATATTAAGAGCATCTTGTAAAAACACATTATTTACACTTTTTTTACTAAAAAGGTCTCTATAAAAATTAAAAGCCACCTTCTTCATACCTTCCACAGTTGTTTCTCCATCAAGACAGGTGATCGTCTCCTTTTTCTCCATCACTTTTTTAAAAAAGAAACGTGTACACTTCTCACCTTCTTCTAAATGTTTCACTTTGGAATTAAAAATTATTTCTTTACCTTTTTGATCTAGGCACAATTGTATTTCAGTTTTTAGGCTTGCAATATCATCTTCCACCTCTAGTCCTATCTCTTTAAATTTATGGAGAGTTTGCAGTCTCATATTTAAATTTACATAAATCTGCTTTTTCAGCCGCGCCTTCCTCTTTCCAGCCCTGATAAAAAAAAACCTTATTTTATCTTTGATCACTTCCCACCAGGATAGGATTTTAATATATGGAGGCCTTAGCTGTCTCCATTCCTGGTAGGCGTTACAGAAGTCTGACCTCACCTGAGGGTCTTCCAGCAAATGGACTCCCAGGCGCCATAAACCTCTATTTATCCTCAGCTCTCCTTGATACTCTATCTTTAAGCTTAAAATTTTATGATCAGAGAATAAATTAGGCATTAAAACAAATTGTACAGGGCTAAAATCCTCAGATAAAAACATAAAATCGATCCTGGAAGCCACTCCCCGACCGGACCATGTAAATCCTGGGTCCGTCGGCGAAAGCGACCTCCAGGCATCGCATAACTTAAAATCAGTCTGCAAGCTATTTAGTAAAAAACACGACTTATCTATCTTACGGATTGGGTCACCCCCTCCTCGGCGCTCATTCACATTCAGGCAATTAAAATCCCCGGCTATTAAGAGAGGAGATGACCCTACACAGAAAACCGGTAAAATTTCAAACAAACGTATACGCTCCTGTTTATCTGGTGGAGCGTACACATTAATGACACGGAAATTAAAATTATTAAAACACAAATGTACTAGGATAGCTCTGCCGGGTACAATCTCAGTAACAGAGGAGATGATGATGTTATTACCTCGGCAGAGCAGACCCACACCAGCAGACTTGTTCTCGTTTGAGCCCGACCATACAGAGGGCCCTAGTTTCCAGTCCTTTTTTATCTCGTTATACCGGATTCCATGCTGCAGACCACACTCCTGTAAAAAACATATGTCAAAGTCTAATGTTTCAAAAAAATCAAAAAGAGCAGCCCTGCGGACAGGGCTCTTTAGAGATCTCACATTAAGTGAGAGACACCTCATGGATGGCATTTATGTCATGGGGGAGGAGAGCTATCCTCAATGGTTTCCATGTAATCATCAATCACTTCTGGCAGTGAAGGAAGAGAGTCAATGTTCTGGGGATCCGAGGAACCAGGCAGTGGATACCCAGAAGAGTCCGTGTTCAGCCACATGTCTCCGCTGGGAAAACACACATCCGGAGATTCTGGATTGGCCTCCAGAAGAGTATCCCCCCGCAGCTTCTTTCCAGACGGCTCAGACAGCTCACTCGTGCAGTCGTCCTCTGTGATAGCTACATGGCCTCTTACTTCCTGGGGGACCTCCAGATCTGACACGATGACCGTATCCACACCATCACCTGTAGGAGAAAAAACTGTGGTCTGCTGGCTCGAGTCCCTGGGAAAGACTGGGGTCTTCGCCACAGTGCCCCCCACCGCCAACATAGTGGGGGCGCTCTGCTCCAACACACCAGTCTCATTCGAGACCTTCGACACAAGGGTTACCTCCCCAACGGGAGAGTCCCCCTGCTCCAGTCTCTGGGTGGTCCGCCCTCCGCCCTTTTTCCGGGACTTCGACACAGGAGGGCCTCCCTGAGGGCCACCACACTCCTGCTCCGTCCCCACCTTCTCCTCTGCGCCCTTGGCCTTCTCAGCCGCCTCCCCTGCTGTAGGAACAGTGGGACTTGGCTCAGGCCTTACTCCGGTCTCTGGGATATTCAGCACAGCATGGACCGGGACAATAGCTGGTTCCTGCCTTGGCACGGGTCTCTCAGCCGCCTCTGCATACGTACGGACTTTGGTCCTATGTGGGCATCCTCGGAACATATGTCCATCCTCCCCGCATAGGTTACAAGCCTTCTTTTGAGGGCAATCCTTCATTAAGTGTCCGAGTTGGCCACAATTATTGCAGCGGAATGCCCTTCTTTCCACACAATTACCTTGGGTATGCCCCATCTTGCCACAGTTCCTGCAATACATAGGCATACCTGTGTAGAATAAGTAGCCACGGCTCTTCCCAATGGTGATGGTAGAGGGGGGATGCTCTGTTCCTCCAAAGCCCTCAGGATTTTTCTTCAGCCGCACCAGGAATTTCCGCTTGCCACACCAGAAACCAACGGCGTTTTTAACATTCCCTTGAAAGGTTACTTCATCGCAATAGCGACGCAAACAGGTTAAAATGTCCAATACTTCAACAAAAGGATTTGGAAAGAAAACAATCATTTGTACCTCCTCTTGGACGAAAAGCAGGGAGAAGACCAGGCCCTCCAGTTCATCAGCACAGATGTTGTCATTCACCTTTTGGACCAACTGCTGACAACAACCATGGCTCCTAAAGGTAATAGTATAAGTACCTTTCTGCTCATTGTCCTGAAAACAGAAGATGTCCTCTCTGCCGAACTCCAGGATCCCAAGAAGGACGGTGTTGCAAACGTAGCGGATTTCTTTCTCCTTCCTGTATCTCTCCAAGACCTCGATACGGACCGTGTTCCTCATCCGGGGTTCTCCCGATGCAAAGGTAAGTGCAGCCGGCATCCTTCCGAAAAAGAACTCCAGCTGTAAACACACAAAAAAAGGCTAGCGCCCTTTTAAGGCGATCGCAACTCGTTGCTCCGGACTAATCCTCTCTCCCTATAGCAGCAGGGGGGTGAAGCCCCTCCGAAGAGGAGCGATCCCCCCAGGCCGAGAGAGAGGGTACCGAAAGCACCCGACCTGACTACAATCTCTCAGTTAGACTGATTGATCGCAGCCATGAGGCCGAGAAGCGATACTGGAAACACTTTGCCGCGTGGGCCGCACTAAGGCCTACAACCGACACCCGTGGTGGAGACATAGCCAAAGATTGCCGCAGGGAAGACATTTTCAGAAACTCTGGGTGTATTCCCAATGACAGCTCTGGTGTGGGTGTGTGGGGGGGGGGGGGGTAGGTGGGTGTGTGTCTGTGTGTGTGTCTCTGTGTGTGATCGTTCACGCTGCGCACAACGCGCTTTGAATCTGCATAACTCCGCCTACTTTGACACACCCACCACTCCCATTGTGACTGCACGTGAAGGTTCCGTGCTAAGATTCTATCCACTGCAGGCAGCGCACCAGGTTGGTCAAAGGCATTAGAATACTCCTCCTCCTCACACAGGTGCAGATGGACAAGACAAGCAGATTCGAGAGCAGCACAGACACCAGTTTTCCTTTTTTTTCAAATACATATCATATCTACACCGCATTTGAAAGTCGGTGGTCTGGTCCACAAAAGGGAAACAATGCTTTCCAAAAGAATTCATGCATGCGGTGGTCACAAATGTGCTATGTATGGCAGAAGTACTCATTGGATACTTCAATTTAAATACCAAGTGCTGACAGCAGGCAGGCAGGCAGGCAGGCAGGCAGGCAGGCAGGCGGGCGCCTAATTTTGTAGATGGCACAATATATTATCAACACTGTAACAAAGGCCTAATTCAGGCCTACCTACATCTTCACACACCTGTTGCAACCTACAAAGACTGATTGATTGATTAATTGATTGATTGATTGATTGCTTGCATATTGGATGCAATACAATGCTTGACATACCTAGGTGAAAGCAAGGCACGGCACGGCACGGCACACAAAATGTTGCAATTGGCCAGGAGAAATCAAGCAAAACGTTACATTTGGCATGAGAAATGTGCTTTTTTGACCCTGAAACAAATTCCCATAAAGGGTTAAAGGACAACTTGCTCGTGCTGATTTCAATTCATTCTGTTTTTAGAAACCGGATCAGAGAAGATGTGCACTGTTCCCGGAAAGTCTGCAAGAACGGGTCAATGCGTGGAGTGGACAGAGCAAGCTCCTAGTCCATCTCCCGGTTCCAAAAAGCCATTTAATATGTGGTCCCCACATAGGGGACGTATCAGATATTAAACTGACAAGAACAGATAAGGTTTCAACAAAATTTTATTTAGTCATAAGACATAGAACAAGAAAATTTGAAACCTTTTGTGCAAAAGAAACATAAAAAATTACAATAATAAAATACAACAACATGAAACAACTTAATATAAAACAGTATTCCACATATAAAAACACCATCTACGATTCGCTTCTTTCTTCCCCACATCTTTAACATCCTTTAAAAAATAAATAAACATTTCACTAAAAGCCAATTTAATACAATCATTAACAGAGATAAAATCACGGTTAAAAAGTAGAATGTTTCTCACTTTCCAGATTGCATTTTTGGCACAGTTTATTATACACCAGCATATTTTGAACTGGTGTGTAGTGGGGCAATTAAAAAGTCCATATAAAACATACTCATAGCTAAAATCTTTAAGACCACATACCCATTTTAAAAGTATCCCAAATCTCCCCCAAAGTTCTTGTGCAAAACAGCAGTTCCAAAAAAGGTGTAAAACAGTCTCATCCTCTCGGCAAGAGTCTCTTGGGCACTTTGCCCGCGCCGCCAGGCCTCTCCTATGCTGGAAGTCTCTGGTTGGGAGGCACTGGCGGGCAGCCATCCATGCAAGGTCTTTGTGAATGTTGGCCAAGAATTTCCCAAAGACGTTCCTCCACACACGCTTGGATCTACTCCATGAGAAGTTGCTCACAGGGGACACTCCTTCTTCTCTTCTCAGATGAACCATCAATTTTCTTCTGTCCAGAAGGAGATCGGCATCCAAGTCCTTTAATTTATGAGTCCTTATCACCTTTTCTAAAACAATAAAATGCTTGGGCGGGCATAATAAAATGGGTGCTGATAAACATGGTCTGAACCATTTTTTAAAAATAAAACCACAAGTATATTTTAAAAACAGACTAAAAGTAGAATTAGTGTTAAAAACTTTAAAACAAAAACAAAAGAAATTTACATACAAATACAGATGCAAGTCAGGGACATCTTTTCCTCCATTTTGTTGTTTTTTATACATCTCCGTTCGCCTCAGCTTTTCCATTTTTGATCCCCAAATGAACATAAAGATACATCGAGTTAGTTTTTTTAGCATCAACTCAGAAGGGGGATATACCATGGCAATATAAAGCATCATTGGCAACAAAACAGATTTAATGATTAAAATTTTTCCCTCAATTGACAAGCTTCTCAAATTCCAGAAGGAGAGTTTTTTCACTATTTTATGTTGTACCTCCTCCCAGCTCACGTGTCCATCATTTTTAGCGTCAAATACAATTCCCAAGATTTTAACATTGTCGTGCTTCAATTTCACTGCTGGTAGGTCATTTGTATCCCAGGAACCCAAAATCAAACATTCAGTTTTATTAAAATTCATTTTAAAACCTGAAGCCTGACTAAAAAAATTGGTGCACATTACCACTCTCCGAAGTGAAGCAGGGTCTGTACAGATGGCAGTAACATCATCCATGTAGGCAAATACTTTGACTTGGGCCCCTCCTCCACCCGGAATAGGAACCCCTCGGACCACTTTGTCTCTCCGGATCATACACAGCAGGGGTTCCATAGCACAAATAAAAAGAATTGGGGATAATGGACACCCCTGCTTCACTCCGGATTCCAACGGGATAAAATCTGTTAAAAAGCCATTGACAGAAATTTGAGAAAACACATTATTATATAAAATCATAATACGAGATAAAAACATGTCGGGGATCGCCATTTGTTTTAAAACTTTAAAAAGATACTCATGCGAGACCCTGTCAAACGCCTTTTCAAAGTCCAGCGCCAACAGGGCCAGGCTCTGACTTCTATCCCTAGAGTACCATATTACATCTCTGATCACATTTAAAATCTCAGCAATATTCCTCCCTGGTACTCCACATACTTGTTCGGGTTGTATCAGTTTATTAATAACAGTTTTAAAACGACAAGCAATAATTTTGGCTAAAACTTTATAATCCATGTTGAGGAGGGTGATAGGCCTCCAATTCTTGAGGTCATCACGAGCGCCCTTTTTCTTATAAATTAAGGACACTATCCCCCTCCTCCATGACTTCGGCAGCTCTGAACACATAAAAACCTCTTTAAAAAGTGCTAAAAGATCCTCCTTTAAAACATCCCAAAAAGTCAAATAAAATTCAACAGGTAGACCATCTGCTCCTGGGGCTTTCCCTTTTGAAAAACTTTTAAAAACACTAAAAAGTTCTTCCATGCTGACATCATCTATTAAAAACCCCTGGTCTACAGAACTTAACTTAAAATCTAGGATATTAAGAGCATCTTGTAAAAACACATTATTTACACTTTTTTTACTAAAAAGGTCTCTATAAAAATTAAAAGCCACCTTCTTCATACCTTCCACAGTTGTTTCTCCATCAAGACAGGTGATCGTCTCCTTTTTCTCCATCACTTTTTTAAAAAAGAAACGTGTACACTTCTCACCTTCTTCTAAATGTTTCACTTTGGAATTAAAAATTATTTCTTTACCTTTTTGATCTAGGCACAATTGTATTTCAGTTTTTAGGCTTGCAATATCATCTTCCACCTCTAGTCCTATCTCTTTAAATTTATGGAGAGTTTGCAGTCTCATATTTAAATTTACATAAATCTGCTTTTTCAGCCGCGCCTTCCTCTTTCCAGCCCTGATAAAAAAAAACCTTATTTTATCTTTGATCACTTCCCACCAGGATAGGATTTTAATATATGGAGGCCTTAGCTGTCTCCATTCCTGGTAGGCGTTACAGAAGTCTGACCTCACCTGAGGGTCTTCCAGCAAATGGACTCCCAGGCGCCATAAACCTCTATTTATCCTCAGCTCTCCTTGATACTCTATCTTTAAGCTTAAAATTTTATGATCAGAGAATAAATTAGGCATTAAAACAAATTGTACAGGGCTAAAATCCTCAGATAAAAACATAAAATCGATCCTGGAAGCCACTCCCCGACCGGACCATGTAAATCCTGGGTCCGTCGGCGAAAGCGACCTCCAGGCATCGCATAACTTAAAATCAGTCTGCAAGCTATTTAGTAAAAAACACGACTTATCTATCTTACGGATTGGGTCACCCCCTCCTCGGCGCTCATTCACATTCAGGCAATTAAAATCCCCGGCTATTAAGAGAGGAGATGACCCTACACAGAAAACCGGTAAAATTTCAAACAAACGTATACGCTCCTGTTTATCTGGTGGAGCGTACACATTAATGACACGGAAATTAAAATTATTAAAACACAAATGTACTAGGATAGCTCTGCCGGGTACAATCTCAGTAACAGAGGAGATGATGATGTTATTACCTCGGCAGAGCAGACCCACACCAGCAGACTTGTTCTCGTTTGAGCCCGACCATACAGAGGGCCCTAGTTTCCAGTCCTTTTTTATCTCGTTATACCGGATTCCATGCTGCAGACCACACTCCTGTAAAAAACATATGTCAAAGTCTAATGTTTCAAAAAAATCAAAAAGAGCAGCCCTGCGGACAGGGCTCTTTAGAGATCTCACATTAAGTGAGAGACACCTCATGGATGGCATTTATGTCATGGGGGAGGAGAGCTATCCTCAATGGTTTCCATGTAATCATCAATCACTTCTGGCAGTGAAGGAAGAGAGTCAATGTTCTGGGGATCCGAGGAACCAGGCAGTGGATACCCAGAAGAGTCCGTGTTCAGCCACATGTCTCCGCTGGGAAAACACACATCCGGAGATTCTGGATTGGCCTCCAGAAGAGTATCCCCCCGCAGCTTCTTTCCAGACGGCTCAGACAGCTCACTCGTGCAGTCGTCCTCTGTGATAGCTACATGGCCTCTTACTTCCTGGGGGACCTCCAGATCTGACACGATGACCGTATCCACACCATCACCTGTAGGAGAAAAAACTGTGGTCTGCTGGCTCGAGTCCCTGGGAAAGACTGGGGTCTTCGCCACAGTGCCCCCCACCGCCAACATAGTGGGGGCGCTCTGCTCCAACACACCAGTCTCATTCGAGACCTTCGACACAAGGGTTACCTCCCCAACGGGAGAGTCCCCCTGCTCCAGTCTCTGGGTGGTCCGCCCTCCGCCCTTTTTCCGGGACTTCGACACAGGAGGGCCTCCCTGAGGGCCACCACACTCCTGCTCCGTCCCCACCTTCTCCTCTGCGCCCTTGGCCTTCTCAGCCGCCTCCCCTGCTGTAGGAACAGTGGGACTTGGCTCAGGCCTTACTCCGGTCTCTGGGATATTCAGCACAGCATGGACCGGGACAATAGCTGGTTCCTGCCTTGGCACGGGTCTCTCAGCCGCCTCTGCATACGTACGGACTTTGGTCCTATGTGGGCATCCTCGGAACATATGTCCATCCTCCCCGCATAGGTTACAAGCCTTCTTTTGAGGGCAATCCTTCATTAAGTGTCCGAGTTGGCCACAATTATTGCAGCGGAATGCCCTTCTTTCCACACAATTACCTTGGGTATGCCCCATCTTGCCACAGTTCCTGCAATACATAGGCATACCTGTGTAGAATAAGTAGCCACGGCTCTTCCCAATGGTGATGGTAGAGGGGGGATGCTCTGTTCCTCCAAAGCCCTCAGGATTTTTCTTCAGCCGCACCAGGAATTTCCGCTTGCCACACCAGAAACCAACGGCGTTTTTAACATTCCCTTGAAAGGTTACTTCATCGCAATAGCGACGCAAACAGGTTAAAATGTCCAATACTTCAACAAAAGGATTTGGAAAGAAAACAATCATTTGTACCTCCTCTTGGACGAAAAGCAGGGAGAAGACCAGGCCCTCCAGTTCATCAGCACAGATGTTGTCATTCACCTTTTGGACCAACTGCTGACAACAACCATGGCTCCTAAAGGTAATAGTATAAGTACCTTTCTGCTCATTGTCCTGAAAACAGAAGATGTCCTCTCTGCCGAACTCCAGGATCCCAAGAAGGACGGTGTTGCAAACGTAGCGGATTTCTTTCTCCTTCCTGTATCTCTCCAAGACCTCGATACGGACCGTGTTCCTCATCCGGGGTTCTCCCGATGCAAAGGTAAGTGCAGCCGGCATCCTTCCGAAAAAGAACTCCAGCTGTAAACACACAAAAAAAGGCTAGAGCCCTTTTAAGGCGATCGCAACTCGTTGCTCCGGACTAATCCTCTCTCCCTATAGCAGCAGGGGGGTGAAGCCCCTCCGAAGAGGAGCGATCCCCCCAGGCCGAGAGAGAGGGTACCGAAAGCACCCGACCTGACTACAATCTCTCAGTTAGACTGATTGATCGCAGCCATGAGGCCGAGAAGCGATACTGGAAACACTTTGCCGCGTGGGCCGCACTAAGGCCTACAACCGACACCCGTGGTGGAGACATAGCCAAAGATTGCCGCAGGGAAGACATTTTCAGAAACTCTGGGTGTATTCCCAATGACAGCTCTGGTGTGGGTGTGTGGGGGGGGGGGGGTAGGTGGGTGTGTGTCTGTGTGTGTGTCTCTGTGTGTGATCGTTCACGCTGCGCACAACGCGCTTTGAATCTGCATAACTCCGCCTACTTTGACACACCCACCACTCCCATTGTGACTGCACGTGAAGGTTCCGTGCTAAGATTCTATCCACTGCAGGCAGCGCACCAGGTTGGTCAAAGGCATTAGAATACTCCTCCTCCTCACACAGGTGCAGATGGACAAGACAAGCAGATTCGAGAGCAGCACAGACACCAGTTTTCCTTTTTTTTCAAATACATATCATATCTACACCGCATTTGAAAGTCGGTGGTCTGGTCCACAAAAGGGAAACAATGCTTTCCAAAAGAATTCATGCATGCGGTGGTCACAAATGTGCTATGTATGGCAGAAGTACTCATTGGATACTTCAATTTAAATACCAAGTGCTGACAGCAGGCAGGCAGGCAGGCAGGCAGGCAGGCAGGCGCCTAATTTTGTAGATGGCACAATATATTATCAACACTGTAACAAAGGCCTAATTCAGGCCTACCTACATCTTCACACACCTGTTGCAACCTACAAAGACTGATTGATTAATTGATTGATTGATTGCTTGCATATTGGATGCAATACAATGCTTGACATACCTAGGTGAAAGCAAGGCACGGCACGGCACGGCACGGCACGGCACGGCACACAAAATGTTGCAATTGGCCAGGAGAAATCAAGCAAAACGTTACATTTGGCATGAGAAATGTGCTTTTTTGACCCTGAAACAAATTCCCATAAAGGGTTAAAGGACAACTTGCTCGTGCTGATTTCAATTCATTCTGTTTTTAGAAACCGGATCAGAGAAGATGTGCACTGTTCCCGGAAAGTCTGCAAGAACGGGTCAATGCGTGGAGTGGACAGAGCAAGCTCCTAGTCCATCTCCCGGTTCCAAAAAGCCATTTAATATGTGGTCCCCACATAGGGGACGTATCAGATATTAAACTGACAAGAACAGATAAGGTTTCAACAAAATTTTATTTAGTCATAAGACATAGAACAAGAAAAATTGAAACCTTTTGTGCAAAAGAAACATAAAAAATTACAATAATAAAATACAACAACATGAAACAACTTAATATAAAACAGTATTCCACATATAAAAACACCATCTACGATTCGCTTCTTTCTTCCCCACATCTTTAACATCCTTTAAAAAATAAATAAACATTTCACTAAAAGCCAATTTAATACAATCATTAACAGAGATAAAATCACGGTTAAAAAGTAGAATGTTTCTCACTTTCCAGATTGCATTTTTGGCACAGTTTATTATACACCAGCATATTTTGAACTGGTGTGTAGTGGGGCAATTAAAAAGTCCATATAAAACATACTCATAGCTAAAATCTTTAAGACCACATACCCATTTTAAAAGTATCCCAAATCTCCCCCAAAGTTCTTGTGCAAAACAGCAGTTCCAAAAAAGGTGTAAAACAGTCTCATCCTCTCGGCAAGAGTCTCTTGGGCACTTTGCCCGCGCCGCCAGGCCTCTCCTATGCTGGAAGTCTCTGGTTGGGAGGCACTGGCGGGCAGCCATCCATGCAAGGTCTTTGTGAATGTTGGCCAAGAATTTTCCAAAGACGTTCCTCCACACACGCTTGGATCTACTCCATGAGAAGTTGCTCACAGGGGACACTCCTTCTTCTCTTCTCAGATGAACCATCAATTTTCTTCTGTCCAGAAGGAGATCGGCATCCAAGTCCTTTAATTTATGAGTCCTTATCACCTTTTCTAAAACAATAAAATGCTTGGGCGGGCATAATAAAATGGGTGCTGATAAACATGGTCTGAACCATTTTTTAAAAATAAAACCACAAGTATATTTTAAAAACAGACTAAAAGTAGAATTAGTGTTAAAAACTTTAAAACAAAAACAAAAGAAATTTACATACAAATACAGATGCAAGTCAGGGACATCTTTTCCTCCATTTTGTTGTTTTTTATACATCTCCGTTCGCCTCAGCTTTTCCATTTTTGATCCCCAAATGAACATAAAGATACATCGAGTTAGTTTTTTTAGCATCAACTCAGAAGGGGGATATACCATGGCAATATAAAGCATCATTGGCGACAAAACAGATTTAATGATTAAAATTTTTCCCTCAATTGACAAGCTTCTCAAATTCCAGAAGGAGAGTTTTTTCACTATTTTATGTTGTACCTCCTCCCAGCTCACGTGTCCATCATTTTTAGCGTCAAATACAATTCCCAAGATTTTAACATTGTCGTGCTTCAATTTTACTGCTGGTAGGTCATTTGTATCCCAGGAACCCAAAATCAAACATTCAGTTTTATTAAAATTCATTTTAAAACCTGAAGCCTGACTAAAAAAATTGGTGCACATTACCACTCTCCGGAGTGAAGCAGGATCTGTACAGATGGCAGTAACATCATCCATGTATGCAAATACTTTGACTTGGGCCCCTCCTCCACCCGGAATAGGAACCCCTCGGACCACTTTGTCTCTCCGGATCATACACAGCAGGGGTTCCATAGCACAAATAAAAAGAATTGGGGATAATGGACACCCCTGCTTCACTCCGGATTCCAACGGGATAAAATCTGTTAAAAAACCATTGACAGAAATTTGAGAAAACACATTATTATATAAAATCATAATACGAGATAAAAACATGTCGGGGATCGCCATTTGTTTTAAAACTTTAAAAAGATACTCATGCGAGACCCTGTCAAACGCCTTTTCAAAGTCCAGCGCCAACAGGGCCAGGCTTTGATTTCTATCCCTAGAGTACCATATTACATCTCTGATCACATTTAAAATCTCAGCAATATTCCTCCCTGGTACTCCACATACTTGTTCGGGTTGTATCAGTTTATTAATAACAGTTTTAAAACGACAAGCAATAATTTTGGCTAAAACTTTATAATCCATGTTGAGGAGGGTGATAGGCCTCCAATTCCTGAGGTCATCACGAGCGCCCTTTTTCTTATAAATTAAGGACACTATCCCCCTCCTCCATGACTTCGGCAGCTCTGAACACATAAAAACCTCTTTAAAAAGTGCTAAAAGATCCTCCTTTAAAACATCCCAAAAAGTCAAATAAAATTCAACAGGTAGACCATCTGCTCCTGGGGCTTTCCCTTTTGAAAAACTTTTAAAAACACTAAAAAGTTCTTCCATGCTGACATCATCTATTAAAAACCCCTGGTCTACAGAACTCAACTTAAAATCTAGGATATTAAGAGCATCTTGTAAAAACACATTATTTACACTTTTTTTACTAAAAAGGTCTCTATAAAAATTAAAAGCCACCTTCTTCATACCTTCCACAGTTGTTTCTCCATCAAGACAGGTGATCGTCTCCTTTTTCTCCATCACTTTTTTAAAAAAGAAACGTGTACACTTCTCACCTTCTTCTAAATGTTTCACTTTGGAATTAAAAATTATTTCTTTACCTTTTTGATCTAGGCACAATTGTATTTCAGTTTTTAGGCTTGCAATATCATCTTCCACCTCTAGTCCTATCTCTTTAAATTTATGGAGAGTTTGCAGTCTCATATTTAAATTTACATAAATCTGCTTTTTCAGCCGCGCCTTCCTCTTTCCAGCCCTGATAAAAAAAAACCTTATTTTATCTTTGATCACTTCCCACCAGGATAGGATTTTAATATATGGAGGCCTTAGCTGTCTCCATTCCTGGTAGGCGTTACAGAAGTCTGACCTCACCTGAGGGTCTTCCAGCAAATGGACTCCCAGGCGCCATAAACCTCTATTTATCCTCAGCTCTCCTTGATACTCTATCTTTAAGCTTAAAATTTTATGATCAGAGAATAAATTAGGCATTAAAACAAATTGTACAGGGCTAAAATCCTCAGATAAAAACATAAAATCGATCCTGGAAGCCACTCCCCGACCGGACCATGTAAATCCTGGGTCCGTCGGCGAAAGCGACCTCCAGGCATCGCATAACTTAAAATCAGTCTGCAAGCTATTTAGTAAAAAACACGACTTATCTATCTTACGGATTGGGTCACCCCCTCCTCGGCGCTCATTCACATTCAGGCAATTAAAATCCCCGGCTATTAAGAGAGGAGATGACCCTACACAGAAAACCGGTAAAATTTCAAACAAACGTATACGCTCCTGTTTATCTGGTGGAGCGTACACATTAATGACACGGAAATTAAAATTATTAAAACACAAATGTACTAGGATAGCTCTGCCGGGTACAATCTCAGTAACAGAGGAGATGATGATGTTATTACCTCGGCAGAGCAGACCCACACCAGCAGACTTGTTCTCGTTTGAGCCCGACCATACAGAGGGCCCTAGTTTCCAGTCCTTTTTTATCTCGTTATACCGGATTCCATGCTGCAGACCACACTCCTGTAAAAAACATATGTCAAAGTCTAATGTTTCAAAAAAATCAAAAAGAGCAGCCCTGCGGACAGGGCTCTTTAGAGATCTCACATTAAGTGAGAGACACCTCATGGATGGCATTTATGTCATGGGGGAGGAGAGCTATCCTCAATGGTTTCCATGTAATCATCAATCACTTCTGGCAGTGAAGGAAGAGAGTCAATGTTCTGGGGATCCGAGGAACCAGGCAGTGGATACCCAGAAGAGTCCGTGTTCAGCCACATGTCTCCGCTGGGAAAACACACATCCGGAGATTCTGGATTGGCCTCCAGAAGAGTATCCCCCCGCAGCTTCTTTCCAGACGGCTCAGACAGCTCACTCGTGCAGTCGTCCTCTGTGATAGCTACATGGCCTCTTACTTCCTGGGGGACCTCCAGATCTGACACGATGACCGTATCCACACCATCACCTGTAGGAGAAAAAACTGTGGTCTGCTGGCTCGAGTCCCTGGGAAAGACTGGGGTCTTCGCCACAGTGCCCCCCACCGCCAACATAGTGGGGGCGCTCTGCTCCAACACACCAGTCTCATTCGAGACCTTCGACACAAGGGTTACCTCCCCAACGGGAGAGTCCCCCTGCTCCAGTCTCTGGGTGGTCCGCCCTCCGCCCTTTTTCCGGGACTTCGACACAGGAGGGCCTCCCTGAGGGCCACCACACTCCTGCTCCGTCCCCACCTTCTCCTCTGCGCCCTTGGCCTTCTCAGCCGCCTCCCCTGCTGTAGGAACAGTGGGACTTGGCTCAGGCCTTACTCCGGTCTCTGGGATATTCAGCACAGCATGGACCGGGACAATAGCTGGTTCCTGCCTTGGCACGGGTCTCTCAGCCGCCTCTGCATACGTACGGACTTTGGTCCTATGTGGGCATCCTCGGAACATATGTCCATCCTCCCCGCATAGGTTACAAGCCTTCTTTTGAGGGCAATCCTTCATTAAGTGTCCGAGTTGGCCACAATTATTGCAGCGGAATGCCCTTCTTTCCACACAATTACCTTGGGTATGCCCCATCTTGCCACAGTTCCTGCAATACATAGGCATACCTGTGTAGAATAAGTAGCCACGGCTCTTCCCAATGGTGATGGTAGAGGGGGGATGCTCTGTTCCTCCAAAGCCCTCAGGATTTTTCTTCAGCCGCACCAGGAATTTCCGCTTGCCACACCAGAAACCAACGGCGTTTTTAACATTCCCTTGAAAGGTTACTTCATCGCAATAGCGACGCAAACAGGTTAAAATGTCCAATACTTCAACAAAAGGATTTGGAAAGAAAACAATCATTTGTACCTCCTCTTGGACGAAAAGCAGGGAGAAGACCAGGCCCTCCAGTTCATCAGCACAGATGTTGTCATTCACCTTTTGGACCAACTGCTGACAACAACCATGGCTCCTAAAGGTAATAGTATAAGTACCTTTCTGCTCATTGTCCTGAAAACAGAAGATGTCCTCTCTGCCGAACTCCAGGATCCCAAGAAGGACGGTGTTGCAAACGTAGCGGATTTCTTTCTCCTTCCTGTATCTCTCCAAGACCTCGATACGGACCGTGTTCCTCATCCGGGGTTCTCCCGATGCAAAGGTAAGTGCAGCCGGCATCCTTCCGAAAAAGAACTCCAGCTGTAAACACACAAAAAAAGGCTAGCGCCCTTTTAAGGCGATCGCAACTCGTTGCTCCGGACTAATCCTCTCTCCCTATAGCAGCAGGGGGGTGAAGCCCCTCCGAAGAGGAGCGATCCCCCCAGGCCGAGAGAGAGGGTACCGAAAGCACCCGACCTGACTACAATCTCTCAGTTAGACTGATTGATCGCAGCCATGAGGCCGAGAAGCGATACTGGAAACACTTTGCCGCGTGGGCCGCACTAAGGCCTACAACCGACACCCGTGGTGGAGACATAGCCAAAGATTGCCGCAGGGAAGACATTTTCAGAAACTCTGGGTGTATTCCCAATGACAGCTCTGGTGTGGGTGTGTGGGGGGGGGGGGTAGGTGGGTGTGTGTCTGTGTGTGTGTCTCTGTGTGTGATCGTTCACGCTGCGCACAACGCGCTTTGAATCTGCATAACTCCGCCTACTTTGACACACCCACCACTCCCATTGTGACTGCACGTGAAGGTTCCGTGCTAAGATTCTATCCACTGCAGGCAGCGCACCAGGTTGGTCAAAGGCATTAGAATACTCCTCCTCCTCACACAGGTGCAGATGGACAAGACAAGCAGATTCGAGAGCAGCACAGACACCAGTTTTCCTTTTTTTTCAAATACATATCATATCTACACCGCATTTGAAAGTCGGTGGTCTGGTCCACAAAAGGGAAACAATGCTTTCCAAAAGAATTCATGCATGCGGTGGTCACAAATGTGCTATGTATGGCAGAAGTACTCATTGGATACTTCAATTTAAATACCAAGTGCTGACAGCAGGCAGGCAGGCAGGCAGGCAGGCAGGCAGGCGCCTAATTTTGTAGATGGCACAATATATTATCAACACTGTAACAAAGGCCTAATTCAGGCCTACCTACATCTTCACACACCTGTTGCAACCTACAAAGACTGATTGATTAATTGATTGATTGATTGCTTGCATATTGGATGCAATACAATGCTTGACATACCTAGGTGAAAGCAAGGCACGGCACGGCACGGCACGGCACGGCACGGCACACAAAATGTTGCAATTGGCCAGGAGAAATCAAGCAAAACGTTACATTTGGCATGAGAAATGTGCTTTTTTGACCCTGAAACAAATTCCCATAAAGGGTTAAAGGACAACTTGCTCGTGCTGATTTCAATTCATTCTGTTTTTAGAAACCGGATCAGAGAAGATGTGCACTGTTCCCGGAAAGTCTGCAAGAACGGGTCAATGCGTGGAGTGGACAGAGCAAGCTCCTAGTCCATCTCCCGGTTCCAAAAAGCCATTTAATATGTGGTCCCCACATAGGGGACGTATCAGATATTAAACTGACAAGAACAGATACTACACTACATCTTAGCCGTGAGGAGGCCGAGAAGCGATACTGGAAATGCTTTGCCGCATGGGCCGCACCAAGGCCTACAACCGACACCCATGGTGGAGACATAGCCAAAGATTGCCGCAGGGAAGACATTTTCAGAAACTCTGGGTGTATTCCCAATGACAGCTCTGGTGTGGCTGTGTGGGGGGGGGGGGGGTAGGTGGGTGTGTGTCTGTGTGTGTGTCTCTGTGTGTGATCGTTCACGCTGCGCACAACGCGCTTTGAATCTGCATAACTCCGCCTACTTTGACACACCCACCACTCCCATTGTGACTGCACGTGAAGGTTCCGTGCTAAGATTCTATCCACTGCAGGCAGCGCACCAGGTTGGTCAAAGGCATTAGAATACTCCTCCTCCTCACACAGGTGCAGATGGACAAGACAAGCAGATTCGAGAGCAGCACAGACACCAGTTTTCCTTTTTTTTCAAATACATATCATATCTACACCGCATTTGAAAGTCGGTGGTCTGGTCCACAAAAGGGAAACAATGCTTTCCAAAAGAATTCATGCATGCGGTGGTCACAAATGTGCTATGTATGGCAGAAGTACTCATTGGATACTTCAATTTAAATACCAAGTGCTGACAGCAGGCAGGCAGGCAGGCAGGCAGGCAGGCAGGCGCCTAATTTTGTAGATGGCACAATATATTATCAACACTGTAACAAAGGCCTAATTCAGGCCTACCTACATCTTCACACACCTGTTGCAACCTACAAAGACTGATTGATTAATTGATTGATTGATTGCTTGCATATTGGATGCAATACAATGCTTGACATACCTAGGTGAAAGCAAGGCACGGCACGGCACGGCACGGCACGGCACGGCACACAAAATGTTGCAATTGGCCAGGAGAAATCAAGCAAAACGTTACATTTGGCATGAGAAATGTGCTTTTTTGACCCTGAAACAAATTCCCATAAAGGGTTAAAGGACAACTTGCTCGTGCTGATTTCAATTCATTCTGTTTTTAGAAACCGGATCAGAGAAGATGTGCACTGTTCCCGGAAAGTCTGCAAGAACGGGTCAATGCGTGGAGTGGACAGAGCAAGCTCCTAGTCCATCTCCCGGTTCCAAAAAGCCATTTAATATGTGGTCCCCACATAGGGGACGTATCAGATATTAAACTGACAAGAACAGATCACTTTTCAAATAGGGTTTATTAAAATCAGACATACATCATAAATCCAAACAAATCAAAGACTTGAATAAAATATGACATAAAAACAAATACAAATCTGATTATAAAACAGGGTAAAAATATAAAAACAGTACAATACATATGCATATAAAACTGTGTTCTTTTATCTTGCTGAGACCCATTTGCAATTCTTCAGATTTTAAAACCATTGTTGTTAAAAGTAATCCAAGTAAAATAAAATTCACACTTGAATAAAACATGGCTTAAAACAATCTGATAAAAAATTAAGAACACAAATAAATACAACTAATAAGCATATACTTTACATATGTAAATACATGTTCCAGATTTGTAAACACCATAACCGTTTTGCTTCTTTAACTCCCATTTTTTTACAGTCATGCAGGTAGTATGTATACATCTCACACAGTGCCAGTCCAATACAGTCATTTACAGAAATAACATCACGTTTAAACAGAAGTATGTTTCGCACTTTCCATATTGATTCTTTGAAACAGTTAATCATTAGCCATGCCACCCGAGCTTGTTTCATGGTAGGGCAGTTAATAATACCGTATATTATTGTGTCACAGGTTAGGGACTGTACCCCACATATCCATTTTAGGAGGGTACCCACTGTTTGCCAGAGCTCCTGAGCATAGGAGCAGTCCCAGAATAAATGAAACACAGACTCCTCTGGCGCACACCTGTCTCTAGGGCATCTGGCACTGGCCACCAAACCCCTATGATGCTGAAAAGCCCTTGTTGGGAGGCACTGATGAACTACCTGCCAAGCCAGATCCTTTTGGGAGTTACTAAGGGCTGGACAGGCAACATTATTCCATACTAGCCTGCATCTGGAGATGGAAAAATTGGACACGTCCTCCATCTCCTCGTGACCCTTACAGATAATGGTTAACTTCCGCTGGTCAAGAAGGAACTGACGGTCAACATGAACTAAATCATACTCGGAAATGGTGCTTTCCAAGACCCTGTATTGTTCGGGGGGTGATAAAAGGAAAGGGCAGTTAGTATTCATGCTAAAATTTAGCTTCCTAAAAGTGAATCCTGTAGCGTATCTCAGGAAGCACGAGAAAGCCCCAACATTGTTCAAGTTTTTATAACAAAAAACAAAGAACTTGATAAAAATAAATAGTTTCAGGTTGGGAAAAGCCTTGCCACCGTTCTTCTTACTTTTACAAACCACCACCCTCCTTAATTTCTCCATTTTGGAACCCCATAGAAAATAAAACAGTGGTTTCATAAGCGCCTTTAAGTAGAGGGGGTTTGGAGGGAAGACCATAGCAGCATACAAAATGATGGGAAGTAATACCATTTTAATCACTAGAATCTTACCCTCCATTGATAACTTGCGGATTTGCCACAGGGAAATTTTTTGGTTCAATTTATTGAGTACCAGGTCCCAGTTTTCTTTACCATCATTATCCTGGTTGAACAAGATACCCAGAATCTTGATTCCAACTGTTTGTGTTAGGACCCGGGGGGGGTCTGATTCCCATTGGCCCATTATCAAACAGTCACATTTGTTAATATTTAGCTTAAAACCAGAACCCGCACTAAAAATTTCCGTAATTAAAATTGCTCTATTAATGGATGCTGAGCTGGTACCATACACTGATATATCATCCATATAGCCCAGAGCCTTAACTTGCTGCCCACCCCCACCTGGAATAAAGATCCCCCTGACCACCTTGTCCTGACGCAGCAGGCACAACAGTGGCTCAATGGAACAGATAAATAAAAGTGGGGACATGGGACAGCCTTGTTTTACTCCGGACTGAAGCACCACCTCTTTAGTTAAAAACCCATTAATTAAAACCTGTGCACATGACTGTTTGTATAAAAGCGATATTTTCTGGATAAAAGACTTAGGGAACCCCATCCTTTCTAAAACTTTAAAAAGATAAAAGTGGGAGACCCTATCAAAGGCCTTCATAAAATCCAAAGATAAAATCGCTAATGGTTGTTTTCTGTCCTTTTGATACCAGATCAGATCCCGAATTAAGTTAAGGTGCTCCCAGATTGATCTCCCGGGGATACCGCACACCTGATCAGGATGGATCACATTTTTAATAACCATCTTTAATCTGCCAGAGATAATTTTTGCAAGGATTTTATAGTCTATATTCAATAGTGAAATGGGCCTCCAATTTTCCAGTTTTGTTCTATCGCCTTTTTTGAAAATGAGGGTGATTATGCTTTTTCGCCATGAGTACGGTAAAGAGTCGGCCATAAAGGCTTCACTAACCACCTGTAAGAAATCATTTTTAATAATATCCCAAAAACAAATATAAAATTCAATAGGGAGGCCGTCTGATCCAGGAGCCTTGCCGTTAGCAAAGCTCTTTAAGGCAGTTTCAACTTCAGATGTTGAAACATCGCTTTCTAAAAACTCCTGGTCCTCCTTATTTAAAAACTGAGATAAAACATTAAGATTTCCATTAAAAGAGGTCTCGTCAATATTTTTTTTACTAAAAAGATCATCATAAAAATTAAAGGTTTTCTCTAAAATACCCCCAGTGGAAGTCTCTCCTTCCAATTCCACAATCACTTGTTTTTTGTCATTGACTTTTTTAAAGAAAAACCTTGAGCATGACTCACCCTCTTCTAAATATTTTACACGAGCATTAAAAATTACCTCTTTCCCCTTACATTCCAGGAATTTATGGATTTCAATTTGAATTTTTGCCATCTCGCCATCCACCCCAGGCACTCCCCACTTCTTAAGCCTATGGAGAGTCTGCAGCCTGACATTAAAATCTCTAAAACATTTCCTTTTTTCACGTGCCTTTCTTTTGCCAACTTTGATAAAAAACTCTTTTATACGAGTTTTAACACACTCCCACCACCCCAGCATACTCTGTTTTGGGTGTTTCCGCCCCCTCCATATTTTATATTTGGCTATAAAGTCTGCCCTTACCAACTCATCTTCTAGAAGGAGTGTATTCAGTTTCCACATACCTTTACCTACATTAGCATCCCCAGGAACCTGCAGGTTGGTATGTAGTAATACATGGTCAGAAAAGATGTTTTCCATCAGCCCTGCGTTACTGGATTTAAAAACATCATTAGAACAGAAAATAAAATCAATACGGGAAGACAGCCCTCTACCCTTCCACGTGTATCCTGGGTCAGAAGGGTGGGACTTCCTCCATACATCTAATAATTTAAGGTCTGTCAATAGGTGTTTTAACAGACTAGACGTTTTGTCTGTTCTTCCAACACCATCACCACCACTCCGCCCCTCTCCCAACATGACACAATTAAAATCCCCTCCCACTATTATTGGAGATGGACCTGTTAAAAACAAAGATATGTCATTAAAAAGGGAGGCACGTTCATTTTTCTCTGGGGATGCATAAATATTCATAAAACGACATGTAAAACCATTTAAAACAACGTGGATTAATAAGGCACGACCTGGAATGATTTCAGTGACAGATAAAATATTCACATTTTGACCTTTGAATAAAATCCCAACCCCGGCAGCTTTATTTTCATTCGACCCTGACCAGACAGAGGGTCCTGCTGTCCAGTCTTTAATTAGGTTGGGATATGATAGTGCATGATCAATACCACACTCCTGCAGGAAAAAGACCTCAAAACTCAAAGTCATTAGCCATGCAAACAAAGCAGCCCTCCTAGTTGGGCTCTTTAGGCTTCTCACATTCAGTGAGGCAATACGGATGTCTGCCATGTTAAGTCTTTTTTACGATTCTTGGCTCTCCGAATCAGACTCATTAAACTGTGATATTGCAGGTGATAAAGTGGCCACAGTCAGTAAACTGGCAGTATCATCGGAGTCTGTGTATTCCTCTATCTGATTAGTCCCTTCTGGGCTGAGAATACTCTGTGAGGAAACAGCCAGAAAGATTTTACGGGATGACTCAGGATGGCACTCCTCCTCCCGAGTCTCCTCACGGCTCCTCTTACCACTGACACTGACATCCATCTGGTCCGCAAGGTTCTCTCCAGGCTCTGCAGCTTGTGGAATGTCCATACCCCCATCAGGGCCAGATGTATCCCCAGGAACAGGGTGACCAGCAGGTCCGGCTCCAGGATCAGCAGTTGATTCATGGCCTCCATCCTTCAAACAGGCATCAGGACGTCCCTCTGGATTGGCATCAGGTTGGGCCTCCGGACAGGTTTCAGGGCAGGCATCCAATCTACCGTCAGTATGGTCATCAGCAGGGACCTCTGGATGGGCATCAGGAATGGCACCAACCGCTCTGGATACACGCCTCTTTTTTTGATCTTTCTCATATCTCTGAGGAAGTGCCCCCTCCCCGCCAGGCGGAACCTGGACACCTGCAGGAGTAGGCACGGGTACCACTACGGCTGTGGGAGCCGAGTCATTAGACTTGGGTACCGTCCGAGCTTCAACTGAGTCAAACCGCATATGACCCGCAGTGATGTCCGCAAAGCTCACACCGGCGACTACTGAGCTTGCTCTGCTGGCATCAGCAGGGACCCCCGCGGAACTAGCCGCAGATGCCCTAGAGCCACCATGAGACCTTGTCCGCAGTGGACAATTGCTAAACAGGTGATCAGCCTGTCCGCAACTACTGCAGGTCTTTTCGTTTTTGCAGTCCTTTGAGGCATGACCCCATTTACCACAATTGTGGCACTGACTCATCCGCTCATTTTTACAGTCACTCTGCATGTGACCGAAATCGCCACACTTTCGACATCTGAACGGCTGCCCATTGTAAAACAGATAGCCATGGTCTCTCCCCAGCACCACTGTGGAGGGGGGGTGCATAAGGCCTTCTACACCCATAGGGTCAGGTCTGAAACGTACCATAAAACGTCGTTTCCCGTTCCAGAAACCGCTTCTCCCTTTGACGTTCCCCGTGAACCTGACAGACGTGCAATATCTGTTCAGGAACAGTTCAATATCCTCTCGGGCCACATGAGGATTGAACATATGTACCACGAGGGGTACGTCAAGCTCGCCATACAGAGCAGTGAAAACCACTCCTTCCAACAGCTTGTTGAAACGCTCGCCCTTAACTCGCTCGTAAAGGTTTTGGCAGGCAATCTTGGTTGCCAGAGTTAAGACATACGAGTTCTGCCCCTTCTCCTGCAGGCAGTAGATGTCGCTCTCCTTTACTCCCAATAGATTCCTCAGAATCTGTACGTAGAACTCTCGAGGGTTATCATAACCGACATGTGTTACCGGAACCTCGACCTTAATCGAGTTCCTTATCTGGCCGGCGCCAGATGAAAATTGCCACTCACATGGCATCGCAGCAGGCTTGGCTCAGGCTTACCGTCACGACGGGCTCGGCCTTTCGCCGGGGGATCGCACCTCGTTGCCTGGGGACTAATCCAGCTCTCTAATAGCAGCAGGGGGGTGAAGTCCCACCATAAGTGAGACAATCCCCCCAGGCCAAAGAGCCGGGTACCCCAGGCACCTTCCAGCCAAGACCAAGGCAGCAACTATATGGTCACTACACCTGATCTTAGCCGTGAGGCCGAGAAGCGATACTGGAAATGCTTTGCCGCATGGGCCGCACCAAGGCCTACAACCGACACCCATGGTGGAGACATAGCCAAAGATTGCCGCAGGGAAGACATTTTCAGAAACTCTGGGTGTATTCCCAATGACAGCTCTGGTGTGGCTGTGTGGGGGGGGGGGGGTAGGTGGGTGTGTGTCTGTGTGTGTGTCTCTGTGTGTGATCGTTCACGCTGCGCACAACGCGCTTTGAATCTGCATAACTCCGCCTACTTTGACACACCCACCACTCCCATTGTGACTGCACGTGAAGGTTCCGTGCTAAGATTCTATCCACTGCAGGCAGCGCACCAGGTTGGTCAAAGGCATTAGAATACTCCTCCTCCTCACACAGGTGCAGATGGACAAGACAAGCAGATTCGAGAGCAGCACAGACACCAGTTTTCCTTTTTTTTCAAATACATATCATATCTACACCGCATTTGAAAGTCGGTGGTCTGGTCCACAAAAGGGAAACAATGCTTTCCAAAAGAATTCATGCATGCGGTGGTCACAAATGTGCTATGTATGGCAGAAGTACTCATTGGATACTTCAATTTAAATACCAAGTGCTGACAGCAGGCAGGCAGGCAGGCAGGCAGGCAGGCAGGCGCCTAATTTTGTAGATGGCACAATATATTATCAACACTGTAACAAAGGCCTAATTCAGGCCTACCTACATCTTCACACACCTGTTGCAACCTACAAAGACTGATTGATTAATTGATTGATTGATTGCTTGCATATTGGATGCAATACAATGCTTGACATACCTAGGTGAAAGCAAGGCACGGCACGGCACGGCACGGCACGGCACGGCACACAAAATGTTGCAATTGGCCAGGAGAAATCAAGCAAAACGTTACATTTGGCATGAGAAATGTGCTTTTTTGACCCTGAAACAAATTCCCATAAAGGGTTAAAGGACAACTTGCTCGTGCTGATTTCAATTCATTCTGTTTTTAGAAACCGGATCAGAGAAGATGTGCACTGTTCCCGGAAAGTCTGCAAGAACGGGTCAATGCGTGGAGTGGACAGAGCAAGCTCCTAGTCCATCTCCCGGTTCCAAAAAGCCATTTAATATGTGGTCCCCACATAGGGGACGTATCAGATATTAAACTGACAAGAACAGATACTACACTACATCTTAGCCGTGAGGAGGCCGAGAAGCGATACTGGAAATGCTTTGCCGCATGGGCCGCACCAAGGCCTACAACCGACACCCATGGTGGAGACATAGCCAAAGATTGCCGCAGGGAAGACATTTTCAGAAACTCTGGGTGTATTCCCAATGACAGCTCTGGTGTGGCTGTGTGGGGGGGGGGGGGGTAGGTGGGTGTGTGTCTGTGTGTGTGTCTCTGTGTGTGATCGTTCACGCTGCGCACAACGCGCTTTGAATCTGCATAACTCCGCCTACTTTGACACACCCACCACTCCCATTGTGACTGCACGTGAAGGTTCCGTGCTAAGATTCTATCCACTGCAGGCAGCGCACCAGGTTGGTCAAAGGCATTAGAATACTCCTCCTCCTCACACAGGTGCAGATGGACAAGACAAGCAGATTCGAGAGCAGCACAGACACCAGTTTTCCTTTTTTTTCAAATACATATCATATCTACACCGCATTTGAAAGTCGGTGGTCTGGTCCACAAAAGGGAAACAATGCTTTCCAAAAGAATTCATGCATGCGGTGGTCACAAATGTGCTATGTATGGCAGAAGTACTCATTGGATACTTCAATTTAAATACCAAGTGCTGACAGCAGGCAGGCAGGCAGGCAGGCAGGCAGGCAGGCGCCTAATTTTGTAGATGGCACAATATATTATCAACACTGTAACAAAGGCCTAATTCAGGCCTACCTACATCTTCACACACCTGTTGCAACCTACAAAGACTGATTGATTAATTGATTGATTGATTGCTTGCATATTGGATGCAATACAATGCTTGACATACCTAGGTGAAAGCAAGGCACGGCACGGCACGGCACGGCACGGCACGGCACACAAAATGTTGCAATTGGCCAGGAGAAATCAAGCAAAACGTTACATTTGGCATGAGAAATGTGCTTTTTTGACCCTGAAACAAATTCCCATAAAGGGTTAAAGGACAACTTGCTCGTGCTGATTTCAATTCATTCTGTTTTTAGAAACCGGATCAGAGAAGATGTGCACTGTTCCCGGAAAGTCTGCAAGAACGGGTCAATGCGTGGAGTGGACAGAGCAAGCTCCTAGTCCATCTCCCGGTTCCAAAAAGCCATTTAATATGTGGTCCCCACATAGGGGACGTATCAGATATTAAACTGACAAGAACAGATACTACACTACATCTTAGCCGTGAGGAGGCCGAGAAGCGATACTGGAAATGCTTTGCCGCATGGGCCGCACCAAGGCCTACAACCGACACCCATGGTGGAGACATAGCCAAAGATTGCCGCAGGGAAGACATTTTCAGAAACTCTGGGTGTATTCCCAATGACAGCTCTGGTGTGGCTGTGTGGGGGGGGGGGGGGTAGGTGGGTGTGTGTCTGTGTGTGTGTCTCTGTGTGTGATCGTTCACGCTGCGCACAACGCGCTTTGAATCTGCATAACTCCGCCTACTTTGACACACCCACCACTCCCATTGTGACTGCACGTGAAGGTTCCGTGCTAAGATTCTATCCACTGCAGGCAGCGCACCAGGTTGGTCAAAGGCATTAGAATACTCCTCCTCCTCACACAGGTGCAGATGGACAAGACAAGCAGATTCGAGAGCAGCACAGACACCAGTTTTCCTTTTTTTTCAAATACATATCATATCTACACCGCATTTGAAAGTCGGTGGTCTGGTCCACAAAAGGGAAACAATGCTTTCCAAAAGAATTCATGCATGCGGTGGTCACAAATGTGCTATGTATGGCAGAAGTACTCATTGGATACTTCAATTTAAATACCAAGTGCTGACAGCAGGCAGGCAGGCAGGCAGGCAGGCAGGCGCCTAATTTTGTAGATGGCACAATATATTATCAACACTGTAACAAAGGCCTAATTCAGGCCTACCTACATCTTCACACACCTGTTGCAACCTACAAAGACTGATTGATTAATTGATTGATTGATTGCTTGCATATTGGATGCAATACAATGCTTGACATACCTAGGTGAAAGCAAGGCACGGCACGGCACGGCACGGCACGGCACGGCACACAAAATGTTGCAATTGGCCAGGAGAAATCAAGCAAAACGTTACATTTGGCATGAGAAATGTGCTTTTTTGACCCTGAAACAAATTCCCATAAAGGGTTAAAGGACAACTTGCTCGTGCTGATTTCAATTCATTCTGTTTTTAGAAACCGGATCAGAGAAGATGTGCACTGTTCCCGGAAAGTCTGCAAGAACGGGTCAATGCGTGGAGTGGACAGAGCAAGCTCCTAGTCCATCTCCCGGTTCCAAAAAGCCATTTAATATGTGGTCCCCACATAGGGGACGTATCAGATATTAAACTGACAAGAACAGATACTACACTACATCTTAGCCGTGAGGAGGCCGAGAAGCGATACTGGAAATGCTTTGCCGCATGGGCCGCACCAAGGCCTACAACCGACACCCATGGTGGAGACATAGCCAAAGATTGCCGCAGGGAAGACATTTTCAGAAACTCTGGGTGTATTCCCAATGACAGCTCTGGTGTGGCTGTGTGGGGGGGGGGGGGTAGGTGGGTGTGTGTCTGTGTGTGTGTCTCTGTGTGTGATCGTTCACGCTGCGCACAACGCGCTTTGAATCTGCATAACTCCGCCTACTTTGACACACCCACCACTCCCATTGTGACTGCACGTGAAGGTTCCGTGCTAAGATTCTATCCACTGCAGGCAGCGCACCAGGTTGGTCAAAGGCATTAGAATACTCCTCCTCCTCACACAGGTGCAGATGGACAAGACAAGCAGATTCGAGAGCAGCACAGACACCAGTTTTCCTTTTTTTTCAAATACATATCATATCTACACCGCATTTGAAAGTCGGTGGTCTGGTCCACAAAAGGGAAACAATGCTTTCCAAAAGAATTCATGCATGCGGTGGTCACAAATGTGCTATGTATGGCAGAAGTACTCATTGGATACTTCAATTTAAATACCAAGTGCTGACAGCAGGCAGGCAGGCAGGCAGGCAGGCAGGCAGGCGCCTAATTTTGTAGATGGCACAATATATTATCAACACTGTAACAAAGGCCTAATTCAGGCCTACCTACATCTTCACACACCTGTTGCAACCTACAAAGACTGATTGATTAATTGATTGATTGATTGCTTGCATATTGGATGCAATACAATGCTTGACATACCTAGGTGAAAGCAAGGCACGGCACGGCACGGCACGGCACACAAAATGTTGCAATTGGCCAGGAGAAATCAAGCAAAACGTTACATTTGGCATGAGAAATGTGCTTTTTTGACCCTGAAACAAATTCCCATAAAGGGTTAAAGGACAACTTGCTCGTGCTGATTTCAATTCATTCTGTTTTTAGAAACCGGATCAGAGAAGATGTGCACTGTTCCCGGAAAGTCTGCAAGAACGGGTCAATGCGTGGAGTGGACAGAGCAAGCTCCTAGTCCATCTCCCGGTTCCAAAAAGCCATTTAATATGTGGTCCCCACATAGGGGACGTATCAGATATTAAACTGACAAGAACAGATACTACACTACATCTTAGCCGTGAGGAGGCCGAGAAGCGATACTGGAAATGCTTTGCCGCATGGGCCGCACCAAGGCCTACAACCGACACCCATGGTGGAGACATAGCCAAAGATTGCCGCAGGGAAGACATTTTCAGAAACTCTGGGTGTATTCCCAATGACAGCTCTGGTGTGGCTGTGTGGGGGGGGGGGGGGGTAGGTGGGTGTGTGTCTGTGTGTGTGTCTCTGTGTGTGATCGTTCACGCTGCGCACAACGCGCTTTGAATCTGCATAACTCCGCCTACTTTGACACACCCACCACTCCCATTGTGACTGCACGTGAAGGTTCCGTGCTAAGATTCTATCCACTGCAGGCAGCGCACCAGGTTGGTCAAAGGCATTAGAATACTCCTCCTCCTCACACAGGTGCAGATGGACAAGACAAGCAGATTCGAGAGCAGCACAGACACCAGTTTTCCTTTTTTTTCAAATACATATCATATCTACACCGCATTTGAAAGTCGGTGGTCTGGTCCACAAAAGGGAAACAATGCTTTCCAAAAGAATTCATGCATGCGGTGGTCACAAATGTGCTATGTATGGCAGAAGTACTCATTGGATACTTCAATTTAAATACCAAGTGCTGACAGCAGGCAGGCAGGCAGGCAGGCAGGCAGGCAGGCGCCTAATTTTGTAGATGGCACAATATATTATCAACACTGTAACAAAGGCCTAATTCAGGCCTACCTACATCTTCACACACCTGTTGCAACCTACAAAGACTGATTGATTAATTGATTGATTGATTGCTTGCATATTGGATGCAATACAATGCTTGACATACCTAGGTGAAAGCAAGGCACGGCACGGCACGGCACGGCACGGCACGGCACACAAAATGTTGCAATTGGCCAGGAGAAATCAAGCAAAACGTTACATTTGGCATGAGAAATGTGCTTTTTTGACCCTGAAACAAATTCCCATAAAGGGTTAAAGGACAACTTGCTCGTGCTGATTTCAATTCATTCTGTTTTTAGAAACCGGATCAGAGAAGATGTGCACTGTTCCCGGAAAGTCTGCAAGAACGGGTCAATGCGTGGAGTGGACAGAGCAAGCTCCTAGTCCATCTCCCGGTTCCAAAAAGCCATTTAATATGTGGTCCCCACATAGGGGACGTATCAGATATTAAACTGACAAGAACAGATACTACACTACATCTTAGCCGTGAGGAGGCCGAGAAGCGATACTGGAAATGCTTTGCCGCATGGGCCGCACCAAGGCCTACAACCGACACCCATGGTGGAGACATAGCCAAAGATTGCCGCAGGGAAGACATTTTCAGAAACTCTGGGTGTATTCCCAATGACAGCTCTGGTGTGGCTGTGTGGGGGGGGGGGGGGTAGGTGGGTGTGTGTCTGTGTGTGTGTCTCTGTGTGTGATCGTTCACGCTGCGCACAACGCGCTTTGAATCTGCATAACTCCGCCTACTTTGACACACCCACCACTCCCATTGTGACTGCACGTGAAGGTTCCGTGCTAAGATTCTATCCACTGCAGGCAGCGCACCAGGTTGGTCAAAGGCATTAGAATACTCCTCCTCCTCACACAGGTGCAGATGGACAAGACAAGCAGATTCGAGAGCAGCACAGACACCAGTTTTCCTTTTTTTTCAAATACATATCATATCTACACCGCATTTGAAAGTCGGTGGTCTGGTCCACAAAAGGGAAACAATGCTTTCCAAAAGAATTCATGCATGCGGTGGTCACAAATGTGCTATGTATGGCAGAAGTACTCATTGGATACTTCAATTTAAATACCAAGTGCTGACAGCAGGCAGGCAGGCAGGCAGGCAGGCAGGCAGGCGCCTAATTTTGTAGATGGCACAATATATTATCAACACTGTAACAAAGGCCTAATTCAGGCCTACCTACATCTTCACACACCTGTTGCAACCTACAAAGACTGATTGATTAATTGATTGATTGATTGCTTGCATATTGGATGCAATACAATGCTTGACATACCTAGGTGAAAGCAAGGCACGGCACGGCACGGCACGGCACGGCACGGCACACAAAATGTTGCAATTGGCCAGGAGAAATCAAGCAAAACGTTACATTTGGCATGAGAAATGTGCTTTTTTGACCCTGAAACAAATTCCCATAAAGGGTTAAAGGACAACTTGCTCGTGCTGATTTCAATTCATTCTGTTTTTAGAAACCGGATCAGAGAAGATGTGCACTGTTCCCGGAAAGTCTGCAAGAACGGGTCAATGCGTGGAGTGGACAGAGCAAGCTCCTAGTCCATCTCCCGGTTCCAAAAAGCCATTTAATATGTGGTCCCCACATAGGGGACGTATCAGATATTAAACTGACAAGAACAGATCACTTTTCAAATAGGGTTTATTAAAATCAGACATACATCATAAATCCAAACAAATCAAAGACTTGAATAAAATATGACATAAAAACAAATACAAATCTGATTATAAAACAGGGTAAAAATATAAAAACAGTACAATACATATGCATATAAAACTGTGTTCTTTTATCTTGCTGAGACCCATTTGCAATTCTTCAGATTTTAAAACCATTGTTGTTAAAAGTAATCCAAGTAAAATAAAATTCACACTTGAATAAAACATGGCTTAAAACAATCTGATAAAAAATTAAGAACACAAATAAATACAACTAATAAGCATATACTTTACATATGTAAATACATGTTCCAGATTTGTAAACACCATAACCGTTTTGCTTCTTTAACTCCCATTTTTTTACAGTCATGCAGGTAGTATGTATACATCTCACACAGTGCCAGTCCAATACAGTCATTTACAGAAATAACATCACGTTTAAACAGAAGTATGTTTCGCACTTTCCATATTGATTCTTTGAAACAGTTAATCATTAGCCATGCCACCCGAGCTTGTTTCATGGTAGGGCAGTTAATAATACCGTATATTATTGTGTCACAGGTTAGGGACTGTACCCCACATATCCATTTTAGGAGGGTACCCACTGTTTGCCAGAGCTCCTGAGCATAGGAGCAGTCCCAGAATAAATGAAACACAGACTCCTCTGGCGCACACCTGTCTCTAGGGCATCTGGCACTGGCCACCAAACCCCTATGATGCTGAAAAGCCCTTGTTGGGAGGCACTGATGAACTACCTGCCAAGCCAGATCCTTTTGGGAGTTACTAAGGGCTGGACAGGCAACATTATTCCATACTAGCCTGCATCTGGAGATGGAAAAATTGGACACGTCCTCCATCTCCTCGTGACCCTTACAGATAATGGTTAACTTCCGCTGGTCAAGAAGGAACTGACGGTCAACATGAACTAAATCATACTCGGAAATGGTGCTTTCCAAGACCCTGTATTGTTCGGGGGGTGATAAAAGGAAAGGGCAGTTAGTATTCATGCTAAAATTTAGCTTCCTAAAAGTGAATCCTGTAGCGTATCTCAGGAAGCACGAGAAAGCCCCAACATTGTTCAAGTTTTTATAACAAAAAACAAAGAACTTGATAAAAATAAATAGTTTCAGGTTGGGAAAAGCCTTGCCACCGTTCTTCTTACTTTTACAAACCACCACCCTCCTTAATTTCTCCATTTTGGAACCCCATAGAAAATAAAACAGTGGTTTCATAAGCGCCTTTAAGTAGAGGGGGTTTGGAGGGAAGACCATAGCAGCATACAAAATGATGGGAAGTAATACCATTTTAATCACTAGAATCTTACCCTCCATTGATAACTTGCGGATTTGCCACAGGGAAATTTTTTGGTTCAATTTATTGAGTACCAGGTCCCAGTTTTCTTTACCATCATTATCCTGGTTGAACAAGATACCCAGAATCTTGATTCCAACTGTTTGTGTTAGGACCCGGGGGGGGTCTGATTCCCATTGGCCCATTATCAAACAGTCACATTTGTTAATATTTAGCTTAAAACCAGAACCCGCACTAAAAATTTCCGTAATTAAAATTGCTCTATTAATGGATGCTGAGCTGGTACCATACACTGATATATCATCCATATAGCCCAGAGCCTTAACTTGCTGCCCACCCCCACCTGGAATAAAGATCCCCCTGACCACCTTGTCCTGACGCAGCAGGCACAACAGTGGCTCAATGGAACAGATAAATAAAAGTGGGGACATGGGACAGCCTTGTTTTACTCCGGACTGAAGCACCACCTCTTTAGTTAAAAACCCATTAATTAAAACCTGTGCACATGACTGTTTGTATAAAAGCGATATTTTCTGGATAAAAGACTTAGGGAACCCCATCCTTTCTAAAACTTTAAAAAGATAAAAGTGGGAGACCCTATCAAAGGCCTTCATAAAATCCAAAGATAAAATCGCTAATGGTTGTTTTCTGTCCTTTTGATACCAGATCAGATCCCGAATTAAGTTAAGGTGCTCCCAGATTGATCTCCCGGGGATACCGCACACCTGATCAGGATGGATCACATTTTTAATAACCATCTTTAATCTGCCAGAGATAATTTTTGCAAGGATTTTATAGTCTATATTCAATAGTGAAATGGGCCTCCAATTTTCCAGTTTTGTTCTATCGCCTTTTTTGAAAATGAGGGTGATTATGCTTTTTCGCCATGAGTACGGTAAAGAGTCGGCCATAAAGGCTTCACTAACCACCTGTAAGAAATCATTTTTAATAATATCCCAAAAACAAATATAAAATTCAATAGGGAGGCCGTCTGATCCAGGAGCCTTGCCGTTAGCAAAGCTCTTTAAGGCAGTTTCAACTTCAGATGTTGAAACATCGCTTTCTAAAAACTCCTGGTCCTCCTTATTTAAAAACTGAGATAAAACATTAAGATTTCCATTAAAAGAGGTCTCGTCAATATTTTTTTTACTAAAAAGATCATCATAAAAATTAAAGGTTTTCTCTAAAATACCCCCAGTGGAAGTCTCTCCTTCCAATTCCACAATCACTTGTTTTTTGTCATTGACTTTTTTAAAGAAAAACCTTGAGCATGACTCACCCTCTTCTAAATATTTTACACGAGCATTAAAAATTACCTCTTTCCCCTTACATTCCAGGAATTTATGGATTTCAATTTGAATTTTTGCCATCTCGCCATCCACCCCAGGCACTCCCCACTTCTTAAGCCTATGGAGAGTCTGCAGCCTGACATTAAAATCTCTAAAACATTTCCTTTTTTCACGTGCCTTTCTTTTGCCAACTTTGATAAAAAACTCTTTTATACGAGTTTTAACACACTCCCACCACCCCAGCATACTCTGTTTTGGGTGTTTCCGCCCCCTCCATATTTTATATTTGGCTATAAAGTCTGCCCTTACCAACTCATCTTCTAGAAGGAGTGTATTCAGTTTCCACATACCTTTACCTACATTAGCATCCCCAGGAACCTGCAGGTTGGTATGTAGTAATACATGGTCAGAAAAGATGTTTTCCATCAGCCCTGCGTTACTGGATTTAAAAACATCATTAGAACAGAAAATAAAATCAATACGGGAAGACAGCCCTCTACCCTTCCACGTGTATCCTGGGTCAGAAGGGTGGGACTTCCTCCATACATCTAATAATTTAAGGTCTGTCAATAGGTGTTTTAACAGACTAGACGTTTTGTCTGTTCTTCCAACACCATCACCACCACTCCGCCCCTCTCCCAACATGACACAATTAAAATCCCCTCCCACTATTATTGGAGATGGACCTGTTAAAAACAAAGATATGTCATTAAAAAGGGAGGCACGTTCATTTTTCTCTGGGGATGCATAAATATTCATAAAACGACATGTAAAACCATTTAAAACAACGTGGATTAATAAGGCACGACCTGGAATGATTTCAGTGACAGATAAAATATTCACATTTTGACCTTTGAATAAAATCCCAACCCCGGCAGCTTTATTTTCATTCGACCCTGACCAGACAGAGGGTCCTGCTGTCCAGTCTTTAATTAGGTTGGGATATGATAGTGCATGATCAATACCACACTCCTGCAGGAAAAAGACCTCAAAACTCAAAGTCATTAGCCATGCAAACAAAGCAGCCCTCCTAGTTGGGCTCTTTAGGCTTCTCACATTCAGTGAGGCAATACGGATGTCTGCCATGTTAAGTCTTTTTTACGATTCTTGGCTCTCCGAATCAGACTCATTAAACTGTGATATTGCAGGTGATAAAGTGGCCACAGTCAGTAAACTGGCAGTATCATCGGAGTCTGTGTATTCCTCTATCTGATTAGTCCCTTCTGGGCTGAGAATACTCTGTGAGGAAACAGCCAGAAAGATTTTACGGGATGACTCAGGATGGCACTCCTCCTCCCGAGTCTCCTCACGGCTCCTCTTACCACTGACACTGACATCCATCTGGTCCGCAAGGTTCTCTCCAGGCTCTGCAGCTTGTGGAATGTCCATACCCCCATCAGGGCCAGATGTATCCCCAGGAACAGGGTGACCAGCAGGTCCGGCTCCAGGATCAGCAGTTGATTCATGGCCTCCATCCTTCAAACAGGCATCAGGACGTCCCTCTGGATTGGCATCAGGTTGGGCCTCCGGACAGGTTTCAGGGCAGGCATCCAATCTACCGTCAGTATGGTCATCAGCAGGGACCTCTGGATGGGCATCAGGAATGGCACCAACCGCTCTGGATACACGCCTCTTTTTTTGATCTTTCTCATATCTCTGAGGAAGTGCCCCCTCCCCGCCAGGCGGAACCTGGACACCTGCAGGAGTAGGCACGGGTACCACTACGGCTGTGGGAGCCGAGTCATTAGACTTGGGTACCGTCCGAGCTTCAACTGAGTCAAACCGCATATGACCCGCAGTGATGTCCGCAAAGCTCACACCGGCGACTACTGAGCTTGCTCTGCTGGCATCAGCAGGGACCCCCGCGGAACTAGCCGCAGATGCCCTAGAGCCACCATGAGACCTTGTCCGCAGTGGACAATTGCTAAACAGGTGATCAGCCTGTCCGCAACTACTGCAGGTCTTTTCGTTTTTGCAGTCCTTTGAGGCATGACCCCATTTACCACAATTGTGGCACTGACTCATCCGCTCATTTTTACAGTCACTCTGCATGTGACCGAAATCGCCACACTTTCGACATCTGAACGGCTGCCCATTGTAAAACAGATAGCCATGGTCTCTCCCCAGCACCACTGTGGAGGGGGGGTGCATAAGGCCTTCTACACCCATAGGGTCAGGTCTGAAACGTACCATAAAACGTCGTTTCCCGTTCCAGAAACCGCTTCTCCCTTTGACGTTCCCCGTGAACCTGACAGACGTGCAATATCTGTTCAGGAACAGTTCAATATCCTCTCGGGCCACATGAGGATTGAACATATGTACCACGAGGGGTACGTCAAGCTCGCCATACAGAGCAGTGAAAACCACTCCTTCCAACAGCTTGTTGAAACGCTCGCCCTTAACTCGCTCGTAAAGGTTTTGGCAGGCAATCTTGGTTGCCAGAGTTAAGACATACGAGTTCTGCCCCTTCTCCTGCAGGCAGTAGATGTCGCTCTCCTTTACTCCCAATAGATTCCTCAGAATCTGTACGTAGAACTCTCGAGGGTTATCATAACCGACATGTGTTACCGGAACCTCGACCTTAATCGAGTTCCTTATCTGGCCGGCGCCAGATGAAAATTGCCACTCACATGGCATCGCAGCAGGCTTGGCTCAGGCTTACCGTCACGACGGGCTCGGCCTTTCGCCGGGGGATCGCACCTCGTTGCCTGGGGACTAATCCAGCTCTCTAATAGCAGCAGGGGGGTGAAGTCCCACCATAAGTGAGACAATCCCCCCAGGCCAAAGAGCCGGGTACCCCAGGCACCTTCCAGCCAAGACCAAGGCAGCAACTATATGGTCACTACACCTGATCTTAGCCGTGAGGCCGAGAAGCGATACTGGAAATGCTTTGCCGCATGGGCCGCACCAAGGCCTACAACCGACACCCATGGTGGAGACATAGCCAAAGATTGCCGCAGGGAAGACATTTTCAGAAACTCTGGGTGTATTCCCAATGACAGCTCTGGTGTGGCTGTGTGGGGGGGGGGGGGGTAGGTGGGTGTGTGTCTGTGTGTGTGTCTCTGTGTGTGATCGTTCACGCTGCGCACAACGCGCTTTGAATCTGCATAACTCCGCCTACTTTGACACACCCACCACTCCCATTGTGACTGCACGTGAAGGTTCCGTGCTAAGATTCTATCCACTGCAGGCAGCGCACCAGGTTGGTCAAAGGCATTAGAATACTCCTCCTCCTCACACAGGTGCAGATGGACAAGACAAGCAGATTCGAGAGCAGCACAGACACCAGTTTTCCTTTTTTTTCAAATACATATCATATCTACACCGCATTTGAAAGTCGGTGGTCTGGTCCACAAAAGGGAAACAATGCTTTCCAAAAGAATTCATGCATGCGGTGGTCACAAATGTGCTATGTATGGCAGAAGTACTCATTGGATACTTCAATTTAAATACCAAGTGCTGACAGCAGGCAGGCAGGCAGGCAGGCAGGCAGGCAGGCGCCTAATTTTGTAGATGGCACAATATATTATCAACACTGTAACAAAGGCCTAATTCAGGCCTACCTACATCTTCACACACCTGTTGCAACCTACAAAGACTGATTGATTAATTGATTGATTGATTGCTTGCATATTGGATGCAATACAATGCTTGACATACCTAGGTGAAAGCAAGGCACGGCACGGCACGGCACGGCACGGCACGGCACACAAAATGTTGCAATTGGCCAGGAGAAATCAAGCAAAACGTTACATTTGGCATGAGAAATGTGCTTTTTTGACCCTGAAACAAATTCCCATAAAGGGTTAAAGGACAACTTGCTCGTGCTGATTTCAATTCATTCTGTTTTTAGAAACCGGATCAGAGAAGATGTGCACTGTTCCCGGAAAGTCTGCAAGAACGGGTCAATGCGTGGAGTGGACAGAGCAAGCTCCTAGTCCATCTCCCGGTTCCAAAAAGCCATTTAATATGTGGTCCCCACATAGGGGACGTATCAGATATTAAACTGACAAGAACAGATTTTTTTTTTTTTTTTAGTTTCATCAGTGTCATAACTCAAAATAAAACTAATCGTATTAAACGATATTAAACATGAGTTTGACTCATCATCTTGAAACCATTTCTTAAAAATAAAACAAATTACAAAACAATAAGAACACAAAACAACAAAAATTCCTCAAGTAAAATATTTGTGATAAACAAACAATAACTCTATAGCTCTATATATGAAACCTAAACATTTTCAAGTATAATACACCACCAAACTTCATCACAAAAAATAACAACTACATTTTCCTTTACTCCTTTTTCTTCGTCTTTTTCCAAACATTCTCTTTTAACTCTACATTGGAAGACATTAGAGCTGACTCAAACTCTTCCCAGCTTTCAAAACTAAAAGACGTAAAATTTTTAACTTCCTCTTCCTTCTCTATGCTCACATTCTCCACACTTTGTTCTTTCTTCATTTTTTCCTCTTTCTTCTTTTTTAAGTCCACCTTCTTAACCTTTTTAGGGTCCTTCAAAACCTCTTTCTGTTCCATCTTCATTTTTTCCTCTTTCTTCTTTTTTAAGTCCGCCATCTTTTTTCCCGCCATTTCCTTCACAGACGTTTCAATTTTTCCTTCATCAAATATATTTTCCTCCAACTTTTCCTTAACTTTTTCTACATACAAAAAGCCAACCTTTCCATTCACCATTATTTTTCCCGTCTTTATCTCTTCATTTTCACTCTTCCACCATAGAAATCTCCGCTTACCGTTCCAAACTCCAATGTTATTAACATAGTCCTTGTGAAAACTCACCATCCCGTAGCCTCTTTTCAAATACTCCAATACCTCTCTCATTTCCACATAAGGATCATCCATCTGAACAATCAATTTCTTTGGTTCTCCCAAAAATAACGCCTTCACACTGAAAATATCTGAATATTTTTCTCTCCAATTGTCCAAAAAACAAAAGCACTTATCTTCCGACTTTAAAGTAACATCAAAAATTCTCTTCACCTTAATTTCCTGCATGCACAGAATGTCCATTCTTCCAACCGATCCGTACTTCTCCAATAAGTCCAAAATCTTCTGCTCGTCCAAAAGATCATCCAACGAAAACTTCTTAACGAAAAATCTCAGACAATTCTTCTTCCTGAAAAGGCCCATCTCAAAAGTCCTTATGACTGCCCCCCACAGCTATGTGTGGTGACAGGGGTGATCGCCTCTCGTTGCCCAGGGACTAATCCGACTCCCCAATAGCAGCAGGGGGGTGAAGCCACACTGTTAAATGCAGCGATCCCCCCAGGCCAAGGAGCCGGGTACCCTGGGCACCTCAGGCCAGACCAAGTGCAACAACAATCAAGCCACTACACTTGATCTTAGCCATGAGGCCGAGAAGCGATACTGAGCACGCTGTGCCACGTGAGCCGCACCAAGGCCTACAACCGACACCCATTGTGGAGACCTAGCAAAAGATTGCGGCAGGGAAGACATTTTCAGAAACTCTGGGTGTATTCTCAATGACAGTTCTGGTGTGGGTGTGTGGGGGGGTAGGTGGCTGTGTGGGGGGGTAGGTGGCTGTGTGGGGGGGTAGGTAGGTGGGTGGGTGTGTGTCTGTGTGTGTTCGTTGAAGCGGTGCAGAACGCGTTTTGAATCTGCATAACTACGCCTACCTACTTTGACCACACCCTCCAGCCCCATTGTGACAGCACATGAATGTTTCGGGCTAAGATTCTATCTACTGCAGGCAGCGCACCTGGTTGGTGAAAAAGCATTAGAATACTCCTCACACAGGTGTAGATGAACAAGACAAGCAAGCATATTGAAGAAGATCAGCACAGGCACCATTGTAACTTATTTCTTTTTTTTTTTTTTAAAAAATGCATATAATACACCACATTGAAAAGTCGGTGGTCCACAAGAGGGAGACAATGTTTCCAAAAAGAATTCATGCGGTCGGTCACAAAAATGCAGTAGGTAGGTATGGCAGAACTACTCCTTGGATACTTCAATTGAAACGCCACCAAGTACTGACAGCAGCAGGGGCCTAATTTGGTAGATGGCACAGTCTATTTGCAACACTGTTACAAAGGCAGGCCTAATACAGGCCTACATCTTAGCACACCTGTTGCAGCAACCAGTAAAGACAAATCGATTGATTGATTGATTGATTGATTGATTGCAATGCAATGTGTGACATACATAGGGGAAAGCAGCAAGGCCAGGCCAGACCAGGCAAGGCACACCAAATGTTGCAATTGGCCAGGAGAAATCAAGCAAAACGTTACATTTGGCATGAGAAATGTGCTTTTTTGACCCTGAAACGAATTCCCATAAAGGGTTAAAGGACAACTTGCTCGTGCTGGCTGATTTCAATTCATTCTGTTTTTAGAAACCGGATCAGAGAAAGTTTGCACTGGTCCCGGAGATACTGCAGTAACGGGTCAATGCGTGGAGTGGACAGAGCAAGCTCCAAGTCCAGCTCCCCGTTCCAAAAAGCCATTTAATATGTGGTCCCCACATAGGGGACGTATCAGATATTAAACTGACAAGAACAGATACTACACTACATCTTAGCCGTGAGGAGGCCGAGAAGCGATACTGGAAATGCTTTGCCGCATGGGCCGCACCAAGGCCTACAACCGACACCCATGGTGGAGACATAGCCAAAGATTGCCGCAGGGAAGACATTTTCAGAAACTCTGGGTGTATTCCCAATGACAGCTCTGGTGTGGCTGTGTGGGGGGGGGGGGGGTAGGTGGGTGTGTGTCTGTGTGTGTGTCTCTGTGTGTGATCGTTCACGCTGCGCACAACGCGCTTTGAATCTGCATAACTCCGCCTACTTTGACACACCCACCACTCCCATTGTGACTGCACGTGAAGGTTCCGTGCTAAGATTCTATCCACTGCAGGCAGCGCACCAGGTTGGTCAAAGGCATTAGAATACTCCTCCTCCTCACACAGGTGCAGATGGACAAGACAAGCAGATTCGAGAGCAGCACAGACACCAGTTTTCCTTTTTTTTCAAATACATATCATATCTACACCGCATTTGAAAGTCGGTGGTCTGGTCCACAAAAGGGAAACAATGCTTTCCAAAAGAATTCATGCATGCGGTGGTCACAAATGTGCTATGTATGGCAGAAGTACTCATTGGATACTTCAATTTAAATACCAAGTGCTGACAGCAGGCAGGCAGGCAGGCAGGCAGGCAGGCAGGCGCCTAATTTTGTAGATGGCACAATATATTATCAACACTGTAACAAAGGCCTAATTCAGGCCTACCTACATCTTCACACACCTGTTGCAACCTACAAAGACTGATTGATTAATTGATTGATTGATTGCTTGCATATTGGATGCAATACAATGCTTGACATACCTAGGTGAAAGCAAGGCACGGCACGGCACGGCACGGCACGGCACGGCACACAAAATGTTGCAATTGGCCAGGAGAAATCAAGCAAAACGTTACATTTGGCATGAGAAATGTGCTTTTTTGACCCTGAAACAAATTCCCATAAAGGGTTAAAGGACAACTTGCTCGTGCTGATTTCAATTCATTCTGTTTTTAGAAACCGGATCAGAGAAGATGTGCACTGTTCCCGGAAAGTCTGCAAGAACGGGTCAATGCGTGGAGTGGACAGAGCAAGCTCCTAGTCCATCTCCCGGTTCCAAAAAGCCATTTAATATGTGGTCCCCACATAGGGGACGTATCAGATATTAAACTGACAAGAACAGATACTACACTACATCTTAGCCGTGAGGAGGCCGAGAAGCGATACTGGAAATGCTTTGCCGCATGGGCCGCACCAAGGCCTACAACCGACACCCATGGTGGAGACATAGCCAAAGATTGCCGCAGGGAAGACATTTTCAGAAACTCTGGGTGTATTCCCAATGACAGCTCTGGTGTGGCTGTGTGGGGGGGGGGGGGTAGGTGGGTGTGTGTCTGTGTGTGTGTCTCTGTGTGTGATCGTTCACGCTGCGCACAACGCGCTTTGAATCTGCATAACTCCGCCTACTTTGACACACCCACCACTCCCATTGTGACTGCACGTGAAGGTTCCGTGCTAAGATTCTATCCACTGCAGGCAGCGCACCAGGTTGGTCAAAGGCATTAGAATACTCCTCCTCCTCACACAGGTGCAGATGGACAAGACAAGCAGATTCGAGAGCAGCACAGACACCAGTTTTCCTTTTTTTTCAAATACATATCATATCTACACCGCATTTGAAAGTCGGTGGTCTGGTCCACAAAAGGGAAACAATGCTTTCCAAAAGAATTCATGCATGCGGTGGTCACAAATGTGCTATGTATGGCAGAAGTACTCATTGGATACTTCAATTTAAATACCAAGTGCTGACAGCAGGCAGGCAGGCAGGCAGGCAGGCAGGCAGGCAGGCGGGCGCCTAATTTTGTAGATGGCACAATATATTATCAACACTGTAACAAAGGCCTAATTCAGGCCTACCTACATCTTCACACACCTGTTGCAACCTACAAAGACTGATTGATTGATTAATTGATTGATTGATTGATTGCTTGCATATTGGATGCAATACAATGCTTGACATACCTAGGTGAAAGCAAGGCACGGCACGGCACGGCACACAAAATGTTGCAATTGGCCAGGAGAAATCAAGCAAAACGTTACATTTGGCATGAGAAATGTGCTTTTTTGACCCTGAAACAAATTCCCATAAAGGGTTAAAGGACAACTTGCTCGTGCTGATTTCAATTCATTCTGTTTTTAGAAACCGGATCAGAGAAGATGTGCACTGTTCCCGGAAAGTCTGCAAGAACGGGTCAATGCGTGGAGTGGACAGAGCAAGCTCCTAGTCCATCTCCCGGTTCCAAAAAGCCATTTAATATGTGGTCCCCACATAGGGGACGTATCAGATATTAAACTGACAAGAACAGATACTACACTACATCTTAGCCGTGAGGAGGCCGAGAAGCGATACTGGAAACACTTTGCCGCGTGGGCCGCACCAAGGCCTACAACCGACACCCATGGTGGAGACATAGCCAAAGATTGCCGCAGGGAAGACATTTTCAGAAACTCTGGGTGTATTCCCAATGACAGCTCTGGTGTGGGTGTGTGGGGGGGGGGGGGTAGGTGGGTGTGTGTCTGTGTGTGTGTCTCTGTGTGTGATCGTTCACGCTGCGCACAACGCGCTTTGAATCTGCATAACTCCGCCTACTTTGACACACCCACCACTCCCATTGTGACTGCACGTGAAGGTTCCGTGCTAAGATTCTATCCACTGCAGGCAGCGCACCAGGTTGGTCAAAGGCATTAGAATACTCCTCCTCCTCACACAGGTGCAGATGGACAAGACAAGCAGATTCGAGAGCAGCACAGACACCAGTTTTCCTTTTTTTTCAAATACATATCATATCTACACCGCATTTGAAAGTCGGTGGTCTGGTCCACAAAAGGGAAACAATGCTTTCCAAAAGAATTCATGCATGCGGTGGTCACAAATGTGCTATGTATGGCAGAAGTACTCATTGGATACTTCAATTTAAATACCAAGTGCTGACAGCAGGCAGGCAGGCAGGCAGGCAGGCAGGCAGGCGGGCGCCTAATTTTGTAGATGGCACAATATATTATCAACACTGTAACAAAGGCCTAATTCAGGCCTACCTACATCTTCACACACCTGTTGCAACCTACAAAGACTGATTGATTGATTAATTGATTGATTGATTGATTGCTTGCATATTGGATGCAATACAATGCTTGACATACCTAGGTGAAAGCAAGGCACGGCACGGCACGGCACACAAAATGTTGCAATTGGCCAGGAGAAATCAAGCAAAACGTTACATTTGGCATGAGAAATGTGCTTTTTTGACCCTGAAACAAATTCCCATAAAGGGTTAAAGGACAACTTGCTCGTGCTGATTTCAATTCATTCTGTTTTTAGAAACCGGATCAGAGAAGATGTGCACTGTTCCCGGAAAGTCTGCAAGAACGGGTCAATGCGTGGAGTGGACAGAGCAAGCTCCTAGTCCATCTCCCGGTTCCAAAAAGCCATTTAATATGTGGTCCCCACATAGGGGACGTATCAGATATTAAACTGACAAGAACAGATAAGGTTTCAACAAAATTTTATTTAGTCATAAGACATAGAACAAGAAAATTTGAAACCTTTTGTGCAAAAGAAACATAAAAAATTACAATAATAAAATACAACAACATGAAACAACTTAATATAAAACAGTATTCCACATATAAAAACACCATCTACGATTCGCTTCTTTCTTCCCCACATCTTTAACATCCTTTAAAAAATAAATAAACATTTCACTAAAAGCCAATTTAATACAATCATTAACAGAGATAAAATCACGGTTAAAAAGTAGAATGTTTCTCACTTTCCAGATTGCATTTTTGGCACAGTTTATTATACACCAGCATATTTTGAACTGGTGTGTAGTGGGGCAATTAAAAAGTCCATATAAAACATACTCATAGCTAAAATCTTTAAGACCACATACCCATTTTAAAAGTATCCCAAATCTCCCCCAAAGTTCTTGTGCAAAACAGCAGTTCCAAAAAAGGTGTAAAACAGTCTCATCCTCTCGGCAAGAGTCTCTTGGGCACTTTGCCCGCGCCGCCAGGCCTCTCCTATGCTGGAAGTCTCTGGTTGGGAGGCACTGGCGGGCAGCCATCCATGCAAGGTCTTTGTGAATGTTGGCCAAGAATTTCCCAAAGACGTTCCTCCACACACGCTTGGATCTACTCCATGAGAAGTTGCTCACAGGGGACACTCCTTCTTCTCTTCTCAGATGAACCATCAATTTTCTTCTGTCCAGAAGGAGATCGGCATCCAAGTCCTTTAATTTATGAGTCCTTATCACCTTTTCTAAAACAATAAAATGCTTGGGCGGGCATAATAAAATGGGTGCTGATAAACATGGTCTGAACCATTTTTTAAAAATAAAACCACAAGTATATTTTAAAAACAGACTAAAAGTAGAATTAGTGTTAAAAACTTTAAAACAAAAACAAAAGAAATTTACATACAAATACAGATGCAAGTCAGGGACATCTTTTCCTCCATTTTGTTGTTTTTTATACATCTCCGTTCGCCTCAGCTTTTCCATTTTTGATCCCCAAATGAACATAAAGATACATCGAGTTAGTTTTTTTAGCATCAACTCAGAAGGGGGATATACCATGGCAATATAAAGCATCATTGGCAACAAAACAGATTTAATGATTAAAATTTTTCCCTCAATTGACAAGCTTCTCAAATTCCAGAAGGAGAGTTTTTTCACTATTTTATGTTGTACCTCCTCCCAGCTCACGTGTCCATCATTTTTAGCGTCAAATACAATTCCCAAGATTTTAACATTGTCGTGCTTCAATTTCACTGCTGGTAGGTCATTTGTATCCCAGGAACCCAAAATCAAACATTCAGTTTTATTAAAATTCATTTTAAAACCTGAAGCCTGACTAAAAAAATTGGTGCACATTACCACTCTCCGAAGTGAAGCAGGGTCTGTACAGATGGCAGTAACATCATCCATGTAGGCAAATACTTTGACTTGGGCCCCTCCTCCACCCGGAATAGGAACCCCTCGGACCACTTTGTCTCTCCGGATCATACACAGCAGGGGTTCCATAGCACAAATAAAAAGAATTGGGGATAATGGACACCCCTGCTTCACTCCGGATTCCAACGGGATAAAATCTGTTAAAAAGCCATTGACAGAAATTTGAGAAAACACATTATTATATAAAATCATAATACGAGATAAAAACATGTCGGGGATCGCCATTTGTTTTAAAACTTTAAAAAGATACTCATGCGAGACCCTGTCAAACGCCTTTTCAAAGTCCAGCGCCAACAGGGCCAGGCTCTGACTTCTATCCCTAGAGTACCATATTACATCTCTGATCACATTTAAAATCTCAGCAATATTCCTCCCTGGTACTCCACATACTTGTTCGGGTTGTATCAGTTTATTAATAACAGTTTTAAAACGACAAGCAATAATTTTGGCTAAAACTTTATAATCCATGTTGAGGAGGGTGATAGGCCTCCAATTCTTGAGGTCATCACGAGCGCCCTTTTTCTTATAAATTAAGGACACTATCCCCCTCCTCCATGACTTCGGCAGCTCTGAACACATAAAAACCTCTTTAAAAAGTGCTAAAAGATCCTCCTTTAAAACATCCCAAAAAGTCAAATAAAATTCAACAGGTAGACCATCTGCTCCTGGGGCTTTCCCTTTTGAAAAACTTTTAAAAACACTAAAAAGTTCTTCCATGCTGACATCATCTATTAAAAACCCCTGGTCTACAGAACTTAACTTAAAATCTAGGATATTAAGAGCATCTTGTAAAAACACATTATTTACACTTTTTTTACTAAAAAGGTCTCTATAAAAATTAAAAGCCACCTTCTTCATACCTTCCACAGTTGTTTCTCCATCAAGACAGGTGATCGTCTCCTTTTTCTCCATCACTTTTTTAAAAAAGAAACGTGTACACTTCTCACCTTCTTCTAAATGTTTCACTTTGGAATTAAAAATTATTTCTTTACCTTTTTGATCTAGGCACAATTGTATTTCAGTTTTTAGGCTTGCAATATCATCTTCCACCTCTAGTCCTATCTCTTTAAATTTATGGAGAGTTTGCAGTCTCATATTTAAATTTACATAAATCTGCTTTTTCAGCCGCGCCTTCCTCTTTCCAGCCCTGATAAAAAAAAACCTTATTTTATCTTTGATCACTTCCCACCAGGATAGGATTTTAATATATGGAGGCCTTAGCTGTCTCCATTCCTGGTAGGCGTTACAGAAGTCTGACCTCACCTGAGGGTCTTCCAGCAAATGGACTCCCAGGCGCCATAAACCTCTATTTATCCTCAGCTCTCCTTGATACTCTATCTTTAAGCTTAAAATTTTATGATCAGAGAATAAATTAGGCATTAAAACAAATTGTACAGGGCTAAAATCCTCAGATAAAAACATAAAATCGATCCTGGAAGCCACTCCCCGACCGGACCATGTAAATCCTGGGTCCGTCGGCGAAAGCGACCTCCAGGCATCGCATAACTTAAAATCAGTCTGCAAGCTATTTAGTAAAAAACACGACTTATCTATCTTACGGATTGGGTCACCCCCTCCTCGGCGCTCATTCACATTCAGGCAATTAAAATCCCCGGCTATTAAGAGAGGAGATGACCCTACACAGAAAACCGGTAAAATTTCAAACAAACGTATACGCTCCTGTTTATCTGGTGGAGCGTACACATTAATGACACGGAAATTAAAATTATTAAAACACAAATGTACTAGGATAGCTCTGCCGGGTACAATCTCAGTAACAGAGGAGATGATGATGTTATTACCTCGGCAGAGCAGACCCACACCAGCAGACTTGTTCTCGTTTGAGCCCGACCATACAGAGGGCCCTAGTTTCCAGTCCTTTTTTATCTCGTTATACCGGATTCCATGCTGCAGACCACACTCCTGTAAAAAACATATGTCAAAGTCTAATGTTTCAAAAAAATCAAAAAGAGCAGCCCTGCGGACAGGGCTCTTTAGAGATCTCACATTAAGTGAGAGACACCTCATGGATGGCATTTATGTCATGGGGGAGGAGAGCTATCCTCAATGGTTTCCATGTAATCATCAATCACTTCTGGCAGTGAAGGAAGAGAGTCAATGTTCTGGGGATCCGAGGAACCAGGCAGTGGATACCCAGAAGAGTCCGTGTTCAGCCACATGTCTCCGCTGGGAAAACACACATCCGGAGATTCTGGATTGGCCTCCAGAAGAGTATCCCCCCGCAGCTTCTTTCCAGACGGCTCAGACAGCTCACTCGTGCAGTCGTCCTCTGTGATAGCTACATGGCCTCTTACTTCCTGGGGGACCTCCAGATCTGACACGATGACCGTATCCACACCATCACCTGTAGGAGAAAAAACTGTGGTCTGCTGGCTCGAGTCCCTGGGAAAGACTGGGGTCTTCGCCACAGTGCCCCCCACCGCCAACATAGTGGGGGCGCTCTGCTCCAACACACCAGTCTCATTCGAGACCTTCGACACAAGGGTTACCTCCCCAACGGGAGAGTCCCCCTGCTCCAGTCTCTGGGTGGTCCGCCCTCCGCCCTTTTTCCGGGACTTCGACACAGGAGGGCCTCCCTGAGGGCCACCACACTCCTGCTCCGTCCCCACCTTCTCCTCTGCGCCCTTGGCCTTCTCAGCCGCCTCCCCTGCTGTAGGAACAGTGGGACTTGGCTCAGGCCTTACTCCGGTCTCTGGGATATTCAGCACAGCATGGACCGGGACAATAGCTGGTTCCTGCCTTGGCACGGGTCTCTCAGCCGCCTCTGCATACGTACGGACTTTGGTCCTATGTGGGCATCCTCGGAACATATGTCCATCCTCCCCGCATAGGTTACAAGCCTTCTTTTGAGGGCAATCCTTCATTAAGTGTCCGAGTTGGCCACAATTATTGCAGCGGAATGCCCTTCTTTCCACACAATTACCTTGGGTATGCCCCATCTTGCCACAGTTCCTGCAATACATAGGCATACCTGTGTAGAATAAGTAGCCACGGCTCTTCCCAATGGTGATGGTAGAGGGGGGATGCTCTGTTCCTCCAAAGCCCTCAGGATTTTTCTTCAGCCGCACCAGGAATTTCCGCTTGCCACACCAGAAACCAACGGCGTTTTTAACATTCCCTTGAAAGGTTACTTCATCGCAATAGCGACGCAAACAGGTTAAAATGTCCAATACTTCAACAAAAGGATTTGGAAAGAAAACAATCATTTGTACCTCCTCTTGGACGAAAAGCAGGGAGAAGACCAGGCCCTCCAGTTCATCAGCACAGATGTTGTCATTCACCTTTTGGACCAACTGCTGACAACAACCATGGCTCCTAAAGGTAATAGTATAAGTACCTTTCTGCTCATTGTCCTGAAAACAGAAGATGTCCTCTCTGCCGAACTCCAGGATCCCAAGAAGGACGGTGTTGCAAACGTAGCGGATTTCTTTCTCCTTCCTGTATCTCTCCAAGACCTCGATACGGACCGTGTTCCTCATCCGGGGTTCTCCCGATGCAAAGGTAAGTGCAGCCGGCATCCTTCCGAAAAAGAACTCCAGCTGTAAACACACAAAAAAAGGCTAGCGCCCTTTTAAGGCGATCGCAACTCGTTGCTCCGGACTAATCCTCTCTCCCTATAGCAGCAGGGGGGTGAAGCCCCTCCGAAGAGGAGCGATCCCCCCAGGCCGAGAGAGAGGGTACCGAAAGCACCCGACCTGACTACAATCTCTCAGTTAGACTGATTGATCGCAGCCATGAGGCCGAGAAGCGATACTGGAAACACTTTGCCGCGTGGGCCGCACTAAGGCCTACAACCGACACCCGTGGTGGAGACATAGCCAAAGATTGCCGCAGGGAAGACATTTTCAGAAACTCTGGGTGTATTCCCAATGACAGCTCTGGTGTGGGTGTGTGGGGGGGGGGGGGGTAGGTGGGTGTGTGTCTGTGTGTGTGTCTCTGTGTGTGATCGTTCACGCTGCGCACAACGCGCTTTGAATCTGCATAACTCCGCCTACTTTGACACACCCACCACTCCCATTGTGACTGCACGTGAAGGTTCCGTGCTAAGATTCTATCCACTGCAGGCAGCGCACCAGGTTGGTCAAAGGCATTAGAATACTCCTCCTCCTCACACAGGTGCAGATGGACAAGACAAGCAGATTCGAGAGCAGCACAGACACCAGTTTTCCTTTTTTTTCAAATACATATCATATCTACACCGCATTTGAAAGTCGGTGGTCTGGTCCACAAAAGGGAAACAATGCTTTCCAAAAGAATTCATGCATGCGGTGGTCACAAATGTGCTATGTATGGCAGAAGTACTCATTGGATACTTCAATTTAAATACCAAGTGCTGACAGCAGGCAGGCAGGCAGGCAGGCAGGCAGGCAGGCAGGCGGGCGCCTAATTTTGTAGATGGCACAATATATTATCAACACTGTAACAAAGGCCTAATTCAGGCCTACCTACATCTTCACACACCTGTTGCAACCTACAAAGACTGATTGATTGATTAATTGATTGATTGATTGATTGCTTGCATATTGGATGCAATACAATGCTTGACATACCTAGGTGAAAGCAAGGCACGGCACGGCACGGCACACAAAATGTTGCAATTGGCCAGGAGAAATCAAGCAAAACGTTACATTTGGCATGAGAAATGTGCTTTTTTGACCCTGAAACAAATTCCCATAAAGGGTTAAAGGACAACTTGCTCGTGCTGATTTCAATTCATTCTGTTTTTAGAAACCGGATCAGAGAAGATGTGCACTGTTCCCGGAAAGTCTGCAAGAACGGGTCAATGCGTGGAGTGGACAGAGCAAGCTCCTAGTCCATCTCCCGGTTCCAAAAAGCCATTTAATATGTGGTCCCCACATAGGGGACGTATCAGATATTAAACTGACAAGAACAGATAAGGTTTCAACAAAATTTTATTTAGTCATAAGACATAGAACAAGAAAATTTGAAACCTTTTGTGCAAAAGAAACATAAAAAATTACAATAATAAAATACAACAACATGAAACAACTTAATATAAAACAGTATTCCACATATAAAAACACCATCTACGATTCGCTTCTTTCTTCCCCACATCTTTAACATCCTTTAAAAAATAAATAAACATTTCACTAAAAGCCAATTTAATACAATCATTAACAGAGATAAAATCACGGTTAAAAAGTAGAATGTTTCTCACTTTCCAGATTGCATTTTTGGCACAGTTTATTATACACCAGCATATTTTGAACTGGTGTGTAGTGGGGCAATTAAAAAGTCCATATAAAACATACTCATAGCTAAAATCTTTAAGACCACATACCCATTTTAAAAGTATCCCAAATCTCCCCCAAAGTTCTTGTGCAAAACAGCAGTTCCAAAAAAGGTGTAAAACAGTCTCATCCTCTCGGCAAGAGTCTCTTGGGCACTTTGCCCGCGCCGCCAGGCCTCTCCTATGCTGGAAGTCTCTGGTTGGGAGGCACTGGCGGGCAGCCATCCATGCAAGGTCTTTGTGAATGTTGGCCAAGAATTTCCCAAAGACGTTCCTCCACACACGCTTGGATCTACTCCATGAGAAGTTGCTCACAGGGGACACTCCTTCTTCTCTTCTCAGATGAACCATCAATTTTCTTCTGTCCAGAAGGAGATCGGCATCCAAGTCCTTTAATTTATGAGTCCTTATCACCTTTTCTAAAACAATAAAATGCTTGGGCGGGCATAATAAAATGGGTGCTGATAAACATGGTCTGAACCATTTTTTAAAAATAAAACCACAAGTATATTTTAAAAACAGACTAAAAGTAGAATTAGTGTTAAAAACTTTAAAACAAAAACAAAAGAAATTTACATACAAATACAGATGCAAGTCAGGGACATCTTTTCCTCCATTTTGTTGTTTTTTATACATCTCCGTTCGCCTCAGCTTTTCCATTTTTGATCCCCAAATGAACATAAAGATACATCGAGTTAGTTTTTTTAGCATCAACTCAGAAGGGGGATATACCATGGCAATATAAAGCATCATTGGCAACAAAACAGATTTAATGATTAAAATTTTTCCCTCAATTGACAAGCTTCTCAAATTCCAGAAGGAGAGTTTTTTCACTATTTTATGTTGTACCTCCTCCCAGCTCACGTGTCCATCATTTTTAGCGTCAAATACAATTCCCAAGATTTTAACATTGTCGTGCTTCAATTTCACTGCTGGTAGGTCATTTGTATCCCAGGAACCCAAAATCAAACATTCAGTTTTATTAAAATTCATTTTAAAACCTGAAGCCTGACTAAAAAAATTGGTGCACATTACCACTCTCCGAAGTGAAGCAGGGTCTGTACAGATGGCAGTAACATCATCCATGTAGGCAAATACTTTGACTTGGGCCCCTCCTCCACCCGGAATAGGAACCCCTCGGACCACTTTGTCTCTCCGGATCATACACAGCAGGGGTTCCATAGCACAAATAAAAAGAATTGGGGATAATGGACACCCCTGCTTCACTCCGGATTCCAACGGGATAAAATCTGTTAAAAAGCCATTGACAGAAATTTGAGAAAACACATTATTATATAAAATCATAATACGAGATAAAAACATGTCGGGGATCGCCATTTGTTTTAAAACTTTAAAAAGATACTCATGCGAGACCCTGTCAAACGCCTTTTCAAAGTCCAGCGCCAACAGGGCCAGGCTCTGACTTCTATCCCTAGAGTACCATATTACATCTCTGATCACATTTAAAATCTCAGCAATATTCCTCCCTGGTACTCCACATACTTGTTCGGGTTGTATCAGTTTATTAATAACAGTTTTAAAACGACAAGCAATAATTTTGGCTAAAACTTTATAATCCATGTTGAGGAGGGTGATAGGCCTCCAATTCTTGAGGTCATCACGAGCGCCCTTTTTCTTATAAATTAAGGACACTATCCCCCTCCTCCATGACTTCGGCAGCTCTGAACACATAAAAACCTCTTTAAAAAGTGCTAAAAGATCCTCCTTTAAAACATCCCAAAAAGTCAAATAAAATTCAACAGGTAGACCATCTGCTCCTGGGGCTTTCCCTTTTGAAAAACTTTTAAAAACACTAAAAAGTTCTTCCATGCTGACATCATCTATTAAAAACCCCTGGTCTACAGAACTTAACTTAAAATCTAGGATATTAAGAGCATCTTGTAAAAACACATTATTTACACTTTTTTTACTAAAAAGGTCTCTATAAAAATTAAAAGCCACCTTCTTCATACCTTCCACAGTTGTTTCTCCATCAAGACAGGTGATCGTCTCCTTTTTCTCCATCACTTTTTTAAAAAAGAAACGTGTACACTTCTCACCTTCTTCTAAATGTTTCACTTTGGAATTAAAAATTATTTCTTTACCTTTTTGATCTAGGCACAATTGTATTTCAGTTTTTAGGCTTGCAATATCATCTTCCACCTCTAGTCCTATCTCTTTAAATTTATGGAGAGTTTGCAGTCTCATATTTAAATTTACATAAATCTGCTTTTTCAGCCGCGCCTTCCTCTTTCCAGCCCTGATAAAAAAAAACCTTATTTTATCTTTGATCACTTCCCACCAGGATAGGATTTTAATATATGGAGGCCTTAGCTGTCTCCATTCCTGGTAGGCGTTACAGAAGTCTGACCTCACCTGAGGGTCTTCCAGCAAATGGACTCCCAGGCGCCATAAACCTCTATTTATCCTCAGCTCTCCTTGATACTCTATCTTTAAGCTTAAAATTTTATGATCAGAGAATAAATTAGGCATTAAAACAAATTGTACAGGGCTAAAATCCTCAGATAAAAACATAAAATCGATCCTGGAAGCCACTCCCCGACCGGACCATGTAAATCCTGGGTCCGTCGGCGAAAGCGACCTCCAGGCATCGCATAACTTAAAATCAGTCTGCAAGCTATTTAGTAAAAAACACGACTTATCTATCTTACGGATTGGGTCACCCCCTCCTCGGCGCTCATTCACATTCAGGCAATTAAAATCCCCGGCTATTAAGAGAGGAGATGACCCTACACAGAAAACCGGTAAAATTTCAAACAAACGTATACGCTCCTGTTTATCTGGTGGAGCGTACACATTAATGACACGGAAATTAAAATTATTAAAACACAAATGTACTAGGATAGCTCTGCCGGGTACAATCTCAGTAACAGAGGAGATGATGATGTTATTACCTCGGCAGAGCAGACCCACACCAGCAGACTTGTTCTCGTTTGAGCCCGACCATACAGAGGGCCCTAGTTTCCAGTCCTTTTTTATCTCGTTATACCGGATTCCATGCTGCAGACCACACTCCTGTAAAAAACATATGTCAAAGTCTAATGTTTCAAAAAAATCAAAAAGAGCAGCCCTGCGGACAGGGCTCTTTAGAGATCTCACATTAAGTGAGAGACACCTCATGGATGGCATTTATGTCATGGGGGAGGAGAGCTATCCTCAATGGTTTCCATGTAATCATCAATCACTTCTGGCAGTGAAGGAAGAGAGTCAATGTTCTGGGGATCCGAGGAACCAGGCAGTGGATACCCAGAAGAGTCCGTGTTCAGCCACATGTCTCCGCTGGGAAAACACACATCCGGAGATTCTGGATTGGCCTCCAGAAGAGTATCCCCCCGCAGCTTCTTTCCAGACGGCTCAGACAGCTCACTCGTGCAGTCGTCCTCTGTGATAGCTACATGGCCTCTTACTTCCTGGGGGACCTCCAGATCTGACACGATGACCGTATCCACACCATCACCTGTAGGAGAAAAAACTGTGGTCTGCTGGCTCGAGTCCCTGGGAAAGACTGGGGTCTTCGCCACAGTGCCCCCCACCGCCAACATAGTGGGGGCGCTCTGCTCCAACACACCAGTCTCATTCGAGACCTTCGACACAAGGGTTACCTCCCCAACGGGAGAGTCCCCCTGCTCCAGTCTCTGGGTGGTCCGCCCTCCGCCCTTTTTCCGGGACTTCGACACAGGAGGGCCTCCCTGAGGGCCACCACACTCCTGCTCCGTCCCCACCTTCTCCTCTGCGCCCTTGGCCTTCTCAGCCGCCTCCCCTGCTGTAGGAACAGTGGGACTTGGCTCAGGCCTTACTCCGGTCTCTGGGATATTCAGCACAGCATGGACCGGGACAATAGCTGGTTCCTGCCTTGGCACGGGTCTCTCAGCCGCCTCTGCATACGTACGGACTTTGGTCCTATGTGGGCATCCTCGGAACATATGTCCATCCTCCCCGCATAGGTTACAAGCCTTCTTTTGAGGGCAATCCTTCATTAAGTGTCCGAGTTGGCCACAATTATTGCAGCGGAATGCCCTTCTTTCCACACAATTACCTTGGGTATGCCCCATCTTGCCACAGTTCCTGCAATACATAGGCATACCTGTGTAGAATAAGTAGCCACGGCTCTTCCCAATGGTGATGGTAGAGGGGGGATGCTCTGTTCCTCCAAAGCCCTCAGGATTTTTCTTCAGCCGCACCAGGAATTTCCGCTTGCCACACCAGAAACCAACGGCGTTTTTAACATTCCCTTGAAAGGTTACTTCATCGCAATAGCGACGCAAACAGGTTAAAATGTCCAATACTTCAACAAAAGGATTTGGAAAGAAAACAATCATTTGTACCTCCTCTTGGACGAAAAGCAGGGAGAAGACCAGGCCCTCCAGTTCATCAGCACAGATGTTGTCATTCACCTTTTGGACCAACTGCTGACAACAACCATGGCTCCTAAAGGTAATAGTATAAGTACCTTTCTGCTCATTGTCCTGAAAACAGAAGATGTCCTCTCTGCCGAACTCCAGGATCCCAAGAAGGACGGTGTTGCAAACGTAGCGGATTTCTTTCTCCTTCCTGTATCTCTCCAAGACCTCGATACGGACCGTGTTCCTCATCCGGGGTTCTCCCGATGCAAAGGTAAGTGCAGCCGGCATCCTTCCGAAAAAGAACTCCAGCTGTAAACACACAAAAAAAGGCTAGCGCCCTTTTAAGGCGATCGCAACTCGTTGCTCCGGACTAATCCTCTCTCCCTATAGCAGCAGGGGGGTGAAGCCCCTCCGAAGAGGAGCGATCCCCCCAGGCCGAGAGAGAGGGTACCGAAAGCACCCGACCTGACTACAATCTCTCAGTTAGACTGATTGATCGCAGCCATGAGGCCGAGAAGCGATACTGGAAACACTTTGCCGCGTGGGCCGCACTAAGGCCTACAACCGACACCCGTGGTGGAGACATAGCCAAAGATTGCCGCAGGGAAGACATTTTCAGAAACTCTGGGTGTATTCCCAATGACAGCTCTGGTGTGGGTGTGTGGGGGGGGGGGGTAGGTGGGTGTGTGTCTGTGTGTGTGTCTCTGTGTGTGATCGTTCACGCTGCGCACAACGCGCTTTGAATCTGCATAACTCCGCCTACTTTGACACACCCACCACTCCCATTGTGACTGCACGTGAAGGTTCCGTGCTAAGATTCTATCCACTGCAGGCAGCGCACCAGGTTGGTCAAAGGCATTAGAATACTCCTCCTCCTCACACAGGTGCAGATGGACAAGACAAGCAGATTCGAGAGCAGCACAGACACCAGTTTTCCTTTTTTTTCAAATACATATCATATCTACACCGCATTTGAAAGTCGGTGGTCTGGTCCACAAAAGGGAAACAATGCTTTCCAAAAGAATTCATGCATGCGGTGGTCACAAATGTGCTATGTATGGCAGAAGTACTCATTGGATACTTCAATTTAAATACCAAGTGCTGACAGCAGGCAGGCAGGCAGGCAGGCAGGCAGGCAGGCAGGCGGGCGCCTAATTTTGTAGATGGCACAATATATTATCAACACTGTAACAAAGGCCTAATTCAGGCCTACCTACATCTTCACACACCTGTTGCAACCTACAAAGACTGATTGATTGATTAATTGATTGATTGATTGATTGCTTGCATATTGGATGCAATACAATGCTTGACATACCTAGGTGAAAGCAAGGCACGGCACGGCACGGCACACAAAATGTTGCAATTGGCCAGGAGAAATCAAGCAAAACGTTACATTTGGCATGAGAAATGTGCTTTTTTGACCCTGAAACAAATTCCCATAAAGGGTTAAAGGACAACTTGCTCGTGCTGATTTCAATTCATTCTGTTTTTAGAAACCGGATCAGAGAAGATGTGCACTGTTCCCGGAAAGTCTGCAAGAACGGGTCAATGCGTGGAGTGGACAGAGCAAGCTCCTAGTCCATCTCCCGGTTCCAAAAAGCCATTTAATATGTGGTCCCCACATAGGGGACGTATCAGATATTAAACTGACAAGAACAGATACTACACTACATCTTAGCCGTGAGGAGGCCGAGAAGCGATACTGGAAATGCTTTGCCGCATGGGCCGCACCAAGGCCTACAACCGACACCCATGGTGGAGACATAGCCAAAGATTGCCGCAGGGAAGACATTTTCAGAAACTCTGGGTGTATTCCCAATGACAGCTCTGGTGTGGGTGTGTGGGGGGGGGGGGGGGTAGGTGGGTGTGTGTCTGTGTGTGTGTCTCTGTGTGTGATCGTTCACGCTGCGCACAACGCGCTTTGAATCTGCATAACTCCGCCTACTTTGACACACCCACCACTCCCATTGTGACTGCACGTGAAGGTTCCGTGCTAAGATTCTATCCACTGCAGGCAGCGCACCAGGTTGGTCAAAGGCATTAGAATACTCCTCCTCCTCACACAGGTGCAGATGGACAAGACAAGCAGATTCGAGAGCAGCACAGACACCAGTTTTCCTTTTTTTTCAAATACATATCATATCTACACCGCATTTGAAAGTCGGTGGTCTGGTCCACAAAAGGGAAACAATGCTTTCCAAAAGAATTCATGCATGCGGTGGTCACAAATGTGCTATGTATGGCAGAAGTACTCATTGGATACTTCAATTTAAATACCAAGTGCTGACAGCAGGCAGGCAGGCAGGCAGGCAGGCAGGCAGGCAGGCGGGCGCCTAATTTTGTAGATGGCACAATATATTATCAACACTGTAACAAAGGCCTAATTCAGGCCTACCTACATCTTCACACACCTGTTGCAACCTACAAAGACTGATTGATTGATTAATTGATTGATTGATTGATTGCTTGCATATTGGATGCAATACAATGCTTGACATACCTAGGTGAAAGCAAGGCACGGCACGGCACGGCACACAAAATGTTGCAATTGGCCAGGAGAAATCAAGCAAAACGTTACATTTGGCATGAGAAATGTGCTTTTTTGACCCTGAAACAAATTCCCATAAAGGGTTAAAGGACAACTTGCTCGTGCTGATTTCAATTCATTCTGTTTTTAGAAACCGGATCAGAGAAGATGTGCACTGTTCCCGGAAAGTCTGCAAGAACGGGTCAATGCGTGGAGTGGACAGAGCAAGCTCCTAGTCCATCTCCCGGTTCCAAAAAGCCATTTAATATGTGGTCCCCACATAGGGGACGTATCAGATATTAAACTGACAAGAACAGATAAGGTTTCAACAAAATTTTATTTAGTCATAAGACATAGAACAAGAAAATTTGAAACCTTTTGTGCAAAAGAAACATAAAAAATTACAATAATAAAATACAACAACATGAAACAACTTAATATAAAACAGTATTCCACATATAAAAACACCATCTACGATTCGCTTCTTTCTTCCCCACATCTTTAACATCCTTTAAAAAATAAATAAACATTTCACTAAAAGCCAATTTAATACAATCATTAACAGAGATAAAATCACGGTTAAAAAGTAGAATGTTTCTCACTTTCCAGATTGCATTTTTGGCACAGTTTATTATACACCAGCATATTTTGAACTGGTGTGTAGTGGGGCAATTAAAAAGTCCATATAAAACATACTCATAGCTAAAATCTTTAAGACCACATACCCATTTTAAAAGTATCCCAAATCTCCCCCAAAGTTCTTGTGCAAAACAGCAGTTCCAAAAAAGGTGTAAAACAGTCTCATCCTCTCGGCAAGAGTCTCTTGGGCACTTTGCCCGCGCCGCCAGGCCTCTCCTATGCTGGAAGTCTCTGGTTGGGAGGCACTGGCGGGCAGCCATCCATGCAAGGTCTTTGTGAATGTTGGCCAAGAATTTCCCAAAGACGTTCCTCCACACACGCTTGGATCTACTCCATGAGAAGTTGCTCACAGGGGACACTCCTTCTTCTCTTCTCAGATGAACCATCAATTTTCTTCTGTCCAGAAGGAGATCGGCATCCAAGTCCTTTAATTTATGAGTCCTTATCACCTTTTCTAAAACAATAAAATGCTTGGGCGGGCATAATAAAATGGGTGCTGATAAACATGGTCTGAACCATTTTTTAAAAATAAAACCACAAGTATATTTTAAAAACAGACTAAAAGTAGAATTAGTGTTAAAAACTTTAAAACAAAAACAAAAGAAATTTACATACAAATACAGATGCAAGTCAGGGACATCTTTTCCTCCATTTTGTTGTTTTTTATACATCTCCGTTCGCCTCAGCTTTTCCATTTTTGATCCCCAAATGAACATAAAGATACATCGAGTTAGTTTTTTTAGCATCAACTCAGAAGGGGGATATACCATGGCAATATAAAGCATCATTGGCAACAAAACAGATTTAATGATTAAAATTTTTCCCTCAATTGACAAGCTTCTCAAATTCCAGAAGGAGAGTTTTTTCACTATTTTATGTTGTACCTCCTCCCAGCTCACGTGTCCATCATTTTTAGCGTCAAATACAATTCCCAAGATTTTAACATTGTCGTGCTTCAATTTCACTGCTGGTAGGTCATTTGTATCCCAGGAACCCAAAATCAAACATTCAGTTTTATTAAAATTCATTTTAAAACCTGAAGCCTGACTAAAAAAATTGGTGCACATTACCACTCTCCGAAGTGAAGCAGGGTCTGTACAGATGGCAGTAACATCATCCATGTAGGCAAATACTTTGACTTGGGCCCCTCCTCCACCCGGAATAGGAACCCCTCGGACCACTTTGTCTCTCCGGATCATACACAGCAGGGGTTCCATAGCACAAATAAAAAGAATTGGGGATAATGGACACCCCTGCTTCACTCCGGATTCCAACGGGATAAAATCTGTTAAAAAGCCATTGACAGAAATTTGAGAAAACACATTATTATATAAAATCATAATACGAGATAAAAACATGTCGGGGATCGCCATTTGTTTTAAAACTTTAAAAAGATACTCATGCGAGACCCTGTCAAACGCCTTTTCAAAGTCCAGCGCCAACAGGGCCAGGCTCTGACTTCTATCCCTAGAGTACCATATTACATCTCTGATCACATTTAAAATCTCAGCAATATTCCTCCCTGGTACTCCACATACTTGTTCGGGTTGTATCAGTTTATTAATAACAGTTTTAAAACGACAAGCAATAATTTTGGCTAAAACTTTATAATCCATGTTGAGGAGGGTGATAGGCCTCCAATTCTTGAGGTCATCACGAGCGCCCTTTTTCTTATAAATTAAGGACACTATCCCCCTCCTCCATGACTTCGGCAGCTCTGAACACATAAAAACCTCTTTAAAAAGTGCTAAAAGATCCTCCTTTAAAACATCCCAAAAAGTCAAATAAAATTCAACAGGTAGACCATCTGCTCCTGGGGCTTTCCCTTTTGAAAAACTTTTAAAAACACTAAAAAGTTCTTCCATGCTGACATCATCTATTAAAAACCCCTGGTCTACAGAACTTAACTTAAAATCTAGGATATTAAGAGCATCTTGTAAAAACACATTATTTACACTTTTTTTACTAAAAAGGTCTCTATAAAAATTAAAAGCCACCTTCTTCATACCTTCCACAGTTGTTTCTCCATCAAGACAGGTGATCGTCTCCTTTTTCTCCATCACTTTTTTAAAAAAGAAACGTGTACACTTCTCACCTTCTTCTAAATGTTTCACTTTGGAATTAAAAATTATTTCTTTACCTTTTTGATCTAGGCACAATTGTATTTCAGTTTTTAGGCTTGCAATATCATCTTCCACCTCTAGTCCTATCTCTTTAAATTTATGGAGAGTTTGCAGTCTCATATTTAAATTTACATAAATCTGCTTTTTCAGCCGCGCCTTCCTCTTTCCAGCCCTGATAAAAAAAAACCTTATTTTATCTTTGATCACTTCCCACCAGGATAGGATTTTAATATATGGAGGCCTTAGCTGTCTCCATTCCTGGTAGGCGTTACAGAAGTCTGACCTCACCTGAGGGTCTTCCAGCAAATGGACTCCCAGGCGCCATAAACCTCTATTTATCCTCAGCTCTCCTTGATACTCTATCTTTAAGCTTAAAATTTTATGATCAGAGAATAAATTAGGCATTAAAACAAATTGTACAGGGCTAAAATCCTCAGATAAAAACATAAAATCGATCCTGGAAGCCACTCCCCGACCGGACCATGTAAATCCTGGGTCCGTCGGCGAAAGCGACCTCCAGGCATCGCATAACTTAAAATCAGTCTGCAAGCTATTTAGTAAAAAACACGACTTATCTATCTTACGGATTGGGTCACCCCCTCCTCGGCGCTCATTCACATTCAGGCAATTAAAATCCCCGGCTATTAAGAGAGGAGATGACCCTACACAGAAAACCGGTAAAATTTCAAACAAACGTATACGCTCCTGTTTATCTGGTGGAGCGTACACATTAATGACACGGAAATTAAAATTATTAAAACACAAATGTACTAGGATAGCTCTGCCGGGTACAATCTCAGTAACAGAGGAGATGATGATGTTATTACCTCGGCAGAGCAGACCCACACCAGCAGACTTGTTCTCGTTTGAGCCCGACCATACAGAGGGCCCTAGTTTCCAGTCCTTTTTTATCTCGTTATACCGGATTCCATGCTGCAGACCACACTCCTGTAAAAAACATATGTCAAAGTCTAATGTTTCAAAAAAATCAAAAAGAGCAGCCCTGCGGACAGGGCTCTTTAGAGATCTCACATTAAGTGAGAGACACCTCATGGATGGCATTTATGTCATGGGGGAGGAGAGCTATCCTCAATGGTTTCCATGTAATCATCAATCACTTCTGGCAGTGAAGGAAGAGAGTCAATGTTCTGGGGATCCGAGGAACCAGGCAGTGGATACCCAGAAGAGTCCGTGTTCAGCCACATGTCTCCGCTGGGAAAACACACATCCGGAGATTCTGGATTGGCCTCCAGAAGAGTATCCCCCCGCAGCTTCTTTCCAGACGGCTCAGACAGCTCACTCGTGCAGTCGTCCTCTGTGATAGCTACATGGCCTCTTACTTCCTGGGGGACCTCCAGATCTGACACGATGACCGTATCCACACCATCACCTGTAGGAGAAAAAACTGTGGTCTGCTGGCTCGAGTCCCTGGGAAAGACTGGGGTCTTCGCCACAGTGCCCCCCACCGCCAACATAGTGGGGGCGCTCTGCTCCAACACACCAGTCTCATTCGAGACCTTCGACACAAGGGTTACCTCCCCAACGGGAGAGTCCCCCTGCTCCAGTCTCTGGGTGGTCCGCCCTCCGCCCTTTTTCCGGGACTTCGACACAGGAGGGCCTCCCTGAGGGCCACCACACTCCTGCTCCGTCCCCACCTTCTCCTCTGCGCCCTTGGCCTTCTCAGCCGCCTCCCCTGCTGTAGGAACAGTGGGACTTGGCTCAGGCCTTACTCCGGTCTCTGGGATATTCAGCACAGCATGGACCGGGACAATAGCTGGTTCCTGCCTTGGCACGGGTCTCTCAGCCGCCTCTGCATACGTACGGACTTTGGTCCTATGTGGGCATCCTCGGAACATATGTCCATCCTCCCCGCATAGGTTACAAGCCTTCTTTTGAGGGCAATCCTTCATTAAGTGTCCGAGTTGGCCACAATTATTGCAGCGGAATGCCCTTCTTTCCACACAATTACCTTGGGTATGCCCCATCTTGCCACAGTTCCTGCAATACATAGGCATACCTGTGTAGAATAAGTAGCCACGGCTCTTCCCAATGGTGATGGTAGAGGGGGGATGCTCTGTTCCTCCAAAGCCCTCAGGATTTTTCTTCAGCCGCACCAGGAATTTCCGCTTGCCACACCAGAAACCAACGGCGTTTTTAACATTCCCTTGAAAGGTTACTTCATCGCAATAGCGACGCAAACAGGTTAAAATGTCCAATACTTCAACAAAAGGATTTGGAAAGAAAACAATCATTTGTACCTCCTCTTGGACGAAAAGCAGGGAGAAGACCAGGCCCTCCAGTTCATCAGCACAGATGTTGTCATTCACCTTTTGGACCAACTGCTGACAACAACCATGGCTCCTAAAGGTAATAGTATAAGTACCTTTCTGCTCATTGTCCTGAAAACAGAAGATGTCCTCTCTGCCGAACTCCAGGATCCCAAGAAGGACGGTGTTGCAAACGTAGCGGATTTCTTTCTCCTTCCTGTATCTCTCCAAGACCTCGATACGGACCGTGTTCCTCATCCGGGGTTCTCCCGATGCAAAGGTAAGTGCAGCCGGCATCCTTCCGAAAAAGAACTCCAGCTGTAAACACACAAAAAAAGGCTAGCGCCCTTTTAAGGCGATCGCAACTCGTTGCTCCGGACTAATCCTCTCTCCCTATAGCAGCAGGGGGGTGAAGCCCCTCCGAAGAGGAGCGATCCCCCCAGGCCGAGAGAGAGGGTACCGAAAGCACCCGACCTGACTACAATCTCTCAGTTAGACTGATTGATCGCAGCCATGAGGCCGAGAAGCGATACTGGAAACACTTTGCCGCGTGGGCCGCACTAAGGCCTACAACCGACACCCGTGGTGGAGACATAGCCAAAGATTGCCGCAGGGAAGACATTTTCAGAAACTCTGGGTGTATTCCCAATGACAGCTCTGGTGTGGGTGTGTGGGGGGGGGGGGTAGGTGGGTGTGTGTCTGTGTGTGTGTCTCTGTGTGTGATCGTTCACGCTGCGCACAACGCGCTTTGAATCTGCATAACTCCGCCTACTTTGACACACCCACCACTCCCATTGTGACTGCACGTGAAGGTTCCGTGCTAAGATTCTATCCACTGCAGGCAGCGCACCAGGTTGGTCAAAGGCATTAGAATACTCCTCCTCCTCACACAGGTGCAGATGGACAAGACAAGCAGATTCGAGAGCAGCACAGACACCAGTTTTCCTTTTTTTTCAAATACATATCATATCTACACCGCATTTGAAAGTCGGTGGTCTGGTCCACAAAAGGGAAACAATGCTTTCCAAAAGAATTCATGCATGCGGTGGTCACAAATGTGCTATGTATGGCAGAAGTACTCATTGGATACTTCAATTTAAATACCAAGTGCTGACAGCAGGCAGGCAGGCAGGCAGGCAGGCAGGCAGGCAGGCGGGCGCCTAATTTTGTAGATGGCACAATATATTATCAACACTGTAACAAAGGCCTAATTCAGGCCTACCTACATCTTCACACACCTGTTGCAACCTACAAAGACTGATTGATTGATTAATTGATTGATTGATTGATTGCTTGCATATTGGATGCAATACAATGCTTGACATACCTAGGTGAAAGCAAGGCACGGCACGGCACGGCACACAAAATGTTGCAATTGGCCAGGAGAAATCAAGCAAAACGTTACATTTGGCATGAGAAATGTGCTTTTTTGACCCTGAAACAAATTCCCATAAAGGGTTAAAGGACAACTTGCTCGTGCTGATTTCAATTCATTCTGTTTTTAGAAACCGGATCAGAGAAGATGTGCACTGTTCCCGGAAAGTCTGCAAGAACGGGTCAATGCGTGGAGTGGACAGAGCAAGCTCCTAGTCCATCTCCCGGTTCCAAAAAGCCATTTAATATGTGGTCCCCACATAGGGGACGTATCAGATATTAAACTGACAAGAACAGATACTACACTACATCTTAGCCGTGAGGAGGCCGAGAAGCGATACTGGAAATGCTTTGCCGCATGGGCCGCACCAAGGCCTACAACCGACACCCATGGTGGAGACATAGCCAAAGATTGCCGCAGGGAAGACATTTTCAGAAACTCTGGGTGTATTCCCAATGACAGCTCTGGTGTGGGTGTGTGGGGGGGGGGGGGGGTAGGTGGGTGTGTGTCTGTGTGTGTGTCTCTGTGTGTGATCGTTCACGCTGCGCACAACGCGCTTTGAATCTGCATAACTCCGCCTACTTTGACACACCCACCACTCCCATTGTGACTGCACGTGAAGGTTCCGTGCTAAGATTCTATCCACTGCAGGCAGCGCACCAGGTTGGTCAAAGGCATTAGAATACTCCTCCTCCTCACACAGGTGCAGATGGACAAGACAAGCAGATTCGAGAGCAGCACAGACACCAGTTTTCCTTTTTTTTCAAATACATATCATATCTACACCGCATTTGAAAGTCGGTGGTCTGGTCCACAAAAGGGAAACAATGCTTTCCAAAAGAATTCATGCATGCGGTGGTCACAAATGTGCTATGTATGGCAGAAGTACTCATTGGATACTTCAATTTAAATACCAAGTGCTGACAGCAGGCAGGCAGGCAGGCAGGCAGGCAGGCAGGCAGGCGGGCGCCTAATTTTGTAGATGGCACAATATATTATCAACACTGTAACAAAGGCCTAATTCAGGCCTACCTACATCTTCACACACCTGTTGCAACCTACAAAGACTGATTGATTGATTAATTGATTGATTGATTGATTGCTTGCATATTGGATGCAATACAATGCTTGACATACCTAGGTGAAAGCAAGGCACGGCACGGCACGGCACACAAAATGTTGCAATTGGCCAGGAGAAATCAAGCAAAACGTTACATTTGGCATGAGAAATGTGCTTTTTTGACCCTGAAACAAATTCCCATAAAGGGTTAAAGGACAACTTGCTCGTGCTGATTTCAATTCATTCTGTTTTTAGAAACCGGATCAGAGAAGATGTGCACTGTTCCCGGAAAGTCTGCAAGAACGGGTCAATGCGTGGAGTGGACAGAGCAAGCTCCTAGTCCATCTCCCGGTTCCAAAAAGCCATTTAATATGTGGTCCCCACATAGGGGACGTATCAGATATTAAACTGACAAGAACAGATAAGGTTTCAACAAAATTTTATTTAGTCATAAGACATAGAACAAGAAAATTTGAAACCTTTTGTGCAAAAGAAACATAAAAAATTACAATAATAAAATACAACAACATGAAACAACTTAATATAAAACAGTATTCCACATATAAAAACACCATCTACGATTCGCTTCTTTCTTCCCCACATCTTTAACATCCTTTAAAAAATAAATAAACATTTCACTAAAAGCCAATTTAATACAATCATTAACAGAGATAAAATCACGGTTAAAAAGTAGAATGTTTCTCACTTTCCAGATTGCATTTTTGGCACAGTTTATTATACACCAGCATATTTTGAACTGGTGTGTAGTGGGGCAATTAAAAAGTCCATATAAAACATACTCATAGCTAAAATCTTTAAGACCACATACCCATTTTAAAAGTATCCCAAATCTCCCCCAAAGTTCTTGTGCAAAACAGCAGTTCCAAAAAAGGTGTAAAACAGTCTCATCCTCTCGGCAAGAGTCTCTTGGGCACTTTGCCCGCGCCGCCAGGCCTCTCCTATGCTGGAAGTCTCTGGTTGGGAGGCACTGGCGGGCAGCCATCCATGCAAGGTCTTTGTGAATGTTGGCCAAGAATTTCCCAAAGACGTTCCTCCACACACGCTTGGATCTACTCCATGAGAAGTTGCTCACAGGGGACACTCCTTCTTCTCTTCTCAGATGAACCATCAATTTTCTTCTGTCCAGAAGGAGATCGGCATCCAAGTCCTTTAATTTATGAGTCCTTATCACCTTTTCTAAAACAATAAAATGCTTGGGCGGGCATAATAAAATGGGTGCTGATAAACATGGTCTGAACCATTTTTTAAAAATAAAACCACAAGTATATTTTAAAAACAGACTAAAAGTAGAATTAGTGTTAAAAACTTTAAAACAAAAACAAAAGAAATTTACATACAAATACAGATGCAAGTCAGGGACATCTTTTCCTCCATTTTGTTGTTTTTTATACATCTCCGTTCGCCTCAGCTTTTCCATTTTTGATCCCCAAATGAACATAAAGATACATCGAGTTAGTTTTTTTAGCATCAACTCAGAAGGGGGATATACCATGGCAATATAAAGCATCATTGGCAACAAAACAGATTTAATGATTAAAATTTTTCCCTCAATTGACAAGCTTCTCAAATTCCAGAAGGAGAGTTTTTTCACTATTTTATGTTGTACCTCCTCCCAGCTCACGTGTCCATCATTTTTAGCGTCAAATACAATTCCCAAGATTTTAACATTGTCGTGCTTCAATTTCACTGCTGGTAGGTCATTTGTATCCCAGGAACCCAAAATCAAACATTCAGTTTTATTAAAATTCATTTTAAAACCTGAAGCCTGACTAAAAAAATTGGTGCACATTACCACTCTCCGAAGTGAAGCAGGGTCTGTACAGATGGCAGTAACATCATCCATGTAGGCAAATACTTTGACTTGGGCCCCTCCTCCACCCGGAATAGGAACCCCTCGGACCACTTTGTCTCTCCGGATCATACACAGCAGGGGTTCCATAGCACAAATAAAAAGAATTGGGGATAATGGACACCCCTGCTTCACTCCGGATTCCAACGGGATAAAATCTGTTAAAAAGCCATTGACAGAAATTTGAGAAAACACATTATTATATAAAATCATAATACGAGATAAAAACATGTCGGGGATCGCCATTTGTTTTAAAACTTTAAAAAGATACTCATGCGAGACCCTGTCAAACGCCTTTTCAAAGTCCAGCGCCAACAGGGCCAGGCTCTGACTTCTATCCCTAGAGTACCATATTACATCTCTGATCACATTTAAAATCTCAGCAATATTCCTCCCTGGTACTCCACATACTTGTTCGGGTTGTATCAGTTTATTAATAACAGTTTTAAAACGACAAGCAATAATTTTGGCTAAAACTTTATAATCCATGTTGAGGAGGGTGATAGGCCTCCAATTCTTGAGGTCATCACGAGCGCCCTTTTTCTTATAAATTAAGGACACTATCCCCCTCCTCCATGACTTCGGCAGCTCTGAACACATAAAAACCTCTTTAAAAAGTGCTAAAAGATCCTCCTTTAAAACATCCCAAAAAGTCAAATAAAATTCAACAGGTAGACCATCTGCTCCTGGGGCTTTCCCTTTTGAAAAACTTTTAAAAACACTAAAAAGTTCTTCCATGCTGACATCATCTATTAAAAACCCCTGGTCTACAGAACTTAACTTAAAATCTAGGATATTAAGAGCATCTTGTAAAAACACATTATTTACACTTTTTTTACTAAAAAGGTCTCTATAAAAATTAAAAGCCACCTTCTTCATACCTTCCACAGTTGTTTCTCCATCAAGACAGGTGATCGTCTCCTTTTTCTCCATCACTTTTTTAAAAAAGAAACGTGTACACTTCTCACCTTCTTCTAAATGTTTCACTTTGGAATTAAAAATTATTTCTTTACCTTTTTGATCTAGGCACAATTGTATTTCAGTTTTTAGGCTTGCAATATCATCTTCCACCTCTAGTCCTATCTCTTTAAATTTATGGAGAGTTTGCAGTCTCATATTTAAATTTACATAAATCTGCTTTTTCAGCCGCGCCTTCCTCTTTCCAGCCCTGATAAAAAAAAACCTTATTTTATCTTTGATCACTTCCCACCAGGATAGGATTTTAATATATGGAGGCCTTAGCTGTCTCCATTCCTGGTAGGCGTTACAGAAGTCTGACCTCACCTGAGGGTCTTCCAGCAAATGGACTCCCAGGCGCCATAAACCTCTATTTATCCTCAGCTCTCCTTGATACTCTATCTTTAAGCTTAAAATTTTATGATCAGAGAATAAATTAGGCATTAAAACAAATTGTACAGGGCTAAAATCCTCAGATAAAAACATAAAATCGATCCTGGAAGCCACTCCCCGACCGGACCATGTAAATCCTGGGTCCGTCGGCGAAAGCGACCTCCAGGCATCGCATAACTTAAAATCAGTCTGCAAGCTATTTAGTAAAAAACACGACTTATCTATCTTACGGATTGGGTCACCCCCTCCTCGGCGCTCATTCACATTCAGGCAATTAAAATCCCCGGCTATTAAGAGAGGAGATGACCCTACACAGAAAACCGGTAAAATTTCAAACAAACGTATACGCTCCTGTTTATCTGGTGGAGCGTACACATTAATGACACGGAAATTAAAATTATTAAAACACAAATGTACTAGGATAGCTCTGCCGGGTACAATCTCAGTAACAGAGGAGATGATGATGTTATTACCTCGGCAGAGCAGACCCACACCAGCAGACTTGTTCTCGTTTGAGCCCGACCATACAGAGGGCCCTAGTTTCCAGTCCTTTTTTATCTCGTTATACCGGATTCCATGCTGCAGACCACACTCCTGTAAAAAACATATGTCAAAGTCTAATGTTTCAAAAAAATCAAAAAGAGCAGCCCTGCGGACAGGGCTCTTTAGAGATCTCACATTAAGTGAGAGACACCTCATGGATGGCATTTATGTCATGGGGGAGGAGAGCTATCCTCAATGGTTTCCATGTAATCATCAATCACTTCTGGCAGTGAAGGAAGAGAGTCAATGTTCTGGGGATCCGAGGAACCAGGCAGTGGATACCCAGAAGAGTCCGTGTTCAGCCACATGTCTCCGCTGGGAAAACACACATCCGGAGATTCTGGATTGGCCTCCAGAAGAGTATCCCCCCGCAGCTTCTTTCCAGACGGCTCAGACAGCTCACTCGTGCAGTCGTCCTCTGTGATAGCTACATGGCCTCTTACTTCCTGGGGGACCTCCAGATCTGACACGATGACCGTATCCACACCATCACCTGTAGGAGAAAAAACTGTGGTCTGCTGGCTCGAGTCCCTGGGAAAGACTGGGGTCTTCGCCACAGTGCCCCCCACCGCCAACATAGTGGGGGCGCTCTGCTCCAACACACCAGTCTCATTCGAGACCTTCGACACAAGGGTTACCTCCCCAACGGGAGAGTCCCCCTGCTCCAGTCTCTGGGTGGTCCGCCCTCCGCCCTTTTTCCGGGACTTCGACACAGGAGGGCCTCCCTGAGGGCCACCACACTCCTGCTCCGTCCCCACCTTCTCCTCTGCGCCCTTGGCCTTCTCAGCCGCCTCCCCTGCTGTAGGAACAGTGGGACTTGGCTCAGGCCTTACTCCGGTCTCTGGGATATTCAGCACAGCATGGACCGGGACAATAGCTGGTTCCTGCCTTGGCACGGGTCTCTCAGCCGCCTCTGCATACGTACGGACTTTGGTCCTATGTGGGCATCCTCGGAACATATGTCCATCCTCCCCGCATAGGTTACAAGCCTTCTTTTGAGGGCAATCCTTCATTAAGTGTCCGAGTTGGCCACAATTATTGCAGCGGAATGCCCTTCTTTCCACACAATTACCTTGGGTATGCCCCATCTTGCCACAGTTCCTGCAATACATAGGCATACCTGTGTAGAATAAGTAGCCACGGCTCTTCCCAATGGTGATGGTAGAGGGGGGATGCTCTGTTCCTCCAAAGCCCTCAGGATTTTTCTTCAGCCGCACCAGGAATTTCCGCTTGCCACACCAGAAACCAACGGCGTTTTTAACATTCCCTTGAAAGGTTACTTCATCGCAATAGCGACGCAAACAGGTTAAAATGTCCAATACTTCAACAAAAGGATTTGGAAAGAAAACAATCATTTGTACCTCCTCTTGGACGAAAAGCAGGGAGAAGACCAGGCCCTCCAGTTCATCAGCACAGATGTTGTCATTCACCTTTTGGACCAACTGCTGACAACAACCATGGCTCCTAAAGGTAATAGTATAAGTACCTTTCTGCTCATTGTCCTGAAAACAGAAGATGTCCTCTCTGCCGAACTCCAGGATCCCAAGAAGGACGGTGTTGCAAACGTAGCGGATTTCTTTCTCCTTCCTGTATCTCTCCAAGACCTCGATACGGACCGTGTTCCTCATCCGGGGTTCTCCCGATGCAAAGGTAAGTGCAGCCGGCATCCTTCCGAAAAAGAACTCCAGCTGTAAACACACAAAAAAAGGCTAGCGCCCTTTTAAGGCGATCGCAACTCGTTGCTCCGGACTAATCCTCTCTCCCTATAGCAGCAGGGGGGTGAAGCCCCTCCGAAGAGGAGCGATCCCCCCAGGCCGAGAGAGAGGGTACCGAAAGCACCCGACCTGACTACAATCTCTCAGTTAGACTGATTGATCGCAGCCATGAGGCCGAGAAGCGATACTGGAAACACTTTGCCGCGTGGGCCGCACTAAGGCCTACAACCGACACCCGTGGTGGAGACATAGCCAAAGATTGCCGCAGGGAAGACATTTTCAGAAACTCTGGGTGTATTCCCAATGACAGCTCTGGTGTGGGTGTGTGGGGGGGGGGGGGGTAGGTGGGTGTGTGTCTGTGTGTGTGTCTCTGTGTGTGATCGTTCACGCTGCGCACAACGCGCTTTGAATCTGCATAACTCCGCCTACTTTGACACACCCACCACTCCCATTGTGACTGCACGTGAAGGTTCCGTGCTAAGATTCTATCCACTGCAGGCAGCGCACCAGGTTGGTCAAAGGCATTAGAATACTCCTCCTCCTCACACAGGTGCAGATGGACAAGACAAGCAGATTCGAGAGCAGCACAGACACCAGTTTTCCTTTTTTTTCAAATACATATCATATCTACACCGCATTTGAAAGTCGGTGGTCTGGTCCACAAAAGGGAAACAATGCTTTCCAAAAGAATTCATGCATGCGGTGGTCACAAATGTGCTATGTATGGCAGAAGTACTCATTGGATACTTCAATTTAAATACCAAGTGCTGACAGCAGGCAGGCAGGCAGGCAGGCAGGCAGGCAGGCAGGCGGGCGCCTAATTTTGTAGATGGCACAATATATTATCAACACTGTAACAAAGGCCTAATTCAGGCCTACCTACATCTTCACACACCTGTTGCAACCTACAAAGACTGATTGATTGATTAATTGATTGATTGATTGATTGCTTGCATATTGGATGCAATACAATGCTTGACATACCTAGGTGAAAGCAAGGCACGGCACGGCACGGCACACAAAATGTTGCAATTGGCCAGGAGAAATCAAGCAAAACGTTACATTTGGCATGAGAAATGTGCTTTTTTGACCCTGAAACAAATTCCCATAAAGGGTTAAAGGACAACTTGCTCGTGCTGATTTCAATTCATTCTGTTTTTAGAAACCGGATCAGAGAAGATGTGCACTGTTCCCGGAAAGTCTGCAAGAACGGGTCAATGCGTGGAGTGGACAGAGCAAGCTCCTAGTCCATCTCCCGGTTCCAAAAAGCCATTTAATATGTGGTCCCCACATAGGGGACGTATCAGATATTAAACTGACAAGAACAGATAAGGTTTCAACAAAATTTTATTTAGTCATAAGACATAGAACAAGAAAATTTGAAACCTTTTGTGCAAAAGAAACATAAAAAATTACAATAATAAAATACAACAACATGAAACAACTTAATATAAAACAGTATTCCACATATAAAAACACCATCTACGATTCGCTTCTTTCTTCCCCACATCTTTAACATCCTTTAAAAAATAAATAAACATTTCACTAAAAGCCAATTTAATACAATCATTAACAGAGATAAAATCACGGTTAAAAAGTAGAATGTTTCTCACTTTCCAGATTGCATTTTTGGCACAGTTTATTATACACCAGCATATTTTGAACTGGTGTGTAGTGGGGCAATTAAAAAGTCCATATAAAACATACTCATAGCTAAAATCTTTAAGACCACATACCCATTTTAAAAGTATCCCAAATCTCCCCCAAAGTTCTTGTGCAAAACAGCAGTTCCAAAAAAGGTGTAAAACAGTCTCATCCTCTCGGCAAGAGTCTCTTGGGCACTTTGCCCGCGCCGCCAGGCCTCTCCTATGCTGGAAGTCTCTGGTTGGGAGGCACTGGCGGGCAGCCATCCATGCAAGGTCTTTGTGAATGTTGGCCAAGAATTTCCCAAAGACGTTCCTCCACACACGCTTGGATCTACTCCATGAGAAGTTGCTCACAGGGGACACTCCTTCTTCTCTTCTCAGATGAACCATCAATTTTCTTCTGTCCAGAAGGAGATCGGCATCCAAGTCCTTTAATTTATGAGTCCTTATCACCTTTTCTAAAACAATAAAATGCTTGGGCGGGCATAATAAAATGGGTGCTGATAAACATGGTCTGAACCATTTTTTAAAAATAAAACCACAAGTATATTTTAAAAACAGACTAAAAGTAGAATTAGTGTTAAAAACTTTAAAACAAAAACAAAAGAAATTTACATACAAATACAGATGCAAGTCAGGGACATCTTTTCCTCCATTTTGTTGTTTTTTATACATCTCCGTTCGCCTCAGCTTTTCCATTTTTGATCCCCAAATGAACATAAAGATACATCGAGTTAGTTTTTTTAGCATCAACTCAGAAGGGGGATATACCATGGCAATATAAAGCATCATTGGCAACAAAACAGATTTAATGATTAAAATTTTTCCCTCAATTGACAAGCTTCTCAAATTCCAGAAGGAGAGTTTTTTCACTATTTTATGTTGTACCTCCTCCCAGCTCACGTGTCCATCATTTTTAGCGTCAAATACAATTCCCAAGATTTTAACATTGTCGTGCTTCAATTTCACTGCTGGTAGGTCATTTGTATCCCAGGAACCCAAAATCAAACATTCAGTTTTATTAAAATTCATTTTAAAACCTGAAGCCTGACTAAAAAAATTGGTGCACATTACCACTCTCCGAAGTGAAGCAGGGTCTGTACAGATGGCAGTAACATCATCCATGTAGGCAAATACTTTGACTTGGGCCCCTCCTCCACCCGGAATAGGAACCCCTCGGACCACTTTGTCTCTCCGGATCATACACAGCAGGGGTTCCATAGCACAAATAAAAAGAATTGGGGATAATGGACACCCCTGCTTCACTCCGGATTCCAACGGGATAAAATCTGTTAAAAAGCCATTGACAGAAATTTGAGAAAACACATTATTATATAAAATCATAATACGAGATAAAAACATGTCGGGGATCGCCATTTGTTTTAAAACTTTAAAAAGATACTCATGCGAGACCCTGTCAAACGCCTTTTCAAAGTCCAGCGCCAACAGGGCCAGGCTCTGACTTCTATCCCTAGAGTACCATATTACATCTCTGATCACATTTAAAATCTCAGCAATATTCCTCCCTGGTACTCCACATACTTGTTCGGGTTGTATCAGTTTATTAATAACAGTTTTAAAACGACAAGCAATAATTTTGGCTAAAACTTTATAATCCATGTTGAGGAGGGTGATAGGCCTCCAATTCTTGAGGTCATCACGAGCGCCCTTTTTCTTATAAATTAAGGACACTATCCCCCTCCTCCATGACTTCGGCAGCTCTGAACACATAAAAACCTCTTTAAAAAGTGCTAAAAGATCCTCCTTTAAAACATCCCAAAAAGTCAAATAAAATTCAACAGGTAGACCATCTGCTCCTGGGGCTTTCCCTTTTGAAAAACTTTTAAAAACACTAAAAAGTTCTTCCATGCTGACATCATCTATTAAAAACCCCTGGTCTACAGAACTTAACTTAAAATCTAGGATATTAAGAGCATCTTGTAAAAACACATTATTTACACTTTTTTTACTAAAAAGGTCTCTATAAAAATTAAAAGCCACCTTCTTCATACCTTCCACAGTTGTTTCTCCATCAAGACAGGTGATCGTCTCCTTTTTCTCCATCACTTTTTTAAAAAAGAAACGTGTACACTTCTCACCTTCTTCTAAATGTTTCACTTTGGAATTAAAAATTATTTCTTTACCTTTTTGATCTAGGCACAATTGTATTTCAGTTTTTAGGCTTGCAATATCATCTTCCACCTCTAGTCCTATCTCTTTAAATTTATGGAGAGTTTGCAGTCTCATATTTAAATTTACATAAATCTGCTTTTTCAGCCGCGCCTTCCTCTTTCCAGCCCTGATAAAAAAAAACCTTATTTTATCTTTGATCACTTCCCACCAGGATAGGATTTTAATATATGGAGGCCTTAGCTGTCTCCATTCCTGGTAGGCGTTACAGAAGTCTGACCTCACCTGAGGGTCTTCCAGCAAATGGACTCCCAGGCGCCATAAACCTCTATTTATCCTCAGCTCTCCTTGATACTCTATCTTTAAGCTTAAAATTTTATGATCAGAGAATAAATTAGGCATTAAAACAAATTGTACAGGGCTAAAATCCTCAGATAAAAACATAAAATCGATCCTGGAAGCCACTCCCCGACCGGACCATGTAAATCCTGGGTCCGTCGGCGAAAGCGACCTCCAGGCATCGCATAACTTAAAATCAGTCTGCAAGCTATTTAGTAAAAAACACGACTTATCTATCTTACGGATTGGGTCACCCCCTCCTCGGCGCTCATTCACATTCAGGCAATTAAAATCCCCGGCTATTAAGAGAGGAGATGACCCTACACAGAAAACCGGTAAAATTTCAAACAAACGTATACGCTCCTGTTTATCTGGTGGAGCGTACACATTAATGACACGGAAATTAAAATTATTAAAACACAAATGTACTAGGATAGCTCTGCCGGGTACAATCTCAGTAACAGAGGAGATGATGATGTTATTACCTCGGCAGAGCAGACCCACACCAGCAGACTTGTTCTCGTTTGAGCCCGACCATACAGAGGGCCCTAGTTTCCAGTCCTTTTTTATCTCGTTATACCGGATTCCATGCTGCAGACCACACTCCTGTAAAAAACATATGTCAAAGTCTAATGTTTCAAAAAAATCAAAAAGAGCAGCCCTGCGGACAGGGCTCTTTAGAGATCTCACATTAAGTGAGAGACACCTCATGGATGGCATTTATGTCATGGGGGAGGAGAGCTATCCTCAATGGTTTCCATGTAATCATCAATCACTTCTGGCAGTGAAGGAAGAGAGTCAATGTTCTGGGGATCCGAGGAACCAGGCAGTGGATACCCAGAAGAGTCCGTGTTCAGCCACATGTCTCCGCTGGGAAAACACACATCCGGAGATTCTGGATTGGCCTCCAGAAGAGTATCCCCCCGCAGCTTCTTTCCAGACGGCTCAGACAGCTCACTCGTGCAGTCGTCCTCTGTGATAGCTACATGGCCTCTTACTTCCTGGGGGACCTCCAGATCTGACACGATGACCGTATCCACACCATCACCTGTAGGAGAAAAAACTGTGGTCTGCTGGCTCGAGTCCCTGGGAAAGACTGGGGTCTTCGCCACAGTGCCCCCCACCGCCAACATAGTGGGGGCGCTCTGCTCCAACACACCAGTCTCATTCGAGACCTTCGACACAAGGGTTACCTCCCCAACGGGAGAGTCCCCCTGCTCCAGTCTCTGGGTGGTCCGCCCTCCGCCCTTTTTCCGGGACTTCGACACAGGAGGGCCTCCCTGAGGGCCACCACACTCCTGCTCCGTCCCCACCTTCTCCTCTGCGCCCTTGGCCTTCTCAGCCGCCTCCCCTGCTGTAGGAACAGTGGGACTTGGCTCAGGCCTTACTCCGGTCTCTGGGATATTCAGCACAGCATGGACCGGGACAATAGCTGGTTCCTGCCTTGGCACGGGTCTCTCAGCCGCCTCTGCATACGTACGGACTTTGGTCCTATGTGGGCATCCTCGGAACATATGTCCATCCTCCCCGCATAGGTTACAAGCCTTCTTTTGAGGGCAATCCTTCATTAAGTGTCCGAGTTGGCCACAATTATTGCAGCGGAATGCCCTTCTTTCCACACAATTACCTTGGGTATGCCCCATCTTGCCACAGTTCCTGCAATACATAGGCATACCTGTGTAGAATAAGTAGCCACGGCTCTTCCCAATGGTGATGGTAGAGGGGGGATGCTCTGTTCCTCCAAAGCCCTCAGGATTTTTCTTCAGCCGCACCAGGAATTTCCGCTTGCCACACCAGAAACCAACGGCGTTTTTAACATTCCCTTGAAAGGTTACTTCATCGCAATAGCGACGCAAACAGGTTAAAATGTCCAATACTTCAACAAAAGGATTTGGAAAGAAAACAATCATTTGTACCTCCTCTTGGACGAAAAGCAGGGAGAAGACCAGGCCCTCCAGTTCATCAGCACAGATGTTGTCATTCACCTTTTGGACCAACTGCTGACAACAACCATGGCTCCTAAAGGTAATAGTATAAGTACCTTTCTGCTCATTGTCCTGAAAACAGAAGATGTCCTCTCTGCCGAACTCCAGGATCCCAAGAAGGACGGTGTTGCAAACGTAGCGGATTTCTTTCTCCTTCCTGTATCTCTCCAAGACCTCGATACGGACCGTGTTCCTCATCCGGGGTTCTCCCGATGCAAAGGTAAGTGCAGCCGGCATCCTTCCGAAAAAGAACTCCAGCTGTAAACACACAAAAAAAGGCTAGCGCCCTTTTAAGGCGATCGCAACTCGTTGCTCCGGACTAATCCTCTCTCCCTATAGCAGCAGGGGGGTGAAGCCCCTCCGAAGAGGAGCGATCCCCCCAGGCCGAGAGAGAGGGTACCGAAAGCACCCGACCTGACTACAATCTCTCAGTTAGACTGATTGATCGCAGCCATGAGGCCGAGAAGCGATACTGGAAACACTTTGCCGCGTGGGCCGCACTAAGGCCTACAACCGACACCCGTGGTGGAGACATAGCCAAAGATTGCCGCAGGGAAGACATTTTCAGAAACTCTGGGTGTATTCCCAATGACAGCTCTGGTGTGGGTGTGTGGGGGGGGGGGGTAGGTGGGTGTGTGTCTGTGTGTGTGTCTCTGTGTGTGATCGTTCACGCTGCGCACAACGCGCTTTGAATCTGCATAACTCCGCCTACTTTGACACACCCACCACTCCCATTGTGACTGCACGTGAAGGTTCCGTGCTAAGATTCTATCCACTGCAGGCAGCGCACCAGGTTGGTCAAAGGCATTAGAATACTCCTCCTCCTCACACAGGTGCAGATGGACAAGACAAGCAGATTCGAGAGCAGCACAGACACCAGTTTTCCTTTTTTTTCAAATACATATCATATCTACACCGCATTTGAAAGTCGGTGGTCTGGTCCACAAAAGGGAAACAATGCTTTCCAAAAGAATTCATGCATGCGGTGGTCACAAATGTGCTATGTATGGCAGAAGTACTCATTGGATACTTCAATTTAAATACCAAGTGCTGACAGCAGGCAGGCAGGCAGGCAGGCAGGCAGGCAGGCAGGCGCCTAATTTTGTAGATGGCACAATATATTATCAACACTGTAACAAAGGCCTAATTCAGGCCTACCTACATCTTCACACACCTGTTGCAACCTACAAAGACTGATTGATTGATTAATTGATTGATTGATTGATTGCTTGCATATTGGATGCAATACAATGCTTGACATACCTAGGTGAAAGCAAGGCACGGCACGGCACGGCACACAAAATGTTGCAATTGGCCAGGAGAAATCAAGCAAAACGTTACATTTGGCATGAGAAATGTGCTTTTTTGACCCTGAAACAAATTCCCATAAAGGGTTAAAGGACAACTTGCTCGTGCTGATTTCAATTCATTCTGTTTTTAGAAACCGGATCAGAGAAGATGTGCACTGTTCCCGGAAAGTCTGCAAGAACGGGTCAATGCGTGGAGTGGACAGAGCAAGCTCCTAGTCCATCTCCCGGTTCCAAAAAGCCATTTAATATGTGGTCCCCACATAGGGGACGTATCAGATATTAAACTGACAAGAACAGATACTACACTACATCTTAGCCGTGAGGAGGCCGAGAAGCGATACTGGAAATGCTTTGCCGCATGGGCCGCACCAAGGCCTACAACCGACACCCATGGTGGAGACATAGCCAAAGATTGCCGCAGGGAAGACATTTTCAGAAACTCTGGGTGTATTCCCAATGACAGCTCTGGTGTGGCTGTGTGGGGGGGGGGGGGGTAGGTGGGTGTGTGTCTGTGTGTGTGTCTCTGTGTGTGATCGTTCACGCTGCGCACAACGCGCTTTGAATCTGCATAACTCCGCCTACTTTGACACACCCACCACTCCCATTGTGACTGCACGTGAAGGTTCCGTGCTAAGATTCTATCCACTGCAGGCAGCGCACCAGGTTGGTCAAAGGCATTAGAATACTCCTCCTCCTCACACAGGTGCAGATGGACAAGACAAGCAGATTCGAGAGCAGCACAGACACCAGTTTTCCTTTTTTTTCAAATACATATCATATCTACACCGCATTTGAAAGTCGGTGGTCTGGTCCACAAAAGGGAAACAATGCTTTCCAAAAGAATTCATGCATGCGGTGGTCACAAATGTGCTATGTATGGCAGAAGTACTCATTGGATACTTCAATTTAAATACCAAGTGCTGACAGCAGGCAGGCAGGCAGGCAGGCAGGCAGGCAGGCAGGCGGGCGCCTAATTTTGTAGATGGCACAATATATTATCAACACTGTAACAAAGGCCTAATTCAGGCCTACCTACATCTTCACACACCTGTTGCAACCTACAAAGACTGATTGATTGATTAATTGATTGATTGATTGATTGCTTGCATATTGGATGCAATACAATGCTTGACATACCTAGGTGAAAGCAAGGCACGGCACGGCACGGCACACAAAATGTTGCAATTGGCCAGGAGAAATCAAGCAAAACGTTACATTTGGCATGAGAAATGTGCTTTTTTGACCCTGAAACAAATTCCCATAAAGGGTTAAAGGACAACTTGCTCGTGCTGATTTCAATTCATTCTGTTTTTAGAAACCGGATCAGAGAAGATGTGCACTGTTCCCGGAAAGTCTGCAAGAACGGGTCAATGCGTGGAGTGGACAGAGCAAGCTCCTAGTCCATCTCCCGGTTCCAAAAAGCCATTTAATATGTGGTCCCCACATAGGGGACGTATCAGATATTAAACTGACAAGAACAGATACTACACTACATCTTAGCCGTGAGGAGGCCGAGAAGCGATACTGGAAACACTTTGCCGCGTGGGCCGCACCAAGGCCTACAACCGACACCCATGGTGGAGACATAGCCAAAGATTGCCGCAGGGAAGACATTTTCAGAAACTCTGGGTGTATTCCCAATGACAGCTCTGGTGTGGGTGTGTGGGGGGGGGGGGGTAGGTGGGTGTGTGTCTGTGTGTGTGTCTCTGTGTGTGATCGTTCACGCTGCGCACAACGCGCTTTGAATCTGCATAACTCCGCCTACTTTGACACACCCACCACTCCCATTGTGACTGCACGTGAAGGTTCCGTGCTAAGATTCTATCCACTGCAGGCAGCGCACCAGGTTGGTCAAAGGCATTAGAATACTCCTCCTCCTCACACAGGTGCAGATGGACAAGACAAGCAGATTCGAGAGCAGCACAGACACCAGTTTTCCTTTTTTTTCAAATACATATCATATCTACACCGCATTTGAAAGTCGGTGGTCTGGTCCACAAAAGGGAAACAATGCTTTCCAAAAGAATTCATGCATGCGGTGGTCACAAATGTGCTATGTATGGCAGAAGTACTCATTGGATACTTCAATTTAAATACCAAGTGCTGACAGCAGGCAGGCAGGCAGGCAGGCAGGCAGGCAGGCAGGCGGGCGCCTAATTTTGTAGATGGCACAATATATTATCAACACTGTAACAAAGGCCTAATTCAGGCCTACCTACATCTTCACACACCTGTTGCAACCTACAAAGACTGATTGATTGATTAATTGATTGATTGATTGATTGCTTGCATATTGGATGCAATACAATGCTTGACATACCTAGGTGAAAGCAAGGCACGGCACGGCACGGCACACAAAATGTTGCAATTGGCCAGGAGAAATCAAGCAAAACGTTACATTTGGCATGAGAAATGTGCTTTTTTGACCCTGAAACAAATTCCCATAAAGGGTTAAAGGACAACTTGCTCGTGCTGATTTCAATTCATTCTGTTTTTAGAAACCGGATCAGAGAAGATGTGCACTGTTCCCGGAAAGTCTGCAAGAACGGGTCAATGCGTGGAGTGGACAGAGCAAGCTCCTAGTCCATCTCCCGGTTCCAAAAAGCCATTTAATATGTGGTCCCCACATAGGGGACGTATCAGATATTAAACTGACAAGAACAGATAAGGTTTCAACAAAATTTTATTTAGTCATAAGACATAGAACAAGAAAATTTGAAACCTTTTGTGCAAAAGAAACATAAAAAATTACAATAATAAAATACAACAACATGAAACAACTTAATATAAAACAGTATTCCACATATAAAAACACCATCTACGATTCGCTTCTTTCTTCCCCACATCTTTAACATCCTTTAAAAAATAAATAAACATTTCACTAAAAGCCAATTTAATACAATCATTAACAGAGATAAAATCACGGTTAAAAAGTAGAATGTTTCTCACTTTCCAGATTGCATTTTTGGCACAGTTTATTATACACCAGCATATTTTGAACTGGTGTGTAGTGGGGCAATTAAAAAGTCCATATAAAACATACTCATAGCTAAAATCTTTAAGACCACATACCCATTTTAAAAGTATCCCAAATCTCCCCCAAAGTTCTTGTGCAAAACAGCAGTTCCAAAAAAGGTGTAAAACAGTCTCATCCTCTCGGCAAGAGTCTCTTGGGCACTTTGCCCGCGCCGCCAGGCCTCTCCTATGCTGGAAGTCTCTGGTTGGGAGGCACTGGCGGGCAGCCATCCATGCAAGGTCTTTGTGAATGTTGGCCAAGAATTTCCCAAAGACGTTCCTCCACACACGCTTGGATCTACTCCATGAGAAGTTGCTCACAGGGGACACTCCTTCTTCTCTTCTCAGATGAACCATCAATTTTCTTCTGTCCAGAAGGAGATCGGCATCCAAGTCCTTTAATTTATGAGTCCTTATCACCTTTTCTAAAACAATAAAATGCTTGGGCGGGCATAATAAAATGGGTGCTGATAAACATGGTCTGAACCATTTTTTAAAAATAAAACCACAAGTATATTTTAAAAACAGACTAAAAGTAGAATTAGTGTTAAAAACTTTAAAACAAAAACAAAAGAAATTTACATACAAATACAGATGCAAGTCAGGGACATCTTTTCCTCCATTTTGTTGTTTTTTATACATCTCCGTTCGCCTCAGCTTTTCCATTTTTGATCCCCAAATGAACATAAAGATACATCGAGTTAGTTTTTTTAGCATCAACTCAGAAGGGGGATATACCATGGCAATATAAAGCATCATTGGCAACAAAACAGATTTAATGATTAAAATTTTTCCCTCAATTGACAAGCTTCTCAAATTCCAGAAGGAGAGTTTTTTCACTATTTTATGTTGTACCTCCTCCCAGCTCACGTGTCCATCATTTTTAGCGTCAAATACAATTCCCAAGATTTTAACATTGTCGTGCTTCAATTTCACTGCTGGTAGGTCATTTGTATCCCAGGAACCCAAAATCAAACATTCAGTTTTATTAAAATTCATTTTAAAACCTGAAGCCTGACTAAAAAAATTGGTGCACATTACCACTCTCCGAAGTGAAGCAGGGTCTGTACAGATGGCAGTAACATCATCCATGTAGGCAAATACTTTGACTTGGGCCCCTCCTCCACCCGGAATAGGAACCCCTCGGACCACTTTGTCTCTCCGGATCATACACAGCAGGGGTTCCATAGCACAAATAAAAAGAATTGGGGATAATGGACACCCCTGCTTCACTCCGGATTCCAACGGGATAAAATCTGTTAAAAAGCCATTGACAGAAATTTGAGAAAACACATTATTATATAAAATCATAATACGAGATAAAAACATGTCGGGGATCGCCATTTGTTTTAAAACTTTAAAAAGATACTCATGCGAGACCCTGTCAAACGCCTTTTCAAAGTCCAGCGCCAACAGGGCCAGGCTCTGACTTCTATCCCTAGAGTACCATATTACATCTCTGATCACATTTAAAATCTCAGCAATATTCCTCCCTGGTACTCCACATACTTGTTCGGGTTGTATCAGTTTATTAATAACAGTTTTAAAACGACAAGCAATAATTTTGGCTAAAACTTTATAATCCATGTTGAGGAGGGTGATAGGCCTCCAATTCTTGAGGTCATCACGAGCGCCCTTTTTCTTATAAATTAAGGACACTATCCCCCTCCTCCATGACTTCGGCAGCTCTGAACACATAAAAACCTCTTTAAAAAGTGCTAAAAGATCCTCCTTTAAAACATCCCAAAAAGTCAAATAAAATTCAACAGGTAGACCATCTGCTCCTGGGGCTTTCCCTTTTGAAAAACTTTTAAAAACACTAAAAAGTTCTTCCATGCTGACATCATCTATTAAAAACCCCTGGTCTACAGAACTTAACTTAAAATCTAGGATATTAAGAGCATCTTGTAAAAACACATTATTTACACTTTTTTTACTAAAAAGGTCTCTATAAAAATTAAAAGCCACCTTCTTCATACCTTCCACAGTTGTTTCTCCATCAAGACAGGTGATCGTCTCCTTTTTCTCCATCACTTTTTTAAAAAAGAAACGTGTACACTTCTCACCTTCTTCTAAATGTTTCACTTTGGAATTAAAAATTATTTCTTTACCTTTTTGATCTAGGCACAATTGTATTTCAGTTTTTAGGCTTGCAATATCATCTTCCACCTCTAGTCCTATCTCTTTAAATTTATGGAGAGTTTGCAGTCTCATATTTAAATTTACATAAATCTGCTTTTTCAGCCGCGCCTTCCTCTTTCCAGCCCTGATAAAAAAAAACCTTATTTTATCTTTGATCACTTCCCACCAGGATAGGATTTTAATATATGGAGGCCTTAGCTGTCTCCATTCCTGGTAGGCGTTACAGAAGTCTGACCTCACCTGAGGGTCTTCCAGCAAATGGACTCCCAGGCGCCATAAACCTCTATTTATCCTCAGCTCTCCTTGATACTCTATCTTTAAGCTTAAAATTTTATGATCAGAGAATAAATTAGGCATTAAAACAAATTGTACAGGGCTAAAATCCTCAGATAAAAACATAAAATCGATCCTGGAAGCCACTCCCCGACCGGACCATGTAAATCCTGGGTCCGTCGGCGAAAGCGACCTCCAGGCATCGCATAACTTAAAATCAGTCTGCAAGCTATTTAGTAAAAAACACGACTTATCTATCTTACGGATTGGGTCACCCCCTCCTCGGCGCTCATTCACATTCAGGCAATTAAAATCCCCGGCTATTAAGAGAGGAGATGACCCTACACAGAAAACCGGTAAAATTTCAAACAAACGTATACGCTCCTGTTTATCTGGTGGAGCGTACACATTAATGACACGGAAATTAAAATTATTAAAACACAAATGTACTAGGATAGCTCTGCCGGGTACAATCTCAGTAACAGAGGAGATGATGATGTTATTACCTCGGCAGAGCAGACCCACACCAGCAGACTTGTTCTCGTTTGAGCCCGACCATACAGAGGGCCCTAGTTTCCAGTCCTTTTTTATCTCGTTATACCGGATTCCATGCTGCAGACCACACTCCTGTAAAAAACATATGTCAAAGTCTAATGTTTCAAAAAAATCAAAAAGAGCAGCCCTGCGGACAGGGCTCTTTAGAGATCTCACATTAAGTGAGAGACACCTCATGGATGGCATTTATGTCATGGGGGAGGAGAGCTATCCTCAATGGTTTCCATGTAATCATCAATCACTTCTGGCAGTGAAGGAAGAGAGTCAATGTTCTGGGGATCCGAGGAACCAGGCAGTGGATACCCAGAAGAGTCCGTGTTCAGCCACATGTCTCCGCTGGGAAAACACACATCCGGAGATTCTGGATTGGCCTCCAGAAGAGTATCCCCCCGCAGCTTCTTTCCAGACGGCTCAGACAGCTCACTCGTGCAGTCGTCCTCTGTGATAGCTACATGGCCTCTTACTTCCTGGGGGACCTCCAGATCTGACACGATGACCGTATCCACACCATCACCTGTAGGAGAAAAAACTGTGGTCTGCTGGCTCGAGTCCCTGGGAAAGACTGGGGTCTTCGCCACAGTGCCCCCCACCGCCAACATAGTGGGGGCGCTCTGCTCCAACACACCAGTCTCATTCGAGACCTTCGACACAAGGGTTACCTCCCCAACGGGAGAGTCCCCCTGCTCCAGTCTCTGGGTGGTCCGCCCTCCGCCCTTTTTCCGGGACTTCGACACAGGAGGGCCTCCCTGAGGGCCACCACACTCCTGCTCCGTCCCCACCTTCTCCTCTGCGCCCTTGGCCTTCTCAGCCGCCTCCCCTGCTGTAGGAACAGTGGGACTTGGCTCAGGCCTTACTCCGGTCTCTGGGATATTCAGCACAGCATGGACCGGGACAATAGCTGGTTCCTGCCTTGGCACGGGTCTCTCAGCCGCCTCTGCATACGTACGGACTTTGGTCCTATGTGGGCATCCTCGGAACATATGTCCATCCTCCCCGCATAGGTTACAAGCCTTCTTTTGAGGGCAATCCTTCATTAAGTGTCCGAGTTGGCCACAATTATTGCAGCGGAATGCCCTTCTTTCCACACAATTACCTTGGGTATGCCCCATCTTGCCACAGTTCCTGCAATACATAGGCATACCTGTGTAGAATAAGTAGCCACGGCTCTTCCCAATGGTGATGGTAGAGGGGGGATGCTCTGTTCCTCCAAAGCCCTCAGGATTTTTCTTCAGCCGCACCAGGAATTTCCGCTTGCCACACCAGAAACCAACGGCGTTTTTAACATTCCCTTGAAAGGTTACTTCATCGCAATAGCGACGCAAACAGGTTAAAATGTCCAATACTTCAACAAAAGGATTTGGAAAGAAAACAATCATTTGTACCTCCTCTTGGACGAAAAGCAGGGAGAAGACCAGGCCCTCCAGTTCATCAGCACAGATGTTGTCATTCACCTTTTGGACCAACTGCTGACAACAACCATGGCTCCTAAAGGTAATAGTATAAGTACCTTTCTGCTCATTGTCCTGAAAACAGAAGATGTCCTCTCTGCCGAACTCCAGGATCCCAAGAAGGACGGTGTTGCAAACGTAGCGGATTTCTTTCTCCTTCCTGTATCTCTCCAAGACCTCGATACGGACCGTGTTCCTCATCCGGGGTTCTCCCGATGCAAAGGTAAGTGCAGCCGGCATCCTTCCGAAAAAGAACTCCAGCTGTAAACACACAAAAAAAGGCTAGCGCCCTTTTAAGGCGATCGCAACTCGTTGCTCCGGACTAATCCTCTCTCCCTATAGCAGCAGGGGGGTGAAGCCCCTCCGAAGAGGAGCGATCCCCCCAGGCCGAGAGAGAGGGTACCGAAAGCACCCGACCTGACTACAATCTCTCAGTTAGACTGATTGATCGCAGCCATGAGGCCGAGAAGCGATACTGGAAACACTTTGCCGCGTGGGCCGCACTAAGGCCTACAACCGACACCCGTGGTGGAGACATAGCCAAAGATTGCCGCAGGGAAGACATTTTCAGAAACTCTGGGTGTATTCCCAATGACAGCTCTGGTGTGGGTGTGTGGGGGGGGGGGGTAGGTGGGTGTGTGTCTGTGTGTGTGTCTCTGTGTGTGATCGTTCACGCTGCGCACAACGCGCTTTGAATCTGCATAACTCCGCCTACTTTGACACACCCACCACTCCCATTGTGACTGCACGTGAAGGTTCCGTGCTAAGATTCTATCCACTGCAGGCAGCGCACCAGGTTGGTCAAAGGCATTAGAATACTCCTCCTCCTCACACAGGTGCAGATGGACAAGACAAGCAGATTCGAGAGCAGCACAGACACCAGTTTTCCTTTTTTTTCAAATACATATCATATCTACACCGCATTTGAAAGTCGGTGGTCTGGTCCACAAAAGGGAAACAATGCTTTCCAAAAGAATTCATGCATGCGGTGGTCACAAATGTGCTATGTATGGCAGAAGTACTCATTGGATACTTCAATTTAAATACCAAGTGCTGACAGCAGGCAGGCAGGCAGGCAGGCAGGCAGGCAGGCAGGCGCCTAATTTTGTAGATGGCACAATATATTATCAACACTGTAACAAAGGCCTAATTCAGGCCTACCTACATCTTCACACACCTGTTGCAACCTACAAAGACTGATTGATTGATTAATTGATTGATTGATTGATTGCTTGCATATTGGATGCAATACAATGCTTGACATACCTAGGTGAAAGCAAGGCACGGCACGGCACGGCACACAAAATGTTGCAATTGGCCAGGAGAAATCAAGCAAAACGTTACATTTGGCATGAGAAATGTGCTTTTTTGACCCTGAAACAAATTCCCATAAAGGGTTAAAGGACAACTTGCTCGTGCTGATTTCAATTCATTCTGTTTTTAGAAACCGGATCAGAGAAGATGTGCACTGTTCCCGGAAAGTCTGCAAGAACGGGTCAATGCGTGGAGTGGACAGAGCAAGCTCCTAGTCCATCTCCCGGTTCCAAAAAGCCATTTAATATGTGGTCCCCACATAGGGGACGTATCAGATATTAAACTGACAAGAACAGATACTACACTACATCTTAGCCGTGAGGAGGCCGAGAAGCGATACTGGAAATGCTTTGCCGCATGGGCCGCACCAAGGCCTACAACCGACACCCATGGTGGAGACATAGCCAAAGATTGCCGCAGGGAAGACATTTTCAGAAACTCTGGGTGTATTCCCAATGACAGCTCTGGTGTGGCTGTGTGGGGGGGGGGGGGGTAGGTGGGTGTGTGTCTGTGTGTGTGTCTCTGTGTGTGATCGTTCACGCTGCGCACAACGCGCTTTGAATCTGCATAACTCCGCCTACTTTGACACACCCACCACTCCCATTGTGACTGCACGTGAAGGTTCCGTGCTAAGATTCTATCCACTGCAGGCAGCGCACCAGGTTGGTCAAAGGCATTAGAATACTCCTCCTCCTCACACAGGTGCAGATGGACAAGACAAGCAGATTCGAGAGCAGCACAGACACCAGTTTTCCTTTTTTTTCAAATACATATCATATCTACACCGCATTTGAAAGTCGGTGGTCTGGTCCACAAAAGGGAAACAATGCTTTCCAAAAGAATTCATGCATGCGGTGGTCACAAATGTGCTATGTATGGCAGAAGTACTCATTGGATACTTCAATTTAAATACCAAGTGCTGACAGCAGGCAGGCAGGCAGGCAGGCAGGCAGGCAGGCAGGCGGGCGCCTAATTTTGTAGATGGCACAATATATTATCAACACTGTAACAAAGGCCTAATTCAGGCCTACCTACATCTTCACACACCTGTTGCAACCTACAAAGACTGATTGATTGATTAATTGATTGATTGATTGATTGCTTGCATATTGGATGCAATACAATGCTTGACATACCTAGGTGAAAGCAAGGCACGGCACGGCACGGCACACAAAATGTTGCAATTGGCCAGGAGAAATCAAGCAAAACGTTACATTTGGCATGAGAAATGTGCTTTTTTGACCCTGAAACAAATTCCCATAAAGGGTTAAAGGACAACTTGCTCGTGCTGATTTCAATTCATTCTGTTTTTAGAAACCGGATCAGAGAAGATGTGCACTGTTCCCGGAAAGTCTGCAAGAACGGGTCAATGCGTGGAGTGGACAGAGCAAGCTCCTAGTCCATCTCCCGGTTCCAAAAAGCCATTTAATATGTGGTCCCCACATAGGGGACGTATCAGATATTAAACTGACAAGAACAGATACTACACTACATCTTAGCCGTGAGGAGGCCGAGAAGCGATACTGGAAACACTTTGCCGCGTGGGCCGCACCAAGGCCTACAACCGACACCCATGGTGGAGACATAGCCAAAGATTGCCGCAGGGAAGACATTTTCAGAAACTCTGGGTGTATTCCCAATGACAGCTCTGGTGTGGGTGTGTGGGGGGGGGGGGGTAGGTGGGTGTGTGTCTGTGTGTGTGTCTCTGTGTGTGATCGTTCACGCTGCGCACAACGCGCTTTGAATCTGCATAACTCCGCCTACTTTGACACACCCACCACTCCCATTGTGACTGCACGTGAAGGTTCCGTGCTAAGATTCTATCCACTGCAGGCAGCGCACCAGGTTGGTCAAAGGCATTAGAATACTCCTCCTCCTCACACAGGTGCAGATGGACAAGACAAGCAGATTCGAGAGCAGCACAGACACCAGTTTTCCTTTTTTTTCAAATACATATCATATCTACACCGCATTTGAAAGTCGGTGGTCTGGTCCACAAAAGGGAAACAATGCTTTCCAAAAGAATTCATGCATGCGGTGGTCACAAATGTGCTATGTATGGCAGAAGTACTCATTGGATACTTCAATTTAAATACCAAGTGCTGACAGCAGGCAGGCAGGCAGGCAGGCAGGCAGGCAGGCAGGCGGGCGCCTAATTTTGTAGATGGCACAATATATTATCAACACTGTAACAAAGGCCTAATTCAGGCCTACCTACATCTTCACACACCTGTTGCAACCTACAAAGACTGATTGATTGATTAATTGATTGATTGATTGATTGCTTGCATATTGGATGCAATACAATGCTTGACATACCTAGGTGAAAGCAAGGCACGGCACGGCACGGCACACAAAATGTTGCAATTGGCCAGGAGAAATCAAGCAAAACGTTACATTTGGCATGAGAAATGTGCTTTTTTGACCCTGAAACAAATTCCCATAAAGGGTTAAAGGACAACTTGCTCGTGCTGATTTCAATTCATTCTGTTTTTAGAAACCGGATCAGAGAAGATGTGCACTGTTCCCGGAAAGTCTGCAAGAACGGGTCAATGCGTGGAGTGGACAGAGCAAGCTCCTAGTCCATCTCCCGGTTCCAAAAAGCCATTTAATATGTGGTCCCCACATAGGGGACGTATCAGATATTAAACTGACAAGAACAGATAAGGTTTCAACAAAATTTTATTTAGTCATAAGACATAGAACAAGAAAATTTGAAACCTTTTGTGCAAAAGAAACATAAAAAATTACAATAATAAAATACAACAACATGAAACAACTTAATATAAAACAGTATTCCACATATAAAAACACCATCTACGATTCGCTTCTTTCTTCCCCACATCTTTAACATCCTTTAAAAAATAAATAAACATTTCACTAAAAGCCAATTTAATACAATCATTAACAGAGATAAAATCACGGTTAAAAAGTAGAATGTTTCTCACTTTCCAGATTGCATTTTTGGCACAGTTTATTATACACCAGCATATTTTGAACTGGTGTGTAGTGGGGCAATTAAAAAGTCCATATAAAACATACTCATAGCTAAAATCTTTAAGACCACATACCCATTTTAAAAGTATCCCAAATCTCCCCCAAAGTTCTTGTGCAAAACAGCAGTTCCAAAAAAGGTGTAAAACAGTCTCATCCTCTCGGCAAGAGTCTCTTGGGCACTTTGCCCGCGCCGCCAGGCCTCTCCTATGCTGGAAGTCTCTGGTTGGGAGGCACTGGCGGGCAGCCATCCATGCAAGGTCTTTGTGAATGTTGGCCAAGAATTTCCCAAAGACGTTCCTCCACACACGCTTGGATCTACTCCATGAGAAGTTGCTCACAGGGGACACTCCTTCTTCTCTTCTCAGATGAACCATCAATTTTCTTCTGTCCAGAAGGAGATCGGCATCCAAGTCCTTTAATTTATGAGTCCTTATCACCTTTTCTAAAACAATAAAATGCTTGGGCGGGCATAATAAAATGGGTGCTGATAAACATGGTCTGAACCATTTTTTAAAAATAAAACCACAAGTATATTTTAAAAACAGACTAAAAGTAGAATTAGTGTTAAAAACTTTAAAACAAAAACAAAAGAAATTTACATACAAATACAGATGCAAGTCAGGGACATCTTTTCCTCCATTTTGTTGTTTTTTATACATCTCCGTTCGCCTCAGCTTTTCCATTTTTGATCCCCAAATGAACATAAAGATACATCGAGTTAGTTTTTTTAGCATCAACTCAGAAGGGGGATATACCATGGCAATATAAAGCATCATTGGCAACAAAACAGATTTAATGATTAAAATTTTTCCCTCAATTGACAAGCTTCTCAAATTCCAGAAGGAGAGTTTTTTCACTATTTTATGTTGTACCTCCTCCCAGCTCACGTGTCCATCATTTTTAGCGTCAAATACAATTCCCAAGATTTTAACATTGTCGTGCTTCAATTTCACTGCTGGTAGGTCATTTGTATCCCAGGAACCCAAAATCAAACATTCAGTTTTATTAAAATTCATTTTAAAACCTGAAGCCTGACTAAAAAAATTGGTGCACATTACCACTCTCCGAAGTGAAGCAGGGTCTGTACAGATGGCAGTAACATCATCCATGTAGGCAAATACTTTGACTTGGGCCCCTCCTCCACCCGGAATAGGAACCCCTCGGACCACTTTGTCTCTCCGGATCATACACAGCAGGGGTTCCATAGCACAAATAAAAAGAATTGGGGATAATGGACACCCCTGCTTCACTCCGGATTCCAACGGGATAAAATCTGTTAAAAAGCCATTGACAGAAATTTGAGAAAACACATTATTATATAAAATCATAATACGAGATAAAAACATGTCGGGGATCGCCATTTGTTTTAAAACTTTAAAAAGATACTCATGCGAGACCCTGTCAAACGCCTTTTCAAAGTCCAGCGCCAACAGGGCCAGGCTCTGACTTCTATCCCTAGAGTACCATATTACATCTCTGATCACATTTAAAATCTCAGCAATATTCCTCCCTGGTACTCCACATACTTGTTCGGGTTGTATCAGTTTATTAATAACAGTTTTAAAACGACAAGCAATAATTTTGGCTAAAACTTTATAATCCATGTTGAGGAGGGTGATAGGCCTCCAATTCTTGAGGTCATCACGAGCGCCCTTTTTCTTATAAATTAAGGACACTATCCCCCTCCTCCATGACTTCGGCAGCTCTGAACACATAAAAACCTCTTTAAAAAGTGCTAAAAGATCCTCCTTTAAAACATCCCAAAAAGTCAAATAAAATTCAACAGGTAGACCATCTGCTCCTGGGGCTTTCCCTTTTGAAAAACTTTTAAAAACACTAAAAAGTTCTTCCATGCTGACATCATCTATTAAAAACCCCTGGTCTACAGAACTTAACTTAAAATCTAGGATATTAAGAGCATCTTGTAAAAACACATTATTTACACTTTTTTTACTAAAAAGGTCTCTATAAAAATTAAAAGCCACCTTCTTCATACCTTCCACAGTTGTTTCTCCATCAAGACAGGTGATCGTCTCCTTTTTCTCCATCACTTTTTTAAAAAAGAAACGTGTACACTTCTCACCTTCTTCTAAATGTTTCACTTTGGAATTAAAAATTATTTCTTTACCTTTTTGATCTAGGCACAATTGTATTTCAGTTTTTAGGCTTGCAATATCATCTTCCACCTCTAGTCCTATCTCTTTAAATTTATGGAGAGTTTGCAGTCTCATATTTAAATTTACATAAATCTGCTTTTTCAGCCGCGCCTTCCTCTTTCCAGCCCTGATAAAAAAAAACCTTATTTTATCTTTGATCACTTCCCACCAGGATAGGATTTTAATATATGGAGGCCTTAGCTGTCTCCATTCCTGGTAGGCGTTACAGAAGTCTGACCTCACCTGAGGGTCTTCCAGCAAATGGACTCCCAGGCGCCATAAACCTCTATTTATCCTCAGCTCTCCTTGATACTCTATCTTTAAGCTTAAAATTTTATGATCAGAGAATAAATTAGGCATTAAAACAAATTGTACAGGGCTAAAATCCTCAGATAAAAACATAAAATCGATCCTGGAAGCCACTCCCCGACCGGACCATGTAAATCCTGGGTCCGTCGGCGAAAGCGACCTCCAGGCATCGCATAACTTAAAATCAGTCTGCAAGCTATTTAGTAAAAAACACGACTTATCTATCTTACGGATTGGGTCACCCCCTCCTCGGCGCTCATTCACATTCAGGCAATTAAAATCCCCGGCTATTAAGAGAGGAGATGACCCTACACAGAAAACCGGTAAAATTTCAAACAAACGTATACGCTCCTGTTTATCTGGTGGAGCGTACACATTAATGACACGGAAATTAAAATTATTAAAACACAAATGTACTAGGATAGCTCTGCCGGGTACAATCTCAGTAACAGAGGAGATGATGATGTTATTACCTCGGCAGAGCAGACCCACACCAGCAGACTTGTTCTCGTTTGAGCCCGACCATACAGAGGGCCCTAGTTTCCAGTCCTTTTTTATCTCGTTATACCGGATTCCATGCTGCAGACCACACTCCTGTAAAAAACATATGTCAAAGTCTAATGTTTCAAAAAAATCAAAAAGAGCAGCCCTGCGGACAGGGCTCTTTAGAGATCTCACATTAAGTGAGAGACACCTCATGGATGGCATTTATGTCATGGGGGAGGAGAGCTATCCTCAATGGTTTCCATGTAATCATCAATCACTTCTGGCAGTGAAGGAAGAGAGTCAATGTTCTGGGGATCCGAGGAACCAGGCAGTGGATACCCAGAAGAGTCCGTGTTCAGCCACATGTCTCCGCTGGGAAAACACACATCCGGAGATTCTGGATTGGCCTCCAGAAGAGTATCCCCCCGCAGCTTCTTTCCAGACGGCTCAGACAGCTCACTCGTGCAGTCGTCCTCTGTGATAGCTACATGGCCTCTTACTTCCTGGGGGACCTCCAGATCTGACACGATGACCGTATCCACACCATCACCTGTAGGAGAAAAAACTGTGGTCTGCTGGCTCGAGTCCCTGGGAAAGACTGGGGTCTTCGCCACAGTGCCCCCCACCGCCAACATAGTGGGGGCGCTCTGCTCCAACACACCAGTCTCATTCGAGACCTTCGACACAAGGGTTACCTCCCCAACGGGAGAGTCCCCCTGCTCCAGTCTCTGGGTGGTCCGCCCTCCGCCCTTTTTCCGGGACTTCGACACAGGAGGGCCTCCCTGAGGGCCACCACACTCCTGCTCCGTCCCCACCTTCTCCTCTGCGCCCTTGGCCTTCTCAGCCGCCTCCCCTGCTGTAGGAACAGTGGGACTTGGCTCAGGCCTTACTCCGGTCTCTGGGATATTCAGCACAGCATGGACCGGGACAATAGCTGGTTCCTGCCTTGGCACGGGTCTCTCAGCCGCCTCTGCATACGTACGGACTTTGGTCCTATGTGGGCATCCTCGGAACATATGTCCATCCTCCCCGCATAGGTTACAAGCCTTCTTTTGAGGGCAATCCTTCATTAAGTGTCCGAGTTGGCCACAATTATTGCAGCGGAATGCCCTTCTTTCCACACAATTACCTTGGGTATGCCCCATCTTGCCACAGTTCCTGCAATACATAGGCATACCTGTGTAGAATAAGTAGCCACGGCTCTTCCCAATGGTGATGGTAGAGGGGGGATGCTCTGTTCCTCCAAAGCCCTCAGGATTTTTCTTCAGCCGCACCAGGAATTTCCGCTTGCCACACCAGAAACCAACGGCGTTTTTAACATTCCCTTGAAAGGTTACTTCATCGCAATAGCGACGCAAACAGGTTAAAATGTCCAATACTTCAACAAAAGGATTTGGAAAGAAAACAATCATTTGTACCTCCTCTTGGACGAAAAGCAGGGAGAAGACCAGGCCCTCCAGTTCATCAGCACAGATGTTGTCATTCACCTTTTGGACCAACTGCTGACAACAACCATGGCTCCTAAAGGTAATAGTATAAGTACCTTTCTGCTCATTGTCCTGAAAACAGAAGATGTCCTCTCTGCCGAACTCCAGGATCCCAAGAAGGACGGTGTTGCAAACGTAGCGGATTTCTTTCTCCTTCCTGTATCTCTCCAAGACCTCGATACGGACCGTGTTCCTCATCCGGGGTTCTCCCGATGCAAAGGTAAGTGCAGCCGGCATCCTTCCGAAAAAGAACTCCAGCTGTAAACACACAAAAAAAGGCTAGCGCCCTTTTAAGGCGATCGCAACTCGTTGCTCCGGACTAATCCTCTCTCCCTATAGCAGCAGGGGGGTGAAGCCCCTCCGAAGAGGAGCGATCCCCCCAGGCCGAGAGAGAGGGTACCGAAAGCACCCGACCTGACTACAATCTCTCAGTTAGACTGATTGATCGCAGCCATGAGGCCGAGAAGCGATACTGGAAACACTTTGCCGCGTGGGCCGCACTAAGGCCTACAACCGACACCCGTGGTGGAGACATAGCCAAAGATTGCCGCAGGGAAGACATTTTCAGAAACTCTGGGTGTATTCCCAATGACAGCTCTGGTGTGGGTGTGTGGGGGGGGGGGGTAGGTGGGTGTGTGTCTGTGTGTGTGTCTCTGTGTGTGATCGTTCACGCTGCGCACAACGCGCTTTGAATCTGCATAACTCCGCCTACTTTGACACACCCACCACTCCCATTGTGACTGCACGTGAAGGTTCCGTGCTAAGATTCTATCCACTGCAGGCAGCGCACCAGGTTGGTCAAAGGCATTAGAATACTCCTCCTCCTCACACAGGTGCAGATGGACAAGACAAGCAGATTCGAGAGCAGCACAGACACCAGTTTTCCTTTTTTTTCAAATACATATCATATCTACACCGCATTTGAAAGTCGGTGGTCTGGTCCACAAAAGGGAAACAATGCTTTCCAAAAGAATTCATGCATGCGGTGGTCACAAATGTGCTATGTATGGCAGAAGTACTCATTGGATACTTCAATTTAAATACCAAGTGCTGACAGCAGGCAGGCAGGCAGGCAGGCAGGCAGGCAGGCAGGCGGGCGCCTAATTTTGTAGATGGCACAATATATTATCAACACTGTAACAAAGGCCTAATTCAGGCCTACCTACATCTTCACACACCTGTTGCAACCTACAAAGACTGATTGATTGATTAATTGATTGATTGATTGATTGCTTGCATATTGGATGCAATACAATGCTTGACATACCTAGGTGAAAGCAAGGCACGGCACGGCACGGCACACAAAATGTTGCAATTGGCCAGGAGAAATCAAGCAAAACGTTACATTTGGCATGAGAAATGTGCTTTTTTGACCCTGAAACAAATTCCCATAAAGGGTTAAAGGACAACTTGCTCGTGCTGATTTCAATTCATTCTGTTTTTAGAAACCGGATCAGAGAAGATGTGCACTGTTCCCGGAAAGTCTGCAAGAACGGGTCAATGCGTGGAGTGGACAGAGCAAGCTCCTAGTCCATCTCCCGGTTCCAAAAAGCCATTTAATATGTGGTCCCCACATAGGGGACGTATCAGATATTAAACTGACAAGAACAGATACTACACTACATCTTAGCCGTGAGGAGGCCGAGAAGCGATACTGGAAATGCTTTGCCGCATGGGCCGCACCAAGGCCTACAACCGACACCCATGGTGGAGACATAGCCAAAGATTGCCGCAGGGAAGACATTTTCAGAAACTCTGGGTGTATTCCCAATGACAGCTCTGGTGTGGGTGTGTGGGGGGGGGGGGGGGTAGGTGGGTGTGTGTCTGTGTGTGTGTCTCTGTGTGTGATCGTTCACGCTGCGCACAACGCGCTTTGAATCTGCATAACTCCGCCTACTTTGACACACCCACCACTCCCATTGTGACTGCACGTGAAGGTTCCGTGCTAAGATTCTATCCACTGCAGGCAGCGCACCAGGTTGGTCAAAGGCATTAGAATACTCCTCCTCCTCACACAGGTGCAGATGGACAAGACAAGCAGATTCGAGAGCAGCACAGACACCAGTTTTCCTTTTTTTTCAAATACATATCATATCTACACCGCATTTGAAAGTCGGTGGTCTGGTCCACAAAAGGGAAACAATGCTTTCCAAAAGAATTCATGCATGCGGTGGTCACAAATGTGCTATGTATGGCAGAAGTACTCATTGGATACTTCAATTTAAATACCAAGTGCTGACAGCAGGCAGGCAGGCAGGCAGGCAGGCAGGCAGGCAGGCGGGCGCCTAATTTTGTAGATGGCACAATATATTATCAACACTGTAACAAAGGCCTAATTCAGGCCTACCTACATCTTCACACACCTGTTGCAACCTACAAAGACTGATTGATTGATTAATTGATTGATTGATTGATTGCTTGCATATTGGATGCAATACAATGCTTGACATACCTAGGTGAAAGCAAGGCACGGCACGGCACGGCACACAAAATGTTGCAATTGGCCAGGAGAAATCAAGCAAAACGTTACATTTGGCATGAGAAATGTGCTTTTTTGACCCTGAAACAAATTCCCATAAAGGGTTAAAGGACAACTTGCTCGTGCTGATTTCAATTCATTCTGTTTTTAGAAACCGGATCAGAGAAGATGTGCACTGTTCCCGGAAAGTCTGCAAGAACGGGTCAATGCGTGGAGTGGACAGAGCAAGCTCCTAGTCCATCTCCCGGTTCCAAAAAGCCATTTAATATGTGGTCCCCACATAGGGGACGTATCAGATATTAAACTGACAAGAACAGATAAGGTTTCAACAAAATTTTATTTAGTCATAAGACATAGAACAAGAAAATTTGAAACCTTTTGTGCAAAAGAAACATAAAAAATTACAATAATAAAATACAACAACATGAAACAACTTAATATAAAACAGTATTCCACATATAAAAACACCATCTACGATTCGCTTCTTTCTTCCCCACATCTTTAACATCCTTTAAAAAATAAATAAACATTTCACTAAAAGCCAATTTAATACAATCATTAACAGAGATAAAATCACGGTTAAAAAGTAGAATGTTTCTCACTTTCCAGATTGCATTTTTGGCACAGTTTATTATACACCAGCATATTTTGAACTGGTGTGTAGTGGGGCAATTAAAAAGTCCATATAAAACATACTCATAGCTAAAATCTTTAAGACCACATACCCATTTTAAAAGTATCCCAAATCTCCCCCAAAGTTCTTGTGCAAAACAGCAGTTCCAAAAAAGGTGTAAAACAGTCTCATCCTCTCGGCAAGAGTCTCTTGGGCACTTTGCCCGCGCCGCCAGGCCTCTCCTATGCTGGAAGTCTCTGGTTGGGAGGCACTGGCGGGCAGCCATCCATGCAAGGTCTTTGTGAATGTTGGCCAAGAATTTCCCAAAGACGTTCCTCCACACACGCTTGGATCTACTCCATGAGAAGTTGCTCACAGGGGACACTCCTTCTTCTCTTCTCAGATGAACCATCAATTTTCTTCTGTCCAGAAGGAGATCGGCATCCAAGTCCTTTAATTTATGAGTCCTTATCACCTTTTCTAAAACAATAAAATGCTTGGGCGGGCATAATAAAATGGGTGCTGATAAACATGGTCTGAACCATTTTTTAAAAATAAAACCACAAGTATATTTTAAAAACAGACTAAAAGTAGAATTAGTGTTAAAAACTTTAAAACAAAAACAAAAGAAATTTACATACAAATACAGATGCAAGTCAGGGACATCTTTTCCTCCATTTTGTTGTTTTTTATACATCTCCGTTCGCCTCAGCTTTTCCATTTTTGATCCCCAAATGAACATAAAGATACATCGAGTTAGTTTTTTTAGCATCAACTCAGAAGGGGGATATACCATGGCAATATAAAGCATCATTGGCAACAAAACAGATTTAATGATTAAAATTTTTCCCTCAATTGACAAGCTTCTCAAATTCCAGAAGGAGAGTTTTTTCACTATTTTATGTTGTACCTCCTCCCAGCTCACGTGTCCATCATTTTTAGCGTCAAATACAATTCCCAAGATTTTAACATTGTCGTGCTTCAATTTCACTGCTGGTAGGTCATTTGTATCCCAGGAACCCAAAATCAAACATTCAGTTTTATTAAAATTCATTTTAAAACCTGAAGCCTGACTAAAAAAATTGGTGCACATTACCACTCTCCGAAGTGAAGCAGGGTCTGTACAGATGGCAGTAACATCATCCATGTAGGCAAATACTTTGACTTGGGCCCCTCCTCCACCCGGAATAGGAACCCCTCGGACCACTTTGTCTCTCCGGATCATACACAGCAGGGGTTCCATAGCACAAATAAAAAGAATTGGGGATAATGGACACCCCTGCTTCACTCCGGATTCCAACGGGATAAAATCTGTTAAAAAGCCATTGACAGAAATTTGAGAAAACACATTATTATATAAAATCATAATACGAGATAAAAACATGTCGGGGATCGCCATTTGTTTTAAAACTTTAAAAAGATACTCATGCGAGACCCTGTCAAACGCCTTTTCAAAGTCCAGCGCCAACAGGGCCAGGCTCTGACTTCTATCCCTAGAGTACCATATTACATCTCTGATCACATTTAAAATCTCAGCAATATTCCTCCCTGGTACTCCACATACTTGTTCGGGTTGTATCAGTTTATTAATAACAGTTTTAAAACGACAAGCAATAATTTTGGCTAAAACTTTATAATCCATGTTGAGGAGGGTGATAGGCCTCCAATTCTTGAGGTCATCACGAGCGCCCTTTTTCTTATAAATTAAGGACACTATCCCCCTCCTCCATGACTTCGGCAGCTCTGAACACATAAAAACCTCTTTAAAAAGTGCTAAAAGATCCTCCTTTAAAACATCCCAAAAAGTCAAATAAAATTCAACAGGTAGACCATCTGCTCCTGGGGCTTTCCCTTTTGAAAAACTTTTAAAAACACTAAAAAGTTCTTCCATGCTGACATCATCTATTAAAAACCCCTGGTCTACAGAACTTAACTTAAAATCTAGGATATTAAGAGCATCTTGTAAAAACACATTATTTACACTTTTTTTACTAAAAAGGTCTCTATAAAAATTAAAAGCCACCTTCTTCATACCTTCCACAGTTGTTTCTCCATCAAGACAGGTGATCGTCTCCTTTTTCTCCATCACTTTTTTAAAAAAGAAACGTGTACACTTCTCACCTTCTTCTAAATGTTTCACTTTGGAATTAAAAATTATTTCTTTACCTTTTTGATCTAGGCACAATTGTATTTCAGTTTTTAGGCTTGCAATATCATCTTCCACCTCTAGTCCTATCTCTTTAAATTTATGGAGAGTTTGCAGTCTCATATTTAAATTTACATAAATCTGCTTTTTCAGCCGCGCCTTCCTCTTTCCAGCCCTGATAAAAAAAAACCTTATTTTATCTTTGATCACTTCCCACCAGGATAGGATTTTAATATATGGAGGCCTTAGCTGTCTCCATTCCTGGTAGGCGTTACAGAAGTCTGACCTCACCTGAGGGTCTTCCAGCAAATGGACTCCCAGGCGCCATAAACCTCTATTTATCCTCAGCTCTCCTTGATACTCTATCTTTAAGCTTAAAATTTTATGATCAGAGAATAAATTAGGCATTAAAACAAATTGTACAGGGCTAAAATCCTCAGATAAAAACATAAAATCGATCCTGGAAGCCACTCCCCGACCGGACCATGTAAATCCTGGGTCCGTCGGCGAAAGCGACCTCCAGGCATCGCATAACTTAAAATCAGTCTGCAAGCTATTTAGTAAAAAACACGACTTATCTATCTTACGGATTGGGTCACCCCCTCCTCGGCGCTCATTCACATTCAGGCAATTAAAATCCCCGGCTATTAAGAGAGGAGATGACCCTACACAGAAAACCGGTAAAATTTCAAACAAACGTATACGCTCCTGTTTATCTGGTGGAGCGTACACATTAATGACACGGAAATTAAAATTATTAAAACACAAATGTACTAGGATAGCTCTGCCGGGTACAATCTCAGTAACAGAGGAGATGATGATGTTATTACCTCGGCAGAGCAGACCCACACCAGCAGACTTGTTCTCGTTTGAGCCCGACCATACAGAGGGCCCTAGTTTCCAGTCCTTTTTTATCTCGTTATACCGGATTCCATGCTGCAGACCACACTCCTGTAAAAAACATATGTCAAAGTCTAATGTTTCAAAAAAATCAAAAAGAGCAGCCCTGCGGACAGGGCTCTTTAGAGATCTCACATTAAGTGAGAGACACCTCATGGATGGCATTTATGTCATGGGGGAGGAGAGCTATCCTCAATGGTTTCCATGTAATCATCAATCACTTCTGGCAGTGAAGGAAGAGAGTCAATGTTCTGGGGATCCGAGGAACCAGGCAGTGGATACCCAGAAGAGTCCGTGTTCAGCCACATGTCTCCGCTGGGAAAACACACATCCGGAGATTCTGGATTGGCCTCCAGAAGAGTATCCCCCCGCAGCTTCTTTCCAGACGGCTCAGACAGCTCACTCGTGCAGTCGTCCTCTGTGATAGCTACATGGCCTCTTACTTCCTGGGGGACCTCCAGATCTGACACGATGACCGTATCCACACCATCACCTGTAGGAGAAAAAACTGTGGTCTGCTGGCTCGAGTCCCTGGGAAAGACTGGGGTCTTCGCCACAGTGCCCCCCACCGCCAACATAGTGGGGGCGCTCTGCTCCAACACACCAGTCTCATTCGAGACCTTCGACACAAGGGTTACCTCCCCAACGGGAGAGTCCCCCTGCTCCAGTCTCTGGGTGGTCCGCCCTCCGCCCTTTTTCCGGGACTTCGACACAGGAGGGCCTCCCTGAGGGCCACCACACTCCTGCTCCGTCCCCACCTTCTCCTCTGCGCCCTTGGCCTTCTCAGCCGCCTCCCCTGCTGTAGGAACAGTGGGACTTGGCTCAGGCCTTACTCCGGTCTCTGGGATATTCAGCACAGCATGGACCGGGACAATAGCTGGTTCCTGCCTTGGCACGGGTCTCTCAGCCGCCTCTGCATACGTACGGACTTTGGTCCTATGTGGGCATCCTCGGAACATATGTCCATCCTCCCCGCATAGGTTACAAGCCTTCTTTTGAGGGCAATCCTTCATTAAGTGTCCGAGTTGGCCACAATTATTGCAGCGGAATGCCCTTCTTTCCACACAATTACCTTGGGTATGCCCCATCTTGCCACAGTTCCTGCAATACATAGGCATACCTGTGTAGAATAAGTAGCCACGGCTCTTCCCAATGGTGATGGTAGAGGGGGGATGCTCTGTTCCTCCAAAGCCCTCAGGATTTTTCTTCAGCCGCACCAGGAATTTCCGCTTGCCACACCAGAAACCAACGGCGTTTTTAACATTCCCTTGAAAGGTTACTTCATCGCAATAGCGACGCAAACAGGTTAAAATGTCCAATACTTCAACAAAAGGATTTGGAAAGAAAACAATCATTTGTACCTCCTCTTGGACGAAAAGCAGGGAGAAGACCAGGCCCTCCAGTTCATCAGCACAGATGTTGTCATTCACCTTTTGGACCAACTGCTGACAACAACCATGGCTCCTAAAGGTAATAGTATAAGTACCTTTCTGCTCATTGTCCTGAAAACAGAAGATGTCCTCTCTGCCGAACTCCAGGATCCCAAGAAGGACGGTGTTGCAAACGTAGCGGATTTCTTTCTCCTTCCTGTATCTCTCCAAGACCTCGATACGGACCGTGTTCCTCATCCGGGGTTCTCCCGATGCAAAGGTAAGTGCAGCCGGCATCCTTCCGAAAAAGAACTCCAGCTGTAAACACACAAAAAAAGGCTAGCGCCCTTTTAAGGCGATCGCAACTCGTTGCTCCGGACTAATCCTCTCTCCCTATAGCAGCAGGGGGGTGAAGCCCCTCCGAAGAGGAGCGATCCCCCCAGGCCGAGAGAGAGGGTACCGAAAGCACCCGACCTGACTACAATCTCTCAGTTAGACTGATTGATCGCAGCCATGAGGCCGAGAAGCGATACTGGAAACACTTTGCCGCGTGGGCCGCACTAAGGCCTACAACCGACACCCGTGGTGGAGACATAGCCAAAGATTGCCGCAGGGAAGACATTTTCAGAAACTCTGGGTGTATTCCCAATGACAGCTCTGGTGTGGGTGTGTGGGGGGGGGGGGTAGGTGGGTGTGTGTCTGTGTGTGTGTCTCTGTGTGTGATCGTTCACGCTGCGCACAACGCGCTTTGAATCTGCATAACTCCGCCTACTTTGACACACCCACCACTCCCATTGTGACTGCACGTGAAGGTTCCGTGCTAAGATTCTATCCACTGCAGGCAGCGCACCAGGTTGGTCAAAGGCATTAGAATACTCCTCCTCCTCACACAGGTGCAGATGGACAAGACAAGCAGATTCGAGAGCAGCACAGACACCAGTTTTCCTTTTTTTTCAAATACATATCATATCTACACCGCATTTGAAAGTCGGTGGTCTGGTCCACAAAAGGGAAACAATGCTTTCCAAAAGAATTCATGCATGCGGTGGTCACAAATGTGCTATGTATGGCAGAAGTACTCATTGGATACTTCAATTTAAATACCAAGTGCTGACAGCAGGCAGGCAGGCAGGCAGGCAGGCAGGCAGGCAGGCGGGCGCCTAATTTTGTAGATGGCACAATATATTATCAACACTGTAACAAAGGCCTAATTCAGGCCTACCTACATCTTCACACACCTGTTGCAACCTACAAAGACTGATTGATTGATTAATTGATTGATTGATTGATTGCTTGCATATTGGATGCAATACAATGCTTGACATACCTAGGTGAAAGCAAGGCACGGCACGGCACGGCACACAAAATGTTGCAATTGGCCAGGAGAAATCAAGCAAAACGTTACATTTGGCATGAGAAATGTGCTTTTTTGACCCTGAAACAAATTCCCATAAAGGGTTAAAGGACAACTTGCTCGTGCTGATTTCAATTCATTCTGTTTTTAGAAACCGGATCAGAGAAGATGTGCACTGTTCCCGGAAAGTCTGCAAGAACGGGTCAATGCGTGGAGTGGACAGAGCAAGCTCCTAGTCCATCTCCCGGTTCCAAAAAGCCATTTAATATGTGGTCCCCACATAGGGGACGTATCAGATATTAAACTGACAAGAACAGATACTACACTACATCTTAGCCGTGAGGAGGCCGAGAAGCGATACTGGAAATGCTTTGCCGCATGGGCCGCACCAAGGCCTACAACCGACACCCATGGTGGAGACATAGCCAAAGATTGCCGCAGGGAAGACATTTTCAGAAACTCTGGGTGTATTCCCAATGACAGCTCTGGTGTGGGTGTGTGGGGGGGGGGGGGGGTAGGTGGGTGTGTGTCTGTGTGTGTGTCTCTGTGTGTGATCGTTCACGCTGCGCACAACGCGCTTTGAATCTGCATAACTCCGCCTACTTTGACACACCCACCACTCCCATTGTGACTGCACGTGAAGGTTCCGTGCTAAGATTCTATCCACTGCAGGCAGCGCACCAGGTTGGTCAAAGGCATTAGAATACTCCTCCTCCTCACACAGGTGCAGATGGACAAGACAAGCAGATTCGAGAGCAGCACAGACACCAGTTTTCCTTTTTTTTCAAATACATATCATATCTACACCGCATTTGAAAGTCGGTGGTCTGGTCCACAAAAGGGAAACAATGCTTTCCAAAAGAATTCATGCATGCGGTGGTCACAAATGTGCTATGTATGGCAGAAGTACTCATTGGATACTTCAATTTAAATACCAAGTGCTGACAGCAGGCAGGCAGGCAGGCAGGCAGGCAGGCAGGCAGGCGGGCGCCTAATTTTGTAGATGGCACAATATATTATCAACACTGTAACAAAGGCCTAATTCAGGCCTACCTACATCTTCACACACCTGTTGCAACCTACAAAGACTGATTGATTGATTAATTGATTGATTGATTGATTGCTTGCATATTGGATGCAATACAATGCTTGACATACCTAGGTGAAAGCAAGGCACGGCACGGCACGGCACACAAAATGTTGCAATTGGCCAGGAGAAATCAAGCAAAACGTTACATTTGGCATGAGAAATGTGCTTTTTTGACCCTGAAACAAATTCCCATAAAGGGTTAAAGGACAACTTGCTCGTGCTGATTTCAATTCATTCTGTTTTTAGAAACCGGATCAGAGAAGATGTGCACTGTTCCCGGAAAGTCTGCAAGAACGGGTCAATGCGTGGAGTGGACAGAGCAAGCTCCTAGTCCATCTCCCGGTTCCAAAAAGCCATTTAATATGTGGTCCCCACATAGGGGACGTATCAGATATTAAACTGACAAGAACAGATAAGGTTTCAACAAAATTTTATTTAGTCATAAGACATAGAACAAGAAAATTTGAAACCTTTTGTGCAAAAGAAACATAAAAAATTACAATAATAAAATACAACAACATGAAACAACTTAATATAAAACAGTATTCCACATATAAAAACACCATCTACGATTCGCTTCTTTCTTCCCCACATCTTTAACATCCTTTAAAAAATAAATAAACATTTCACTAAAAGCCAATTTAATACAATCATTAACAGAGATAAAATCACGGTTAAAAAGTAGAATGTTTCTCACTTTCCAGATTGCATTTTTGGCACAGTTTATTATACACCAGCATATTTTGAACTGGTGTGTAGTGGGGCAATTAAAAAGTCCATATAAAACATACTCATAGCTAAAATCTTTAAGACCACATACCCATTTTAAAAGTATCCCAAATCTCCCCCAAAGTTCTTGTGCAAAACAGCAGTTCCAAAAAAGGTGTAAAACAGTCTCATCCTCTCGGCAAGAGTCTCTTGGGCACTTTGCCCGCGCCGCCAGGCCTCTCCTATGCTGGAAGTCTCTGGTTGGGAGGCACTGGCGGGCAGCCATCCATGCAAGGTCTTTGTGAATGTTGGCCAAGAATTTCCCAAAGACGTTCCTCCACACACGCTTGGATCTACTCCATGAGAAGTTGCTCACAGGGGACACTCCTTCTTCTCTTCTCAGATGAACCATCAATTTTCTTCTGTCCAGAAGGAGATCGGCATCCAAGTCCTTTAATTTATGAGTCCTTATCACCTTTTCTAAAACAATAAAATGCTTGGGCGGGCATAATAAAATGGGTGCTGATAAACATGGTCTGAACCATTTTTTAAAAATAAAACCACAAGTATATTTTAAAAACAGACTAAAAGTAGAATTAGTGTTAAAAACTTTAAAACAAAAACAAAAGAAATTTACATACAAATACAGATGCAAGTCAGGGACATCTTTTCCTCCATTTTGTTGTTTTTTATACATCTCCGTTCGCCTCAGCTTTTCCATTTTTGATCCCCAAATGAACATAAAGATACATCGAGTTAGTTTTTTTAGCATCAACTCAGAAGGGGGATATACCATGGCAATATAAAGCATCATTGGCAACAAAACAGATTTAATGATTAAAATTTTTCCCTCAATTGACAAGCTTCTCAAATTCCAGAAGGAGAGTTTTTTCACTATTTTATGTTGTACCTCCTCCCAGCTCACGTGTCCATCATTTTTAGCGTCAAATACAATTCCCAAGATTTTAACATTGTCGTGCTTCAATTTCACTGCTGGTAGGTCATTTGTATCCCAGGAACCCAAAATCAAACATTCAGTTTTATTAAAATTCATTTTAAAACCTGAAGCCTGACTAAAAAAATTGGTGCACATTACCACTCTCCGAAGTGAAGCAGGGTCTGTACAGATGGCAGTAACATCATCCATGTAGGCAAATACTTTGACTTGGGCCCCTCCTCCACCCGGAATAGGAACCCCTCGGACCACTTTGTCTCTCCGGATCATACACAGCAGGGGTTCCATAGCACAAATAAAAAGAATTGGGGATAATGGACACCCCTGCTTCACTCCGGATTCCAACGGGATAAAATCTGTTAAAAAGCCATTGACAGAAATTTGAGAAAACACATTATTATATAAAATCATAATACGAGATAAAAACATGTCGGGGATCGCCATTTGTTTTAAAACTTTAAAAAGATACTCATGCGAGACCCTGTCAAACGCCTTTTCAAAGTCCAGCGCCAACAGGGCCAGGCTCTGACTTCTATCCCTAGAGTACCATATTACATCTCTGATCACATTTAAAATCTCAGCAATATTCCTCCCTGGTACTCCACATACTTGTTCGGGTTGTATCAGTTTATTAATAACAGTTTTAAAACGACAAGCAATAATTTTGGCTAAAACTTTATAATCCATGTTGAGGAGGGTGATAGGCCTCCAATTCTTGAGGTCATCACGAGCGCCCTTTTTCTTATAAATTAAGGACACTATCCCCCTCCTCCATGACTTCGGCAGCTCTGAACACATAAAAACCTCTTTAAAAAGTGCTAAAAGATCCTCCTTTAAAACATCCCAAAAAGTCAAATAAAATTCAACAGGTAGACCATCTGCTCCTGGGGCTTTCCCTTTTGAAAAACTTTTAAAAACACTAAAAAGTTCTTCCATGCTGACATCATCTATTAAAAACCCCTGGTCTACAGAACTTAACTTAAAATCTAGGATATTAAGAGCATCTTGTAAAAACACATTATTTACACTTTTTTTACTAAAAAGGTCTCTATAAAAATTAAAAGCCACCTTCTTCATACCTTCCACAGTTGTTTCTCCATCAAGACAGGTGATCGTCTCCTTTTTCTCCATCACTTTTTTAAAAAAGAAACGTGTACACTTCTCACCTTCTTCTAAATGTTTCACTTTGGAATTAAAAATTATTTCTTTACCTTTTTGATCTAGGCACAATTGTATTTCAGTTTTTAGGCTTGCAATATCATCTTCCACCTCTAGTCCTATCTCTTTAAATTTATGGAGAGTTTGCAGTCTCATATTTAAATTTACATAAATCTGCTTTTTCAGCCGCGCCTTCCTCTTTCCAGCCCTGATAAAAAAAAACCTTATTTTATCTTTGATCACTTCCCACCAGGATAGGATTTTAATATATGGAGGCCTTAGCTGTCTCCATTCCTGGTAGGCGTTACAGAAGTCTGACCTCACCTGAGGGTCTTCCAGCAAATGGACTCCCAGGCGCCATAAACCTCTATTTATCCTCAGCTCTCCTTGATACTCTATCTTTAAGCTTAAAATTTTATGATCAGAGAATAAATTAGGCATTAAAACAAATTGTACAGGGCTAAAATCCTCAGATAAAAACATAAAATCGATCCTGGAAGCCACTCCCCGACCGGACCATGTAAATCCTGGGTCCGTCGGCGAAAGCGACCTCCAGGCATCGCATAACTTAAAATCAGTCTGCAAGCTATTTAGTAAAAAACACGACTTATCTATCTTACGGATTGGGTCACCCCCTCCTCGGCGCTCATTCACATTCAGGCAATTAAAATCCCCGGCTATTAAGAGAGGAGATGACCCTACACAGAAAACCGGTAAAATTTCAAACAAACGTATACGCTCCTGTTTATCTGGTGGAGCGTACACATTAATGACACGGAAATTAAAATTATTAAAACACAAATGTACTAGGATAGCTCTGCCGGGTACAATCTCAGTAACAGAGGAGATGATGATGTTATTACCTCGGCAGAGCAGACCCACACCAGCAGACTTGTTCTCGTTTGAGCCCGACCATACAGAGGGCCCTAGTTTCCAGTCCTTTTTTATCTCGTTATACCGGATTCCATGCTGCAGACCACACTCCTGTAAAAAACATATGTCAAAGTCTAATGTTTCAAAAAAATCAAAAAGAGCAGCCCTGCGGACAGGGCTCTTTAGAGATCTCACATTAAGTGAGAGACACCTCATGGATGGCATTTATGTCATGGGGGAGGAGAGCTATCCTCAATGGTTTCCATGTAATCATCAATCACTTCTGGCAGTGAAGGAAGAGAGTCAATGTTCTGGGGATCCGAGGAACCAGGCAGTGGATACCCAGAAGAGTCCGTGTTCAGCCACATGTCTCCGCTGGGAAAACACACATCCGGAGATTCTGGATTGGCCTCCAGAAGAGTATCCCCCCGCAGCTTCTTTCCAGACGGCTCAGACAGCTCACTCGTGCAGTCGTCCTCTGTGATAGCTACATGGCCTCTTACTTCCTGGGGGACCTCCAGATCTGACACGATGACCGTATCCACACCATCACCTGTAGGAGAAAAAACTGTGGTCTGCTGGCTCGAGTCCCTGGGAAAGACTGGGGTCTTCGCCACAGTGCCCCCCACCGCCAACATAGTGGGGGCGCTCTGCTCCAACACACCAGTCTCATTCGAGACCTTCGACACAAGGGTTACCTCCCCAACGGGAGAGTCCCCCTGCTCCAGTCTCTGGGTGGTCCGCCCTCCGCCCTTTTTCCGGGACTTCGACACAGGAGGGCCTCCCTGAGGGCCACCACACTCCTGCTCCGTCCCCACCTTCTCCTCTGCGCCCTTGGCCTTCTCAGCCGCCTCCCCTGCTGTAGGAACAGTGGGACTTGGCTCAGGCCTTACTCCGGTCTCTGGGATATTCAGCACAGCATGGACCGGGACAATAGCTGGTTCCTGCCTTGGCACGGGTCTCTCAGCCGCCTCTGCATACGTACGGACTTTGGTCCTATGTGGGCATCCTCGGAACATATGTCCATCCTCCCCGCATAGGTTACAAGCCTTCTTTTGAGGGCAATCCTTCATTAAGTGTCCGAGTTGGCCACAATTATTGCAGCGGAATGCCCTTCTTTCCACACAATTACCTTGGGTATGCCCCATCTTGCCACAGTTCCTGCAATACATAGGCATACCTGTGTAGAATAAGTAGCCACGGCTCTTCCCAATGGTGATGGTAGAGGGGGGATGCTCTGTTCCTCCAAAGCCCTCAGGATTTTTCTTCAGCCGCACCAGGAATTTCCGCTTGCCACACCAGAAACCAACGGCGTTTTTAACATTCCCTTGAAAGGTTACTTCATCGCAATAGCGACGCAAACAGGTTAAAATGTCCAATACTTCAACAAAAGGATTTGGAAAGAAAACAATCATTTGTACCTCCTCTTGGACGAAAAGCAGGGAGAAGACCAGGCCCTCCAGTTCATCAGCACAGATGTTGTCATTCACCTTTTGGACCAACTGCTGACAACAACCATGGCTCCTAAAGGTAATAGTATAAGTACCTTTCTGCTCATTGTCCTGAAAACAGAAGATGTCCTCTCTGCCGAACTCCAGGATCCCAAGAAGGACGGTGTTGCAAACGTAGCGGATTTCTTTCTCCTTCCTGTATCTCTCCAAGACCTCGATACGGACCGTGTTCCTCATCCGGGGTTCTCCCGATGCAAAGGTAAGTGCAGCCGGCATCCTTCCGAAAAAGAACTCCAGCTGTAAACACACAAAAAAAGGCTAGCGCCCTTTTAAGGCGATCGCAACTCGTTGCTCCGGACTAATCCTCTCTCCCTATAGCAGCAGGGGGGTGAAGCCCCTCCGAAGAGGAGCGATCCCCCCAGGCCGAGAGAGAGGGTACCGAAAGCACCCGACCTGACTACAATCTCTCAGTTAGACTGATTGATCGCAGCCATGAGGCCGAGAAGCGATACTGGAAACACTTTGCCGCGTGGGCCGCACTAAGGCCTACAACCGACACCCGTGGTGGAGACATAGCCAAAGATTGCCGCAGGGAAGACATTTTCAGAAACTCTGGGTGTATTCCCAATGACAGCTCTGGTGTGGGTGTGTGGGGGGGGGGGGTAGGTGGGTGTGTGTCTGTGTGTGTGTCTCTGTGTGTGATCGTTCACGCTGCGCACAACGCGCTTTGAATCTGCATAACTCCGCCTACTTTGACACACCCACCACTCCCATTGTGACTGCACGTGAAGGTTCCGTGCTAAGATTCTATCCACTGCAGGCAGCGCACCAGGTTGGTCAAAGGCATTAGAATACTCCTCCTCCTCACACAGGTGCAGATGGACAAGACAAGCAGATTCGAGAGCAGCACAGACACCAGTTTTCCTTTTTTTTCAAATACATATCATATCTACACCGCATTTGAAAGTCGGTGGTCTGGTCCACAAAAGGGAAACAATGCTTTCCAAAAGAATTCATGCATGCGGTGGTCACAAATGTGCTATGTATGGCAGAAGTACTCATTGGATACTTCAATTTAAATACCAAGTGCTGACAGCAGGCAGGCAGGCAGGCAGGCAGGCAGGCAGGCAGGCGCCTAATTTTGTAGATGGCACAATATATTATCAACACTGTAACAAAGGCCTAATTCAGGCCTACCTACATCTTCACACACCTGTTGCAACCTACAAAGACTGATTGATTGATTAATTGATTGATTGATTGATTGCTTGCATATTGGATGCAATACAATGCTTGACATACCTAGGTGAAAGCAAGGCACGGCACGGCACGGCACACAAAATGTTGCAATTGGCCAGGAGAAATCAAGCAAAACGTTACATTTGGCATGAGAAATGTGCTTTTTTGACCCTGAAACAAATTCCCATAAAGGGTTAAAGGACAACTTGCTCGTGCTGATTTCAATTCATTCTGTTTTTAGAAACCGGATCAGAGAAGATGTGCACTGTTCCCGGAAAGTCTGCAAGAACGGGTCAATGCGTGGAGTGGACAGAGCAAGCTCCTAGTCCATCTCCCGGTTCCAAAAAGCCATTTAATATGTGGTCCCCACATAGGGGACGTATCAGATATTAAACTGACAAGAACAGATACTACACTACATCTTAGCCGTGAGGAGGCCGAGAAGCGATACTGGAAATGCTTTGCCGCATGGGCCGCACCAAGGCCTACAACCGACACCCATGGTGGAGACATAGCCAAAGATTGCCGCAGGGAAGACATTTTCAGAAACTCTGGGTGTATTCCCAATGACAGCTCTGGTGTGGCTGTGTGGGGGGGGGGGGGGTAGGTGGGTGTGTGTCTGTGTGTGTGTCTCTGTGTGTGATCGTTCACGCTGCGCACAACGCGCTTTGAATCTGCATAACTCCGCCTACTTTGACACACCCACCACTCCCATTGTGACTGCACGTGAAGGTTCCGTGCTAAGATTCTATCCACTGCAGGCAGCGCACCAGGTTGGTCAAAGGCATTAGAATACTCCTCCTCCTCACACAGGTGCAGATGGACAAGACAAGCAGATTCGAGAGCAGCACAGACACCAGTTTTCCTTTTTTTTCAAATACATATCATATCTACACCGCATTTGAAAGTCGGTGGTCTGGTCCACAAAAGGGAAACAATGCTTTCCAAAAGAATTCATGCATGCGGTGGTCACAAATGTGCTATGTATGGCAGAAGTACTCATTGGATACTTCAATTTAAATACCAAGTGCTGACAGCAGGCAGGCAGGCAGGCAGGCAGGCAGGCAGGCAGGCGGGCGCCTAATTTTGTAGATGGCACAATATATTATCAACACTGTAACAAAGGCCTAATTCAGGCCTACCTACATCTTCACACACCTGTTGCAACCTACAAAGACTGATTGATTGATTAATTGATTGATTGATTGATTGCTTGCATATTGGATGCAATACAATGCTTGACATACCTAGGTGAAAGCAAGGCACGGCACGGCACGGCACACAAAATGTTGCAATTGGCCAGGAGAAATCAAGCAAAACGTTACATTTGGCATGAGAAATGTGCTTTTTTGACCCTGAAACAAATTCCCATAAAGGGTTAAAGGACAACTTGCTCGTGCTGATTTCAATTCATTCTGTTTTTAGAAACCGGATCAGAGAAGATGTGCACTGTTCCCGGAAAGTCTGCAAGAACGGGTCAATGCGTGGAGTGGACAGAGCAAGCTCCTAGTCCATCTCCCGGTTCCAAAAAGCCATTTAATATGTGGTCCCCACATAGGGGACGTATCAGATATTAAACTGACAAGAACAGATACTACACTACATCTTAGCCGTGAGGAGGCCGAGAAGCGATACTGGAAACACTTTGCCGCGTGGGCCGCACCAAGGCCTACAACCGACACCCATGGTGGAGACATAGCCAAAGATTGCCGCAGGGAAGACATTTTCAGAAACTCTGGGTGTATTCCCAATGACAGCTCTGGTGTGGGTGTGTGGGGGGGGGGGGGTAGGTGGGTGTGTGTCTGTGTGTGTGTCTCTGTGTGTGATCGTTCACGCTGCGCACAACGCGCTTTGAATCTGCATAACTCCGCCTACTTTGACACACCCACCACTCCCATTGTGACTGCACGTGAAGGTTCCGTGCTAAGATTCTATCCACTGCAGGCAGCGCACCAGGTTGGTCAAAGGCATTAGAATACTCCTCCTCCTCACACAGGTGCAGATGGACAAGACAAGCAGATTCGAGAGCAGCACAGACACCAGTTTTCCTTTTTTTTCAAATACATATCATATCTACACCGCATTTGAAAGTCGGTGGTCTGGTCCACAAAAGGGAAACAATGCTTTCCAAAAGAATTCATGCATGCGGTGGTCACAAATGTGCTATGTATGGCAGAAGTACTCATTGGATACTTCAATTTAAATACCAAGTGCTGACAGCAGGCAGGCAGGCAGGCAGGCAGGCAGGCAGGCAGGCGGGCGCCTAATTTTGTAGATGGCACAATATATTATCAACACTGTAACAAAGGCCTAATTCAGGCCTACCTACATCTTCACACACCTGTTGCAACCTACAAAGACTGATTGATTGATTAATTGATTGATTGATTGATTGCTTGCATATTGGATGCAATACAATGCTTGACATACCTAGGTGAAAGCAAGGCACGGCACGGCACGGCACACAAAATGTTGCAATTGGCCAGGAGAAATCAAGCAAAACGTTACATTTGGCATGAGAAATGTGCTTTTTTGACCCTGAAACAAATTCCCATAAAGGGTTAAAGGACAACTTGCTCGTGCTGATTTCAATTCATTCTGTTTTTAGAAACCGGATCAGAGAAGATGTGCACTGTTCCCGGAAAGTCTGCAAGAACGGGTCAATGCGTGGAGTGGACAGAGCAAGCTCCTAGTCCATCTCCCGGTTCCAAAAAGCCATTTAATATGTGGTCCCCACATAGGGGACGTATCAGATATTAAACTGACAAGAACAGATAAGGTTTCAACAAAATTTTATTTAGTCATAAGACATAGAACAAGAAAATTTGAAACCTTTTGTGCAAAAGAAACATAAAAAATTACAATAATAAAATACAACAACATGAAACAACTTAATATAAAACAGTATTCCACATATAAAAACACCATCTACGATTCGCTTCTTTCTTCCCCACATCTTTAACATCCTTTAAAAAATAAATAAACATTTCACTAAAAGCCAATTTAATACAATCATTAACAGAGATAAAATCACGGTTAAAAAGTAGAATGTTTCTCACTTTCCAGATTGCATTTTTGGCACAGTTTATTATACACCAGCATATTTTGAACTGGTGTGTAGTGGGGCAATTAAAAAGTCCATATAAAACATACTCATAGCTAAAATCTTTAAGACCACATACCCATTTTAAAAGTATCCCAAATCTCCCCCAAAGTTCTTGTGCAAAACAGCAGTTCCAAAAAAGGTGTAAAACAGTCTCATCCTCTCGGCAAGAGTCTCTTGGGCACTTTGCCCGCGCCGCCAGGCCTCTCCTATGCTGGAAGTCTCTGGTTGGGAGGCACTGGCGGGCAGCCATCCATGCAAGGTCTTTGTGAATGTTGGCCAAGAATTTCCCAAAGACGTTCCTCCACACACGCTTGGATCTACTCCATGAGAAGTTGCTCACAGGGGACACTCCTTCTTCTCTTCTCAGATGAACCATCAATTTTCTTCTGTCCAGAAGGAGATCGGCATCCAAGTCCTTTAATTTATGAGTCCTTATCACCTTTTCTAAAACAATAAAATGCTTGGGCGGGCATAATAAAATGGGTGCTGATAAACATGGTCTGAACCATTTTTTAAAAATAAAACCACAAGTATATTTTAAAAACAGACTAAAAGTAGAATTAGTGTTAAAAACTTTAAAACAAAAACAAAAGAAATTTACATACAAATACAGATGCAAGTCAGGGACATCTTTTCCTCCATTTTGTTGTTTTTTATACATCTCCGTTCGCCTCAGCTTTTCCATTTTTGATCCCCAAATGAACATAAAGATACATCGAGTTAGTTTTTTTAGCATCAACTCAGAAGGGGGATATACCATGGCAATATAAAGCATCATTGGCAACAAAACAGATTTAATGATTAAAATTTTTCCCTCAATTGACAAGCTTCTCAAATTCCAGAAGGAGAGTTTTTTCACTATTTTATGTTGTACCTCCTCCCAGCTCACGTGTCCATCATTTTTAGCGTCAAATACAATTCCCAAGATTTTAACATTGTCGTGCTTCAATTTCACTGCTGGTAGGTCATTTGTATCCCAGGAACCCAAAATCAAACATTCAGTTTTATTAAAATTCATTTTAAAACCTGAAGCCTGACTAAAAAAATTGGTGCACATTACCACTCTCCGAAGTGAAGCAGGGTCTGTACAGATGGCAGTAACATCATCCATGTAGGCAAATACTTTGACTTGGGCCCCTCCTCCACCCGGAATAGGAACCCCTCGGACCACTTTGTCTCTCCGGATCATACACAGCAGGGGTTCCATAGCACAAATAAAAAGAATTGGGGATAATGGACACCCCTGCTTCACTCCGGATTCCAACGGGATAAAATCTGTTAAAAAGCCATTGACAGAAATTTGAGAAAACACATTATTATATAAAATCATAATACGAGATAAAAACATGTCGGGGATCGCCATTTGTTTTAAAACTTTAAAAAGATACTCATGCGAGACCCTGTCAAACGCCTTTTCAAAGTCCAGCGCCAACAGGGCCAGGCTCTGACTTCTATCCCTAGAGTACCATATTACATCTCTGATCACATTTAAAATCTCAGCAATATTCCTCCCTGGTACTCCACATACTTGTTCGGGTTGTATCAGTTTATTAATAACAGTTTTAAAACGACAAGCAATAATTTTGGCTAAAACTTTATAATCCATGTTGAGGAGGGTGATAGGCCTCCAATTCTTGAGGTCATCACGAGCGCCCTTTTTCTTATAAATTAAGGACACTATCCCCCTCCTCCATGACTTCGGCAGCTCTGAACACATAAAAACCTCTTTAAAAAGTGCTAAAAGATCCTCCTTTAAAACATCCCAAAAAGTCAAATAAAATTCAACAGGTAGACCATCTGCTCCTGGGGCTTTCCCTTTTGAAAAACTTTTAAAAACACTAAAAAGTTCTTCCATGCTGACATCATCTATTAAAAACCCCTGGTCTACAGAACTTAACTTAAAATCTAGGATATTAAGAGCATCTTGTAAAAACACATTATTTACACTTTTTTTACTAAAAAGGTCTCTATAAAAATTAAAAGCCACCTTCTTCATACCTTCCACAGTTGTTTCTCCATCAAGACAGGTGATCGTCTCCTTTTTCTCCATCACTTTTTTAAAAAAGAAACGTGTACACTTCTCACCTTCTTCTAAATGTTTCACTTTGGAATTAAAAATTATTTCTTTACCTTTTTGATCTAGGCACAATTGTATTTCAGTTTTTAGGCTTGCAATATCATCTTCCACCTCTAGTCCTATCTCTTTAAATTTATGGAGAGTTTGCAGTCTCATATTTAAATTTACATAAATCTGCTTTTTCAGCCGCGCCTTCCTCTTTCCAGCCCTGATAAAAAAAAACCTTATTTTATCTTTGATCACTTCCCACCAGGATAGGATTTTAATATATGGAGGCCTTAGCTGTCTCCATTCCTGGTAGGCGTTACAGAAGTCTGACCTCACCTGAGGGTCTTCCAGCAAATGGACTCCCAGGCGCCATAAACCTCTATTTATCCTCAGCTCTCCTTGATACTCTATCTTTAAGCTTAAAATTTTATGATCAGAGAATAAATTAGGCATTAAAACAAATTGTACAGGGCTAAAATCCTCAGATAAAAACATAAAATCGATCCTGGAAGCCACTCCCCGACCGGACCATGTAAATCCTGGGTCCGTCGGCGAAAGCGACCTCCAGGCATCGCATAACTTAAAATCAGTCTGCAAGCTATTTAGTAAAAAACACGACTTATCTATCTTACGGATTGGGTCACCCCCTCCTCGGCGCTCATTCACATTCAGGCAATTAAAATCCCCGGCTATTAAGAGAGGAGATGACCCTACACAGAAAACCGGTAAAATTTCAAACAAACGTATACGCTCCTGTTTATCTGGTGGAGCGTACACATTAATGACACGGAAATTAAAATTATTAAAACACAAATGTACTAGGATAGCTCTGCCGGGTACAATCTCAGTAACAGAGGAGATGATGATGTTATTACCTCGGCAGAGCAGACCCACACCAGCAGACTTGTTCTCGTTTGAGCCCGACCATACAGAGGGCCCTAGTTTCCAGTCCTTTTTTATCTCGTTATACCGGATTCCATGCTGCAGACCACACTCCTGTAAAAAACATATGTCAAAGTCTAATGTTTCAAAAAAATCAAAAAGAGCAGCCCTGCGGACAGGGCTCTTTAGAGATCTCACATTAAGTGAGAGACACCTCATGGATGGCATTTATGTCATGGGGGAGGAGAGCTATCCTCAATGGTTTCCATGTAATCATCAATCACTTCTGGCAGTGAAGGAAGAGAGTCAATGTTCTGGGGATCCGAGGAACCAGGCAGTGGATACCCAGAAGAGTCCGTGTTCAGCCACATGTCTCCGCTGGGAAAACACACATCCGGAGATTCTGGATTGGCCTCCAGAAGAGTATCCCCCCGCAGCTTCTTTCCAGACGGCTCAGACAGCTCACTCGTGCAGTCGTCCTCTGTGATAGCTACATGGCCTCTTACTTCCTGGGGGACCTCCAGATCTGACACGATGACCGTATCCACACCATCACCTGTAGGAGAAAAAACTGTGGTCTGCTGGCTCGAGTCCCTGGGAAAGACTGGGGTCTTCGCCACAGTGCCCCCCACCGCCAACATAGTGGGGGCGCTCTGCTCCAACACACCAGTCTCATTCGAGACCTTCGACACAAGGGTTACCTCCCCAACGGGAGAGTCCCCCTGCTCCAGTCTCTGGGTGGTCCGCCCTCCGCCCTTTTTCCGGGACTTCGACACAGGAGGGCCTCCCTGAGGGCCACCACACTCCTGCTCCGTCCCCACCTTCTCCTCTGCGCCCTTGGCCTTCTCAGCCGCCTCCCCTGCTGTAGGAACAGTGGGACTTGGCTCAGGCCTTACTCCGGTCTCTGGGATATTCAGCACAGCATGGACCGGGACAATAGCTGGTTCCTGCCTTGGCACGGGTCTCTCAGCCGCCTCTGCATACGTACGGACTTTGGTCCTATGTGGGCATCCTCGGAACATATGTCCATCCTCCCCGCATAGGTTACAAGCCTTCTTTTGAGGGCAATCCTTCATTAAGTGTCCGAGTTGGCCACAATTATTGCAGCGGAATGCCCTTCTTTCCACACAATTACCTTGGGTATGCCCCATCTTGCCACAGTTCCTGCAATACATAGGCATACCTGTGTAGAATAAGTAGCCACGGCTCTTCCCAATGGTGATGGTAGAGGGGGGATGCTCTGTTCCTCCAAAGCCCTCAGGATTTTTCTTCAGCCGCACCAGGAATTTCCGCTTGCCACACCAGAAACCAACGGCGTTTTTAACATTCCCTTGAAAGGTTACTTCATCGCAATAGCGACGCAAACAGGTTAAAATGTCCAATACTTCAACAAAAGGATTTGGAAAGAAAACAATCATTTGTACCTCCTCTTGGACGAAAAGCAGGGAGAAGACCAGGCCCTCCAGTTCATCAGCACAGATGTTGTCATTCACCTTTTGGACCAACTGCTGACAACAACCATGGCTCCTAAAGGTAATAGTATAAGTACCTTTCTGCTCATTGTCCTGAAAACAGAAGATGTCCTCTCTGCCGAACTCCAGGATCCCAAGAAGGACGGTGTTGCAAACGTAGCGGATTTCTTTCTCCTTCCTGTATCTCTCCAAGACCTCGATACGGACCGTGTTCCTCATCCGGGGTTCTCCCGATGCAAAGGTAAGTGCAGCCGGCATCCTTCCGAAAAAGAACTCCAGCTGTAAACACACAAAAAAAGGCTAGCGCCCTTTTAAGGCGATCGCAACTCGTTGCTCCGGACTAATCCTCTCTCCCTATAGCAGCAGGGGGGTGAAGCCCCTCCGAAGAGGAGCGATCCCCCCAGGCCGAGAGAGAGGGTACCGAAAGCACCCGACCTGACTACAATCTCTCAGTTAGACTGATTGATCGCAGCCATGAGGCCGAGAAGCGATACTGGAAACACTTTGCCGCGTGGGCCGCACTAAGGCCTACAACCGACACCCGTGGTGGAGACATAGCCAAAGATTGCCGCAGGGAAGACATTTTCAGAAACTCTGGGTGTATTCCCAATGACAGCTCTGGTGTGGGTGTGTGGGGGGGGGGGGTAGGTGGGTGTGTGTCTGTGTGTGTGTCTCTGTGTGTGATCGTTCACGCTGCGCACAACGCGCTTTGAATCTGCATAACTCCGCCTACTTTGACACACCCACCACTCCCATTGTGACTGCACGTGAAGGTTCCGTGCTAAGATTCTATCCACTGCAGGCAGCGCACCAGGTTGGTCAAAGGCATTAGAATACTCCTCCTCCTCACACAGGTGCAGATGGACAAGACAAGCAGATTCGAGAGCAGCACAGACACCAGTTTTCCTTTTTTTTCAAATACATATCATATCTACACCGCATTTGAAAGTCGGTGGTCTGGTCCACAAAAGGGAAACAATGCTTTCCAAAAGAATTCATGCATGCGGTGGTCACAAATGTGCTATGTATGGCAGAAGTACTCATTGGATACTTCAATTTAAATACCAAGTGCTGACAGCAGGCAGGCAGGCAGGCAGGCAGGCAGGCAGGCAGGCGCGCCTAATTTTGTAGATGGCACAATATATTATCAACACTGTAACAAAGGCCTAATTCAGGCCTACCTACATCTTCACACACCTGTTGCAACCTACAAAGACTGATTGATTGATTAATTGATTGATTGATTGATTGCTTGCATATTGGATGCAATACAATGCTTGACATACCTAGGTGAAAGCAAGGCACGGCACGGCACGGCACACAAAATGTTGCAATTGGCCAGGAGAAATCAAGCAAAACGTTACATTTGGCATGAGAAATGTGCTTTTTTGACCCTGAAACAAATTCCCATAAAGGGTTAAAGGACAACTTGCTCGTGCTGATTTCAATTCATTCTGTTTTTAGAAACCGGATCAGAGAAGATGTGCACTGTTCCCGGAAAGTCTGCAAGAACGGGTCAATGCGTGGAGTGGACAGAGCAAGCTCCTAGTCCATCTCCCGGTTCCAAAAAGCCATTTAATATGTGGTCCCCACATAGGGGACGTATCAGATATTAAACTGACAAGAACAGATACTACACTACATCTTAGCCGTGAGGAGGCCGAGAAGCGATACTGGAAATGCTTTGCCGCATGGGCCGCACCAAGGCCTACAACCGACACCCATGGTGGAGACATAGCCAAAGATTGCCGCAGGGAAGACATTTTCAGAAACTCTGGGTGTATTCCCAATGACAGCTCTGGTGTGGGTGTGTGGGGGGGGGGGGGGGTAGGTGGGTGTGTGTCTGTGTGTGTGTCTCTGTGTGTGATCGTTCACGCTGCGCACAACGCGCTTTGAATCTGCATAACTCCGCCTACTTTGACACACCCACCACTCCCATTGTGACTGCACGTGAAGGTTCCGTGCTAAGATTCTATCCACTGCAGGCAGCGCACCAGGTTGGTCAAAGGCATTAGAATACTCCTCCTCCTCACACAGGTGCAGATGGACAAGACAAGCAGATTCGAGAGCAGCACAGACACCAGTTTTCCTTTTTTTTCAAATACATATCATATCTACACCGCATTTGAAAGTCGGTGGTCTGGTCCACAAAAGGGAAACAATGCTTTCCAAAAGAATTCATGCATGCGGTGGTCACAAATGTGCTATGTATGGCAGAAGTACTCATTGGATACTTCAATTTAAATACCAAGTGCTGACAGCAGGCAGGCAGGCAGGCAGGCAGGCAGGCAGGCAGGCGGGCGCCTAATTTTGTAGATGGCACAATATATTATCAACACTGTAACAAAGGCCTAATTCAGGCCTACCTACATCTTCACACACCTGTTGCAACCTACAAAGACTGATTGATTGATTAATTGATTGATTGATTGATTGCTTGCATATTGGATGCAATACAATGCTTGACATACCTAGGTGAAAGCAAGGCACGGCACGGCACGGCACACAAAATGTTGCAATTGGCCAGGAGAAATCAAGCAAAACGTTACATTTGGCATGAGAAATGTGCTTTTTTGACCCTGAAACAAATTCCCATAAAGGGTTAAAGGACAACTTGCTCGTGCTGATTTCAATTCATTCTGTTTTTAGAAACCGGATCAGAGAAGATGTGCACTGTTCCCGGAAAGTCTGCAAGAACGGGTCAATGCGTGGAGTGGACAGAGCAAGCTCCTAGTCCATCTCCCGGTTCCAAAAAGCCATTTAATATGTGGTCCCCACATAGGGGACGTATCAGATATTAAACTGACAAGAACAGATAAGGTTTCAACAAAATTTTATTTAGTCATAAGACATAGAACAAGAAAATTTGAAACCTTTTGTGCAAAAGAAACATAAAAAATTACAATAATAAAATACAACAACATGAAACAACTTAATATAAAACAGTATTCCACATATAAAAACACCATCTACGATTCGCTTCTTTCTTCCCCACATCTTTAACATCCTTTAAAAAATAAATAAACATTTCACTAAAAGCCAATTTAATACAATCATTAACAGAGATAAAATCACGGTTAAAAAGTAGAATGTTTCTCACTTTCCAGATTGCATTTTTGGCACAGTTTATTATACACCAGCATATTTTGAACTGGTGTGTAGTGGGGCAATTAAAAAGTCCATATAAAACATACTCATAGCTAAAATCTTTAAGACCACATACCCATTTTAAAAGTATCCCAAATCTCCCCCAAAGTTCTTGTGCAAAACAGCAGTTCCAAAAAAGGTGTAAAACAGTCTCATCCTCTCGGCAAGAGTCTCTTGGGCACTTTGCCCGCGCCGCCAGGCCTCTCCTATGCTGGAAGTCTCTGGTTGGGAGGCACTGGCGGGCAGCCATCCATGCAAGGTCTTTGTGAATGTTGGCCAAGAATTTCCCAAAGACGTTCCTCCACACACGCTTGGATCTACTCCATGAGAAGTTGCTCACAGGGGACACTCCTTCTTCTCTTCTCAGATGAACCATCAATTTTCTTCTGTCCAGAAGGAGATCGGCATCCAAGTCCTTTAATTTATGAGTCCTTATCACCTTTTCTAAAACAATAAAATGCTTGGGCGGGCATAATAAAATGGGTGCTGATAAACATGGTCTGAACCATTTTTTAAAAATAAAACCACAAGTATATTTTAAAAACAGACTAAAAGTAGAATTAGTGTTAAAAACTTTAAAACAAAAACAAAAGAAATTTACATACAAATACAGATGCAAGTCAGGGACATCTTTTCCTCCATTTTGTTGTTTTTTATACATCTCCGTTCGCCTCAGCTTTTCCATTTTTGATCCCCAAATGAACATAAAGATACATCGAGTTAGTTTTTTTAGCATCAACTCAGAAGGGGGATATACCATGGCAATATAAAGCATCATTGGCAACAAAACAGATTTAATGATTAAAATTTTTCCCTCAATTGACAAGCTTCTCAAATTCCAGAAGGAGAGTTTTTTCACTATTTTATGTTGTACCTCCTCCCAGCTCACGTGTCCATCATTTTTAGCGTCAAATACAATTCCCAAGATTTTAACATTGTCGTGCTTCAATTTCACTGCTGGTAGGTCATTTGTATCCCAGGAACCCAAAATCAAACATTCAGTTTTATTAAAATTCATTTTAAAACCTGAAGCCTGACTAAAAAAATTGGTGCACATTACCACTCTCCGAAGTGAAGCAGGGTCTGTACAGATGGCAGTAACATCATCCATGTAGGCAAATACTTTGACTTGGGCCCCTCCTCCACCCGGAATAGGAACCCCTCGGACCACTTTGTCTCTCCGGATCATACACAGCAGGGGTTCCATAGCACAAATAAAAAGAATTGGGGATAATGGACACCCCTGCTTCACTCCGGATTCCAACGGGATAAAATCTGTTAAAAAGCCATTGACAGAAATTTGAGAAAACACATTATTATATAAAATCATAATACGAGATAAAAACATGTCGGGGATCGCCATTTGTTTTAAAACTTTAAAAAGATACTCATGCGAGACCCTGTCAAACGCCTTTTCAAAGTCCAGCGCCAACAGGGCCAGGCTCTGACTTCTATCCCTAGAGTACCATATTACATCTCTGATCACATTTAAAATCTCAGCAATATTCCTCCCTGGTACTCCACATACTTGTTCGGGTTGTATCAGTTTATTAATAACAGTTTTAAAACGACAAGCAATAATTTTGGCTAAAACTTTATAATCCATGTTGAGGAGGGTGATAGGCCTCCAATTCTTGAGGTCATCACGAGCGCCCTTTTTCTTATAAATTAAGGACACTATCCCCCTCCTCCATGACTTCGGCAGCTCTGAACACATAAAAACCTCTTTAAAAAGTGCTAAAAGATCCTCCTTTAAAACATCCCAAAAAGTCAAATAAAATTCAACAGGTAGACCATCTGCTCCTGGGGCTTTCCCTTTTGAAAAACTTTTAAAAACACTAAAAAGTTCTTCCATGCTGACATCATCTATTAAAAACCCCTGGTCTACAGAACTTAACTTAAAATCTAGGATATTAAGAGCATCTTGTAAAAACACATTATTTACACTTTTTTTACTAAAAAGGTCTCTATAAAAATTAAAAGCCACCTTCTTCATACCTTCCACAGTTGTTTCTCCATCAAGACAGGTGATCGTCTCCTTTTTCTCCATCACTTTTTTAAAAAAGAAACGTGTACACTTCTCACCTTCTTCTAAATGTTTCACTTTGGAATTAAAAATTATTTCTTTACCTTTTTGATCTAGGCACAATTGTATTTCAGTTTTTAGGCTTGCAATATCATCTTCCACCTCTAGTCCTATCTCTTTAAATTTATGGAGAGTTTGCAGTCTCATATTTAAATTTACATAAATCTGCTTTTTCAGCCGCGCCTTCCTCTTTCCAGCCCTGATAAAAAAAAACCTTATTTTATCTTTGATCACTTCCCACCAGGATAGGATTTTAATATATGGAGGCCTTAGCTGTCTCCATTCCTGGTAGGCGTTACAGAAGTCTGACCTCACCTGAGGGTCTTCCAGCAAATGGACTCCCAGGCGCCATAAACCTCTATTTATCCTCAGCTCTCCTTGATACTCTATCTTTAAGCTTAAAATTTTATGATCAGAGAATAAATTAGGCATTAAAACAAATTGTACAGGGCTAAAATCCTCAGATAAAAACATAAAATCGATCCTGGAAGCCACTCCCCGACCGGACCATGTAAATCCTGGGTCCGTCGGCGAAAGCGACCTCCAGGCATCGCATAACTTAAAATCAGTCTGCAAGCTATTTAGTAAAAAACACGACTTATCTATCTTACGGATTGGGTCACCCCCTCCTCGGCGCTCATTCACATTCAGGCAATTAAAATCCCCGGCTATTAAGAGAGGAGATGACCCTACACAGAAAACCGGTAAAATTTCAAACAAACGTATACGCTCCTGTTTATCTGGTGGAGCGTACACATTAATGACACGGAAATTAAAATTATTAAAACACAAATGTACTAGGATAGCTCTGCCGGGTACAATCTCAGTAACAGAGGAGATGATGATGTTATTACCTCGGCAGAGCAGACCCACACCAGCAGACTTGTTCTCGTTTGAGCCCGACCATACAGAGGGCCCTAGTTTCCAGTCCTTTTTTATCTCGTTATACCGGATTCCATGCTGCAGACCACACTCCTGTAAAAAACATATGTCAAAGTCTAATGTTTCAAAAAAATCAAAAAGAGCAGCCCTGCGGACAGGGCTCTTTAGAGATCTCACATTAAGTGAGAGACACCTCATGGATGGCATTTATGTCATGGGGGAGGAGAGCTATCCTCAATGGTTTCCATGTAATCATCAATCACTTCTGGCAGTGAAGGAAGAGAGTCAATGTTCTGGGGATCCGAGGAACCAGGCAGTGGATACCCAGAAGAGTCCGTGTTCAGCCACATGTCTCCGCTGGGAAAACACACATCCGGAGATTCTGGATTGGCCTCCAGAAGAGTATCCCCCCGCAGCTTCTTTCCAGACGGCTCAGACAGCTCACTCGTGCAGTCGTCCTCTGTGATAGCTACATGGCCTCTTACTTCCTGGGGGACCTCCAGATCTGACACGATGACCGTATCCACACCATCACCTGTAGGAGAAAAAACTGTGGTCTGCTGGCTCGAGTCCCTGGGAAAGACTGGGGTCTTCGCCACAGTGCCCCCCACCGCCAACATAGTGGGGGCGCTCTGCTCCAACACACCAGTCTCATTCGAGACCTTCGACACAAGGGTTACCTCCCCAACGGGAGAGTCCCCCTGCTCCAGTCTCTGGGTGGTCCGCCCTCCGCCCTTTTTCCGGGACTTCGACACAGGAGGGCCTCCCTGAGGGCCACCACACTCCTGCTCCGTCCCCACCTTCTCCTCTGCGCCCTTGGCCTTCTCAGCCGCCTCCCCTGCTGTAGGAACAGTGGGACTTGGCTCAGGCCTTACTCCGGTCTCTGGGATATTCAGCACAGCATGGACCGGGACAATAGCTGGTTCCTGCCTTGGCACGGGTCTCTCAGCCGCCTCTGCATACGTACGGACTTTGGTCCTATGTGGGCATCCTCGGAACATATGTCCATCCTCCCCGCATAGGTTACAAGCCTTCTTTTGAGGGCAATCCTTCATTAAGTGTCCGAGTTGGCCACAATTATTGCAGCGGAATGCCCTTCTTTCCACACAATTACCTTGGGTATGCCCCATCTTGCCACAGTTCCTGCAATACATAGGCATACCTGTGTAGAATAAGTAGCCACGGCTCTTCCCAATGGTGATGGTAGAGGGGGGATGCTCTGTTCCTCCAAAGCCCTCAGGATTTTTCTTCAGCCGCACCAGGAATTTCCGCTTGCCACACCAGAAACCAACGGCGTTTTTAACATTCCCTTGAAAGGTTACTTCATCGCAATAGCGACGCAAACAGGTTAAAATGTCCAATACTTCAACAAAAGGATTTGGAAAGAAAACAATCATTTGTACCTCCTCTTGGACGAAAAGCAGGGAGAAGACCAGGCCCTCCAGTTCATCAGCACAGATGTTGTCATTCACCTTTTGGACCAACTGCTGACAACAACCATGGCTCCTAAAGGTAATAGTATAAGTACCTTTCTGCTCATTGTCCTGAAAACAGAAGATGTCCTCTCTGCCGAACTCCAGGATCCCAAGAAGGACGGTGTTGCAAACGTAGCGGATTTCTTTCTCCTTCCTGTATCTCTCCAAGACCTCGATACGGACCGTGTTCCTCATCCGGGGTTCTCCCGATGCAAAGGTAAGTGCAGCCGGCATCCTTCCGAAAAAGAACTCCAGCTGTAAACACACAAAAAAAGGCTAGCGCCCTTTTAAGGCGATCGCAACTCGTTGCTCCGGACTAATCCTCTCTCCCTATAGCAGCAGGGGGGTGAAGCCCCTCCGAAGAGGAGCGATCCCCCCAGGCCGAGAGAGAGGGTACCGAAAGCACCCGACCTGACTACAATCTCTCAGTTAGACTGATTGATCGCAGCCATGAGGCCGAGAAGCGATACTGGAAACACTTTGCCGCGTGGGCCGCACTAAGGCCTACAACCGACACCCGTGGTGGAGACATAGCCAAAGATTGCCGCAGGGAAGACATTTTCAGAAACTCTGGGTGTATTCCCAATGACAGCTCTGGTGTGGGTGTGTGGGGGGGGGGGGTAGGTGGGTGTGTGTCTGTGTGTGTGTCTCTGTGTGTGATCGTTCACGCTGCGCACAACGCGCTTTGAATCTGCATAACTCCGCCTACTTTGACACACCCACCACTCCCATTGTGACTGCACGTGAAGGTTCCGTGCTAAGATTCTATCCACTGCAGGCAGCGCACCAGGTTGGTCAAAGGCATTAGAATACTCCTCCTCCTCACACAGGTGCAGATGGACAAGACAAGCAGATTCGAGAGCAGCACAGACACCAGTTTTCCTTTTTTTTCAAATACATATCATATCTACACCGCATTTGAAAGTCGGTGGTCTGGTCCACAAAAGGGAAACAATGCTTTCCAAAAGAATTCATGCATGCGGTGGTCACAAATGTGCTATGTATGGCAGAAGTACTCATTGGATACTTCAATTTAAATACCAAGTGCTGACAGCAGGCAGGCAGGCAGGCAGGCAGGCAGGCAGGCAGGCGGGCGCCTAATTTTGTAGATGGCACAATATATTATCAACACTGTAACAAAGGCCTAATTCAGGCCTACCTACATCTTCACACACCTGTTGCAACCTACAAAGACTGATTGATTGATTAATTGATTGATTGATTGATTGCTTGCATATTGGATGCAATACAATGCTTGACATACCTAGGTGAAAGCAAGGCACGGCACGGCACGGCACACAAAATGTTGCAATTGGCCAGGAGAAATCAAGCAAAACGTTACATTTGGCATGAGAAATGTGCTTTTTTGACCCTGAAACAAATTCCCATAAAGGGTTAAAGGACAACTTGCTCGTGCTGATTTCAATTCATTCTGTTTTTAGAAACCGGATCAGAGAAGATGTGCACTGTTCCCGGAAAGTCTGCAAGAACGGGTCAATGCGTGGAGTGGACAGAGCAAGCTCCTAGTCCATCTCCCGGTTCCAAAAAGCCATTTAATATGTGGTCCCCACATAGGGGACGTATCAGATATTAAACTGACAAGAACAGATACTACACTACATCTTAGCGGCGGCGACGACGACGGATGTAAAAGCAATTGTCTATATCTTCTAAAGATATTTCTAAATGTTTACTTCCATGCCATCTGTAATGCCAACTTACATTACGGATACTTCTGTAGCATGACAATAATTGGAATAATTATTCTAATATTTGTTAATTTATTCAGAAAATGTATTCAGCTCTAAACGTCCTCCATTACTACTTTGCTGCTCCAAATGACTTTCTCTCTCTAACTAAAATACACTGTGCTAAGAAAGCAATCAACATGTTAGGACCTCATCTGTATTGTTGGCAAGTGAGACTTTTTTGACTGATGCTGCACTGTGTTGAATTTAGGCTTCTATCACATTTGCAGTTGTGTCTGCAGTGTTGTGTATTCCTATAATGAATACTAGGAACGCATGCGTTTTTGTGTTTTAGCTTTTTGCCGCGTTTGTTGTCTGTATCTGGGCGCGGAAATGCAACATGTAGTAATTTTTAGAGGAGTCAATTTGCCGCCTGGAAATGTATGCGGTCGATTGCGCAAGGTTTGCGCCCAAAAAACACATTGCAGTCTATGTAAACGCATGCGCTTTTGGCACATGCCTTTGTTTGCGTTTTTGAACGCATGCGTTTCAATTGAGAAAAACATGTCTAGACACTGATAGGCCACCCCCCACATAGAAGGTGATAAAGGAAGGTAGTGGACATTTGCAGCTCACTACTCAGCAGACAGAGAACCATACCAGAAAGACGAAAGCACCTTGGAGGAAAAAAGACTCTGAACAATGTGAGTATATCCTAGCCAATGCCTTTCTTTTCAATTTTGTGTCTCTACATGTCCTAATTTCTGCCATTTCTTTCTTTCTGCACACATCAGAATGTCTTCTTCTTCTGATGATGATGAGCAAACGCCTGGGCCTGCACAAGGGGAACATGTCAGCGAAGCGAGTATTCACCTCCTCAGATTGGTAAGTATTCACTGTCACATCTACACATATGACAATGTATATTTTCCTTTTTTCAGACCACTTCTTCTACAGCGGAAGAGACTGGGCAGGAGACTGGGCAGGAGCAGCGGAGTCACGGTCGGGTGGCACAGCGGCAGCGTGTAAGTATACCTGGCTGACTGTTTATTGTATCCTCATTTTACAATTCTTGACTCTTCATTTCTTTCTACTTCTCTCTTTCTTTCCCTTTTGCTTCAGCACCATTTTTTTTTTTATTTCAATATTCATGCCATTCCTCTGATTCTGTTTTCTGTCTTCCTTATGTTAATGTCTCCAATATTAATGTCCTTTTTTTTTTTTTAGGTTCCAGAAGGGGATGAGGACCTCATAGAGAATGAACACCTCATCTCCCTGGTCCATGAGCGAGTCCCGTTGTGGGACACCCGGGATCCACTGCACGCCAACAACGTGACGATCCGGAGGCTTTGGAATGAGGTGGCCACAGCGTTGTGGGATGGCTGGGCCAATGCCCCGGCTCGGGTCCGTTCTGCATTTGGTAAGTATCGCAATGCAGTGTGATGCAGCCAAGACCTTGGCCATGCTCACACAACTGTGTATGATGATAGAAAGTCATTACTTTTTCTCAGCACACACAGTTGTGTGACCACGGTCAAAAGACCATTGTCCTAACTATTATGCTTTGTTTTATCAACAGTGTCAAAAGTCAAAACACGTTGGCGATCGATGAAGGACCGCTTCAACAAGGACCTGCACCAAGAGAGTCGGCTTCCAAGTGGTTCTGGAGCAAGGATCCGAAAATACAAATACCACCGCATCCTTGCGTTTTTGAGACCGGTCCTTGCACGAAGAACATAAGTATATTGGTGAAAAAAAAATATGTTTTGTAATGCTAGCATTTTTTGGTCACTATTTTGAATCAGTAGGAATCCAAAACCAGTGATTGATAGAAGCAGAAGTGGGGCACGTGTTCTTTGAATACTTTTCCTCACATAGTTACACTCCAGGTTTTGGCTTACCAATAGTGATGTGAAATACTGAGCAAATACTGACAGTCTGACGGCAGCCTACACAGCAGATCTATACTCATCAAGTCAGGTGTCAGAAATAATGAATTCATGATGCACAAATAAAATGATCCTCAATTCATTTTTCCTGGCACTTGTCCTGGTGAGTATAGATATGGCTTGTATAGAGATATGGCTTGTATCGCCTCCATCGTCTCTTCATATTTTACATCAGTATTTTTAATCCAAAACAAGGAGTGGTTGATGCATGCAGAAGTAGAGCATGTGGTTTTATTATACTTTTCTTCCTACTGTTGTACTCCTGGCTTGCAAACTCTGATGTAAAATTCAGTCCAAATAGTGCTAGTGTGACCTCTGCCTTAATCTCGATGTTTATATTCCACAGGAGTTATCGTTTTGTAAATGTTTGGTATTAATTTTTTTTTTCCTTTTTTCACAGCACTTGGAGCTCCACTGTTGGCCCCAGGTTCTGGAGCGGTCCTTCATCAGTCAGCCACAGACCCGTCCCAGCCATCCTCCAGCGCTGCAGCAAGTGGGCCTGCCACACAACCTGAAGACCAGGAAGCTGGTCCATCAGGTGTTCCCCTTCCCCAGTCCTCTGCCTCTAGCCAATTTTTTATGGGCTCCTCCCGGCAGCGGCAGAGGGCCGCGGACAGGTCACTGATGCCCGAGTTTTTGCACTTGAGCTCGGTCTTCCATGAGGGACTCAAGGCGATGGGTGACCGACTGGATACTGCCATTAGTCATATGAGCACACATATCCAGGAGGTTACCACAGCCCTTGCCCAAGTGAAAGCCGACCTCCAGAGGCCAGCACATAATTTTTTTAATCAGATAGAACAGGGCATGTCGGAACACCTTAGTCCCGATCTCCAGATTAATGTGATGCAGGCCTGCAATGCTGCTTACGTGCAGGCTATGCAGCAGAGTTGGTATTTTCAGCAGACAGTGGGGGCATTTCCACCAGTGCCCACACTGTCACGCTTTACCTCTATGCCGACATCTGCTGCATACCACTGCATGGCCACCTCCATTCCAAACACTGTCGGACCCTATTATAGCACCACCACCATGCCGAGTGCAGTGGGACAGCCCACCGCCACCACCATGACAACTGCTGTTCCTGCTTGGACCTCCTCCACTGCCACCACCATGCTGCAGCCGCAAGACCCTGGCCTGTAGTTCCCCGCCACCACAAGAATGCTGCTGCCGGACCCAGGCCTGTTGCCCGCCACCACCACAGAAATGCCCCTGACGGACCCCGCCCTGGCGTTCCCCGCCACCACAAGAATGCAACAACAACGGCAGATGGACCGTGACAGGTCGGCCACCACGGCAAGGCCAATACAAAGTAGCTGTCATGTCGGATGCTGTTCAGACCAGGTCGTCCGACAGACAGCGGTAATTCCGCTTTTGTTCACTATGCGCTCATTGGCGTCGGCTAGATTTTATCTAGCTGGTCCGAGGTTAATTTACCTGGTGATCGGATTGGAACCTGGGCCATGCCCACTGCCTTTAAATAGTTCTCCTAAACATTGGGCGTCGCCGATTATAACTTCTGTCTTGTGCGTTGTTATCTCGGTCTGGAGTGGTGAGCTAGTAGTTGGAGTATCGTTGCTGGTGGAGTATTTCCCTTTGTCTTATTTACTCCTTCCTATATTTGTATTTATTTTGCCCTGCGCATTTATAGTGTATTCCTGAGTGACTGAGGCGTGGTGTATATTTTCCGTTATCCCTGCCTGTGCTAACTGTGGGTATTGGTGTATTATCTTTTTACTGGGTGGTGGGCGGTGGTTTCAGCCTAGGGTTGAAACAGGAGACAGGGCGAGGGTTGAGGCCTAGACATGCACACCTTCAGTGTAAACTCTAGGTAGAGGGTCAGTCAGGATTTCCCTAGTCTGAGGGAAATTGCAGGGGCCCGGGTTATTAGCTCTTGCCCACCTAGTCTTCCCATTACAGTAGCCCAACGAGGCTCCCTGGATGGCAGCGCCAATCCAAAAAAGGGAAAGGCAATAAAAAAACAAAGACAATAGCTATCCCTCCCCCCTCACCTCCCAATGTGTCTGTAATGTCTGATATGTCTCAACCTTCTAGTTTGTCTCTGACCTCTCATGTGTCTAGCCCAATCCCCGAATTTCCCAACCCCAGTAGTTTTATAGCACCTTCTCCAGCCACCCCTGCGTCGTCAACAGTTAGCCAGCCCTCACTGCTGCACACCCCCCAATTTCGGCAATCGACCCCAAACAGGCGCAGTTAATTTTTTTTTTGTTTTATTTTGTAAAAATAAATATTCATGTTTTTTTCGCCCAATAAGGTTTAGATAATTGTGTATTTCACCGCCGGCAACACACACCGTGCGCCAAATCCAAAAATGCGCCGAACATATTTTTTTGGGCCACCTCGCTTTACCTCAATGCCGACCTCTGCTGCATACCACTACACGGCCACCTCCATTCCAAGCACTGCCGGACACCATTATAGCACCACCACCATGCCGAGTGCTGTAGGAAAGCCCACCGCCACTACCATGACAACCAACCGCTGCTCCTGCTTGGACCTCTTCCTCCTCCACTGCCACCACCATGCAGCAGCCGCAGGACACTGGCATGGCCTTCACTACCGCCACCACAAGAATGCCGCTGCCGGAACCTGGCATGGTCTTCACTACCGCCACCACAACAGCAATTCCGCTGCCGGACCCTGGCATAGCCTTCTGGCATGGCCTTCACTACCACCACCACAACAGCAATGCCGCTGCCAGACCCTGCCCTGGCGTTCCCCGCCGCCACAACAGCAATACCACTGCCGGACACTGCCCTGACATTACCAGCCACCCCAACAATGCCGCTGCACAGGCACACCGTGACAGGTCGGCTACCATGGCCAGGCCAATACCAATGAGCAATACCAATGAGCTCCCAGAACAGCTGCACCGATCTAAGAAAGGGAAAGGCAAAAAAAACGCAAAGACGATAGCTATCCCTCCCCACCTCCCAATGTGTCTGTAATGTCTGGTTTGTCTCACCCCTCCAGTGTGTCTCTGCCCTCTCATGTGTCTAGCCCAATCCCCAAATTTCCAGACCCCAGTAATTTTATAACACCTTCTCCAGCCACCCCTGTGTCGTCGACAGTTAGCCAGCCCTCACAGCTCCACACCCCCCATTTCCATCAATCAACCCCAAGCAGGCACAGTTAATTTTTTATTTTGGTTTGTTTTGTTAAAATAAATAATCATGTTTTTTGCCCCCAATAAGGTTTGGTTAATTGTGTATTTCGCCGCCGGCAACACACACCGTGCGCCAAATCAAAAAATGCGCCGAACACTTTTTTTTGGGCCACCTCCTAGCTCCAGTAGTTAGTTAGTACAACACTGAAGCTTTGTGTGTGTTTGGTATAGAGACATGAGGTGGCCAAAAAAAATAATACCGTATTTTCCGGCGTATAAGACGACTTTTTAACCCCCGAAAATCTTCTTAAAAGTCGGGGGTCGTCTTATACGCCGGGAATCGTCGTGTACGCCGGTGTATATGGTGGGTGGGGAGGGGGAGTGATCCTGATGACGAGGGGGCGTCTCACAGGAAAGTGAGTAATCCCCATTACCTTATCCTAGCGGTGCAGCGTGGGGGTGTCAGTGCTGGGAGCGGCGGCAGCTGCTGTGTTCTGGTGCGGCGGCTCCTCTTCTGTGTGGGGCCTCTGTGCTGTGAGGTGGCGGCGGCGGCGGCGGCGGCGTATCTTTATCCAGTTGGGGCTCCTCCGGCATCTCCTTAGCCCTGGAGGCCCCGCCGCAACTCCATCGGTGCAATGTGGTGGCCTCCGGGAAAATGGCCGCTGCTCAGATTCAGATCTCGTGTCCCGAGATTTCGGGACGAGATCTGAATCTGAGCAGCGGCCATTTTCCCGGAGGCCACCGCATCGCACCTATTGAGCTGCCTCCGGGAAAATGGCCGCTGCATTGCACCGATGGAGTTGCGGCGGGGCCTCCAGGGCTAAGGAGATGCCGGAGGAGCCCCAACTGGATAAAGATATGCCGCCGCCACCGCCACCTCACAGCACAGAGGCCCCACACAGAAGAGGAGCCGCCGCACCAGAGCACAGCAGCCGCCGCACCAGAGCACAGCAGCCGCCGCCGCCACTCCCAGCACTGAGACCCCCACGCTGCACCGCTACGATAAGGTAATGGGGGATACTCACTTTCCTGTGAGACGCCCCCTCGGCATCAGGATCACTCCCCCCCCCCCCAAAAGGCACATATTCACCGGCCCTATAAGACGACATAGGGTGTATAAGAAGACCCCCGACTTTTAAGAAGATTTTATATTTTAACTGGTAAAGTTGGGGGGTCGTCTTATACGCCCAGTCGTCTTATACGCCGGAAAATACGGTACTTGTATTTTCTCCAAAACCTCTTCTTTCTGTTTACTCTGTGACTTTGTGTCGCAGACTGAAGACAAAATGGTGGTAATACACAGCTGAATACACAGCAGAACTATACTCTCAGGTCGTGTCTTCAAAAAATCATTAGTAATGACACCTGACCTGGTGAGGTGAGAAATGCCTTGTATTACCTCCATTTTATCTTCTTTGTACATTAAATCTATTTCACACAAAGTGAAGGGACGATGTAGGTGATACAAGGCATATCTATACTCACCGGGACAGGTGTCAGAAAGAATGAATTCATGAGCCATTTATTTGTGCATCATTAATTCATTAATTCTAACACCCAACTTGATGAGTATAGATCTGTTTTGTAAGCTGCCGTCACACTGTCAGTATTTGATCAGTATTTTACATCACTATTGGTAAGCCAAAACCAGAAGTGGAACAATGTGAGGAAAAGTATAATACAAACAGATGCCCCACTTCTGCATTTATCACCCACTCCTGGTTTTGGCTTACAAATACTGATGTTAAGTACTGAACAAATACAGCTAATGTGATGGCACCAAACAGCCATCGTCTCTTCAGTCTGCGTCAAATAGCTACTAGTGAACCGAGTCTGGACGCAATGACGTCAACAACCTAAGCCCAAAAAAACAAAGTGGTTTGTATAGAAAATACATAGGACTCATGGGCAAGATAATAAAACACGTATTTTATTAACAACAAACATTAGTAACATTTAAAACATAACTGTTACAGACCCGAAGCCAACAGGACATTTTACACCATATTGTCCTGCCTGCCATGCCACATGTCCAATCTCAGAATCATAAAAGGCAGCAAATTGGTCCCGCATGTAGCCAACTTCAACAGTTGACTGCAGCCAGCGGGTGATGCCGGTAATCAGTCAAAGGGTTTGCAACTTGTTCATCAAGTTCAATGGTGGGTCGCTCCTTAGCCAGAATGTAATTGTGGAGAACCACACAGGCTTTTACCACCTCATCCACGGTCTCCATTTTTAGATTTATGGCTGTTGCAAGAATGCGCCATTTTAAAACCATAATCCCAAAGGCACACTCTACTGTTCTTCGGGCCCTGGTCAGTCTGTAGTTATAGATCCGTTTTATGCGGTTCAAGTCTCGACGTGAATAGGGTTTCAGTAGATTTTTACTCATCTAAAAGGCCTCATCCCCAACCATTACAAATGGCATTGGTGGGCCTTGGGTGTTGAGGAGAGGTCGTGGCTGTGGAAAATTAAATTTTTGGCCATAAACACGTCGACCCATATACGAGTTTTGGAAAGTCTGTGAATCATTGCCACGGCCAAAAGCTCCAGTGTCCACGGTGATGAAGCGACAGTCCACATCGGCTATTGCCATGAGAACTACTGAAAAATATTTTTGTAGTTGAAGAACTGTGATCCCGTTCTGGCTGGTTTGATAATCCGGATGTACTTCCCATCCACCGCACCCAAACAGTTGGGGAAATCACACACAGTCCAGAATTTATCAGCTATTTCCATCCACATGTCCTCGGTGGGTATGGGTATAAATTCTTCACGGAGAACATTCCACAAAGCCCGACAGGTGATCGGGTGTCAAAAAGTATTCCGGACAGGGTGGAAATTCCAAGCCGGTACTGGAAGTGGAGGGATGATAAGTTCTCTCCAGTTGCAAGAAATCTGTAATAAAATAAAGAAAAAATAATTTACAAAAATGCAAAGAATACATGTCAGACCAACAATAATTATGACTAGCATTTGTTTACAATTATTACGTACCTTAAGGTAACCAGGAGACGTTCCTCTGCTGGAATTGCTCTACGGAGCTGGGTGTTCTGTCTCCGGATCACTCCTTGAACATGAGCAAGCAACTCCAAAAAAGAGTCTTGCGACATCCTGGTATTTTCCGGGAATTTCTCCGGGTTGGCATTAAGCTCGCCATATAGCGTGTGATATGCACCACGGCTCTCACGTAGTTCTATAATGGGGTGTTGCCAAAAACGCCTACGCCGTGTCCTTCTCCGTCTTTCACAGTTTCGGTGTTACTCCCAAGCAAACGCACAGGCAATAAAAAGCTTGATGCTGAGATCCAGGTTGAAGTAAAAGCTCTCCATATGAAGATCCATCATCATGACACAGGATACAGTAGCAAACTGTTAAGATTTCAGCAGTCCAAGGGTCTATATATAGAGATACCATAATACACGCCCTCTGTAGTCCTTTTGGCGGTGTCTGGTTATCTAGTTTTTTCTCCTGTAAAATTTGACACCGTGCGTTCTAAAATGCAAATGCATGAAAAAACGCATAAAAAAGCATGTAAACGAAGCGTTTTAAAACCGCATGCATTTACGCATGTGCCTAAAAACCGCTGCGTTTGTACGCGCTTCCATGCGTTTTTTTCCTGTACTTGCGTTTGCGGATTAAGCGCTGCAGATTCTAACGCAAATGTGAAAGTAGCCTAAGCAGCGCCCTCTATTGGTATTAAGCTACTTTCACACATCAGGTTATTAGCATCAGGCACAATTCGGTGAATGTTGGAAAAAACGGATCCAGCGCAGATGGTGAAAAACTGATGCAACGGATCTGTTTCTTCGATGGATCCGGCTAGCATCTCTAGATTATTGGATTCTCTAGATTATTGGATAAAAAAAAAATTGGAGCATGGTCAGTTTAAAAAAATTGAATCCGGATCGGACACCTTCTGGCTCCCATAGGCTTCCATTGTAGCAAACAGCCAGAAGCGCCGGATCCAGTTTTTCCAACATTCGCCGGATTTAGCCTGACACTGAAAACCTGATGCGTGAAAGTAGCCTAAAAATGTGCATGATTTGCATGGGAAATGCTTGGAAAACTGGATCTGGAGGCCGGATTCATCATTTCACATCTCCGTTTCACACGTTTTTGGCACGTTTTTGGCCAGCTCTGTCACTGTGTGCTTTTTTCGCCCGTCAAAAATACGTTCCTATAGATGTTTTTTCTGTCTGCCGGAAACGACTATTGGAACGGATCCGGAAAATAACGGATGAAACGTCTGCCCATCAGGCGCACTCCGGCCGGCGCTAATACAAGTCTATGACTAAAAAAAGGATCCGTTTTTTTTTTCAAAACTTGCCGGATTGTGCCTGAAACAAAAAAACCTGATGTGTGAAAGTAGCCTAAGATTCTATCCAAAATATTATAGATCGGCAAGAAAAGCTAAAACATTCAGAATATAATTTCCCCGACTCATTCACAAAGAACATGAACCATCCTTCCGGGTAAAGATCGATAATAAATGTGGACTCTGCAAATACTTAGATAAAACAGATTGTTTCACCACTAATACGTGATGTATAATATCAAATCATAGATGAACTGCAATGTATGTTATGTATTTCTTTTACATAGAATTAATTTCATTTCCTTTTCATATATATAGTTATTGGTGGTCTTATGCATATTAATTCATGTATTAAGAGGGGATTTGTCCTGTTACTGACAATGTCACTTCCCAACATCGGGATTTATGTGCCCAGATATTACATTTAGGAGTAACGACAAGCTATGGTCTCAAACAAGTAAGGTTTCACACATTCTTGGCCACTGCAGAGAAAAACGTCCAATCTTTTAATGCAGTTTTGTTTTTATAAAATTTGTGGAATTATTTCAGAGCAGGATTCTATTCCTCACAATGTTTGTTGTAGTACATACCTGTGACGTGTATGCAGCGCCCTCTATTGGTATTACCGTTGTGATGTGTCTGTTCAGTGTTGTATAGGCTACGTTCACATTAGCGTTGGGCGCTGCAGCGTCGCTGCATGCGTCATGCGCCCCTATATTTAACATGGGGGGGCGCATGGACATGCGTTGCACTTGCGTTTTGTGAAGCATGCGTCACTGTGGTGCATGCGTCAGGGCGCAGAGGACGCAGCAAGTTGCAATTTTTTCTGCGCCCAAAACCATGCAAAAATGGTCACAAAACGCTGCGTTGTGCATGCGTTTACATTTGCGTTGTGCGTTGCGTCGCCGACGCTGCGTCGCACAACGCTAATGTGAACGTAGCCATACAGCGCCCTACACACGTGTGCTATGTGGTGAGCAGTATTAGGCTGGTTTCACACTTGCGTTTTGATCTGCAGCGTTTTTAAAAAAAACACATGTGTTTTTTTTCTGCATGCAAAAACGCATGCGTCTAAAAAATGCGGCGTTCTGCCGCGTTTACATGCATTTTTTCATGCATTTGCGTTTTTTAAACGCATGCTGAGAAGTGTGTGACAGCTGCCAATCATCAAAATCAACTAGAAAACCCACTATAAATAGAAATAGCTAGGGTTAGGGTTAGGGTTATGGATAGGGTTAGGGTTAGGATCCCTAGGGTTAGGGTTAGGGGTAGCTTTTTATTAGCATGTCCTGGTCACCAGGTCACTGATAAGCCACCCCCAACCATCAAGGTGATAAAGGGATCCAAACCCTAACCCTAACCCTAACCCTAACCCTGACAAGCCACCCCCCACCATCAAGGTGATAAAGGGATACAAACCCTAACCGTAAACCTACCCCTAACCCTAACCCTAACCCTGACAAGCCACCCCCCACCATCAAGGTGATAAAGGGATCCAAACCCTACCCCTAACCCTAACCCTACCTACCCCTAACCCTAACCCTGACAAGCCACCCCCCACCATCAAGGTGATAAAGGGATCCAAACCCTACCCCTAACCCTAACCCTACCCCTAACCCTAGCCCTAGGGATCCATAGGAATTGGCTATTATGTTGACCTTGTGACAGGACACTCTTCTATTAAAAAGCTTTGTTCAATGTGGACACCCCAAGATATATGGTATTGCTATAGAGTACTAAAAATATAAACTCAAAGAGTATTGACTGTCATATAGGGTTAGGATTAGGGGTAGGGGTAGGGTTAGGGTTAGGGCTTGTATCCCTTTATCACCTTGATGGTGGGGGGTGGCTTGTCAGGGTTAGGGGTAGGGTTAGGGGTAGGGTTAGGGTTTTCTTGTTTTTTCTTGTGTTTAGGGTTAGGGTTAGGGTTTTCTTGTTTTTTCTTGTGTTTTCTTGTGTTTTCTTGTGTTTTTCTGTAAAAATGCATGCGTTTTTAGCGCAAGCAAATGCATGTGCTTAAAAACGCATGCGTTTACATAGACAGCAATGCATTTTTTTGCCGCGAATAAACGCATGCGTTTTTTTGCGGCAAAAAAACGCCGCTAGAAATTACTACAGGTTGCATTTCTGCAAATGAACGCACGCATCAAAAAACGCATGCGCTGCCGAAAACGCGTCAAAACGCATGCTATAAAACGCATGCGTTTTTCATGTTAAGTATAGGGGGAAAAAACGCATGCGTTTTTTAGCGCTAAAACGCTGCGGATCAAAACACAAGTGTCAAACCAGCCTTACATACCTGTGATGTGTATGTTCTGTGTTAGCAGCGCTCTCTAGTGGTATTAGGCTACGTTCACATTAGCGTTGTGCGCCGCAGCGTCGCCGCATGCGTCATGCGCCCTTATATTTAACATGGGGACGCATGGACGTTGTTGTGTGTTGCGTCGGCGACGCATCGGCGACGCAACGCACAACGCATGCAAAACGCATTGTTTTGTGACACATGCGTCTTTTTGGGCGCACGCGTCTGTGTGCAGAGGACGCAGCGCAGCAAGTTGCATTTTTTTTGCTTCCAAAATCATGCAAAAAAAGGACACATGCGTCACAAAACAATGCGTTTTGCATGCGTTGTGCGTTGCGTCGCCGACGCAACACACAACAACGCAAATGTGAACGTAGGCTTACTCGCCTCTGCTGTGTGTATATGTTCAGTGTTGTATACAGCGCCCTCTATTGGTATAACACACTTGTGATGTGTATGTTCTGTGTTGTTAGCAGCGCTCCATTTGCGTCTTGCGACGCAGCGTCGTCGACACAACGCATGACGCATTAGTAACGCACACTAAATGCACCGTTTTCAACGCATGCGTTTAAGGCATGCGTCGTAAAACGCAGCATTTTTTGGTGCGTTTTTGCTGCGTTTTTGTTAAAAATGCAGCGTTTTTCGACGCATGCGTTGTCAAACAATGATGTCATTTTTTCACCCAATAGCATGAAGCAAAGCCCCATTAGTGTCTAGACACTAGATAATACCACCAATAGATAGAAGAGGGAGGGTATAATGGAATTTTAGTATATACACCCCGGCATAGATAAATTCCTCCCATTTTGCCTGTTTTTATACAGCATCAAGATGGAGCGTCCCATGGAGAGTATCTACCTCAATATGGATTTTGCCATGGCTAATGCTTACGCTATCGCCTTTCATGCAAAGGAAAAGAGATAAACAAAGGAGAAGGAGTCATCGGCGCTTTTGGCTACACCCTATAGTGGAAGTCCGAGAGAGCCGTGGAGCCTACCATTGCTTGTTTGGCGAGCTAAATGACAACCTGGAAAAATATTTCGAGTATACCAGGATGTCTCAAGACAGCTTCCGCTATCTGCTGCGTCTGGTGGAAGGAGCCATTACCAGGCAGGACACGCAGCTCCGGAGATCAATTTCCGCCGAGGAACGTCTGCTGGTGACTCTACGGTACGTAATGCAGCTATTTGAAGGACTTTCTATGTTCTGCCCTTTTTTTAAATAAACTTTTTTTTTTGGGGGGGGGGTGTGGAGGGAGGGATGGAAAATGTAATTTTATTTAATAAGAATGTACTTTAATTAAATTTATTTATTTTTCTGCTTGGCAGTTTCCTGGCTACCGGAGAGACCTTGAGATCCCTGCATTTCCAGTTTCAGATTGGAGTCTCCACACTTTCGGGTATTATTGCCGACACATGCCGCGCATTGTGGGATAATCGCCGGGAGGAATTTTTACCAATCCAACAACAGAGTTATGGGAGGCCAACGCCCAAAAATTTGACCAAGTGTGTTCTTTCCCTAACTGTATTGGAGCGGTGGATGGGAAGCACATTAGGATTACAAAGCCTGCAAGGAGTGGATCTCTGTTTTTTAATTACAAAAAATATTTTTCCACCGTGCTCATGGCAATTGCAGGTGCGGACTGCAGGTTTCTCGCCGTGGACATTGGAGCGTTTGGCCGTGCAAATGACTCACGGACATTTAAGGAGTCTGATATGGGCCGAAGATTATATGAGAACAATTTTAATTTCCCCCAGCCATGACCTCTTCCCAACACCGAAGGGCCGGCAATGCCATTTATTGTGATTGGGGATGAGGCATTTCAAATGTGTGGTAACCTACTGAAACCCTACTCCAGTCGGGGCTTGGACCACATAAAAAGTATTTTTAATTATAGACTGTCCAGGGCCAGAAGAACTGTGGAGTTCGCCTTTGGAATCCTTGTCTCCAAATGGCGGATTTTAGGATCCGCTATAAATCTGAAAATTGAGACAGTTGATCAGGTGGTGAAGGCTTGTGTGGTTCTACACAATTATGTTATTGCCAAAGAGAGAGTCAACGTTGAACTAGATGAACCCATACCAAAACCATTGCCCGATTACCAAGATCATCCTCTGAGGACAACTTTGGAAATTGCTCAGATGAGGGATCGATTTGCTTCATATTTTGTTTCAGATGTTGGCCGTGTGTCATGGCAAGATCAAATGGTGTAATGTAGAAACAGTACTTTATCCTGCTGTAACTGCAACTAAATTTATTGTGATTAATAAAAATCTAAACACTGTCATTTAAAGAATTAAACACTATTGAGTCCATGACATTTTACCAGCCTAATGCAATGTTCTTTAAATGTTGTAATGTACCGTGATTTTCTACTGTGTTGTGTTTTGACATAAAGTTCTTTATTGTGCCTTTCTGTTTTAAAAAAAAATGCTCCCCTATGTTACAATGTTATTGCCAATAAAAAAAAAGTTAAAACAAATCCAATGTTCTGTGTGTCCCACAAAATGTAGTAATGTGAGCACCAGTTCCCAAATTGACTCTGACAAAACAACCCAATTGTTCACATAGCCGTGTGTTCCATAGTTTTAATAGCGAACATGATCGGCTCCAACCTTGTCAAGCAATTAATCTTGCAGACTATTTGCATATGGAACCTGGCATCATGGAGCGTGATGGCTGAAGCAGGTTTTCTGCCGCTGCATGTGCCGCAGCTGTGTGACAGGCACTACACATGCATGGCGAGGCCAACAAATAGGCCTTGGATGTGCATGTGTTCTGCCTGTCACACAGCCTCTGAACATGTGGCTGCAGATCATAATCCACACTCCATGAAGCCGAGGCCCATATGCTACTAGTCTGCAAGTGTTTTGATTGACAAGGAGGGAGACGATCATGTTCGCTCAACTCTATTGAGTTAACACTATTGAACTCAGGATGCTGAAATACGTCCAGAGTCAAATAGTGGCGACACTTGGCCACGTGAACATTGCTACCACCTCACCTGACCAATAACCTTAAGGTACCGTTACACTAAACGATTTACCAACAATCACGACCAGCGATAGGACCTGGCCGTGATCGTTGTTAAGTCGTTGTGTGGTCGCTGGAGAGCTGTCACACAGACAGCTCTCCTGCGAACAACAATGCTGAAGTCCCCGTGTAACCAGGGTAAACATTGGGTAACTAAGCGCGGCCCTGCGCTTAGTAACCCGATATTTACCCGGGTTACCAGTGAAGACATCGCTGGATCGGTGTCACACACGCCGATCCAGCGATGACAGCAGGTGATCAGCGACCAAAAAAAGGTCCTGATCATTCGCAGCGACCAACGATCTCCCAGCAGGGGCCTGATCGTAGGTCGCTGTCACGCATAACGATTTCGTTAACGATATCGTTGCTACGTCACAAAAAGCAACGATATCGTTAACGAAATCGTTATGTGTGACGGTACCTTTACAGTAGGTCTGAAAATTGATATATTTTTTAATCCTCTTTGTGTTTGTAACACCTCATAGTATAATGAGAGACAGCCCACAAAAAAATTACAACAAACTGGATAAAATTCTGTCATACATTGCAGATATGAGGTGTTAAAAACACAAGATTTGTGTATACGGCGCACGGTGTGAGTTGCTGCCAACTTATTTTAGAACAAGAAACTCCGATTTTGTTATCAAAATAACAATTTTATTAAGGGTGACACAAAAAGAAAAATGGGGAAAGGTTCTAAGGGGTAGGAACTTCGGCAATTAAGGGAGATTGATATCCACCACTTTGGGAGTGGGTGGAGGGGGGGTGGAGGAGGAGGAACCACCATACTGAACAATACTTGAAGGTATGCCGACGTCTGACCACCCTGTGGTCGACGGTGGCGAGAATGCCAACGCAGGAGGGGAGGGAGGAGGCACGACCAGTGTCCTTGGCACTCTGGACTGGCTCTGGCTACTCCTGCTCCGGCTAGACCCTGGCCGAGAGCTCTGTGTTGTTATTGGAGCAGCCAGAGCCGCCGGAGCTGTTGTTGTTTTTGGCCGTTTTCTTCTCTCTCCCTCTGGGTGTTGTTCTGCGTGGCGTCTTTGGGTCCTTGAAGGCCTGGCAGGAGCAGGACTTTGGGGCTCGGTTCTATGGTGTCGGCGGCGGCGGCGGCGGCCCTCGGCACGCGGAGCTCTGTGTGGGTGCTCTGCAGCAGGAGTCGGAGTCATGCTAGCCAGCGATGGTACTACAGGCATTGTAGTCACTGACTGCATGACCCGAGCCTGCTGCCGAGCAGTCACGTAGGCATTGTTGCAGGCCTGCATCACCGAAATCTGGAGTTCCGGCGTAAGATGTTCCACCATGCCCTTTGCAATGGCACTAAAGAAATGTTTTGCCGGCCTCGAGAGCTCGGATTCCATAGTTTCAAGGCGCCGGTCGATATTGGACAGAGCTATGTCCATTCTATCGCCCAGTGCCTTGAAACAATTCTGGAACACCGTGCTCAAATGTAAAAATTCGGGCAGTAGCGGCCTGTCCGAGGCCCGCTGACGCAGTCGGGAATATCCGAAGGAAGGAGCGCCAGTGGCCTTGGCCAGGGGAACATCTGATGGACCGGCTGCCGGTTCTCCAGATGGTGGTGCAAGCCTGCTCTCGCTGTGGGACGGCTGTGACGGGTCAGATGGCGATTCACGAAGGACCGCTCCAGAGGGCCGAACAGGCTCGAGGGTGCTGCTGTGTGTTCTGTGAAAACATAAGGAAAACATTAGTATACCAAATATAACATTTCACATTCGCCACCTCCTGTGTGTAATAAAAAGTTAACATTGCATCACACACTGTAAAGGGTCACTTCCGTCTGTCAGTCCTAACGGTATTATTTGCTGATTGATACGGCCAGCTGCCTGTCATGGCTGACGCGACCAATCAGCGCCGGGCACAGCCCTGAATTAAATGGCCGCTCCTTACTCCCCGCAGTGAATGCCTGTCGCCCGCATACTCCACCCTTTGTCATCGATAAACACTTACTGGCGGTAACCGTTGCCGCCGTAAGATGTAACCAAATTTTTACTATTACACTGCCTATGCCGCATCAATATTAAAAATTTAAAACTTTTTTTAAAAAAAACTACCATGCTATACTCACCCATGGTTGCCGTTTGTAACGGCCACCATGGTTTACGGTTATCGTCGGAACTGCCATGACATCACGGTCATGTGACCGAGACGTCACCACAGGTCCTGCGATCAGACCAACCCTGGGAACAGAACCTGCCGTGGACTACAAGGTCTCCCGTGTCTATTATGTTAATATTTTATTGGAAACTGTGATAAACCTGGATGGGCAATATACTACGCCACAATGAAATATTGCACGTGGCTGGCCAATATACTATGTGTCTGTGTGCTGTATACTACGTCACTAGGCAATATAATAAATGGCTGGGCAATAAACTACGTGGCTGGGGAATATACTACGTGAATATGCATGTTGTGCAATACCCAATGTGTGGGAATAGGTACTAAATACTTACTGTCGGCGGGCAAGGACCGGTCTCAGGAACTGAAGAATTCTGCCGTACTTGTATGTTGATGTCCATGCCGCAGCAGCACCACTACGAGTCTGTCCCGCCTTCTGCAGGCCCCGATTGAAACGGTCCTTCATGGAGCGCCATCTGGTCTTCAATTTTTTGACTGTGAAAAAGGCAAACAAAAAAATAAAGGTGAGAAAACTTTTTTTTTTAATTGATAACGCAACCGTGTGCGATGCTACAAAAGTAGAACACATCACAGACGGTTGTGTATCCTGGCCTGATGGGTCAGAGCGGCATTTCGGCAATACTTACCAAATTTAGCTTGGTCCGTGGGTGAAGCGCTGTCAAAGCCATCCCACAGCGATTTTGCCACCTCAGCCCACATTCGTCTCAAAACCACCTGGTCCGCGTGTCGGGGGTCACGGCTGTCCCACAACGGGCCTTGCTCCTGGATAGAGGCGACCATGATGTCAATGTCTAGGCCCTCATCCTGGTCCCGTTGTGAAAGCTAGAATAATTGGAAAACATTAATGTTTGCAATATAAATAAAATATTAACATTACGACCACAACGAACAGTGCACTCATAGTACAATGACAACCGAACAAGCGCTGAGCAAACCACACCGCCATACATTGAAATAAAAAACAATGGCAGAGACGGCACAATGCCAGAGTGTAGCAAAAACAGAATACAACAGTCCCAGAAAAGATAACAAAACAAATAAACAACAGACCCTATGTACTAATCCAAAAAGACAAAGATTTTTTTTTTAACAAAATTTTTACAACATTGATTTCCAAAAAGCCCCAAGAAAAGGCAAACCATACCGCCATACGTTACAATAGAAAAAAAATAAAATAAATAAAAGAGTACGGCTACATATGAAGCCCTGAAATTCATCAAAACCTAATTAAAAAAGAAAATATTTGTATTTAAAAAAAAACACAGTGGAACCACCGCATCCACAGAATAACCCAAAATAAACAGCACAATAGATTTCAGAAAAAAAAATAACAACCCCCCCCCCCAAAAAAAAAAAAAGAAAAGTCAATCCTGGATACACCACCATACTTTACAATAAAATCAACAAGGCCGGAGACAATGAAACGCCATCATATACAACGCCATACATCACAACCAGAATAAAAATACACCAATGTCCATTACACAACCACAGTGCAGAACTACATACACAACTTGCAATAAACAATTTAAAATAAAACATTAAAATGCGCAGAATCATTCTATACTTACATCTCTTGAAAGCAGATGATGAGCTCTGGTAGGTCTGGTCTCTGTGGTATGCTGCAGAAAAGTGACAAACAATGCACAAATGTTTTTTATATATGGGGGATGTTTTTTCACTGTCTAGACACAGTCTAGACACTTTTTGTGTAATGTTATTTAACGACGCATGCGTCGCACAACGCATGTACGACGCACGCACTTGCGTCCCGTGCGTTGTCAATTGCTTTCAATGGGGATTGTAACGCAATTACGACGCACGGGTGACGCAAGTGCGACGCACGCGTTTTTACGACGCTACTAAACTGCAACATGTAGCGTCGACCGCGCCCCGCCAGGTGCGGCCAAACGACGCATGCGTCGTGCGTTGTACAAAAACGCATGACAACGCATGTACATGCGCCCCCAATGTTAAAGATAGGGGCGCATGACGCATGCGTCGCAAGACGCAAATGTGAACTTAGCCTTATACAGCCAATAGAGGGCGCCGTACAAGTGCATGAAATTACAGAGATTATACAGCCAATAGAGGGCGCTGTACAAGAGCATGAAATTACAGAGGTTATACAACCAATAGAGGGCGCCGTACAAGTGCATGAAATTAGGCTACGTTCACATTTGCGTTGTGCGCCGCAGCGTCGGCGCCGCAGCGCACAACGCAAACAAAAACGCGGCAAAACGCACTCTAAAACGCTGCGTTTTGCGCCACATGCGTCCTTTTTGGCCGAAAGTTGGACGCAAAAAAAATGCAACTTGATGCGTTTCTTGCGTCCAACGCTTGCGGCCATGCGGCGCACAACGCAGCACAACGCATGTCCATGCGTCCCCATGTTAAATATAGGGGCGCATGACGCATGCGGCGCCGCTGCGGCGCCCGACGCTGCGGCGAGGACCGCAAATGTGAACGTAGCCTTACAGAGGTTATACAACCAATAGAGGGCGCTGTACAAGAGCATGAAATTACAGAGGTTAAACAACCAATAGAGGGCGCCGTACAAATGCATGAAATTACAGAGGTTAAACAACCAATAGAGGGCGCCGTACAAGAGCATGAAATTACAGAGGTTAGGCTGGTTTCACACTTGCGTTTTTGTCTGCAGCGTTTTTTGCACAAAAAACGCATGCGTTTTTTTCCCCTATATTTAACATTGAAAACGCATGCGTTTTTTGCACATGTGTTTGGTCGCGTTTTCAAACGCATGCGTTTTTTGTCTGCATGCGTTCATTTTCAAAAATGCTACCTGCAGTATTTTCTTGCGCGTTTTTTTGCCGCGAAAAAACGCATGCGTTTTTTCGCGGCAAAAAAATGCATTGCTGTCTATGTAAACGCATGCGTTTTTAAGCACATGCGTTTGTTTGCGCTAAAAACGCATGCGTTTTTATAGAAAAAAAACAGAAAACACACTGAAAAGCCACCCACCACCATCAAGGTGATAAAGGGATCCAAACCCTAACCCTAATCTACCCCTACACCTCACCCCTAACCGTTTAATGAACATTTTCTGACAGTCATATTGCCACGTATTTAAGTGCCACGTATCACGTATTTCAGTGCCACGTATGCCACGTGCCACGTATTTAAGTGCCACGTGCCACATATTTAAGTGCCACGTGCCACATATTAAAGTGCCATGTGCCACGTATTTAAGTGCCACGTATTTAAGTACCACATATTTAAGTGCCACGTGCCACGTATTTAAGTGCCACGTGCCACGTATTTAAGTGCCACGTGCCACGTATTAAAGTGCCATGTGCCACGTATTTAAGTGCCATGTATTTAAGTACCACATATTTGAGTGCCACGTGCCATGTATTTAAGTGCCACGTGCCACGTATTTAAGTGCCACGTGCCACGTATTTACGTGCCACGTATTTACGTGCCACGTATTTACGTGCCACGTATTTACGTGCCACGTATTTACGTGCCACGTATTTACGTGCCACGTATTTCAGTTGCACGTATTTCAGTGCCACGTATTTCAGTCACGTTTAGGGTTAGGGTTAGGGGTAGGGTTAGGGTTAGGGTTTTCTTGTTTTTTCTTGTGTTTTCTTGTGTTTTCTTGTGTTTTTCTATAAAAACGCATGCGTCTAAAAAACGCATGCGTTTTACCGCGTTTACATGCGTTTTTCACACATGCGTTTTTTTAAAAAACGCATGCAGATAAAAACGCATGTGTGAAACCAGCCTTATACAGCCAATAGAGGGCGCCGTACAAGTGCATGAAATTAGGCTACGTTCACATTAGCGTTAAGCTAATGTGCGTCGGGTGTGCGTCGGCGACGCAGCGGCGACGCATGCGTCATGCGCCCCTATACTTAACATGGGGGACGCATGCGTTTTTTTTTGTTGCGTTGTGCGACACATGCGTCTTTTTTGCCGCAAGCGTCGGACCAAGAAAACGCAACAAGTTGCATTTTTCTTGCGTCCGATTTTCGTCAAAAACCGACGCATGCGTCGCAAAACGCAGCGTTTTTGCGTGCGTTTTGACGCATTTTTGCGTGCGTTGTGCGTTGCGTCGCCGACGCAACGGCGCACAACGCTAGTGTGAACGTAGCCTTACAGAGGTTATATAACCAATAGAGGGCGCCGTACAAGTGCATGAAATTAGGCTACGTTCACATTTGCGGTGTGCGCCGCAGCGTCGTCGCCGCAACGCACAACGCAAACAAAAACGCAGCAAAACGCATGCAAAACGCTGCGTTTTGCGGAAACGCAGTTGCGTTTTCAACAAAAAAAGCAGCGTTTTGCTCCGCATGCGTTTTTTGTGCAGTGAGTCATTCTTCATCCCACCCCCCAAAAAAAGTGTCTACACAATAGATAAGGACCACCAATGGCTAGAAGAGGGTTGGTGTTATGTAATTTGTGTATATATACCCTGGCAGAGATGAATTCCTCCCATTTTGCTGGTATTCATGATGGAGCGTCCCATGGACAGTATCTACATGGATATGGAGATGGAATTTGCCTTGGCTCATGCCTATGCTGTCGCCTGTTTTCATCAAAGGGAAAGGGAAAAACGGAGATGGAGTCGTCGCCGCTTTTGGATACACCCTATCGTGGAAGTCCGCGAGAGCCGTGGAGCATACCATAGCTTGTTTGGCGAACTGAATGACAACCTGGAAAAATATTATGAATATACCAGGATGTCTCGAGACAGCTTCCGCTATCTTCTGCGTCGGGTGGAAGGATCCATTAGCAGGCAGGACACGCAGCTCCGGAGAGCTATTTCCGCAGAGGAACGGCTGCTGGTGACTCTACGGTACGTAGCTGTTTGAATGACTGTGATATGTTCTTCCCTTTTTTTTCTTTTTTTTTTTTTTTTTTTTTATTTGGGTTTGGTATGGTCAATGTACTTTTATAAATTGCAATGTACTTTAATGTAATTTCTTGGCAGTTTCCTGGCTACCGGAGAGACCTTGAGATCCCTTCATTTTCAATTCCGGATTGGAGTCTCCACTCTTTCCGGAATTATTGCTGAGACATGCCGCGCTTTGTGGGATAATCTCCGGGAGGAATTTTTACCCGTCCCTACAAGCGAAATCTGGTTGGCCAACGCACAGAAATTTGACCAAGTGTGTTCGTTTCTAAACTGTATTGGCGCAGTGGATGGAAAGCACATTCAGATTACCAAGCCAGGGAAAAGTGGATCCCTTTTCTACAACTATAAAAAATACTGTTCCACTGTGCTCATGGCAATTGCCGGTGCGGACTGCCGTTTTCTCGCTGTGGACATTGGTGCGTTTGGCCGTGCAAATGACTCACGCACATTTAAGGAGTCGGATATGGGCCAAAAATTATATGGGAACAATTTTAATTTCCCACAGCCACGACCTCTTCCCCACACCGAAGGCCCTGCGATGCCCTTGGTTGTGGTTGGGGATGAGGCATTCCAAATGTCTGCCAACCTATTGAAACCCTACTCCAGTCGGGGCTTGGACCATACAAAAAGGGTTTTCAATTACAGACTGTCCAGGGCCAGAAGGACTGTGGAGTGCGCCTTTGGCATCCTTGTCTCCAAATGGCGGATATTAGGATCCGCCATTAATCTGAAAACTGAGACAGTGGATGAGGTGGTGAAGGCTTGTGTGGTTCTCCACAATTACATTATGGCCAAAGAGAGACTGAATGTGGAACTCGATGAACCAATAGCCAACCCATTGCCCGATTACCATGATCATCCTCTGAGGACAAGTGTGGAAAATTGCGCAGATGAGGGATCGTTTTGCGGCCTATTTTGTGTCAGATGTTTGCCGTGGGTCATGGCAAGATCAAATGGTGTAGTGTTAATGTTACTGTTGGACTGTATTCTGGTTTTAACTACACCAATAAATACCTCTACTGTGACTGTGCTAAAAATTCTACATTATGTGCAATAAATGTAATCCGTTTAGGTAGGTTTTGTTATGTCAAATTTGGCATCTACCTATGGTTCACAAATGTAATGTGCCTTATATAAAAAATTGGAAACCTTTGTTTTAAAAATGTTGTTGTTTAAAAAAAATATTTTCTAAGTTTTCTACCCTGCTTCAAAGACCAAATTTATACCATACCATATAAATGTTTGTCAGATCGCCGTGTATCGTTGTGTTTGACAGCAAAAGCAACGATACCAGCGATGTTTTTCAATGGTAACCATGGTAAATATTAAGAAGCCTAGTGCGGCGCTCATTAACCTAATATTTACCCTGGTTAGCAGTGTTAAAATGTAAATAAAAAAACAGTACATATAGTCATCTTTGCGTCCCCCGGCGTCCGCTTCCTGCACTGACTGAGCGCCGGCCGTAAAGTGAATGCACAGTACAGCGTTGATGTGACCGCTCTGCTGTTAGGGCCGTCACTCAGTCAGTGCAGGGAAGCTGACGCCGGGGGACGCGATTGTGAGTATATGTTTGTTTTTTTTTCCTTTAACACTGGTAACCAGGGTAAACATCGGAAGTGCGCCCTGCGCTTAGCAACCCGATGTTTACCATGGTTACCCGGGGACCTCGGCATCGTTGGTCGCTGGAGAGCTGTCACACAGACAGCTCTCCAGCGACCAAATAGCGATGCTGCAGTGATCTGCATCATTGTATGTTTCGCTGCAGCATTGTTAAGTGTGAAGGTACCTTTACGGTATGTGTCCACGTTCAGGATTGCATCAGGATTTGGTCAGGATTTTCCATCAGTATTTGTAAGCCAAAACCAGGAGTGTAACAATTAGAGGAAAAGTATAACAGAAACATATGCTCCACTTCTGTATTTATCACCCACGCCTGGTTTTGGCTACAAATATTGATTTAAAATCCTGACCAAATCCTGATGCAATCCTGAGCGTGGACACATACCCTTAGGGTACCGTCACACTAAGCGACGCTGCAGCGATAGCGACAGCAATGCCGATCGCTGCAGCGTCGCTGTGTGGTCGCTGGAGAGCTGTCACACAGACCGCTCTCCAGCGACCAACGATGCCGAGGTCCCCGGGTAACCAGGGTAAACATCGGGTTGCTAAGCGCAGGGCCGCGCTTAGTAACCCGATGTTTACCCTGGTTACCAGCGTAAAATATAAGTACATACTTACATGCGTCCCCCGGCGTCCGCTTCCTGTAATGACTGAGCGCCGGCAGTAGCAGGGCACAGCGGTGACGTCACCGCTGTGCTGTGCTTTCACTTTCAATTTGCGGCGCTCAGTCAGTGTGGGAAGCGGACGCCGGGGGAAGCATGTGAGTATGTACTGTTTTTTTTTTTTTACATTTTACGCTGGTAACCAGGGTAAACATCGGGTTACTAAGCGCGGCCCTGCGCTTAGTAACCCGATGTTTACCCTGGTTACCAGTGTAAAATATCGCTGGTATGGTTGCTTTTGCTGTCAAACACGGCGATACACGGCGACCTAGCGACCAAATAATGTGCAGACCTTCTAGCAGCGACCAGCAATTTCACAGCGGGATTCTGATCGCTGCTGCGTGTCAAATACAGCGATATCGCTCCCTAGGACGCTGCAACGTCACAGATCGCTGGCGACGTTGCTTAGTGTGACGGTACCTTTAGTGTTTGAAAACACCTCATACACTTTATTGTTTGTAAACACCTCATACAGCAATGAGAGACACACCAAAAAAGGCAACATAAAAATGGTAAAAATAGTGTCTGACATTGCATATATGAGGTGTTTGAAGCACAAAATGTGTAGACGGCGCACGGCGGGACTTGCCGAGAAGTATACTGGAAAATAAGAACAAATATTGTATTCAAAAAAATAATTTTTATTGGGGGGTAACAGAAAAAAAAGGGGAAAAAAACTTAGGGGGTATCAACATCCGCTACCAGCGGTGAATGGTATGTGTGTGTTTTTGAACGGGGACGGGGAGAGGAAGAGGAGGAGGAGGAACCATAGTCAAGGAGGCTGGAAGGCAGGTCCAAACCCCCCGCAGGGTATACTGGGGAAACCGGATCATCTGTAGGGGAGGGAGGAGGCAACACAAGCCTTTGGTATTTTCTTGGTTGGCCCTGGCTGCTCCTGCTGTGGCTAGAGCCACGGCGAGATGTTGGTGTCTGTACTGGAGCAGCCAGAACCTCACTTTGTGCCTCTGTGTGTCTCCTCTTTCGTTTGTGTTTTTTTCCTCCTTCGGCAGCTCCCCCAGAAACACTCCTACGGGAGGATGAGGGCCTGGCAGGAGCAGGAGTCGGCGGCACACTGGTATGGTGCCTGTGGTGGCGTCGCTCGGCACGTGGACCTCGGTGGGGTGGCTGGAGTGACTCTGCAGCAGTAGTCGGAGTCATGCTAGCCAGCGACGGTACTACGGGCAGTGTCGCTGACTGCACGACCCGAGCCTGCTGCAGAGCCCTCACGTAGGAATTGTTGCAGGACTGCATCACCGAAATCTGGAGTTCCGGCGTAAGGTTTTCCACCATGCCTTTAGCAATTGAACTTAAAAAATGTTTGGCCGGATTCGAGAGCTCGGCTTCCACATTTTCAAGGCGCTTTTCGATACTGTCCAGACGACTGTCCATTTTATCGTTAAACGCCTTGAAACAGTTCTGGAAAACCGTGCTCAAGTGCATAAATTCGGGCATGGCTGGCCTGTCCGAGGCACGCTGGCGCTGTCGGGAATTCCCGAACGAAGGTGCGCCAGAGGCCTCGGGCAGGGGAAAACCTGATGGCCCGGCTGCCGGTTCTCCAGATGGTGGTGCAAGCCTGCTGTCGCTGTGGGAGGGCTGTGACGGGTCAGATGGCGATTCATGAAGGTCCGCTCCTGCGGGGCGAGCTCGCTGGAGGGTGCTGCTGTGTGTCCTGTGAAAAGATAAGGAAAAAATTAGTCTTCAATTAATAACCTATCACATACGCCAACTCCTGTAAAAAAATTAACATTACATGACACAACAAAACATTACAATCCCCTGTCTCTCAGTCTGTGTGGCCTATAATAAATTGCTGATTGTTATCGTCAAATGACCATTAGGGCTCACGATAATGATCATGGACATACCGACGGCAGAAAATGACTGTTCATTCCCGCTGCCAAAGGCAATGAATACCCCTGTCATTGTTTTAAAAAATTTTTGGTCAAAAAAAACTTTCTTGATGCCGCCTATGTCGCAAAAATAGTATAAAATTTAAGGTCAAGAAAAATTTTTAAAAAAACCAAAAAAAAAAACCCTGACTTTGCTGATCTGATCGCAGGAATGGCCATGACGTTAGGATCATGTGATCGAGACGTCATCATTATTCCTGCGATCAGAACTACCCTGACTCAGAACGTAACCTGTCATGGACTACAAGGACTCACGCTTAACCAAAAAAATGATGGGCTATATACCATTCCACTAGGGAAAAAGGATGGCCAATATGCTACGCTGACTGCATGGATGGGCAATACACTATGTGCCTGGGAAATATACTATGTGGATACGTGGCTAGAACGTGTACTATGTGGCTGCGATATAGTGGCCTGGCAATATACTATGTGTATGCGCAATGTACGTGGCTGGGCAATGTACTATGTGGCTGTGCAATATTATGTGTCTGGGCAATGTACAATGTGGCTGTGCAATATGCTATGTGGATTAAATACTTACTGTCGGCGGGTAAGGACCGGTCTTAAGAACTGCAGTGCCCTGCTGTACTTGTATGGCACCGACTTGGCCGCAGCAGCACCACTCCGAGCTTGCTCCTCCGCAGCACGGATCCCCTTATTGAAACGGTCCTTCATGGATCGCCATCTGGTCCTCAACTTTTTAACTGTGAATTCAAACAAAAAAAAGGTTACATATTTAGCATTTTAAAAGGATAAAACAACCGTGTGCGATGCAAAGTTTAGGCGTTGATCGCATCACATACGGTTGTGTTTATCCTGGCAAGATAGGTCATAACAGCGTATCAGCATGGCGTATCAGCAATACTCACCAAAGTTGCCTTTGTCCTTCGCTGAGGCACTGTCAAAGCCATCCCACAGTGACTTTGCCACCTCTGCCCACAAACGCCTCGACACCACCTGGTCCATGTGCCGGGGGTCACGGCTGTCCCACAACGGGCCACGCTCCTGGATGCTGGAGATCAGTAGGGTCCACATCAATACTCTCCATGTGGTCCCGTTGTGAAACCTAGAAAAATTAGAAAACAAAAAGGTTACAAATATGCAAATATTAACAACCACCAGCACCTGGCATGATTTGTACCTTTGCCCTATCCTTGGACATTTGATGTATGTATATTTATGTTTTCAACACCTGTATTTTGGAATGTTTGTGTGCAGGGAGTTCAACTTTATGTAAAGCCCCCGTCTCACATAGCGAGATCGCTAGCGAGATCGCTGCTGAGTCACAAGTTTTGTGACGCAACAGCGACCTCAGTAGCGATCTCGCTATGTGTGACACGTACCAGCGATCAGGCCCCTGCTGTGAGATCGCTGGTCGTGTCGGAATGGCCTGGACCTTTTTTTGGTCGTTGAGGTCCCGCTGACATCGCTGAATCGGTGTGTGTGACACCGATCCAGCGATGTCTTCACTGGTAACCAGGGTAAACATCAGGTTACTAAGCGCAGGGCCGCGCTTAGTAACCCGATGTTTACCCTGGTTACCAGCGTAAATGTAAAAAAACAAACAGTACATACTCACCATCTGATGTCCGTCAGGTCCCTTGCCGTCTGCTTCCTGCTCTGACTGTCTGCAGCCGTACAGTGAGAGCACAGCACAGCAGTGACGTCACCGCTGCGCTCTGCTCTCACTGTACGGCGGCACTGTCAGAGAACAGGAAGCAGACGGCAAGGGACCTGACGGACATCAGATGGTGAGTATGTACTGTTTGTTTTTTTACATTTACGCTGGTAACCAGGGTAAACATTGGGTTACTAAGCGCGGCCCTGCACTTAGTAACCCGATGTTTACCCTGGTTACCCGGGTGCTGCAGGGGGACTTTGGCATCGTTGAAGACAGTTTCAACGATGCCGAAGTCGTTCCCCTGATCGTTGGTCGCTGGAGAGAGCTGTCTGTGTGACAGCTCCCCAGTGACCACACAACGACTTACCAACGATCACGGCCAGGTCGTATCGCTGGTCGTGATCGTTGGTAAATCGCTATGTGAGACGGGGCCTTTACCTTCCCCCAATACTTGCTGCCCTGAAAAGCTATAATGTAATTAAACTTAGTAAACATCCCTAGTGAAAACAGGATGCTCCTCAAATGTAATGTTCCTCACAGCAGGATGCTACTCAAAAAAAAAGATCCCAAAAAATATATACTCACTCGCCGGCCTGACGCAACACCTTGGCCCCGACCTCGCTGCTCCCGCTGACTGCCTTCCCCCTCCTCACTTGAAGAAGCCTGTAAAAATTGTATACAAAAATTATTGTCAATGGTACAAATAGCAGCGAATATTAAGCAACTGGACATAATTACTCACCGCACTCCCCCTCGCCGATTGCCTATGTTCACACTCTGACTCACTCGTCATTCTTGCAAGTTTGTTCTGCAATGAAAAAATGAGCAAAAAATCACATCCAAAGCTAACAATAAAATTGGCATAAAAAATTAAAACAAGCACAATTGACTGTTGACTGATAGATATGGGAATGCAAACTGAAAAAGCGACACCACAACGCCATACATTGCAAGAGAACACAATAGAAGAAACAATACAAGAATAGACACAAACAAAATTTTTTACAACAAAAGACACCAATGTCCAAATTTTTAAATATGAAAAAACTGTACAGGGAAAAAAAAGGCACAATGAAATAGCAAACTGCACGTCATACTTTACAATAGCAACAAGACATGATCCAAAACAACACCATCTGGTGACATCTACCACAGAAATACATCTGGAAAAGGAGAAAAATACCATTCTAGATAATAAGCAATAAACATTACGGGACAACCGCTGTTAAAAATACAGCAACCCAAAATATAAACCATAAAATAGAAAAGAAAACACATGAAATTTTACATAGAAAAATGGCCACACCAAAAAAAAAAAAAAAATTATACTACACACTTGGCAATGCAAACAGGCAAGGAAGGAGATATATGCCATACGGAAAACGACGTAAAACCATCAGAGATAACAAAAACAAAAAACAAAAAGGGAAAATACAATTGAAAATAGAATGGCATATAGCCGCACGGAACAATACACTACAAATGAAACATCATAAATGTAGCCCCCCCACCAGCAAGAAAAGACAACCAAGGAAAGAAAAAGAAAATGCCAACAGCATAATAAAACACAGCAAGACATGAGCCAAGAAAACGCCATACGGTTACCCCCAACAATAGAAACCAGAAAAAGACATGCACCAGAAATTTAACAATAAAAAATCTGCCAAAAAAAATACATTGAACAACCGCATGACACCAGAACAACCAAAAATCCATTAAAACCAATCCTAAACCAAGCAAGGCCGAAGACAAGAAACGCCAGCATATAACGCCAGAAGTACATCAAAACCAGATTAAAAAACACAATTTTTCACTAACAACCCACAGTGCCATAACCGTACAATATCACAGACCAAAAATCAAAAAATAAAACACATAATAAAAAATATTCAAGAGAAATATATACTTACAGGTTTGTAGCAGATTCTCCTCACAGTCTGGTCAGCACTGAATAGCCTTGTGAAAGACAATGCCAAACCCCTTTTTTATATATATAGTGCTTTTTTTAAGTGTCTAGACAAAGTCTAGACAATGTTTTGCATTTTTTATTGGAAAACGCATGCGTCGTACAACGCACCAAGACGCAAGTACTTGCGTCGTCTGCGTTGTCAATGCAAGTCAATGGGAAAAAAAGCGCATCGACGACGCAAACACGACGCAAACACGACGCATGCGTTTTTGAAAAAGTCTGCGCCGCCCAAAAAATGCAACATGTTGCGTTTGCCGCGCCCTGACAGGTGCGCCCTAACGCCGCATGCGGCGTACAACGCACCAAAACGCATGACAACGCATGTACATGCTGCGCCATGCGGCCCCAATGTTAAAGATAGGGCCGCACGACGCATGCGTTTTGTTGCGGCGACGACGCTGCGGCGCACAACGCAAATGTGAACGTAGCCTTAGCAGCGCTCCCTAGTGGTATTACTCGCCTCTGCTGCGTGTATATGTTCAGTGTTGTGTACAGCGCCCTCTATTGGTATCACACACTTGTGATGTGTATGTTCTGTGTTGTTAGCAGCGCTCCCTAGTGGTATTTCTCGCCTCTGCTGTGTATATGTTCAGTGTTGTATACAGCGCCCTCTATTGGTATCACACACTTGTGATGTGTATGTTCTGTGTTGTTAGCAGCGCTCCCTAGTGGTATTAGGCTACGTTCACATTTGCGTTGTGCGCCGCAGCGTCGTCGCCGCACCAAAACGCATGCGTCGTGCGGCCCTATCTTTAACATTGGGGCCGCATGGCGCCGCATGTACATGCGTTGTCATGCGTTTTGGTGCGTCGTACGCCGCATGCGGCGTTAGGGCGCACCTGTCAGGGCGCGGCAAACGCAACATGTTGCATTTTTTTTGCGGCGCCGACTTTTTAAAAAACGCATGCGTCGTGTTTGCGTCGCTTTTGCGTCGTCGATGCGCCTTTTTCCCATTGATTTGCATTGACAACGCAGACGACGCAAGTACTTGCGTCGTGGTGCGTTGTACGACGCATGCGTTTTCCAAAAAAATTGCAAAAATTGTCTAGACTTTGGGGGGGCGCATGCGGCGCAAAACGCTGCGTTTTTTGTTCATAACGCAACTGCGTTTTTGTTTGCGTTGTGCGTTGCGGCGCCGACGCTGCGGCGCACAACGCAAATGTGAACGTAGCCTTAGGCTACGTTCACATTTGCGGTCAGCGCCGCAGCGTCGGGCGCCGCAGCGGCGCCGCATGCGTCATGCGCCCCTATATTTAATATTGGGGCGCATGGACATGCGTTGTGCTGCGTTTTGCGCCGCATGGCCGCAAGCGTTGGACGCAAGAAACGCTTCAAGTTGCATTTTTTTTGCGTCCAACTTTCGGCCAAAAAGGACGCTTGCGGCGCAAAACGCAGCGTTTTAGCGTGCGTTTTGCCGCGTGTTTTGTTTGCGTTGTGCGCTGCGGCGCCGACGCTGCGGCGCACAACGCAAATCTAAAGGTAGCCTACTCGCCTCTGCTGCGTGTATATGTTCAGTGTTGTATACAGCGCCCTCTATTGGTATCACACGCTTGTGATGTGTATGTTCTTTGTTGTTAGCAGCGCTCCCTAGTGGTATTTCTCGCCTCTGCTGTGAATGTGTTCAGTGTTGTATACAGCGCCCTCTATTGGTATCACACACTTGTGATGTGTATGTTCTGTGTTGTTAGCAGCGCTCCCTAGTGGTACAGGTAGCCTTCTCGCCTCTGCTGCATGTATATGTTCAGTGTTGTATAGAGCGCCCTCTATTGGTATCACACGCTTGTGATGTGTATGTTCTTTGTTGTTAGCAGCGCTCCCTAGTGGTATTTCTCGCCTCTGCTGTGTGTATATGTTCAGTGTTGTATACAGCGCCCTCTATTGGTATCACACACTTGTGATGTGTATGTTCTGTGTTGTTAGCAGCGCTCCCTAGTGGTAAGGCTGAGGCTAAATCCAAGTCGGCTAAAGGACCTCTGCCCATGTGACCGGAAGGGGCGGCGCCTCTTCCTCCATAGAACAGACAGAGCACACACGAGGAAGCTGTGGATATCATGGCGGGATTTCGTGCAGGATTTGCCTCTTCCTCCATAGAGCAGAGCAGACAGGAGGAGGCTGTGGATGTCATGGCTGGATTTTGTGCAAGAATTGGGGTATTTTGGGGTCATTTTCCAAAGTCACAATAAGGTAAGTGGGAGTCTGCCTGGTGAGAATGGGGCGATGTTGCTTGCATGGGGCTGCCTGGTGAGAATGGGGTGATGTTGCTTGCATGGGGCTGCCTGGGGAGAATGGGGTGATGTTGCTTGCATGGGGCTGCCTGGGGAGAATGGGGTGATGTTGCTTGCATGGGGCTGCCTGGGGAGAATGGGGTGATGTTGCTTGCATGGGGCTGCTGGGGAGAATGGGGTGATGTTTCTTGCATGGGTCTGCCTGGGGAGAATGGGGTGATGCTTGCATGGGGCTGCATGTGCATGCTGGACGGGGAGGTCTGCCTGGGGAGAATGGGGTGATGTTGCTTGCATGGGGCTGCCTGGGGAGATGCTTGCATGGGGCTGCCTGGGGAGAATGGGGCGATGTTGCTTGCATGGGGCTGCCTGGGGAGAATGGGGCGATGTTGTTTGCATGGGACTGCGTGCTGGAGGGGCCTGCCTGGGGAAGGGTGACTGCATGCTGGGGGTCTCAGTGGGAAGGGGGTCATGTTCCTTGCTAGCGGTGCTGGGTGTCTGTTGGGAAGGGGGTCATGTTGCCTGCGTGGGGGATCTGCGTGCATGGGGGTCTACCTGCAGAATGGGGCTGATGTTACTCGCATGGGTCTGTGTGGTGTGGGGGGCTGATGTCACGTGCTGTGCAGGTCAGTGTGTGTGATGTCACTTGCGGTGGGGGGTGCAGGGAAGTATAGTGCTACGTGTGTGGGGGCGAACAGGGGAGGGGATGAATGATGATGGAGATCTGAGGGATTGATATTACTTGGCATGAGAATCTCTGCCTGGTGGTGAGGAGTCGGTCCTGTTAATATTATTAATATTATTGGGGACACATGCTGTCAGGTTGATGACTGACCTATGACCTCTGGGAGCGAAACAGCTTTACACCAATGTCTCCAGGTCCCAGGCTTTATCCTCCCCTCACACTCTGTGCTGGTCAGTATTAGCCCGGTGGCCACTGGTGTCAGCCACTACTTGTATCCAGTTTTCTGCATGATTTTTTTTTCTGTTTTATTCTAGGTATTCTGACTTTTCCCCATCCTGTGCCCCCCAGTGCAGTGACCTCCCTGCAGATGTCATTACATCACTGGACTTCTTTTCACCAAGTGGAATGGCGGTGCCCCCGCAATCCATGTCAGGACCCAAAGGGATGACACTGTGGGCGTCTGATAATGTCAGATAGATGAGTATAATTACTAAAAAAAAATCCGTTTCTCTCTCGGTCCGCTCTCCCTCTGCCTCTCGGTCCGCTCTCCCTCTGCCTCTTGGTCCGCTCTCCCTCTGCCTCTCGGTCCGCTCTCCCTCTGCCTCTCGGTCCGCTCTCCCTCTCGGTCCGCTCTGCCTCTGCCTCTCGGTCCGCTCTGCCTCTGCCTCTCGGTCCGCTCTGCCTCTGCCTCTCGGTCCGCTCTGCCTCTGCCTCTCGGTCCGCTCTGCCTCTGCCTCTCGGTCCGCTCTGCCTCTGCCTCTCGGTCCGCTCTGCCTCTCGGTCCGCTCTGCCTCTCTGCCTCTCGGTCCGCTCTGCCTCTCGGTCCGCTCTGCCTCTCTGCCTCTCGGTCCGCTCTGCCTCTCTGCCTCTCGGTCCGCTCTGCCTCTCTGCCTCTCGGTCCGCTCTGCCTCTCGGTCCGCTCTGCTTCTCGGTCCGCTCTGCCTCTCGGTCCGCTCTGCCTCTCTGTCCGCTCTGCCTCTCGGTCCGCTCTGCCTCTCTGCCTCTCGGTCCGCTCTGCCTCTCTGCCTCTCGGTCCGCTCTGCCTCTCGGTCCGCTCTGCCTCTCGGTCCGCTCTGCCTCTCGGTCCGCTCTGCCTCTCGGTCCGCTCTGCCTCTCGGTCCGCTCTGCCTCTCGGTCCGCTCTGCCTCTCGGTCCGCTCTGCCTCTCGGTCCGCTCTGCCTCTCTGCCTCTCGGTCCGCTCTGCCTCTCTGCCTCTCGGTCCGCTCTGCCTCTCGGTCCGCTCTGCCTCTCGGTCCGCTCTGCCTCTCGGTCCGCTCTGCCTCTCGGTCCGCTCTGCCTCTCGGTCCGCTCTGCCTCTCGGTCCGCTCTGCCTCTCTGCCTCTCGGTCCGCTCTGCCTCTCTGTCCGCTCTGCCTCTCTGTCCGCTCTGCCTCTCGGTCCGCTCTGCCTCTCGGTCCGCTCTGCCTCTCGGTCCGCTCTGCCTCTCGGTCCGCTCTGCCTCTCGGTCCGCTCTGCCTCTCGGTCCGCTCTGCCTCTCGGTCCGCTCTGCCTCTCGGTCCGCTCTGCCTCTCTGCCTCTCGGTCCGCTCTGCCTCTCGGTCCGCTCTGCCTCTCGGTCCGCTCTGCCTCTCTGCCTCTCGGTCCGCTCTGCCTCTCTGCCTCTCGGTCCGCTCTGCCTCTCTGCCTCTCGGTCCGCTCTGCCTCTCTGCCTCTCGGTCCGCTCTGCCTCTCGGTCCGCTCTGCCTCTCGGTCCGCTCTGCCTCTCGGTCCGCTCTGCCTCTCGGTCCGCTCTGCCTCTCGGTCCGCTCTGCCTCTCGGTCCGCTCTGCCTCTCGGTCCGCTCTGCCTCTCGGTCCGCTCTGCCTCTCGGTCCGCTCTGCCTCTCGGTACACTCTGCCTCTCGGTCCGCTCTGCCTCTCGGTCCGCTCTGCCTCTCGGTCCGCTCGGGCCTCTCTGCCTCTCGGTCCGCTCTGCCTCTCGGTCCGCTCTGCCTCTCTGCCTCTCGGTCCGCTCTGCCTCTCTGCCTCTCGGTCCGCTCTGCCTCTCTGCCTCTCGGTCCGCTCTGCCTCTCTGCCTCTCGGTCCGCTCTGCCTCTCTGCCTCTCGGTCCGCTCTGCCTCTCTGCCTCTCGGTCCGCTCTGCCTCTCTGCCTCTCGGTCCGCTCTGCCTCTCTGCCTCTCGGTCCGCTCTGCCTCTCTGCCTCTCGGTCCGCTCTGCCTCTCGGTCCGCTCTGCCTCTCGGTCCTCTCTGCCTCTCGGTCCGCTCTGCCTCTCTGCCTCTCGGTCCGCTCTGCCTCTCTGCCTCTCGGTCCGCTCTGTGTTGTGAAATTGGATTTTGGGCTCCCCCGGTGGCCACTGGTGGAATTGAACTTGTGTGCATCATCCTCTCTGTTCACCTGTTCCCATCAGGATGTGGGAGTCGCTATTTAACCTTGCTCCTCTGTCATTTCCATGCCGGTCAACATTGTAATCAGAAGCCTTTCTGTGCATGTTCCTGCTTCTAGACAACTCCCAGCTAAGTCTGACTTTTGTCCTTGTTTGTTTTTTGCATTTTGTTCCAGTTCACAGCTGCAGTTTCGTTTCTGTGTCTGGAAAGCTCTTGTGATCTGAAATTGCCACTCTGATGTTATGAGTTAATACTAGAGTCTTAAAGTAATTTCAGGATGGTGTTTTGATAGGGTTTTCAGCTGACCATGAAAGTGCCCTTTCTGTCTTCCTGCTATCTAGTAAGCGGACCTCGTTTTTGCTAAACCTATTTTCATACTACGTTTGTCATTTTCATCTAAAATCACCGCCAATATATGTGGGGGCCTCTGTCTGCCTTTCGGGGAAATTTCTCTAGAGGTGAGCCAGGACTGTATTTTCCTCTGCTAGGATTAGTTAGTCCTCCGGCTGGCGCTGAGCGTCTAGGGATAAAACGTAGGCACGCTACCCGGCTACTGTTAGTTGTGCGGCAGGTTTAGTTCATGGTCAGTTTTAGTTTCCATCCTTCCAAGAGCTAGTTCTTATGTATGCAGGGCTATGTTCTCTTGCCATTGAGAACCATAACAGCTCTGCCTCTCGGTCCGCTCTGCCTCTCTGTCCGCTCTGCCTCTCGGTCCTCTCTGCCTCTCGGTCCGCTCTGCCTCTCTGCCTCTCGGTCCGCTCTGCCTCTCTGCCTCTCGGTCCGCTCTGCCTCTCTGCCTCTCGGTCCGCTCTGCCTCTCGGTCCGCTCTCCCTCTGCCTCTCAGTCCGCTCTCCCTCTCGGTCCGCTCTCCCTCTGCCTCTCGGTCCGCTCTCCCTCTGCCTCTCGGTCCGCTCTCCCTCTGCCTCTCGGTCCGCTCTCCCTCTGCCTCTCGGTCCGCTCTCCCTCTGCCTCTCGGTCCGCTCTCCCTCTGCCTCTCGGTCCGCTCTCCCTCTGCCTCTCGGTCCGCTCTCCCTCTGCCTCTCGGTCCGCTCTCCCTCTGCCTCTCGGTCCGCTCTCCCTCTGCCTCTCGGTCCGCTCTCCCTCTGCCTCTCGGTCCGCTCTCCCTCTGCCTCTCGGTCCGCTCTCCCTCTGCCTCTCGGTCCGCTCTCCCTCTGCCTCTCGGTCCGCTCTGCCTCTCGGTCCGCTCTGCCTCTGCCTCTTGGTCCGCTCTGCCTCTGCCTCTCGGTCCGCTCTGCCTCTGCCTCTCGGTCCGCTCTGCCTCTGCCTCTCGGTCCGCTCTGCCTCTCGGTCCGCTCTGCCTCTCGGTCCGCTCTGCCTCTCGGTCCGCTCTGCCTCTCGGTCCGCTCTGCCTCTCGGTCCTCTCTGCCTCTCTGCCTCTCGGTCCGCTCTGCCTCTCTGCCTCTCGGTCCGCTCTGCCTCTCTGCCTCTCGGTCCGCTCTGCCTCTCGGTCCGCTCTGCCTCTCTGCCTCTCGGTCCTCTCTGCCTCTCGGTCCTCTCTGCCTCTCGGTCCTCTCTGCCTCTCGGTCCTCTCTGCCTCTCGGTCCTCTCTGCCTCTCGGTCCGCTCTGCCTCTCGGTCCGCTCTGCCTCTCGGTCCGCTCTGCCTCTCGGTCCGCTCTGCCTCTCGGTCCGCTCTGCCTCTCGGTCCGCTCTGCCTCTCGGTCCGCTCTGCCTCTCGGTCCGCTCTGCCTCTCGGTCCGCTCTGCCTCTCTGCCTCTCGGTCCGCTCTGCCTCTCTGCCTCTCGGTCCGCTCTGCCTCTCTGCCTCTCGGTCCGCTCTGCCTCTCTGCCTCTCGGTCCGCTCTGCCTCTCTGCCTCTCGGTCCGCTCTGCCTCTCTGCCTCTCGGTCCGCTCTGCCTCTCTGCCTCTCGGTCCGCTCTGCCTCTCTGCCTCTCGGTCCGCTCTGCCTCTCTGCCTCTCGGTCCGCTCTGCCTCTCTGCCTCTCGGTCCGCTCTGCCTCTCTGCCTCTCGGTCCGCTCTGCCTCTCTGCCTCTCGGTCCGCTCTGCCTCTCTGCCTCTCGGTCCGCTCTGCCTCTCTGCCTCTCGGTCCGCTCTGCCTCTCGGTCCGCTCTGCCTCTCGGTCCGCTCTGCCTCTCTGCCTCTCGGTCCGCTCTGCCTCTCGGTCCGCTCTGCCTCTCTGCCTCTCGGTCCGCTCTGCCTCTCGGTCCGCTCTGCCTCTCGGTCCGCTCTGCCTCTCGGTCCGCTCTGCCTCTCGGTCCGCTCTGCCTCTCGGTCCGCTCTGCCTCTCGGTCCGCTCTGCCTCTCGGTCCGCTCTGCCTCTCGGTCCGCTCTGCCTCTCGGTCCGCTCTGCCTCTCGGTCCGCTCTGCCTCTCGGTCCGCTCTGCCTCTCGGTCCGCTCTGCCTCTCTGCCTCTCGGTCCGCTCTGCCTCTCGGTCCGCTCTGCCTCTCGGTCCGCTCTGCCTCTCGGTCCGCTCTGCCTCTCGGTCCGCTCTGCCTCTCGGTCCGCTCTGCCTCTCGGTCCGCTCTGCCTCTCGGTCCGCTCTGCCGCTCTGCCTCTCGGTCCGCTCTGCCTCTCGGTCCGCTCTGCCTCTCGGTCCGCTCTGCCTCTCGGTCCGCTCTGCCTCTCGGTCCGCTCTGCCTCTCGGTCCGCTCTGCCTCTCGGTCCGCTCTGCCTCTCTGCCCGCTCTGCCTCTCTGCCTCTCGGTCCGCTCTGCCTCTCTGCCTCTCGGTCCGCTCTGCCTCTCGGTCCGCTCTGCCTCTCGGTCCGCTCTGCCTCTCGGTCCGCTCTGCCTCTCGGTCCGCTCTGCCTCTCGGTCCGCTCTGCCTCTCGGTCCGCTCTGCCTCTCGGTCCGCTCTGCCTCTCGGTCCGCTCTGCCTCTCGGTCCGCTCTGCCTCTCGGTCCGCTCTGCCTCTCGGTCCGCTCTGCCTCTCGGTCCGCTCTGCCTCTCGGTCCGCTCTGCCTCTCGGTCCGCTCTGCCTCTCGGTCCGCTCTGCCTCTCTGCCCGCTCTGCCTCTCTGCCCGCTCTGCCTCTCTGCCTCTCGGTCCGCTCTGCCTCTCTGCCTCTCGGTCCGCTCTGCCTCTCGGTCCGCTCTGCCTCTCTGCCTCTCGGTCCGCTCTGCCTCTCGGTCCTCTCTGCCTCTCGGTCCGCTCTGCCTCTCGGTCCGCTCTGCCTCTCGGTCCGCTCTGCCTCTCGGTCCGCTCTGCCTCTCGGTCCGCTCTGCCTCTCGGTCCGCTCTGCCTCTCGGTCCGCTCTGCCTCTCGGTCCGCTCTGCCTCTCGGTCCGCTCTGCCTCTCGGTCCGCTCTGCCTCTCGGTCCGCTCTGCCTCTCGGTCCGCTCTGCCTCTCGGTCCGCTCTGCCTCTCGGTCCGCTCTGCCTCTCGGTCCGCTCTGCCTCTCGGTCCGCTCTGCCTCTCGGTCCGCTCTGCCTCTCTGCCTCTCGGTCCGCTCTGCCTCTCTGCCTCTCGGTCCGCTCTGCCTCTCGGTCCGCTCTGCCTCTCTGCCTCTCAGTCCGCTCTGCCTCTCGGTCCGCTCTGCCTCTCGGTCCTCTCTGCCTCTCGGTCCGCTCTGCCTCTCGGTCCGCTCTGCCTCTCGGTCCGCTCTGCCTCTCGGTCCGCTCTGCCTCTCGGTCCGCTCTGCCTCTCGGTCCGCTCTGCCTCTCGGTCCGCTCTGCCTCTCGGTCCGCTCTGCCTCTCGGTCCGCTCTGCCTCTCGGTCCGCTCTGCCTCTCGGTCCGCTCTGCCTCTCGGTCCGCTCTGCCTCTCGGTCCGCTCTGCCTCTCGGTCCGCTCTGCCTCTCGGTCCGCTCTGCCTCTCGGTCCGCTCTGCCTCTCGGTCCGCTCTGCCTCTCGGTCCGCTCTGCCTCTCGGTCCGCTCTGCCTCTCGGTCCGCTCTGCCTCTCGGTCCGCTCTGCCTCTCGGTCCGCTCTGCCTCTCTGCCTCTCTGTCCGCTCTGCCTCTCGGTCCGCTCTGCCTCTCGGTCCGCTCTGCCTCTCGGTCCGCTCTGCCTCTCTGCCCCCTCTGCCTCTCTGCCTCTCGGTCCCCTCTGCCTCTCTGCCTCTCGGTCCGCTCTGCCTCTCGGTCCGCTCTGCCTCTCGGTCCGCTCTGCCTCTCGGTCCGCTCTGCCTCTCGGTCCGCTCTGCCTCTCGGTCCGCTCTGCCTCTCGGTCCGCTCTGCCTCTCTGCCTCTCGGTCCGCTCTGCCTCTCGGTCCGCTCTGCCTCTCGGTCCGCTCTGCCTCTCGGTCCGCTCTGCCTCTCGGTCCGCTCTGCCTCTCGGTCCGCTCTGCCTCTCGGTCCGCTCTGCCTCTCGGTCCGCTCTGCCTCTCGGTCCGCTCTGCCTCTCGGTCCGCTCTGCCTCTCGGTCCGCTCTGCCGCTCTGCCTCTCGGTCCGCTCTGCCGCTCTGCCTCTCGGTCCGCTCTGCCTCTCGGTCCGCTCTGCCTCTCTGCCTCTCGGTCCGCTCTGCCTCTCTGCCTCTCGGTCCGCTCTGCCTCTCTGCCTCTCGGTCCGCTCTGCCTCTCTGCCTCTCGGTCCTCTCTGCCTCTCGGTCTGCTCTGCCTCTCTGCCTCTCGGTCCGCTCTGCCTCTCTGCCTCTCGGTCCGCTCTGCCTCTCGGTCCGCTCTGCCTCTCGGTCCGCTCTGCCTCTCGGTCCGCTCTGCCTCTCGGTCCGCTCTGCCTCTCGGTCCGCTCTGCCTCTCTGCCTCTCGGTCCGCTCTGCCTCTCTGCCTCTCGGTCCGCTCTGCCTCTCTGCCTCTCGGTCCGCTCTGCCTCTCGGTCCGCTCTGCCTCTCGGTCCGCTCTGCCTCTCGGTCCGCTCTGCCTCTCTGCCTCTCGGTCCGCTCTGCCTCTCGGTCCGCTCTGCCTCTCGGTCCGCTCTGCCTCTCGGTCCGCTCTGCCTCTCGGTCCGCTCTGCCTCTCGGTCCGCTCTGCCTCTCGGTCCGCTCTGCCTCTCGGTCCGCTCTGCCTCTCGGTCCGCTCTGCCTCTCTGCCTCTCGGTCCGCTCTGCCTCTCTGCCTCTCGGTCCGCTCTGCCTCTCGGTCCGCTCTGCCTCTCGGTCCGCTCTGCCTCTCGGTCCGCTCTGCCTCTCGGTCCGCTCTGCCTCTCTGCCTCTCGGTCCGCTCTGCCTCTCTGCCTCTCGGTCCGCTCTGCCTCTCTGCCTCTCGGTCCTCTCTGCCTCTCGGTCCGCTCTGCCCCTCTGCCTCTCGGTCCGCTCTGCCTCTCTGCCTCTCGGTCCGCTCTGCCTCTCGGTCCGCTCTGCCTCTCTGCCTCTCGGTCCGCTCTGCCTCTCTGCCTCTCGGTCCGCTCTGCCTCTCGGTCCGCTCTGCCTCTCTGCCTCTCGGTCCGCTCTGCCTCTCTGCCTCTCGGTCCGCTCTGCCTCTCGGTCCGCTCTGCCTCTCGGTCCGCTCTGCCTCTCTGCCTCTCGGTCCGCTCTGCCTCTCTGCCTCTCGGTCCGCTCTGGCTCTCTGCCTCTCGGTCCGCTCTGCCTCCGTCTTTGTGTTAAAGGGAACCTGTCACCCCCAAAATCGATGGTGAGGTAAGCCCACCAGCGTCAGGGGCTTATCTACAGCATTCTGTAATGCTGTAGTTAAGCCTCCAATGTATCCTAAAAGATGAGAAAAAGAGGTTATATTATACTCACGCGGGCGGTCCGATCCAAGTCGCGGTCCGGTCCTGGGCCTCCCATCTTGCTAGGATGACTTCCTCTTCTTGTCTTCACGCTGCGGTGCGCAGGCGCCGGGAAAGGTCAGAGAGGCCTGGGGCCTGCACACTGCAGTACTTTGTGCTGGAGCCGCAGCGTGAAGACACGAAGAGGACGTCATCTGATGAAGATAGGAGGCTCCGGACCGCGATGCCCATCGGACAGGACCGGGACTGTCCCTGGGTGAGTATAATATAACCTCTTTTTCTCATTTTTTAGGATACATCAGGGGCTTATCTACAGCATTACAGAATGCATTACAGAATGCTGTAGATAAGCCCCTGATGCCGGTGGGCTTAGCTCGCCCTCAATTTTGGGGGTGACAGGTTGCCTTTAAGCACCACAATACAATTTTTGCAGCTAAAGCACAGGGGACTTTGGTACAAAATGTGTTTCGTTTTTGTCATTAATCTGTCTTTAATGTTTAATTCATTGTTTTGATTTCTAAAACTCTTTATTATTGATTTGTATGTATGCATACTTATATAATTTCTCTTTTCTCTGACGCCCATGACGGCACCACGGAGAGAGGGGATCCGCCCACCAAGGACAGGAAACCTACAGATAAAAAGGCGGTACCTCTCTCCTGCATCAGTTGGTTTCCTGTCCTTGATGGGAGACCTACAGATTCACCTCCGTGGTGTCGTCAAGAGAGATTCTTCGTGGTCAATGCCGGGGCCAATCAGCTCGATTCAGGCAGCGGGGGCCCCCCTGCCTCGGCTGGTGTGGTGACCCGAAGCGCCACCGCTGGGGCTGGCAGGCCTTTAGGGTGCGCGAAGAGAGGTGGCTGGACCATGGCCACCTCTCTAGGTAAGACTCACCGGCAGCAGCATGATCCAAGGGGAGTCCCTCTGTGGATAAGGAGCCTACATCCTGCTCCTCCGGCGTAAGACTGCGGGCTGTAGCTCCCGGGGGTTCCGGGAAGCCAGCAACAAGGTACGGTGATGCGCGGCGCCATCTTGGATTCCGCTGCGCACGCGCGAGATTCCCCGGGATTATGACAGAGGGGTCTCTGCGCACGCGCGGCTGGCTGTGGCACCGCTCGTGCCGGGATTCCCGTCGGCGCGCGGGCAGAAGGGCCGCGCAGGCGCGCGGAATACAGCGCTGTGCTGCCGCGGTGGCACGCTACACGCGGCGATCGGCGCAGGCGCGAGATTCTGCGCGATCTCGGCGGAACTGCGCATGCGCGGGGAGAAAAAAAGAAAAAAAAAAAATGGCGCCTTCCACTACTACTTAATGAGCACAAACATGGGGGCAAGCGCTTCCTATGGAATCCGACCAGCGTTCACCAGCAATGAGCGACGTCGAGCAGGCATCTCCCCTGTCCAGGGCATCTCCACCGGCGCCGCCACAGCAGCAGCAGCAGAGGCAGCGTCCCCAGAAAGGGCACCAGGATACCGGTAAAGGACGTTCTGGATCACTGCGCAGCAAGGACTCCAGCACAGCATCCGGCCCTAAGGATAGACCGACATTGGATCACTCCCAACCGGTATTTATGGGTCCATAAGGTGGTAAGTGATCTACGTGAATGTTAGTGATAGTGAGGGCCTATTTTTTGTGCTTCCTTACTATAGGGGAAGAAATGCACAGGCAAGTCTAAGCATAAGATTTGTGCTCTGTGTAGGGAAGATCTTCCATCTTCGTGGGAAAAGAGGCTTTGCAGTGTATGTATCCAACAGACAGTGTCAGAGGGCCTCCCCGGGTTCGCAGCGGACCTTAAAAACCTGATCAAAGTTCAGGTAGAAGAGACCTTCAAGTCCCTTAAAGGAGGGAAAAAGCGGAGGAAGACCAAGCACAGATCCCCGTCTCCTGAGTCCGGTGATTCAGGGGAGGATATGGATTCAGACTCCTCCACCTCTTCTTCCTCCTCGGCATCATCATCATCATCCTCGACCTCCTCTGGGAGGCGTAGTTGCTTTCCCTTAGAGGAAACAGACAGTCTGGTTAAGGCTGTCAGAAGCACTATGGGGTTGGCAGACTCTCACCCCAAAAAATCTGTGCAGGACATAATGTTTGGGGGGCTTGACCAAAAAAAAGAGAAGGGCCTTCCCCCTTAATGAAAAAATCCAGGCTTTAATTAAGAAAGAATGGAAAAAACCCGTAAGAAAGACACTACTCACACCAAAAAGGAAATACCCATTCGATGATCAATCTTGCTCCTTTTGGGATAAAGCACCTAAGCTAGATGTGGCCATCGCTAAGGCATCCAAGAAATATGCCCTCCCATTCGAAGATATGGGGGTCTTGAAAGACCCTATGGACAAAAAGGCAGATGCCTTCCTCCGAGGCTCATGGGAGGCAGCTGGTGGAGGCCTTAAACCAGCAGTCGCGGCAGCATGTACATCCCGCTCCCTGATGATATGGTTAGACCAGTTAGAAAGCCAACTCAAAAACAAATCATCTCGTGACTCTATTCTAAATACCTTACCAGTTATGCGTGGAGCGGCTGCCTTCTTAGCGGATGCTTCAGCCGACTCAATCAAATTGTCAGCAAGGGCGGCGGTTTTTTCTAATGCCGCTAGACGAGCCCTTTGGCTTAAATGTTGGCCGGGAGATCTCCAAACAAAGTCTAGATTATGCACCATCCCCTGTGAAGGGGAATTCCTATTCGGGCCCACTCTAGATGATATCTTGGAGAAAGCTGGGGATAAAAAGAAATCCTTTCCCGCCCTGAGTTTCCCTTCATACAGGAGGCCCTTTCGGAGCAAGAGGTTCTTCCGAAGGAAACCGGGGAAAAATCAAGATAAATGGGAAGATAAGCGAAACAAGACCAAGGGGTTCATATTCAATAGGAACCCCAACGACAACAAAAAGCCTGCCCAATGAAAGCTTGCCCCAGGTGGGGGGAAGGTTGTCCCTCTTCCTCTTGGCCTGGGAGAAAATTACCAGCAGTCCTTGGGTGTTGAGTATAATAAAGTCAGGACTGAAGCTGAGGTTCCAAAAAACCCCTCGCCCCTTCTTTATGACAACATCGCTAAGGTCTTCGGAGGAAGAATAGCTAGCGTTGGAAAGAGAAGTCATGGGACTAGTAAACAAAGGGGTTCTTACGGAAGTTCCCCTTCAAGAAAGAGGACAAGGATTTTACTCTCATCTGTTCTTGAGAAAGAAACCGGACGGTTCTTTCAGGACAATTATAAATCTGAGAAATCTGAACAAATTTCTGGAGATTCAGTCCTTCAAAATGGAAACAATAAAAACCTCAATAAAAATGTTGTTCCCATCGTGTTTCATGGTAGTCCTGGATCTAAAGGACGCCTATTATCACGTCCCCATCCACAAAGATCACCAAAAATACCTCAAGATAGGCATCTACATTGGGGGGGTGTTATGCCACTTTCAGTTTCTAGCCCTTCCCTTCGGGCTGGCTATAGCACCACGAATCTTTACAAAATTAGTGGCGGAGGTAATGGCTCACCTGAGGGAGCAAGATACCCTGATAGTGCCATACCTCGACGATTTTTTGAGAGTCGGTTCCTCTCCGCAACATTGCGAGGAACAGCTAAAGACAATCAGACATTCACTAGAAAATCTGGGCTGGTTAGTGAACTTAAAAAAATCCAGGTTATCACCATGTCAAATCCAGGAGTACCTGGGTCTTACGCTGGACTCTTTAAAACAAGAATGCCGTCTCCCAGAGGGGAAAATTCGGAACATCATAAATCTAGTATCCAAAAGGCGAGACACCCCCTACATAACTCTCCGTCAAGCTATGTCCCTCCTGGGGTCCATGACGGCCTGCATCCCGGCAGTCCAATGGGCTCAGCTACACTCAAGGGAGCTTCAATGGCAAATCTTGTCAGAAGAAGTCTCTAAAAGGAAATTTAGAAGGTCGGCTCAACTTGTCTCCAAGCACAATTCAGTCTCTGAATTGGTGGACATCGCTAGACAATCTTTCTCAAGGAATCCCATGGGTAACCCCAGTCTCACAGATAGTGACAACGGATGCGAGTCCCAGCGGGTGGGGTGCACACCTGAACGACCTGTTAGCCCAGGGAGCCTGGCCACCTCATCTGATGAGGGTGTCCTCCAATATGAAGGAACTGCTGGCGGTCAAGTATGCACTATTAGAGTTCCTGGGTCCCCTTCGGTCTCACCATGTCAGAGTAATGTCGGACAACAAGGTGGTGATAGCGTACCTAAATCACCAGGGAGGTACCCACTCTCAGAGTCTGATGGAGATAACGAAATCGATCTTCCACATAGCCGAAACCAACCTCCAATCACTATCAGGCCTTCATATAAAAGGGGTGGACAACTACAGGGCAGATTATCTAAGTCGCTCTCGCTTGAAACAGGGAGAATGGGAACTGAATCAGTCAGTGTTCTCTCAGATCTCAGGAAAATGGGGCAAACCGAATATAGACCTTTTCGCAAACCATCTAAACAAAAAAGTGAACTCCTTTTGCTCAATAACACCTTGGGGGAACCCGGTATCTCTGGATGCGTTCCTGATCCCCTGGAACCAGCCACTAGCGTATGCCTTTCCCCCTGTTGCTCTGATTCCAGCAGTGCTGAGGAAGATTCGGGAGGACGGGGCCCACATAATCTTAATAGCCCCGTTCTGGCCGAAGAGGCCTTGGTTTTCCTGGATGATGAGAATGTCCATCTCCGATCCATGGGTACTGCCGGATCTCCCGAACCTCCTCTCCCAAGGCCCAGTTCATCATCCACGGGTGGAGAATTTGCACTTGACAGCTTGGCATTTGAAAGGGAGTTACTAGAAAACAGGGGGTTTTCTCCGGGGCTGGTATCTACACTGCTCAAAAGTAAGAAGCCTGTTACAACCAAGCAGTACGGGAAAGTATGGAAAAAATTTCTTTCATCTTCTGGTGTCAAAATGGGGGAGGGTGTCCCCCTTAAAGCCATACTTGAGTTTCTGCAGAAAGGGTTAGAACTGGGTCTGGCCACAAATACCCTAAAAGTACATGTAGCGGCTCTAGGAGCCTTATTCAACTATGATTTAGCAGGGAATCGGTGGGTTGCCAGATTCATCAGAGCAGCCGGTAGATCAAGACCTCTACCTGTGAAGGTTACCCCTAAGTGGGATCTAAATTTAGTGCTTAAAGCATTATCTAAACCTCCCTTTGAACCCTTAGCGGAAGCTCCTATCAAAATCTTATCCCTTAAAACTTCCTTGCTCGTGGCGCTCACTTCCGCACGTAGAGTCAGTGATATCCAGGCCCTATCCGCTAACCCCCCTTTCACACAAATCCTTGATGATAGGGTCATCCTAAAAATTGACCCAGCATATCTTCCAAAGGTGGCATCCCGTTTCCATAGGACGCAAGAAATATCTCTGCCCTCCTTCTGTCCTAATCCCAAAAACAAAGAGGAAGAGGCATTACATACATTAGATGTGAGGAGATGCCTGATGCATTACATAGAAGCCACTAGGGAGAGTAGGGAGGATACCTCTCTCTTTGTGTGTTTCCAGGGTCCCCGGAAGGGGAAGAAAGCATCTAAGGGCACCCTGGCAAGATGGATTACAGAAGCCATCAGCCTGTCATACTCAGCGAGTGGCGTACCCGTTCCGGGAAATATCAAGGCACACTCAACAAGAGCAGTGGCAACCTCTTGGGCGGAGAAGGCCGGAGCTTCTATCGAGCAGATATGTAAAGCTGCTACCTGGTCTTCACCGTCCACTTTCTATAGGCACTATAGATTGGACCTTTCCTCTTCTTCGGACCTTACTTTTGGTAAAAGGGTTCTAGAAGCGGTGGTCCCTCCCTAATGTACAAATCTCTGCAATTCTCTCCGTGGTGCCGTCATGGGCGTCAGAGAAAATAGTAGTTACTCACCGATAACGGTGTTTCTCTGAGCCCATGACGGCACCCGTACATTCCCTCCCTTTCACTTCTTGGGTGTGCACAGAAATATAGTGCCTTATGTTAATAGTGTAAATAATCACGCGGTATCTCAACTAAGTAATGTTAAATTAATAATAATAATAAAGTCTCCGTTCATAGTCTCCCATCGTTCTCTAGTAAACAACTGATGCAGGAGAGAGGTACCGCCTTTTTATCTGTAGGTTTCCTGTCCTTGGTGGGCGGATCCCCTCTCTCCGTGGTGCCGTCATGGGCTCAGAGAAACACCGTTATCGGTGAGTAACTACTATTTTTTATTTCTAACTATTCGTCTTGTAATAAACTTGTTTGACAGCTATGAGTTGAAATTTCATTTCCTTGCGGATTTACATTCTATGGGATAATGGGGAAGAGACAAAAGGTCGGGGGTGCAGTAGCTCTGGTGGTGGTGAGGCGGCAGAATGGTTATTGCAGGCTGTAGGCTTTCCTGAAGAGATGGGTTTTCAGGTTCCGTCTGAAGGATCCAAGGGTGGTGGATAATCGGACGTGTTGAGGCGTGGAATTCGAGAGGATGAGGGATATTGGGGAGAAATCTTGGAGGCGGTTGTGTGAGGAATGAATAAGTGTGGTGGAGAGTAGGAGGTCTTGGGAGGATCGAAGATTACGTGAGGGAAGATATTGGGAGATTAGTTCAGAGATATAGGGAGGGGACAGATTGTGGAAGGCTTTGTAGATCAGTGTTAGTAGTTTGAACTGGATTCGTTGTGGAATTGGGAGCCAGTGGAGGGATTTGCGTAGGGGAGAAACGGGAGTAGCGAGGAGAGGTGGATTAGCCGGGCAGCAGAGTTGAGGACAGACTGGAGTGGTGCAAGAGAGTTAGCGGGGAGGCCACAGAGGAGGATGTTGCAGTAGTCGAGGCGAGAGATGATGAGGGCATATTTTGGTAGATTGAGGGCAGAGGAAGGGACGGATTATGGCAATATGTTTGAGTTGGAGGCGACAGGAGGTGGCAAGATTTTGGACGTGCGTTTTGATGGACAGGGCAGAGTCGAGAGTTACCGCGAGGCAGCTTATTTCAGGTGTGGGAGAGCGCGTGATGCCGCTTACCATAATAGCTAGATCAGGTAGGGGGGATACGCGAGATGGAGGAAAGATGATGAGTTCGGTTTTGTCTACATTGAGTTTTAGGAAGCGAGAGGTGAAGGAGGATATGGCTGCTAGACACTGCGGGATTCTGGACAGCAGAGAGGTGACATCTGGGCGAGAGAGGTAGATCTGAGTGTCATCGGCATACAGGTGATACTGGAAGCCATGGGACTTTGAGTTGTCCTAGGCCAAGGGTATAGATGGAAAAAAGTAGGGGCCCCAGGACAGAGCCTTGAGGGACTCCAACAGAGAGAGGGTGGAATGAGCCAATACAGTCTGCTGTGCCTGCGCAACGACCGCAGAGTTGCCCAGATCTTCCCTACTGATTACCGGGTGGCCACCCTGCTGGATCCCTGCTGCAAAGACAAAGTAACATTATTTGTTCCGTCACTGGAGCGGGATGGCAAAATGTGTGAATACAAGCACATGCTGGTAGAGGCACTACTGACGGCATTCCCACCTGACAGAAGAAACACAAGGCAGAGGAGGAGGAAGTCGCCAACGCAGCTGTGGCACCACCTCAGAAGGGAGGGTTAACATGGCTAAAATGTGAAAAAAATGAATCAGCATGCCACAGCATCCTGCACCACCATCTGATACGGTCTATACAACCAGGTGCCAGCGTTATAACAACATGGTGGAAGAGTACATGTCAATGTCCACACGTCTGCATGTACTAAGTGATGGGTCTGCCCATTTAACTTCTTGGTTTACAAACTGGACACATGGCCTAGGCTTGTACTTTTTGACGTGGAAGTGCCGGCATGCCCCGTGGCAAGTGTAATGTTGGAACATGTGTTTATCACAGCAGGGGATATCACACATGGGCGCATCCACCTGTCCAAAGCCAACGTGGGCACTCTCACATTCATTAAAAGAAACCAGGAGTGGAGTCCACAGGACTTGTCTTTGCCTTTGGCAAACCAGACAAATGTACCATCTGCACCCAGACATTGTTATATTTTATTTGCCATTTGTTTTATTTTGGGGCATTACCAAAAAGGAAGAGAAATAAAATCCACAAAAATAATGTTGGATACCATCAGGCCTGCCTCTTCCACCTACACTGCAATGTCCACCTACTGCTAGTCCACCTCCACCACCTCCTCCTCCACTAGGACATCCGACTACTGTATCTACATTGTTCTTTTTTATTTTATACTATGTTCTTTTAAATGCTGTCCCTAAAAAAAAAAAATTAATAAACCCTCCAAAAAACTGTTGGATACCTCATCCCCTGCCTCTTCCACCTTCATCGCCACATTCGCCTCAAGCTCATCCACCTACTACACCTCCTCCTACATTTGGACCTATGCCTCTTTTTTCAAGATTATTATTACTTTTTATTCTCTGTTGTTTTAAGTGATCTTACTATCCACATTTGTTTTCAGGGCTATTGTCCGGCTTTCCCCCTTTTTGTTCTATTTTTCACCTTTACCGCTTACTACCCCCATTTTACAGCACGAAAGTTCGAGACCACATTGGCTGTGAGCTGGTCTCATTATGCTGGGAAGGGCCCAATAAACATTTACCTTTTCAGCCTATTAATCAGTGAACAGCTGTCTGCTTTTTCTTAGCTGGTTATTAAAAAATGGGTGGACTCACCCAAAAAATTGGGGCCCCTCCATTTTTAATAACCAGCTAAGGCAAAACAGACAGCTAAGGGCTAATATTAAAAAGCTGTGAAGGTCCATGGATATTGGCCCCTACCAACACTAATAAGACTAGCCCTCAGCTGCACGAGAAATGGAGCATCTATTAGAAGCGCTAATTCTTGAGCATCGACTCAGCTCTTCCTGATTGCATGTGTGCAGTGGCAATTGGGGTAATCTATACAGCTCTGGCCAAAATTAAGAACCCACCACATCAAAACCCTGCCATGGGCAGCCCATTCTCCAGACCTGAACCCCATTGGAAAACTTGGAATGTAATCAAGAGGATGATGGATAGTCACAAGCCATCAAACAAAGAAGAACTGCTTACATTTTTGCGCCAGCAGCAGTGTGAAACACTGCTGGAAAGCATGCCAAGATGCATGTAAGCTGTGATTAAAAATTATGGTTATTACACAAAATATTAATTTCTGAATAGTGATGGGCGAGCACTAAAATGCGCGGTTTCTCGGGTCGAGCAAATTGGAATACTCGGGTACTCGGCCAGAACAGCAAACCCAATATAAGTCTACGGGAGACCCGAGTATTTTTACTGCGATCCCCCCGGGGGTCCTTTTAATTTCTAAAAACATTTGAAAATGATGGAAACACTGCTCAAAAGACACAGGCACATCATGGGGATCGCCCCTGGAAGAATTCCTGACTCCTAGTTCACAGCCTTAATCATTTTTTTCCAAGATTCATGCCATTTTTCCCGGTGCCACAAAAAACACATTAAAACGAAACCAAAACGGGTTTTGCTGCGAAATATGCCTTTGTAGGTTAATCACTTGCCTGTAAGGCCAAATATTTAACCCCAGACCGAAAATTTCCTCTCCCTCTTAGGCTTAGTTCAGACGCAGCGTTTTTGAAGCGTTTTTCAACTTTAAGGGTAAGTCTCCACGTTCAGGATTGCATCAGGATTTGGTCAGGATTTTCCATCAGTTTTTGTAAGCCAAAACCAGGAGTGGAACAATCAGAGGAAAAGTATAATAGAAACATATGCACCACTTCTGTATTCATCACCCACTCCTGGTTTTGGCTTACAAAAACTGATGGAAAATCCTGACCAAATCCTGATGCAATCCTGAACGTGGAGACTTACCCTAACATTGCTTTCAACCACTACAAATGCATTCACTGGGAAATGTCAAAAATACTTTTCAAAATTTATTTTACAATTGCAAGGTAAGGATGCATTCCAACTAGCGCTGGGGTCCGCCAGGAGGGGATCCGTAATGGATCTGACCTCCTGGTGACCCCAGCTAAGGCTGGTGGAATCCCGCCATTCCTGCAGCCTTAGCTGGAGTTACCAGGAGGTCAGATCCATTATGGATCCCCTTCTGGCGAACCCCAGCGCTACTGGGAACACAGCCTAAGATGTGTATATTTCAAAACATAATTATGTGCATAAAACAACAAAAAAGTAAGTAAATGGGCACGCCAAATATAGGCATTTTATATGCAATATTTCTCTAGTCACCTTCCACGACGGCATATGGAGGTTGCCTCTTTGCCCTAATGGGGAACAGGAAATGGAGAGGTTAAAAGGCCCTCCCACCTCCCTCTCACCAGTGTCTTTCCTGTTCCCCATGGGACAGGAGAGGTTTACTTTCGTATGCAGTGGTGGCCGGTGACTGCTGCATCTTACAAGCGTCGGCTTGTGTATAACCGGGCAGCATGGGGTCGTATCTTACCTCCCCTCCTATGCTGCTCCCGTCGCGCTGCGCTGCGGTGTCCTCGGGACCTGTGCCTAGCCTTCCCGCGCCCCCGTGAGGGCAAAGCAGGCTAGTGTTTCTGACCGGAGTCCTCCTGGAGCTCTCCGGTCTCCTTCCCCTCCACACACGCTGCTGGCAACCTGGAAGTGATCGCGCGCGTCACTTCCGGTCCTTTCTGCGCTCCCTGGAGGCACTTCCGCCGGCGGTGTCTCGTGCAGGACGGCGTCCTCCACGCTGGACCATGGAGGGGAAGAGGTGATCGCTGGGGGCAGGTGCATACCGCTGTGTATAAAACCTGCCAGAAAACGTCGCAGGTAAGACTGTTCCTGTCATGGAGAGCGGTACCTGCCCTGCGCTTGCAGAGCCCAGCGCTGCCCCTGCCACAGTAAGTGCCGCAGGGACAGGGGTCCTTAGATAGTAAACTTGGGGTATCCTTGATCACTCTCTCTCTCCCCTCTCATTGCAGGGAGAAAGGTCTACCCCCAAAACTACTGTTAAAAAGAAGTGTGCCATCTGTAATATTAAGCTGCCACCTTCATGGGAGAAAAAACTCTGCAGAACCTGTACTGACAAAGTTGTCAGGGCAGAGCAACCTTCTTTACTAGAGGAAATCCGGTCCCTGGTCAAGCAAGAGGTGCAATCCTCCCTAGCAGCCTTTACCCCTCCGCCACCCCCTCCGCCACCCTCTCCAGCCAAAAAAAAAGGAAGATCCAGGAAGAGGATTCTGAATCTGAGTCAGATCTCTCTTATGCCTCATCCTCAGGTCGTCAGGAGGAATCTGCATCCTCTATTACATCTGAGGCCAGAAAATATCTCTTTTCTTCTGACTGGATTGAGGACTTAGTAGCCGCAGTACGCAGTACTATGGGGCTGGAGGAGGAGCCAGAACCCCAGTCCATACAGGACCAGATGTTTGGTGGCATAACTAAGGGTAAACGGGTGGGGTTTCCAATCCACCAGAATATTTCTGATATGATTGACCAAGAGTGGGAATTACCTGAAAAATGCCTCAGTACTCCATCCGAGATGAAGCGTAGATTCCCCTTAGAAGGCGAAATGACCAAATGGGATGTCCCTAAAGTTGACTCTCAGGTGGCAAGAGTGGCTAAAAGAATGGCTCTTCCATTTGAAGACTCGTCACAATTAAAGGATCCGATGGACAGGAAGATAGAGAGTCTATTAAAGAAATCATGGGAGACCTCCTCGGTAGCCCTCAAAGCTAATATCGCATCAACATGCGTGGCTAGAGCTCTATTCCGCTGGATAGGTGAACTGGAGTCTCACATATCCCAGGGCACTTCAAGAGCTGAATTGTTAGACTCCCTTCCTAGTCTCCTTAGAGCCACGGGTTTCCTAGCAGATTCTTCGATGGAAACTATCAGAATTGCTGCAAGGTCGTTAGTACAAACTAACTCGGCCAGAAGGGCGCTGTGGTTAAAAATGTGGTCTGGTGATATCACCTCCAAAGCCAAGTTATGCGCCATACCATTTAAAGGTAAGTACGTCTTCGGGCCTTCTCTTGATGACATCTTGGAGAAAGCAACCGACAAAAAGAAAGCCCTCCCAGAACAAAAAACTCCCAAAAAGAAGTTTTTTCGTCCCTTTCAGGCCCAAACCTCTCAGAGAGGGAAAGGCAAGTCCGGGAGGTGGAGTTACCCGAAGGGAGGGGGGAGAAACATCCTCATCCCTCAACAACAGCAGCAGCAGTCTCAACAGGAGAAACGGTGACTTCGATCCAGTGGGGGGGAGACTTTCAAATTTTTACTCCCAGTGGCAAAACATCACCTCTTGCCCCTGGATCCTCAATGTCATCAAAGAGGGTCTCCTAATAGAATTCATTTCCTCCCCCCCACGGGGTCTAAAAGTCACCTCCCTACCCTCCCTGAAAGATCAGTCAAAATTGGCGTCCGGTCTCAGAGCCCTAAAGATGTCAGGTGCGATATCCCAGATTCCGGAATCGGAGCGGGATCACGGCCACTACTCTCGCTTATTCCTGGTTCCCAAGCCATCGGGCGAGTCCCGTGTCATTATAAATCTAAAGAATCTCAATCGGCATATAAAGTACCGAAGATTCAAGATGGAATCAGTGAAGAATGCCATCCCCTTGATAGGTCCACACTACTTCATGGCCACTCTCGATCTGAAAGATGCCTACTTTCACATCCCTATTCACCAAAGACATCGCCAATACCTCAAATTCGCTGTACAGAGAGGGCGTCTAATAGAGCACTATCAATTCAACGTCCTCCCATTTGGAATTTCCTCGGCTCCAAGAGTATTTTCCAAAATAATGGGGGAGGTAGTCTCCTTTATCCGGAAGCAAGGCGTCTGTATAGTGCCGTACCTAGACGACCTTCTGATAATAGCTCCTTCCAAACAGGCCCTGGAGTCTCATGTATCCAGGACTCTCGAAATCCTGACATCTCTTGGATGGGTGCCGAATCTGGAAAAATCTCACCTACGACCCTCCAAATGCAGGAAATTCCTGGGAGTTCTCCTGGACTCGGCAAAACAAATGTCCTTCCTCCCAGTGGAACACCGTCAAACCCTTTTATCAAAGGTCAAAACGTTCAGGGACACCAGATCCCCTACAGTCAGAGAAGGCATGTCTCTTGTGGGCTCGATGACAGCCTGCATTCAATCGGTACCATGGGCCCAGGCCCATTCCAGAATTCTTCAGGCACATATCTTGCAGAATTGGGACGGTCATCCCAGTTCTTTAAACAAGAGGTTGTACACACCAGGTCGTGTCAAGGCCTCCCTGGCATGGTGGATGTCCCCAAAAAATCTACAAAAAGGGGTCAGCTGGACGCAAGTCCCACTGACCACAGTAACAACGGACGCCAGCCAGAGAGGCTGGGGGGCCATGATAAATCACACCCCTTTCCAAGGTCTCTGGGACCAGTCAACAAGCAAGAAATCTTCCAACTACAGAGAGCTAAAAGCTGTAGAAGAAGCCCTACTAGTAGGAAGTCATCTGATCAAGGGACATCACGTTCGGATATATTCGGACAATGTGACCACGGTGGCCCACATCAGACATCAGGGCAGTTCAAAAAACAATTGCCTGAAGAATATATCTGCCCGGATATGCTCCTGGGCAGAAAGACATCTCTTATCTCTGACAGCGGTTCACCTGAAAGGCTCGTCCAACATTCAGGCAGACTATCTAAGTCGCCAAGACATACATCCGGGGGAATGGTGCCTGAGCAACCGAAGCTTCGAGATGCTGGTGAACAAATGGGGTCTCCCAGAAATCGACCTCTTTGCATCCAGCCGAAATGCGAAAGTCGAAGCATTCTTCTCTCTGAACCCCAGGGACGGCTCCAAAGGAGTGGATGCACTGGTCCAGAAGTGGAATTTCCAGCTAGCTTATGCGTTTCCACCAATCCCAATACTGGCGAAAGTCTTACAGAAAGTGCGAGAAGAACAAACGCCTACCATATTGGTAGCTCCACTATGGCCCAAGAGGAGTTGGTACAACCTGATAGTGGACCTTCAGGTGGATGGGCCGCTCCACTTTCCGATAGAAGAAGACCTTCTTTCTCAAGGACCAATCCATCTCCTAGATGCCCACAAGTGGAATCTGGCGGCATGGCTACTGAAGCCCAAATATTAAGAGCCAGAGGACTATCAGAAGCAATGGTTTCCACACTTCAAAAATCTAGGAAACCTGTAACCATTGCAATATATAATAAATCTGGAAGAAATTTTCATCCTTCTGTCTTCCTGAGGTGCCGGATCCCTTCAACCCGAATATTTCAAAAATTCTAGACTTTTTGCAAAAGGGCTTAGAAATAGGCCTCAGGCCTAGCACCTTAAAAGTCCAGGTGTCCGCCCTCAGTTCAATATTTGATCAGGATCTGGCAAATCATCGCTGGATCAAGAGATTCATGATATCAGCTTCTAGAATGAACCCTAAGAAGCAAATAACAGTACCACTGTGGGATCTCAACCTAGTATTACAGGGGCTCACAGGTCCCCCCTTCGAACCATTATCCTCCTGCTCCCAGAAAAACCTAATCTACAAAACAATTTTTCTTGTGGCTATCACATCAGCAAGGAGGGTGGGAGAATTACAAGCTCTCTCAATAAGAGAACCATACCTAACCATTCGAGATGACTCTATAGTACTGCGCCTAGACCCTTCCTTTCTTCCAAAGGTCGTATCGGACTTCCACCGCTCCCAGGAAATTATTCTACCTTCTTTTTGCCAAAATCCTGCAAATTCCAAAGAAGAGAAATTCCATATGCTGGATGTCAGGTGCACTGTATTGTTTTACTTAGAACAAACCAGTTCTTACAGAATTGACCACAATCTATTTATCCATCCATCGGGACAAAATAGGGGAAAAAAGGTAGCCAAAAGTACTATTGCCAACTGGATAAAGAAAGCAATAGCAGAAGCATACCTTGCTCAAGACAAAACTCCTCCAGTGGGAATCAAGGCTCATTCGACTAGATCAACCTCAGTCTCCTGGGCAGAAAGAGCAGGTGCATCAGCAGAGCAAATCTGCAGGGCAGCCACATGGTCTTCTTTGCATACTTTCTCCAGGCATTACAGATTGGATGTAATGCCCAACAAGGATTTAGCCTTCGGCCGGAAAGTACTCCAGGCCGTTGTCCCTCCCTAGCGCCAATCAGTTGGTATTCCTCCATATGCCGTCGTGGAAGGTGACTAGAGAAAATAGAATTATTCTTACCGTTAATTCGGTTTCTAGGAACCTTCCATGACGGCGCTAGTTCCCTCCCTATACTCCTGGATTTAAATCTGGGATTCAAGGTAAACCGGTGCTATGGTTTTCAGTTATAAGTCACTGGTGAGAGGGAGGTGGGAGGGCCTTTTAACCTCTCCATTTCCTGTTCCCCATTAGGGCAAAGAGGCAACCTCCATATGCCGTCGTGGAAGGTTCCTAGAAACCGAATTAACGGTAAGAATAATTCTATTTTTTATGAAAACATTTTTTGGTTGTAGCAAACTTGGTGCAGGAATATTTATTTGTAACTTTACATATTCCCCCGACAATTCTCGCATATTATTTTTTCGGCTGAATGTTCCTTGCATACATTTTGTCCGCAAGTAGAACAGAAACGCTCCGATTTTCTTTCCTTCTTTGCTGGACAAATATAGCAGCGCTGTCATGCAGAATCCACACTCTTCCCAGCAATAGCAGAGTCATAAAAGTTCTTCCGCAGCAACAATACAGACAAAAAGATTGAGTATCACATGTAAACCTAGTACAGGCCTAAAAGGCCCCAGGTGCGTGAATATGGGGTAGTCCCAAAAAAAGGTGTTGAGGGAGGATCTAAGGTGATCCTTCACGGTTAACTCAGTGATTTCCGAATTAATATACAAGGTGTTGCCGGCAACTGAAAATGACCAGACGGAGACGTGTGTCTCTGTTTGGGGGGGATCAAGCTGATCTCTCTAGCCCCTTATCATAGTCATAGAAATTATACTTCAACCAATCAGCATAAGAACACGCTCACAGTTCTTAGCCTATAAGAATGCAGGAACAATCTGTGCGTCAAAGTCTTGTAGAACAATACACCCTCAGTCTCACGTTCTACCGAGGTTGCAACAATCAAGGTCTCATCAAAGTCTCATAACAGCTGTAAACTTAAGCCTACTAACAAAATTTATATCAAAACAACAAAATGGAGTCGAAAAACACAAAATGGAGAATCTTTCTTAATTGCTTCCTTCACAAAGGTTGTTATACTGTAATGTGTGTAACATAAAAATATGACTAACTGGAAATTACTAACAACTATATACCTGAGGAATACCTAGAGTTTAAAAATTCTAACTAAAGTACTTTTACAGAAAATAGAAAACAAGTAACCTGGCAGGCCTGCGAGGCCCCAGGTATGCGTTCTAGGGTTAAACTGAGATATCATGGAGTCATCAGACGAGTGGCCATAAACCACTAGAATATAAAAGCCACAAGGATTTAGATCAAACCACCACAGGCAGACTTTCAGTAAACCTTTATGTTTTACAATGACAAACAGCAAACATATAGAGGCTTCAAACTGTTTCTGAAGTGAGAAAACAAACATTTATCAAGATTGTGTCACTATGAGCATTGTCTGTCACATCTGTAAATGTTTTACAAGAAATGCAGCTATGTGATTGTCTGAATGCATTTGGTGTACAGTATTTCAATCTTGTTTACAAATCGCCATTTGTATATTCGCCATTTGTACATTTGAGGCAGCCAAAGTTATGGCTCTCAAGGAGAGAAACTAATATAGTGGACAAAGAAATATTTGTAATAAACTACTGAGCCGAACTAACATCATTGCATTATCAAATTTATATGAAGTGTTTTGTGTCCAATTTGCGCAACCAGGCAACACAAAAAGGAGCTTTTCCAGTGAGCTCTTTAAGGTACACAAATGTGAAGTGTTTGCCATCAAGGATGTGGTTTCACCAATGGGGGGTACCTTTTTTAAAAATATACTATTGCCATCACAGCCACCCATGCCCAAACTTTACGGGCCTATAACAATACAAAGCATGTTCACCCAGGTCATGTCGTCGGAGATAAGGAAGAGACATTGCAGGAGACAGAATTAAGAATTAGGGCCAATGTAGTGGTGTGGGTCTCTGAGACTTGTAATGCAGTGCATGATCTGCCAAACAATTCCCCAATGGGGGTACCTTTTTTAAAAGTGCACTAGTGCCATCGCATGCCCCTAGCCCAAATATCAACGGCCTATAACAGTACTGAGCACGTTTACCCTGGTGATCTAGTGGCAGGAACATTTTAGATTGCAGGAGACCGAGTTAAGAAGTCAGCCCAATGGAATGTCATGCCCAATTCCCCAATGTGGGATCCTTTTTTAAAAAAAATAAGAGTGCCATCACAGCCCCCTTGGCCAAAATGCACCGTACAGAGCACGTTCACCCTGGTGATTTACTGGCAGATACAGGACAGATTGCAGGCGACCGAGTTAAGAAGTAGGCCCAATGTAATGTCATGCCCAGTTCCCCAACGTGTTGTCCTTTTTTAAAAAAAAAAAAAGTGCCATCACAGCATCCTTGGCCAAAATGCACCGTACAGACCACGTTCACCCTGGTGATATATTGGTTCTGGATGAGGAGGATGAGGATAATAACAAACAGACCAAATCTGTAAGCGTATACCCATGTGGGATTGTGAAGAGGTGCATGAGAATATGCCTCCCCAAAAGAGAGAATGTATTTGAGGTTATGTTTTGCTGTTTTCACTTGGTGGTGTACAGAAGTCTTTCCCAATCCAGGCCTTGTTCATTTTTATAAGAGTCAGCCTGTCAGCATTTTTAGTTAACAGGCGGATGCGCTTTTCTGTTATAATTCCACCAGCAGCACTAAAACCCCTCTCTGACAGAACGCTAGCAGCAGGGCAGGCCAGGACCTCCAAGGTATAGAGAGCCAGTTCATGTCACGTGTCCAGCTTGGATACCCAATAATTCAAAGGCACATAGGAATCCCGGAGGATGTTTGTACGATCTGCAAGGTACTCCCTCACCATCTTCCCAAACATTGCACTTCTTGTGACAGCGCCCCTTGCCTCTGTGCCGCCACGATGGGAATGTCTGAGAAAACTGTCCCAGAACTTGGCCATTGTTCCCCTGCCTGAGCTGGATTGTACTTCTGTCTCTCTCTTGCTTGGAGTCCTTGGTTGTACAACAAACTCTTGACGTCTGCTGCCAGCGTTCTCACATGGGAATTTTCTAAGTAATTCCGCTACAAGGGCCCTGTGGTACTGCAAAATTTTAGTACACCTCTCTGCCTCAGGCAGAAGAGATTGAAAGTTCTCCTGGTAGCGTGGGTCTAGAAGTGTCACCAACCAGTAATGAGTGTCACCCAAAATTTTGATAATCCGAGGGTCACGTGAAATACAGTGCAACATAAAGTCAGCCATGCGTGCCAGACTGCTAACAGGCAACACTTCCGTGTCCTCATCAACAGGACGACTGACGGTGCTGTCCTCCTCCTCCCTGTCCTCAGGTCATCCCCACTGAACAGAAGCTAATACAGATGTGTTTGTAGTACCATCTATAGCACATGAAAGTAGCTCCTGTTCTTCCTCCTCCTCCTCATTGCCTACCAATCCAGGTTGAGAAGACATGAGGCTGGGCTGAGTGTAATCCCCCTGTATGTTTCCTTGCTCAATGTCCTCGTGCTCCGCCTGCAATGCATCCTCTCTGATTGTGAGCAGAGAGTTTTTCAGAATGCTGAGAAGCGGGATAGTGATGCTAATTATGGCATAATCGCCACTCACCATCTTAGTGCAGTCCTCAAAGTTTTGGAGGATGTTACATATGTCTGACATCCATGTCCACTCCTGAGGTCTTATGTGTGGAGTCTGACCTGAAATTCGATGGCCTTGTTGATGTTGGTAGTCAACAACGGCCCTCTTCTGCTCACAAATCCTTTCCAACATATGCAGCGTGTTGTCAATTCTGCTCTTGGGCTCCCTCCGGTGGTTGTAAGTGGTACTGCTGCTGATCTCAGCAGTCATCAGGTGCTTTCACTTACTACCAATTCTGACTGGGCTACTTATTCTGGCTGGATCCTTTAGTCAGTGCCAGTTGTCCATTGTTTTCTGGAGGATTCACATCTCTGCTTGGTTTCTCCTGCTGGATTGTCCAAATCATCAAAGATAAGTCCTGGCTTTGTTTTTGCAGTCCACATGCGGTGGACTTTATAGCTCAGTGAATTGCTATGTTTTTTCTTGTCCAGCTTTGTCTGTGTAAGGATTTATTCAGCCAAGCTGGAAGCTCGGGAGTTGCAGAGTTACCCTCCATGCCTTTAGTTAGGTGTGGAGATTTTCGTATTCTCTGTGGTGGATTTTTGTAGTATTTTAATACTGACCGCACAGTACTCTGTCCTGTCTTTTCTTTCTAGCTAGCGTGGCCTCCTTTGCTAAATTCTGTTTTCAGTCTGCGTATGTAATTTCCCTCTCTTCTCACAGTCAATATTTGTGGGGGGCTGTCTTTCCTTTGGGGAATTTCTCTGAGGCAAGATAGTTTTCCTGTTTCTTTCTTTAGGGGTAATTAGCCCTCCGGCTGTGACGAGGTGTCTAGGGAGTGACAGGAACATCCCACGGCTACTTCTAGTTGCGTGTTAAGTTCAGGGTTTGCGGTCAGTATAGAGGCCACCTACTCCAGAGCTCGTCCATGCTGCTCCTGGGCCACCAGATCATAACAGCAGCGTAGAGTTCCAGCGCGTGGGGATGGGGACATCACACAATAGTCGGTGAGCTGGAATCTGAAAACGCTGCTGAAGCATGGCAAGGGCGGCTGAAGCTGTAGCTGACTTTCTAAAAAGGTCAGACAGACGGCATACTTTCACTAGCAGATCCGGCAGCTCCGGGTAGCTTTTCAGAAATCGTTGAACTAAGAGGTTAAGCACATGGGCCAAGCAAGGTGTGTGTATGAGCTCACCTTGCCTCAGAGTAGCCATAAGGTTACGGCCATTGTCACACACGACCATGCCTGGCTGTAGGTTCAGTGGTGTCATCCAAACATCTGACTGCTTTTTCAGCGCTGTCCACAACTCTTCTGCATTGTGCGGTTTGTCACCTATGCAGATTAGCTTCAGCACAGCCTGTTGCCGCTTGACTGAGGCAGTGCTGCAGTGCTTCCAGCTTCTGACTGATGTGTTGATTTCAGAGATGGAGGATGAAGAGGAGGAGGAGGAGGTGCAGGAGCTGTAGACTGTGGGGGCAACCCTGATTGACATAGGGCCAGCAATCCTCAGCATGGGGAGGATGTGTTCCATCCCAAGGTCCAACTGGGTCCCGGCTTCCAGTATGTTAACCCAGTGTGCCGTCATTGAGATGTACCGTCCCTACCCACAAGCACTTGTCCACGTGTCCGTGGTTAGGTGGACTTTCCCGGTAACAGCATAGTTGAGGGCACGGGTAATGTTGTGGGACACATGCTGGTGTAATGCCGGTACGGCACACCGGGAGAAATAGTGGCGACTGGGGACCGAGTACCTTGGGATGACCGCCCCCATCAGGTTGCGGAATGCTTCCGTCTCAACAAGCCTAAAAGGCAGCATTTCTAGCACAAGCAGAAGAGAAATATTAGAATTGAGGACTGTGGCCTGTGGGGCGTTGGCTGGGTATTTCTGCTTGCGTTCCAAAGACTGGGTTATAGACAACTGAACGCTGTGCTGGGTCAAGGACGTGGACGGGCTTGCTGATGGTGCTGCTTGACTGTGGGCCACAACAGGTGCAGGGCTAGAGGCATCTTCACATGCACGGTGTACTGGGGATTGGCTTCTATGCAAAACAGTGGAAGAAGCAGTGGTGTGACCAGCAGGCAGTGGTCCTCGAGCCTGGGGTTCAGCCCACAAAGTCAGGTGCTTTGCTTACATATGCCTGATCATGCTGGTGGTCAGGCTGGTTGTTTTGCTACCCCTGCTGAAGCAGGCATGGCAGGTGCTGCAAATGACCTGTTTAGGGTTATCGGCAGAGTCTGTAAAAAATAGCCAGACTCGGGAAGATCTCACAGGTGGAATGGCAACTTCACTCTTCACTAGTCTGTGGCCACCACACTGCTTCTTCCTGCCTGTTGGGGGATATGCCTCCTTCCCCATTTGTGCTGCTGTCCTCGCTACCCATGTCCTCCTGCCAGCTTGGGTCAGTTACTGTCATCCAGTACCTCATCTTCCACATCTGCACCCTGCTCCTCCTCCTGACTTTCTAGAAATTGTGTCTCATCATGGTCCACCTTTTGTGACACTTTCCCACCATTGCCTTCGTGTGACTGGGGCTGGTCAAAGCTTTGGGCAGCTCTACATCCGATCTCATCTTTCCCCACTTCAAGTTGACTGGGAGAGATTTCTGAATCTTGAAATGGAAAACTGAACAGCTCTTCAGAGTGTCCAAGTGTGGGATCAGTTGTTTCAGGGCACTCGGTATGGTGGGAGGAAGGAGGATCAGGGTGAGGAATATCCTGGCCTCACTCACGGCTACTCAGACTTGACCGTGCGGAAGACAAGGTGGTGGTGGTGGCTAAGTGACTGGAAGCATTATCCGCTATCCAACCAACAACCGTTACACACTGCTCTGGCTTCAATAGTTGTGTGCTGCGGTCCACTAGAAACTGGGACAGGAATGTCGAGCGAGAAGATGTGGGTCTTTGTTGTTGCCCACTTTCACCTTGCCCACGGCCTCATCCTCTGGATGCACCATCAGCATCACGTCCACTTCCCCGTCCGTTGCCCTTTGCCTTAACCATTTTAAATGGACTACTGCACTATTTCAAATGCTCAACATAAATGTCTTTATTAGTAGCAAAATAATATCTGATCAGTATGCCTGCAAATCTATGATTTTTCAAACCCAAACACCAGGCAGGCCTCAGCCTGACCTAACAGACTGTATTCAATTTTTTTTTTTTAAGTTAATTTATGCAAAATAGTGCTGTATATAATTTGAGTATCACACAGCCAAAAAATAAGTACACCAGTCTCCAATGCCCAAACTTGGAGCACAGAGATATATGACGGCTGTAACGGAAATACCACACTGACAAATCTGTGGCCTTTGAATTTTTTTGATACGAAATAGTGCTGTATAGAATATGACTATCACACAGTCAAAAAATAAGTACACCGGCCTCCAATGACCAAACATGGAGCACGCAGATATATGAGGCCTTTTTCAGTGAATTTAAAACACCAAAAAAAAGGGAGCACAAGGGTCGCACAGACAACTATGCTGCGTATGCCTGACAATCTATAACTTTTCAACAGGCCTCAGTCTGACAGAACAGACTGTATTTTTTTTTTTTTGGGGGGGGGGGGGAATTTTTGAAAAAAAAAGAAGGAAAAATAGGTATATAGACAGTAAATAAGCTGCAGCAGCAGGCAGTTATGGAGCTTTGGGAGGGATGCAGTGGGAGCAATGGACGCACATGCAGTGTCTGCAGGCCTTGCACTGATGTGGATATGCTGTGCCCTGCCTACCTAGCGCTGCAATATCGGGACTCACAAATTAGCCCTAAAAAGGACTGTTGGTTTCTGAGGAGTTGTGGATGTAAGAGTTGCAGACCTACACTAACTCTAAAACCACGATTCTGACGCTATCTCGGCAGCAGCTCTCCTTATTCTCGCTGAAACAGGAACAGAATGCGGCGAGCAGGGCGGCGCCAGGTCTCTTATACTCGGGATGATGCTGTGCGGCCCAGCCAATCACTGCACGACACAACAAAGATGGCTGCCGTGTTTCATGGCAAGGCAGACAATCCCTGCACCGTGATTGGGTCTCTAAAGTCCGCCAAAACTGCTGGGTGGAGAATGCAGTTACCGCCGAATAATACCGGAAATGCTCGCTGCTCGCCGAGTACCCCGATACTCGGGCGAGTAACGAGTAGTGGCAAGCACGTTCACTCATCACTATTTCTGAACTCTTCCTGAGTTAAAAAAATAGTACTGTTGTTTCTAAATGATTATGAACTTGTTTTCTTTGCATTATTTGAGGTCTGAAAGCACTGTTTTTTTTTTATTTTGACCATTTTTCTTTGTTAGAAAAAAATACTAAATTTATTGCTTGAAAATTCTGAGACATGTCAGAAGTTTATAGAATAAAAGAACAATTTACATTTTACTCAAAAATATACCTATAAAGAGAAAAATCCGACAAACTGGACATTTTGCAGTGGTCTCTTAATTTTTGCCAGGGCTGTAAGTATAATTACAACTGTGATTTGTCAAAAATCACAGCTGACATCAAGCCCAGGGTTAGTAATAGAGAGGTGTCTATGAAACACCCCGTTTACTAACACTGTAAGTAAAACTAAAGAAACACAGATTAAAAACATGTAAATAAAATATAAAAACAGACACCCTCTTTCACCCATTTACCCAAAAAAAAACCACCTGCAGGTTCAATGAGATCCACAAGGTCCAGCGTAATCCACATCGAGGTCCCAAGATGATCCCCTGCTCCAATACATACAGAAGCCACAGTGACATCATAAAACGTGACCCCTCCCCGTGTCCGCCGTACACACACTAAGGCTGGCATGGAAGCCGCCATCTCTGAGGTCACTGGAGATTACAGTTTGCGGTTATCACAGCACCCTCTGAGCTGTCACTTGAGGTGAACTCAAGGAGCACAGTGACCGGCAATACGCATAACCTGGCGGAAACATTGTAGTAGGTTGGATTGCCGGACTGCCCCCTGCGTGACACAGGGGCACTACAGTACGGAAGTCCGACAGTGAACCGGTGGGATCATTACAGTGCATCAGATTGGTGAATCACTGTTGGACTGCGCTGCCCACTAGACTTTGTTATATACAGCAAGCTAAATCTAAGTGGGCAGAAGGACCTGGTGTTTTAGCTTACTAAGTCTGGTATTAAACCACTCCAAGGGACCTGGTCCTTTATCCCACTTGGATTTAGCTTTCTCACAGTGAGCAGGCTAAATCCAAGTTGGCAGAAGGACCTGTTCCTTTAGCCTGCTAGGTCTAGTATTAAAACACTCACAGGGACCTGGTCCTTTAGCCAACGGGGATTTAGCTTTCTCACAGAGAGCAGGCTAAATTCAAGTTGGCAGAAGGACCTGGTCCATTTGGCCAATAATTTTAGTATTAACCCCTTCACAATGCATGATGCAGTTACATCATATAACATAAAAATATCAGAAAAAGAAATATTGCTTTTGCTCCATTTAAAAAAAATAAATTTGGAATTGACGTGATCAGAAAGGTCTGACCAATCAAAAGGTAAAATAATCTGATCGGTAAATGGCATAACGAGAAAAAAACTAGAAACGCCATAATGACTTTTTTTTGGTCGCCGCAACATTGCAATAAAATGAAATAAGAGGTGATCAAAACATGGTATCCGCGCCAAAATGGCATCAATAAGAACGTCCCGCCAAAATAAAAAAAATTCACAACGGCGATGTGGATGGAAAAATAAATAAGTTATGGGAAGGAAAAAAAAAAAAAAAAAAAACGGAAAAATCGCCCGAGGGATAAAACACTCCTAGGTGCATGCATGGAAAAAATCTGTGGTTGTGTGATCTACAAAAATGATCACCAGTAAATAAAACGGGACACGGATGAGATTGGCGCAGAATATTGTACACATTGGGATTACGGGGAAAATTCGTGTGTATAATTGTCACATATAAATAAATGTGTAATCAGATGTCATATCTAGTCTGCGGCTCAATATTACTGCAAAAAATCACATGACAGGATTCATATATATCTATATACAATGAGGGTCCTATCTACTGGGATTTAGCATTCTTATATAGAGCAGGCAAAATCCAAGTCGGCTAAAGCAGGGGTCCCCAACTCCAGTCCTCAAGGCCCACCAACAGGTCATGTTTTCAGGATCTCCTTAGTCTTGCCCAGGTGATAATTGCATCACCTGTGCAATACAAAGGAAATCCTGAAAACATGATCTGTTGGTGGGCCTTGAGGACTGGAGTTGGGGAGCACTGGGCTAAAGGACCTGGTCCCTCTGTCAACTTGGAAATAGCCGACTCTGTGTGAGAAAGCGAAATCCCAGTGCACAGAAGGACCTGGGCCTTTAGCCGACTGGGATTTAGCTTTCTCTATACTGAGCCGGCTATTTCCAGGTCGGCAGAAGGACCTGGTCCATTTGGACAATAATTATAGTATTGACCCCTTCACAACGCATGATGCAGTTACATCATATATCAGAAAAATATCAGAAAAAAAAATATCGCTTTTGCTCCATTTAAAAAAATAAATTTGGAATTGACGTGATCAGAAAGGTCTGACCAATCAAAATGTAAAATAATCTGATCAGTAAACGGCATAATGAGAAAAAAACTAGAAACGCCATAATTACGTTTTTTTTGGTCGCAGCAACATTGCAATAAAATGAAATGAGGTGATCGAAACATGGTATCCGCGCCAAAATGGTATCAATAAGAACGTCCCGCCTAAATAAAAAAAAAAATCCCAATGGCGATGTGGATGGAAAAATAAGTTATGGGAAGGAAATTTAAAAAAAAACAAAAAAAAAACGGAAAATCGCCCGAGGGTTAAACACTCCTAGGTGCATGCATGGAAAAAAATCTGTGTTTGTGTGATCTACAAAAATGATCACCAGTAAATAAAACGGGACGAGGATGAGATTGGCGCAGAATATTGTACACACTGGGATTACGGGGAAAATTCGTGTGTATAATTGTCACATATAAATAAATGTGTAATCAGATGTCATATCTAGTCTGCGGCTCAATATTACTGCAAAAAATCACATGACAGGATTCATATATATCTATATACAATGAGGGTCCTTCTATCTACTGGGATTTAGCATTCTTATATAGAGCAGGCTAAATCCAAGTCGGCTAAAGGCCCTGGTCCCTCTGCCGACTGGGAAATAGCCGACTCTGTGTGAGAAAGCGAAATCCCACTGCACAGAAGGACCTGGGCCTTTAGCCGACTGGGATTTAGCCACAACCGCATATATATGGATTGGCTTTTCTGTGCGCACAGGACCTGTGATGAGATCACAGGAGGGGAGGAGTCAGGGGTCACATGATCAGGGGCCTCAGTGTATGCAGGACTCTGCTGTGCTGGTTGTCATGGTGCTGGATGAGGGGAAGTTTATGTGTGGGGTCAGGAGGGGTTTACAGTGTGGATGTAGCGGAGCCGTGTGTGTACGAGGTGTATGGAGCGGAGCAGATGAGTGGAAAACAGCGTTTTTACTGTCTGAGGATTATTCGGAAATCTCGTCCTCCATTCGGATTCTCCAATGCTCCAACAACTTTCTGAATGATATTTTCTCCGATTACATTGGAAGATTTGTTGTGATGTTATTTCTAATCCTGTTCTAATCCAACCTGATCTCTAAGGGCCATTCATTGTGGAGGTGAATCCTTCGAAGGTCGGGGTTGGGGCTGTTCTATCTCAGGGTTCCAAAACTCTGACCAATTTGCGGTCATTTGCATTTTTCTCGAGAAAATTTTCATCTGCTGAAAGAACGGACATTTTCTGGAGGGGGCAGCTCATCAAATCACTGTGGTCGCTGACCACAGAAATTTAGCGTATATTGATCAGCTAAAGGGCTAACTCCAAGACAGGCAAGATGGCCCTTATTTTTCTCTAGATTCAATTTTTCTATGAATTTCAGGCCGGGTCGAAGAATGTGAAGGTGGATGCATGATATCCATGATCATGCAGTCTTGGTTCAGTTTCTCCTCCAGAACCTCCATCCTCCATTCTCACTAAGGGCATTGTGATTTCGGTAAATCCTCAGAATTTGAAGCTGAAAGCCATAAAGTCCAGTTATTGGCTCCTTCCGCCACTCCTGGGTCCAAATGTAATATATTATGTAGTTGTGTACTTTTGATTGTTACAGAAGTTTCATGATTCCATCTTGAGTGGGGTCACATCTATGCAGAAAGCTATTACTGGGCTTTTTTGGTGGTCATCTATGAATATTGATATTAAAGATTTTGTATCCGCTTGAGAAGTTTGTGCACGTGCTAAAGTTTGTCATAAGTTTGCCTTTGCCAATTCCAGAAAGACAATAAACTTATCTGTCCATGTATCTCCCCCATGTCTGGTGGGAAGACTGTTATTCGGGGGGTGATTCAGTCCACAGGCTCAGGGTGTTCCTTTGTCAGGGTTACCTAATGCTGACACTCTCCAGGTTGTTTCTCATGGTGTGAGATTACATGGAATTCCTCTTAACATTGCGTCTGATAACGGAATACAATTTGTCTCCAAATTATAAAAAAACTGGGGAGTGACTTGTCATTGCCTACACCCTGAAACCAACAGTCAGACAGAAAGGACAAATCAATCTTTGGGACACATTTTGAGGTGTTTTGTTGGGGCTCAGCAGGAGGACTGCTCTTCATTCTTACCTCTTGCTCAGGTCGCTTTTAACAGTCGGCTCAATCAGTTCATTACCATTATTTTTTTAATTATGGTTTTTTTCCCCAATTTGTGATTTTTTTATGGTAAGTTCTGAATGTCCTGGGGTGAGGGTCGCCATACAGAAACATGGGGATGCTGCAAAAGTTGTAGGTCCATCAAGTTCACCCTTTCTCCACCAATTATACATTTTTGTCACTAAATTATCTGTAACCCATAATTTTGTGTACTGAGGAAATCATCCACCCCCTTTTTAAAGATGGTGTCGGCCATTACTATTTCTTGTGGTTGGCGTTCCACAGTCTGACGGCTCTAGCTGTAAAGAACCCTTGAAGGGAAGGGGCCTTGATTTTTTATTTTGTATATAAAAAAAATGACAGCTTTTTTTAACCTAAGCTTGACTATATTGAGTTTGTTTAATTAAAAAATTTTTTTTTTAATGCAGCCACTGGTGGCTGCCATTTTAAATTGCAGATCGGTATGGGTCGCTGGATGACACAGTCTGCAATGGAGGAGCCTGGACTGTGACTGCACTCTATACTGGTGAGCAGGGCCGGACTGGCCATCCCGGTGCCAGTAGTGGGCCGCTCGATTCGCCTACCCCCGCCGCCGCCGACTCACCCCCCGCTGTCGCATTCAACTATACCGGCGTCTATGATGCCGGTACAGTTGAATGCAATGATGGAGGAGAGAGCATCTACAGATGCTCTCTCTCCCATCATTCCCCGCTCTGCCTCTCACACTGTGGGTGCGCGATGACGTCATATCATCGCGCACCTGCTGTGTCCCGGGCAGACTGCAGCCGCTGAGACAGGAGCAGGAAGCAATGCAGGGCACGAGGAGAGGTGAGGAGTGTGTTTTTGTTTTTTTTACTGGACTGTGGGGCCATTCTCGGGGGGGGGGGCAGGAGAAGAGATGCGGGCTGTGCTGTAAACTACTGTGTGGGCTGTGCTGTATATAGTACTGTGTGGCCTGTGTTGTATATAGTACTGTGTGGGCAGTGCTGTATATAGTACTGTGTAGACAGTGCTGTATATACTACTGTGTGGGCTGTGCTGTATATAGTACTGTGTGGACTGTGCTGTATATAGTACTGTGTGGGCAGTGCTGTATATAGTACTGTGTGGGCTGTGTTGTATATAGTACTGTGTGGGCTGTGCTGTATATACTACTGTGTGGGCTGTGCTGTATATACTGTGTGGGCTGTGCTGTATATAGTACTGTGTGGGCTGTGCTGTATATAGTACTGTGTGGGCTGTGCTGTATATAGTACTGTGTGGGCTGTGCTGTATATAGTACTATGTGGGAGGTGCTGTATATAGTACTGTGTGGGCTGTGCTCTATATACTACTGTGTGGGCTGTGCTGTATATACTACTGTGGGCTGTGCTGTATATAGTACTGTGTGGGCTGTGCTGTATATAGTACTGTGTGGGCTGTGCTGTATATAGTACTGTGTGGGCTGAGCTGTATAGAGCACTGTGTGGGCTGTGCTGTATATAGTACTGTGTGGGCTGTGTTGTATATAGTACTGTGTGGGCTGTGCTGTTTATACTACTGTGTGGGCTGTGCTGTATACTACTACGCGGGCTGTGCTGTATACTACTGTGTGGTCTGTGCTGTATACTACTGTGTGGGTTGTGCTGTATACTACTACGTGAGCTGTGCTGTATATACTACTGTGTGGGCTGTGCTGTATATACTACTGTGTGGGCTGTGCTGTATATACTACTGTGTGGGCTGTGCTGTATATACTACTGTGCGGGCTGTGCTGTATATACTACTGTGTGGGCTGTGCTGTATACTACTACGCGGGCTATTGTTATGACCTGGTGGTTAAGGAGCAACATGGGACAAGCTCTGAGGAGATGGTATCTTTACTGACCGCAGTTCCTGAACCTAACACAACACTAGAAGTAGCCGTGGAATGTTCCTGTCACTCCCTAGACATCTTGTCACAGCCGGAGAACTAACTACCCCTAAAGATGGAAACAGGAAAGCTATCTTGCCTCAGAGAAAATCCCCAAAGGACAGACAGCCCCCCACAAATATGAACTGTGAGTGGAAAGGGAAATGACATACACAGAATGAAACCAGGATTTAGCAAAGGAGGCCACTTCTAACTATATAGACAGAATAGGAAAGGATACTTTGCGGTCAGTATTAAAAGCTAGAAAAAGCCATCACAGAGTTTACAAAAGATCTCCACACCTGACTAACGGTGTGGAGGGCAAATCTGCTTCCCCAGAGCTTCCAGCTTAACTGAATATTGAATACTGACAAGCTGGACTAGAACAAACATAAAATGAACTGAATGATTAAGTCCACAGCAAGAGGACAACAAATGAACAAGCAAGGACTTATCTTTGCTGAACAGGACCGACTATCAAGGAAATCCAAGGAGAGATCTGAATCCAACCAAGAAACATTGACAGCTGGCACTGGCTGAAGATCAGAGCCAGGTTAAATAGCAGAGCAGGAGAGACGATCAGTGAAAGCAGCTGCTAAGCTAAATCCAAGGAGCAGCAGTTCCACTTAAAACCACCGGAGGGAGCCCAAGGGCAGAATTCACAAAAGTGCGATTTACAACCACCGGAGGGAGCCCAAGAACGGAATTCACAACAGTACCCCCCCTTGAGGAGGGGTCACCGAACCCTCACCAGAGCCCCTAGGCCAATCAGGACGAGCCAAGTGAAAGGCACGAACCAAATCGGCGGCATGGACATCGGAGGCAACAACCCAAGAATTATCCTCTTGGCCATAACCCTTCCACTTGACAAGATACTGAAGCCTCCGCCTCGAAAAACGAGAATCCAAAATCTTCACCACATATTCCAACTCCCCCTCAACCAACACCGGGGCAGGAGGATCAACAGAGGGAACAACGGGCACCACATATCTCTGCAACAAAGATCTATGGAAAACATTATGGATGGCAAAAGAGGCTGGAAAGGCCAAACGAAAAGATACCGGATTGATAATCTCAGAAATCTTATAGGGACCAATAAAGCGAGGCTTGAACTTAGGGGAAGAAACCTTCATAGGAACCTGACGAGAAGATAACCAAACTAAATCCCCAACGCGAAGCCGGGGACCAACACACCGACGGCGGTTAGCAAAACGTTGAGCCTTTTCCTGAGACAAAGTTAAATTGTCCACCACATGAGTCCAAATCTGCTGTAACCTGTCCACCACAGAATCCACACCAGGACAATCAGAAGGCTCAGCCTGCCCTGAAGAAAAACGAGGATGAAAACCAAAATTAAAAAAAAAAAAGGCGAAACCAAAGTAGCCGAACTAGCCCGATTATTAAGGGCAAACTCGGCCAACGGCAAGAAGGCCACCCAATCATCCTGATCAGCAGACACAAAGCATCTCAAATAGGTTTCCAAGGTCTGATTGGTTCGCTCAGTTTGGCCATTTGAGGATGAAACGCAGAAGAAAAAGACAAATCAATGCCCATCCTAGCACAAAAGGACCGCCAAAACCTAGAAACAAACTGAGAACCTCTGTCAGACACAATATTCTCCGGAATGCCATGCAAACGAACCACATGCTGAAAAAACAATGGAACCAAATCAGAGGAGGAAGGCAATTTAGGCAAAGGTACCAAATGGACCATCTTAGAAAACCGGTCACAAACCACCCAGATAACAGACATCTTCTGGGAAACAGGAAGATCCAAAATAAAATCCATGGAAATATGCGTCCAGGGCCTCTCAGGAACCGGCAAAGGCAAAAGCAACCCACTAGCGCGGGAACAGCAAGGCTTGGCCCGGGCACAAGTCCCACAGGACTGCACAAAAGAACGCACATCCCGCGACAAGGAAGGCCACCAAAAGGACCTAGCAACCAAATCTCTGGTACCAAAAATCCCAGGATGACCAGCCAACACCGAACAATGAACCTCAGAAATTACCTTACTAGTCCATCTATCAGGAACAAACAGTTTCCCCACTGGACAGCGGTCAGGTTTATCAGCCTGAAATTCCTGAAGCACCCGCTGTAAATCAGGGGAGATGGCAGAAAGAATCACCCCCTCCTTGAGAATACCAACCGGCTCAAGGACTTCCGGAGAATCAGGCAAAAAACTCCTAGAGAGGGCATCAGCCTTAACATTCTTAGATCCCGGAAGATATGAGACCACAAAATCAAAACGGGAGAAAAACAGGGACCATCGAGCCTGTCTAGGATTCAACCGCTTGGCAGACTCGAGGTAAATCAGATTCTTATGGTCAGTCAAGACCACAATGCGGTGCTTGGCTCCCTCAAGCCAATGTCGCCACTCCTCAAATGCCCACTTCATAGCCAACAACTCCCGATTGCCGACATCATAATTACGCTCCGCAGGCGAAAACTTTCTGGAGATAAAGGCACACGGTTTCATCAGAGAACCATCAGAACTTCTCTGAGACAAAACGGCCCCTGCCCCAATCTCAGAAGCGTCAACCTCAACCTGAAAAGGAAGAGAAACATCCGGCTGACGCAACACAGGGGCAGAAGTAAATCGACGTTTAAGCTCCTGAAAGGCCTCAACAGCCGCAGAGGACCAATTCAGCACATCAGAGCCTTTCTTCGTCAAATCGGTCAGGGGCTTAACCACACTGTAAAAGTTGGCAATGAAACGGCAATAAAAATTAGCAAAGCCCAAAAATTTCTGAAGGCTCTTCACAGAAGTGGGTTGAATCCAATCATGAATGGCTTGGACCTTAACAGGATCCATTTCTATAGCCGAGGGAGAAAAAATAAAACCCAAAAAAGAAACCTTCTGAACTCCAAATAGGCATTTAGACCCCTTCACAAATAAAGTGTTAGCACGAAGGATCTGAAATACCATCCTGACCTGTTTCACATGAGACTCCCAATCGTCGGAAAAAATCAAGATATCATCCAAATATACAAACATGAATTTATCAAGATAATTCCGGAAGATATCATGCATGAAGGACTGAAACACAGATGGGGCATTAGAGAGCCCGAATGGCATCACAAGGTATTCAAAATGGCCTTCGGGCGTATTAAATGCAGTTTTCCATTCGTCACCCTGTTTAATACGAACAAGATTATACGCCCCTCGAAGGTCAATGTTAGTAAACCAACTAGCCCCCTTAATCCGAGCAAACAAATCAGAGAGCAAAGGTAAAGGGTATTGGAATTTGACCGTGATCTTATTAAGAAGGCGATAATCAATACAGGGTCTCAAGGAGCCATCCTTCTTGGCAACAAAGAAGAATCCCGCTCCCAACAGTGACGAAGAGGGGCAAATATGCCCCTTCTCCAAAGACTCCTTAACATAACTCCGCATGGCGGCATGCTCTGGCACAGACAGATTGAAAAGTCGGCCCTTAGGGAACTTACAGCCAGGAATCAAGTTAATAGCACAATCACAGTCCCTATGAGGAGGAAGGGAACTGGACTTGGGCTCATCAAATACATCCTGGAAATCCGACAAAAACTCAGGAACTTCAGAAGAGGGGGGAGAGGAGATTGACATCAAAGGAACATCACTATGTACCCCTTGACAACCCCAACTAGTCACAGACATGGATTTCCAGTCCAGCACTGGATTATGTACCTGTAACCATGGAAAACCTAGTACAACCACATCATGCAAATTATGCAACACCAGAAAACGACAATCTTCCTGATGTGCTGGAGCCATACACATGGTCAGCTGAGTCCAGTACTGAGGTTTATTCTTGGCTAATGGTGTCGCATCAATGCCCCTTAAGGGAATAGGGCTCTGCAAAGGCTATAAGGAAAAACCACAGCGTCTGGCGAACTCTAAGTCCATTAAATTCAGGGCAGCGCCTGAATCCACAAATGCCATGACAGAAAAGGACGATAATGAGCAAATCAGGGTAACAGACAAGAGAAATTTAGGCTGCACAGTACTAATGGTAACAGACCTAGCGACCCTCTTAGTACGCTTAGGGCAATCAGAAATAGCATGAGCAGAATCACCACAGTAAAAACACAGCCTATTCTGACGTCTGAATTCTGCCGTTCTGCTCTAGTCCAAATCCTATCACATTGCATTGGCTCAGGACTGCTCAGAGGACACTGCCATATGGTGCACAACCTTGTGCTCGCGCAGGCGCCGATCAATCTGAATGGCTAGAGACATAGATTCGTTCAAACCAACAGGCGTGGGGAACCCCACCATAACATCTTTAAGGGCTTCAGAAAGACCCTTTCTGAAAATTGCACATACCACTTTCTAAATTTCTGGCAGTATAATTCTGCCGCTTCCTGACCCTGACACAGGGCCAACAAGGTTTTTTCTGCCTGATCCACAGAATTAGGTTCATCATACAGTAATCCGAGCGCTTGAAAAAATGCGTCTACATTAAGTAATGCCGGATCCCCTGACTCAAGGGAGAATGCCCAATCCTGAGGGTCTCCACGCAGCAGAGAGATGACAATTTTCACCTGCTGAATGGGATCACCAGAGGAACGGGGTCTCAAAGCAAAAAACAATCTGCAGTTATTTTTAAAGTTCAAGAACTTAGATCTATCCCCAAAAAACAAATCAGGAGTAGGAATTCTAGGCTCCAAAACCGGAGTCTGAACAACATAATCTTGGATACTCTGTACCCTTGCAGCAAGCTGATCCACACGAGAGAACAAACCCTGAACATCCATGTCAGCGCCAGAATCCTGAACCACCCAGAGATTAAGGGGAAAAAAAAGACAAAACAGGCTGCAGAGAAAAAAAAATGGCTCAGAACTTTTTTTTTCCCTCTTTTGAGATGCATTCAATACATTGCCGGCCAGCTGTACTGTTATGACCTGGTGGTTAAGGAGCAACATGGGACGAGCTCTGAGGAGATGGTATCTTTACTGACCGCAGTTCCTGAACCTAACACAACACTAGAAGTAGCCATGGAATGTTCCTGTCACTCCCTAGACATCTCGTCACAGCCGGAGAACTAACTACCCCTAAAGATGGAAACAGGAAAACTATCTTGCCTCAGAGAAAATCCCCAAAGGACAGACAGCCCCCCACAAATATGGACTGTGAGTGGAAAGGGAAATTACATACACAGAATGAAACCAGGATTTAGCAAAGGAGGCCACTTCTAACTATATAGACAGAATAGGAAAGGATACTGTGCGGTCAGTATTAAAAGCTAGAAAAAGCCATCACAGAGTTTACAAAAGATCTCCACACCTGACTAACGGTGTGGAGGGCAAATCTGCTTCCCCAGAGCTTCCAGCTTAACTGAATATTGAATACTGACAAGCTGGACTAGAGCAAACAGCAAACTGAATGATTAAGTCCACAGCAAGAGGACAACAAATGAACAAGCAAGGACTTATCTTTGCTGAACAGGACCGACTATCAAGGAAATCCAAGGAGAGATCTGAATCCAACCAAGAAACATTGACAGCTGGCACTGGCTGAAGATCAGAGCCAGGCTAAATAGCAGAGCAGGAGAGACGATCAGTGGAAGCAGCTGCTAAGCTAAATCCAAGGAGCAGCAGTTCCACTTAAAACCACCGGAGGGAGCCCAAGGGCAGAATTCACAAAAGTGCGATTTACAACCACCGGAGGAAGCCCAAGAACGGAATTCACAACAGGCTATGCTGTATACTACTATGCGGGCTGTGCTGTATACTACTGTGTGGTCTGTGCTGTATACTACTGTGTGGGCTGTGTTATCTACTACGCGGGCTGTGCTATATTATGCAGGCTGTGCTATATACTATATTCTATGGGGAGGCCGTGTTATATACTATGTGGCTGTGTTATATACTATTGTGGGGGTATATTATATTCTATGGGGGAGGCTGTGTTATATACTATGGGGGGCTGCATTATATTGTATGGGTGGCTACATTATTAATTATGGGGAGGTGGGCTGCATTATATTCTATGGGGGGTTACATTATACTCTGGGGTGGCTGCATTATACTCTGTGGGGTGGCTGCATTATACTCTGTGGGGTGGCTGCATTATACTCTGTAGGGTGGTGGCTGCATTATACTATATGTGGGCTGCATTATACTGTATCGAGGACTATGGGGAATACGTTATACTATACGAAGAACTATGGGGTGCATTATACTATGGGAAGTGAATTGTACTACATGGATGACTGGCGGTGCATTATACTATATGGAGCACTATGAGGAGTGTATTATGCTATATAGAGGACTATGAGGAGTGTATTATACTATGTGGAGGACTGAGCAGTGTATTTTAATATATGGAGGACTACAGGGAGTGTATTATACTATATGGAGGACTGTGGAGCACATTATAATATATGGAGGACTATGGGGTATATTTTACTAAACAAGTAAAATGCTGCATATTCAGATTGTTTTTTCCGGAACAAAAATCATTGTTCTCAGCAGCACTTCGCCGATGTAAACTGAGGTGTATGGAGCGGAGCTGAATGTGTACGAGGTGTATGAGCAGAGCTGAATGTGTACGAGGTGTATGGAGCGGAGCTGAATGTGTACGAGGTGTATGGAGCGGAGCTGAATGTGTACAAGGTGTATGGAGCGGAGCCATGTGTGTACGAGGTGTATGGAGCGGAGCCGTGTGTGTACGAGGTGTATGGAGCGGAGCTGTGTGTGTATGAGGTGTATGGAGCGGAGACGTGTGTGTGTATGAGGTGTACGGAGCGGAGCCGCATGTGTATGAGGTGTATGGAGCGGAGCCGTGTGTGCAAAGTGTACGGAGCACAGCCACGTGTGTAGGAGTAGATGTGTAGCCATTATACGGTACGAAGTATCATGTGCGGCCAATATACAGTATAGAGCATCATGTTCTGTCATTATACAGTATGGAGCATCATGTGCAGTCATTATACAGTATGGAGCATCATGTGCAGTCATTATACAGTATGGAGCATCATGTGCAGTCATTATACAGTATGGAGCATCATGTGCAGCCACTATACAGTATGGAGCATCATGTGCGGTCATTATACAGTATGGAGCATCATGTGCAGCCATTATACAGTATGGAGCATCATGTGCAGTCATTATACAGTATGCAGCATCATGTGCGGTCATTATACAGTATGGAGCATCATGTGGGGCCATTATACAGTATGGAGCATCATGTGTGGTCATTATACAGTATGGAGCATCGTGTGGCCATTGTACAGTATGGAGCATTGTGGGCCCATTATACAGTATGGAGCACTGTGTGGACATTATACAGCATGGAGCATCATGTGGGGCCATTATACAGTATGGAGCATCATATGTGGTCATTATACGGTATGGAGCATCATGTGTGGCCATTATACAGTATGGAGCATTGTGGGGCCATTATACAGTATGGAGCACTGTGTGGCCATTATACAGTATTGAGCATCATGTGTGGCCATTATACAGTATAGAGCACTGTGTGGCCATATTTTTTGTTTATAATTATTCTTTATGAAACAGTGTGATCAGCAGTGCTAAATGGGTGTGGTTGGGACATGGATATGGGTGTGACTAGTTATGAATGGTTGTGGTCAGAGGCGTGGCCTAAACTTTGCCGCGGCGCGCCTTGCACGCCGCTAACTTTGTCCCTCTTTCCCATCTTCAAAAGTTAGGACGTATGCTACAACTACTCGAGAGCCTGCAAGATCAGGCCTCTGCACCGGAAAAAGAAGAATGGCAAAGGCACTCAGGTGCTAAAGAACAGGAAGGACCGGAGAGCGGACAGTAAGTACTGCTTGCCTCAGGCACTATTCTTCATTATGTGTGCCCTTTCTCATGGACTGACGTATCAGTCTAAGAATGCAATTTTAAGTCAGGTAAAAGCCCCAGAATTCCATTGTGCTGCTTCTAGATTCGTATAGGGATGCGTAATCTGTGTATGCCTAAATGTGGAAAAAAGTGCACCGCCTGACCATTGTACCTGCTCCAGCTACCTCAAATTAATTTCATACAGCTTCCAGAGATAGGCATCTATGAATATGTGTTGGTATGCATCAACTAGGTGACACTTTTGATAGTATAACTGATTATTTATTTGATTCTCTAAATGTTGAATCAGCCTACATGAAACAGCTTATAGTTATTATATTTAATCAGCATTCCATGGTATACAATTATATCACAGCCTCTCAAGGAGTCTTCTGTCGGGTGGTAAGAACTGCCTGATGCCACTATATAGATCCTTCAGGGCTAATGAGAGTTACTCATGATATAGAACAAGTTGAAATGATAAAGCGATGGTAAAGTTATTTGTTATGCTTTTAAAGAAAATTCTCAGTTCTAATTGCAAATGTTTTCCAGGTAAACGTAAAGTTAAAAGCCATACTGACTCTGAGATAAAGCAAACCCAAGTGATGACTACCTTGATAATAAAGGAAACCCAAGTGATGACTACCTCGATAACCGCACTCCAACGTGGATACATATTCTGCAACAAGCAAACTTCAGTAGATTTGGCTGATTGTATGTATTGTGGAAGACCAATGGTCTGATAAGAGACAAAGAACCCACAGAGAACTTACAAAGACTCATTGACAATATGGACTCTATGAATTATACTAACAAACTATATTCTAACACATAGTTTAATATATTAATAAAAATGTCTATATTATATAATGTCATAAAACTATATCTATATCATCCCCTCATATTAATCCCTTGATAGAAATAGGGTTAGAAGGAACACGATTATAATCTGAATGGATAAGCAGTAAGACTGGTATCCCATGATATTTATAGGATAAGCTGTGTATATTGTGAAGTAGGGTTATCTTGCAGACCTGAGTAACAGGAAGGGATTAGCAAGGGCAATGTAGACCAGATGAAAAAAAGAGGCGAGTTGTTAAAGGAGTGGTTAACTTCTGTTCTGAATAAAATAGAAGAAAATAGTATTATACAAGAATGGCCTAGGTTCCAGTTATCATCTGTCTACATTCTTATCGCCAACGGTCAGTTCCTACAATTCCCAGAAATTGTCAAATACGTGTTGTTGTTTTCAATATGGTCTGTAATCACCCAAGAATTCTATTTCTTCATCCAGATTCTCTTGAGAACTTTAACTTTTAACCAGAACACATTGAAATGCTTGAAGTACCCCCACATTCTCTTATCTAATTTATCTCATATCCCAGGATGTGTTTGACAACCCATTGTATAACACATATTTCTGACAGAGTATTGTGTAATGCCTCATTTCCCTTTGATCTTGTACTATAAGAGAACACCCTAACTCCCCCATGAAAGCAGAGACTATTTGAAAAGACAACGAGCAGTGTGTCTCTCTGATTACTGCTTCATAGCTTGAGTAACTAAGACAGAACACCTGAGTAGGTTAGGAATCCCTTCTCCAACACTACAGAGTGCCTATGGGGGGACTGACTTTATTACAGAGTCTGCCTATGGGGGCTGCCTTATTACAGAGTCTGCCTATGGGGGGTGTTGTGGATTCTGTTTTTGGGCTCCCTCTGGTGGTTACAAGTGGTACTGGGTGACTTTGGTGGGTTGCTGTCTCTGGTTTCCACCTGTCCATCATAGGCTGGGTGTTTCCTATTTAACCTGGCTTTCCTGTCATTCCCTTGCCGGCTATCAATGTAATCAGAGTGTCTCTGTTTGCCTCTGTTACCTGCTCCTATAATCTGCTGGACAAGCTAAGTTCTGATTTTCCTGTTTTTTGTGTTCTGCCTTATCATGTTTTTAGTCCAGCTTGCATACATATGAATCTTTGCTGCTGGTTGCTCTAGTGGGCTGAAATTACTCCCCATGTGCCATGAGTTGGCACATGGGTCCCAGTAATTTCAGGATGTTTTTTTGAAGAAAGGGTTTTTCGCTGACCGCCTAGATCTCTTTTTGTATCCTTCTGCTATCTAGCTGTAGCGGGCCTCATTTTGCTAAAACTGTTTTCATACCTGCGTATGTGCCTTCCTCTTAATTCACCGTCATTATATGTGGGGGGCTGCTATCCCTTTGGGGTATTTCTCTAGGAGGCAAGCGAGGTCTGCTTTTCATCTTCTAGGGGAAGTTAGTTCTCCGGCTGGCGCGAGACGTCTAGAGTCCCCGTAGGTACGTTCCCCGGCTGCTGTTAGTGTTTGTGTTAAGTTCAGGATCGCGGTCAGCTCAGGTTCCATCACCCTAGAGCTTGTCCTATTTTTGTGCTTGCCCTTTTGGTGATTCCCTGCCATTGGAATCATGACAGTATAGCCGGCCCGAAAGTTTGGGCTGAAGCAGGAGAAAAAGAAGTGTTGAGGGGGATTTTTTTTTTTCTTTCCTCAGAGTTTTGCTGCCTAGCCCTTAATTGCTGTCTAGCTGCTTCTTACCTCCTCTTAACCCTTGAATGGCTCTGACCTTAGCTGTTTAACATGGATGTCCAGAGTTTGGCTTCCAGCCTGAATAATCTTGCTGCTAAGGTTCAAAACATACAGGATTTTGTTGTTCACACTCCTATGTCTGAACCTAGAATTCCTATTCCAGAGTTTTTTTCTGGAGATAGATCTACCTTCTTGAATTTCAGGAACAATTGCAAATTGTTTCTTTCTTTGAAATCTCGCTCCTCTGGAGACCCTGCTCAGCAGGTCAAGATTGTTATATCTTTCCTGCGGGGTGACCCTCAGAATTGGGCATTTGCCTTGGCACCAGGGGATCCTGCATTGCTCAGTGTGGATGCGTTTTTTCTGGCACTGGGATTGCTCTATGAGGAACCTAACCTGGAGATTCAGGCTGAAAAGGCTTTATTGGCCCTCTCTCAGGGGCATGATGAAGCGGAAGTATATTGTCAAAAATTTCGGAAATGGTCGGTGCTTACTCAGTGGAATGAGTGCGCCCTGACTGCAAACTTCAGAAATGGTCTTTCTGAGGCCATTAAGGATATTATGGTTGGGTTCCCTGCGCCTACAGGTCTGAATGAGTCTATGACTATGGCCATTCAGATTGATCGGCGTTTACGGGAGCGCAAACCTGTGCACCAGTTGGCGGTGTCTTCTGAACAGGCACCTGAGACTATGCAATGTGATAGAATTCAGTCTAGAAGTGAACGGCAAAATTATAGGCGGAAAAATGGATTGTGTTTTTATTGTGGTGATTCAGCTCATGTTATATCAGCATGCTCTAAACGCACAAAAAAGGTTGATAAATCTTTTGCCATTAGTACTCTGCAGTCTAAGTTCATTTTGTCTGTAACTCTGATTTGTTCACTGTCATCCATTTCTGTCGATGCCTATGTGGATTCGGGCGCTGCCCTGAGTCTTATGGATTGGTCATTTGCCAAACGCTGCGGGTTTAGTCTGGAGCCTCTGGAAGTTCCTATTCCTTTGAAGGGAATTGACTCTACACCATTGGCTATGAATAAACCGCAGTACTGGACACAAGTGACCATGCGCATGACTCCCGTTCATCAGGAGGTGATTCGCTTCCTTGTACTGTATAATTTACATGATGTACTAGTGCTTGGTCTGCCATGGTTACAAACTCATAATCCAGTCCTGGATTGGAAAACAATGTCTGTGTTAAGCTGGGGATGTCAGGGGGTTCATGATGATGCACCTCTGATTTCAATAGCTTCATCTACTCCTTCTGAGGTCCCTGCGTTTTTGTCTGACTATCGGGATGTTTTTGAGGAGCTTAAGCTCAATTCGCTCCCTCCTCATAGGGATTGTGACTGTGCTATAGATTTAATTCCTGGCAGTAAGTTCCCTAAGGGTCGTTTATTTAATCTGTCAGTGCCAGAGCATACTGCTATGCGGAGTTATATTAAGGAGTCCTTGGAAAAGGGACATATTCGTCCATCTTCGTCCCCTCTGGGAGCAGGTTTTTTTTTCGTGGCTAAAAAAGATGGTTCCCTGAGGCCTTGTATAGATTATCGCCTTCTGAAAAGATTACAGTCAAATATCAGTATCCATTGCCATTATTGACTGATTTGTTTGCTCGCATTAAGGGGGCTAGGTGGTTCACTAAGATAGATCTTCGCGGTGCGTATAATCTTGTGCGGATAAAGCAGGGTGATGAGTGGAAAACCGCATTTAATACGCCTGAGGGCCATTTTGAGTATTTGGTAATGCCTTTTGGACTTTCTAATGCTCCTTCAGTCTTTCAGTCCTTTATGCACAATATTTTCCGTGAATATCTGGATAAGTTTATGATTGTGTATTTGGATGATATTTTGGTTTTTTCTGATGAATGGGAGTCTCATGTTCTACAGGTCAGGAAGGTGTTTCAAGTCCTGCGGGCCAATTCTTTGTTTGTGAAGGGCTCAAAATGTCTCTTCGGAGTTCAGAAGATTTCTTTTTTGGGGTACATTTTTTCTCCTTCTACTATTGAGATGGATCCCGTCAAGGTTCAGGCGATCTGTGACTGGACACAACCTACATCTGTTAAGAGTCTTCAGAGGTTCTTGGGTTTTGCTAATTTTTATCGTCGTTTCATTGCTAATTTTTCCAGTGTTGTTAAACCTTTGACTGATTTGACTAAGAAAGGTGCTGATGTTGCTGATTGGTCTCCTACGGCTGTGGAGGCATTTCAGGAACTTAAGCACCGGTTTTCTTCTGCTCCTGTGTTATGTCAACCAGATGTTTCACTTCCTTTTCAGGTTGAGGTTGATGCTTCCGAGATTGGAGCGGGGGCGGTTTTGTCACAGAGAAGTTCCGATGGCTCGGTGATGAAGCCATGTGCGTTCTTTTCTAGAAAATTCTCGCCCGCCGAGCGGAATTATGATGTGGGTAATCGGGAGCTTTTGGCCATGAAGTGGGCATTTGAGGAGTGGCGTCATTGGCTTGAGGGTGCTAGACATCGTGTGGTGGTCTTGACTGATCACAAAAATCTGATTTACCTTGAGTCTGCCAGGCGTCTGAATCCTAGACAGGCTCGTTGGTCATTGTTTTTTTCTCGTTTCAATTTTGTGGTTTCATACCTGCCAGGTTCAAAGAATGTGAAGGCAGATGCTCTTTCCAGGAGTTTTGTGCCTGACTCTCCCGGAGACTCTGGGCCTACTGGTATCCTTAGGGATGGGGTAATATTGTCCGCCGTCTCCCCAGACTTGCGACGTGCATTGCAGGAGTTTCAGGCGGATAAACCTGATCGTTGTCCACCAGAAAGACTGTTTGTTCCGGATGATTGGACCAGTAGAGTCATCTCCGAGGTCCATTCTTCTGCATTGGCTGGTCATCCTGGAATATTTGGTACTAGAGACTTGGTGGCCAGGTCTTTTTGGTGGCCTTCCTTGTCAAGGGATGTGCGTACCTTTGTGCAGTCTTGTGAAGTGTGTGCTCGGGCTAAGCCTTGCTGTTCTCGGGCCAGTGGGTTGTTGTTATCCTTGCCTATCCCGAAGAGGCCTTGGACGCACATTTCCATGGATTTTATTTCAGATCTCCCTGTCTCACAGAAAATGTCCGTCATCTGGGTTGTGTGTGACCGCTTTTCTAAGATGGTTCATTTGGTACCCTTGCCTAAGTTGCCTTCCTCCTCTGAGTTGGTCCCTTTGTTTTTTCAGAACGTGGTTCGTTTGCATGGGATTCCGGAGAATATCGTTTCTGACAGGGGATCCCAGTTTGTGTCTAGATTTTGGCGGACGTTTTGTGCTAAGATGGGCATTAATTTGTCTTTCTCGTCTGCATTCCATCCTCAGACGAATGGCCAGACGGAGCGAACTAATCAGACCTTGGAAACTTATTTAAGGTGTTTTGTTTCTGCTGATCAAGATGACTGGGTTGCCTTTTTGCCGCTGGCCGAATTTGCCCTTAATAATCGGGCTAGTTCTGCCACTTTGGTTTCTCCTTTCTTTTGTAATTCGGGGTTTCATCCTCGTTTTTCCTCTGGTCAGGTGGAGCCTTCGGATTGTCCTGGAGTGGACGTGGTGGTGGACAGGCTACATCAGATTTGGAATCAGGTGGTGGACAATTTAAAGTTGTCTCAGGAGAAGGCTCAGCAGTTTGCTAATCGCCGTCGCCGCGTGGGTCCCCGACTTCGTGTTGGGGACTTGGTGTGGTTGTCTTCTCGTTTTGTCCCTATGAAGGTCTCTTCTCCTAAGTTCAAGCCTTGGTTCATCGGTCCTTATAAGATCTTGGAGATTCTTAACCCTGTGTCTTTTCGTTTGGATCTCCCAGCATTGTTTGCTATTCATAATGTGTTCCATCGGTCGTTATTGCGGAGGTATGAGGTGCCCGTTGTTCCTTCGGTTGAGCCTCCTGCTCCGGTGCTGGTGGAGGGAGAATTGGAGTATGTTGTTGAGAAGATCTTGGATTCTCGTGTTTCCAGACGTAAACTCCAGTATTTGGTTAAGTGGAAGGGTTATGGTCAGGAGGATAATTCCTGGGTGGTCGCCTCTGATGTTCATGCGACTGATTTGGTCCGCGCCTTCCATAGAGCTCATCCTGATCGCCCTGGGGGTTCTCGTGAGGGTTCGGTGACCCCTCCTCAAGGGGGGGGTACTGTTGTGGATTCTGTTTTTGGGCTCCCTCTGGTGGTTACAAGTGGTACTGGGTGACTTTGGTGGGTTGCTGTCTCTGGTTTCCACCTGTCCATCATAGGCTGGGTGTTTCCTATTTAACCTGGCTTTCCTGTCATTACCTTGCCGGCTATCAATGTAATCAGAGTGTCTCTGTTTGCCTCTGTTACCTGCTCCTATAATCTGCTGGACAAGCTAAGTTCTGATTTTCCTGTTTTTTGTGTTCTGCCTTATCATGTTTTTAGTCCAGCTTGCATACATATGAATCTTTGCTGCTGGTTGCTCTAGTGGGCTGAAATTACTCCCCATGTGCCATGAGTTGGCACATGGGTCCCAGTAATTTCAGGATGTTTTTTTGAAGAAAGGGTTTTTCGCTGACCGCCTAGATCTCTTTTGTATCCTTCTGCTATCTAGCTGTAGCGGGCCTCATTTTGCTAAAACTGTTTTCATACCTGCGTATGTGCCTTCCTCTTAATTCACCGTCATTATATGTGGGGGGCTGCTATCCCTTTGGGGTATTTCTCTAGGAGGCAAGCGAGGTCTGCTTTTCATCTTCTAGGGGAAGTTAGTTCTCCGGCTGGCGCGAGACGTCTAGAGTCCCCGTAGGTACGTTCCCCGGCTGCTGTTAGTGTTTGTGTTAAGTTCAGGATCGCGGTCAGCTCAGGTTCCATCACCCTAGAGCTTGTCCTATTTTTGTGCTTGCCCTTTTGGTGATTCCCTGCCATTGGAATCATGACAGGGGGGCTGCATTACTACAGAGTCTGCCTATGGGGGGCTGCCTTACTACAGAGTCTGCCTATGGGGGCTGCCTTATACTACAGAGTCTAATGGCACAGTAAAAGAAAAAAAGAAAGGCACACACCGTTACCAAAAGTGGAAGTCTTTATTTCATGGATAAAGAAGCATAAGCTCAGGAGTAATGCAGAGAGTGCGGACAAAGGCCGTTTCATGCTCCTGCGCTTCAACGGGTCCTCATTAAGTGCAGGAGCGCTTCCACTTTTGGTAATGGTGAGTGCCTTCCTTTTTTATTTTACTATGCCATTGGACTCTATATTCATACAGGATTGAGCACCCGTTCCTTGGGGTGTGTGGCTTTAATATAGTGTGTGAATGGTCTCTGCAGATTCGTTCAAGAGACCATAGTGGTGCAGCAGTGCCGAATTTGCTTTTCTCTGTTTTTGAAATTTATGATACATAGTCTGCCTATGGGGGCTGCCTTATACTACAGAGTCTGCCCATGTATGGGGGCTGCCTTATACTACAGAGTCTGCCTATGGGGGCTGCCTTATACTACAGAGTCTGCCTATGGGGGGCTTCCTTGTGCTATAGAGTCTGCCTATGTTGGCTGCCTTGTGCTACAGAGTCTGCCTAGGGGGCTGCCTTATACTACAGTGTCTGCCTATGGGGTGCTGCCTTATACTACAGAGTTTGCCTATGGGGGGCTTCCTTGTGCTATAGAGTCTGCCTATGGGGGCTGCCTTGTGCTATAGTTTGCCTAGGAGGGCTGTCTTATGCTATAGAGTCTGTGTATGGGGGCTGCCTTATGCTATAGAGTCTGCCTATGGGGGTGCATTATACAAAAAAGAGTAGGCCTATGGGCAGTGCATTATACTATATGAAGGCCTATGGGGAGCGCATTATAATATATTGAAGACTATCTGGTGCATTATACTATATGGAGGCTATCTAGGGGGCCATCATACAGTGTGGGTGATACTATACAGTGAGGGGGCATTATACTGTGTATAGGAGAGCATCATAGTTTACTTTACTGTAAGAGCAGTGAGACTATGGAACTCCCTGCCATATGATATTGTAATGAGTGATTCATTACCAAAATTTAAGAGGGGACTGGATACCTTTCTTGAAAAGTATAATGTTACAGGTTATATACACTAGTTTCCTTGATAGGGCGTTGATCCAGGGAACTAGTCTGATTGCCGTACGGATTTTTTCCCCAATGTGGAGCTTACTCTTTGCCACATGGGTTTTTTTTGCCTAGCTCTGGATCATCATGTTAGGGCATGTTAGGTTAGGCTATGGGTTGAACTAGATGGACTTAAGTCTTCCTTCAACCTTAATAACTATGTTAATACTGTGTATAAAGGAGCTGTACAGGAGGGAGACGGGACATTATTAAATGTAAAGTGGGCACTTATTGTTATAGGGGAACTCATGTTACCTTGACTATCAAAGGGGCACGCAGAGCATTATTACTTTCCAGTGGGCACAATGTGGGCACTGTTTTCTAGGGCACTTGCACCCGGTATTACTATATTATAGAGGGGTGATTTAGAATTTAGAGGGCAGAGAACCACACATCAGGTGCAGTAATAGCATCATATATGGCAGCAGCAGCTTAGAATTGGGATATCAGCAGGATGAGGAGTTTGTGCAGGTTGGGAATAGATGGTGACGTGCTGAAAATATGAGAAGTGAAATGTGTCTTTGTAGTATTCTCTGCAGCCGAGTCCTGGCTGGAAAAAGTTGTCATGTCGGTCTGGGCCAGATGGAAAAGATGTGAAAAATGAACGATTCCATCAGAAAGAACGTCAGCGGTAAGTCACCATCTGTTAATGTGCTGTGATCTCTTATATGTTCTGTAGGGCTGGTATCTACCACTGACCATATGGCGGTAATATCCATGTTGGTCTTTATATAGAGATTATCTTCAGTAACAGCGTGGTCATCTGCTGAGGTTCTCCTCCACTATTAGGGTGCGTTACCCAGTTGTAATCAAGGTTACCTGGCTAGGGGCCCACTCAGAAGCTTTGCCCTCCCTGAACCAAAATCCTAGCTATGCCTCTGGGAGGAAGGTAAGTAATGCTTTCTTTTTTTTTTTTATATCTTTTCTGATGGGGCCACGGATACCAGGACTAGGATGGGGCCAATCAATCATACCAGGAAGAAATTAATATTCATTGCCCACCATGCCCATGGGCGTGGAATGCAGTGCATATTCATTTCTCTTTAGCAACGGGCACAGGAGTTTGCCAGAGCCGCCGGCTCCTGCCTCTGTGACCTGCTGCTCCTCCGATACCACTCCCCCAAATCCCCACCACAGCCAGAGCCAATACATTTGGACTATAAGACCCATTCTGCTCCACATTGTAGGAGGAAAAAAGTGCGTCTTATGGTCCAAAAGTACGGTAATTCTAATTCCTCCATTTTGTTGCTGAGGCTCCTTGCATTAGTATACATCACTTTATGTATCTCTCTGTACCTCTATTCTTTCTTAAATTATTAACTGTTCTAACTCCATCCCCATGCTACCCCCAATTTCTTTATTTGTGCCCAGGTCACTATCTTCCCCTCCTATAAAATGAATACCCTCCCCCCAATCCCTGGTTTAAACACTCCTCCAACCTTCTAGTTATTTTCTCCCCCAACACAGCTGCACCTTCCCCACTGAGGTGCAGCCCGTCCCTAGCGTAGAGCCTGTAGCCAACTGAGAAGTCGGCCCAGTTCTGCAGGAACCCAAACCCCTCCTTCCTACACCAATTCATGAGCCATTTATTAACCTCCCTAATTTCCCGTTGCCTCTCTGGCGTGGCACGTGGTACAGGCAGTATTTCGGAAAATACCACGTTGGAGGTCCTTGCTTTCAGCTTGCAGCCTAATTCCCTGAAATCATCTTTAAGGACCTTCCACCTAACTCTCCCAGTAATCTGTCCACCTGATCAGCGATGTGTCGGACTTGTGCGCCAGGTAGGCAGCACACCGTCCGACGATCCCTGTCTTTGTGACACATTGCCCTATCTGTTCCCCTAATAATTGAGTCCCCCACTACCAGCACCTGTCTGGCCTGCCCTGCTCTCCTATTTCCCTCCTTACTGGAGCAGTCACTCCTCCGGCTTTCAGAGGACATGCCTGGCTGCAGCAGTGATACGCCTGTACTGGCACCCCCCTCATCTGCCAACTTACTGGGGTGTGCCAGATCAGGACTAGCCTCCTTGGCACTCTTCCCTCTACCCGGCCTTCTGTCACCCAGCTTGCTGCTCCACTGTCCTGCAGCTCCATCCTACCATCCCCCCCTCATCTGTCCCATTGAGCTCAGTGAGCAGAAGACTCCTTTCCATATTGTCTATGGATCTCAGTGTTGCCAGCTGCACATTTAGATTCAGAATCCGGGCTTCCAAATGCTCAACGTGCTCACATCTCGCACAGCAGTATGCACCCTCGCCCGGCTGCTCAAGGGCTGCATACATGTGGCCAGATGTGCACTGGATGGCATTAACAATAGTGGAGCAGATTTCCTAATGGGGATTGCACCAGACAGAAACGTTAAGTAAAAAGAAATTTAGAGTATTAATAAAATGCAAAAAGCAATTCAGTAATTCCTCCCTTGTAAACTCCCTGAATCCAAAGTCACTGAATCACAAGACACACACTTACTTCAGATCGCACTTATGCTCCGGTCACACTCGCTAAGGAAGAAGATTTAAAGAGGTTTTTTTTTCTCCTTTAGCAGCAATCCAACCTACAGCTCAATGACTTCTGTACACCTCATACATGCGGCTCCGCTTCGTACACTGGTGGCTCTGCTATATCCACACTGTAAACCCCTCCTGACCCCAAACATCCAGCACCATAACAACCAGCATAGCAGAGTCCTGCATACACTGAGGCCCCTGATCATGTGACCCCTGACTCCTCCCCTCCTGTGACCTCATCACAGGTCCTGTGCACATATAGAGCAGCCATATACGTGGTGTCCTGTGGCTCTGCGGGTGGAGGTCGGTGCTGGAGGCTCCATTATTCTCTATGTGGAGGTCGGTGCTGGAGGCTCCATTATTCTCTATGTGGAGTGTGGCTCTGCGGGTGGAGGTCGGTGCTGGAGGCTCCATTATTCTCTATGTGGAGTGTGGCTCTGCGGGTGGAGGTCAGTGCTGGAGGCTCCATTATTCTCTATGTGGAGTGCGGCTCTGCGGGTGGAGGTCGGTGCTGGAGGCTCCATTATTCTCTATGTGGAGTGCGGCTCTGCGGGTGGAGGTCGGTGCTGGAGGCTCCATTATTCTCTATGTGGAGTGCGGCTCTGCGGGTGGAGGTCGGTGCTGGAGGCTCCATTATTCTCTATGTGGAGTGCGGCTCTGCGGGTGGAGGTCGGTGCTGGAGGCTCCATTATTCTCTATGTGGAGTGCGGCTCTGCGGGTGGAGGTCGGTGCTGGAGGCTCCATTATTCTCTATGTGGAGTGCGGCTCTGCGGGTGGAGGTTGGTGCTGGAGGCCCCATTATTCTCTATGTGGAGTGCGGCTCTGTGGGTGGAGGTCGGTGCTGGAGGCTACATTATTCTCTATGTGGAGTGCGGCTCTGTGGGTGGAGGTCGGTGCTGGAGGCTCCATTATTCTCTATGTGGAGGTTGGTGCTGGAGGCTCCATTATTCTCTGTGGAGTGCGGCTCTGCGGGTGGAGGTCGGTGCTGGAGACTCCATTATTCTCTATGTGGAGTGCGGCTCTGTGGGTGGAGGTCGGTGCTGGAGGCTACATTATTCTCTATGTGGAGTGCGGCTCTGCGGGTGGAGGTCGGTGCTGGAGGCTCCATTATTCTCTATGTGGAGGTTGGTGCTGGAGGCTCCATTATTCTCTGTGGAGTGCGGCTCTGCGGGTGGAGGTCGGTGCTGGAGGCCCCATTATTCTCTATGTGGAGTGCGGCTCTGTGGGTGGAGGTCGGTGCTGGAGGCTACATTATTCTCTATGTGGAGTGCGGCTCTGTGGGTGGAGGTCGGTGCTGGAGGCTCCATTATTCTCTGTGGTGTGCGGCTCTGCGGGTGGAGGTCGGTGCTGGAGGCTCCATTATTCTCTATGTGGAGTGCGGCTCTGCGGGTGGAGGTCGGTGCTGGAGGCCCCATTATTCTCTATGTGGAGTGCGGCTCTGCGGGTGGAGGTCGGGCTGGAGACTCCATTATTCTCTATGTGGAGTGCGGCTCTGCGGGTGGAGGTCGGTGCTGGAGGCTCCATTATTCTCTATGTGGAGTATGGCTCTGCGGGTGGAGGTCGATGCTGGAGGCTCCATTATTCTCTATGTGGAGTGCGGCTCTGCGGGTGGAGGTCGGTGCTGGAGGCTCCATTATTCTCTATGTGGTGTGCGGCTCTGTGGGTGGAGGTCGGTGCTGGAGGCTCCATTATTCTCTATGTGGAGTGCGGCTCTGCGGGTGGAGGTCGGTGCTGGAGGCTCCATTATTCTCTATGTGGTGTGCGGCTCTGCGGGTGGAGGTCGGTGCTGGAGGCTCCATTATTCTCTATGTGGAGTGCGGCTCTGCGGGTGGAGGTCGGTGCTGGAGGCTCCATTATTCTCTATGTGGAGCGGGGCTCTGCGGGTGGAGGTTGGTTCTGGAGGCTCCATTATTCTCTATGTGGAGTGTGGCTCTGCGGGTGGAGGTCGGTGCTGGAGGCCCCATTATTCTCTATGTGGAGTGTGGCTCTGCGGGTGGAGGTCCGTGCTGGAGGCTCCATTATTCTCTATGTGGAGTGCGGCTCTGCGGGTGGAGGTCGGTGCTGGAGGCCCCATTATTCTCTATGTGGAGTGCGGCTCTGCGGGTGGAGGTCGGTGCTGGAGGCTCCATTATTCTCTATGTGGAGTGCGGCTCTGCGGGTGGAGGTCGGTGCTGGAGGCCCCATTATTCTCTATGTGGAGTGCGGCTCTGCGGGTGGAGGTCGGTGCTGGAGGCTCCATTATTCTCTATGTGGAGTGCGGCTCTGCGGGTGGAGGTCGGTGCTGGAGGCTCCATTATTCTCTATGTGGAGTGCGGGTGGAGGGATGTGGAGATTCTCCATTTCTGGGGGCATCTAGTGGGTTTGGATCAGGGAGAACCTTCTGAGTGGCCCCATAACCAGGTAACCCTGATTACACTATGGTGGCGCCCCCTTCACTCGGGTGACACCTGTAGACTTGTATGGGGGCGAGTGAGCTAAGCATTGCTATCAATCCCAGATTTTCACTGCCCCATAGAGTAACACGGGGCCGAGTGCTGTGTGAGGTGTTATCGCATACCCCTCGGCCGTGTTATCTAGTAATGTGACTCCGGCCTTACGATACACTTTATTGATCCCAGAGGAAATTGCGGTGTTACAGAACCCCCCAGCACCAAGAATATGTTGTGCAGTATATGTTATGTATAATAGGTTCCATGTGAAATGCATCAGTCCACAGGCTGCGCTCCTGGAGAAGATATTTTCCTTCTGACCTCCCCCACCTTCACCTTTGTAATTACCACAGTAAATATTGGCAGGCTCTGGCCCCCTGCAGCTATTGTAATGTTTGTCTGGCTTGATTTTCTGTTGGCCGACCCTGTGTATCTGTGTTATATATTCTGTGTGCTGTAAATAAAGTGTGTTCTTAGACTGGAAATACGTGGAGAAGCAGTCAGCTTTTATATGCTCTCATGTAATCAAGAAATTCCTGCCAGCGTCCTTCATTCAGACTCCATCCAAAGCAGAGTGGACCTCCTGACCCACGGGGTGGTACTGAAAGAGATACTACAGCACAGTAGACCCCGTTACATGCGGTATTACAGCAGCAATACAAACAGCAGTACATAAAATATTAGGACACATAACTTGCACAAGTATCCCAACCTTACATTCTTGCACCGTAGTAGGATTAGACGGCTGCTGAATGTGCTCTTCTGCCTCAAGGACAGCTCGTATAGTGGGTGTGTGTTATTGATCATTATAGCCCTACACTTCTTCTGAATCCTATCCTCCAATACCTCCTCAAAAGAGTCCAGATGGAGGCCGACGCTTGACTTCTTGATACGTTTCTTGAGCTTATTTGCATTACTCGCACACTACTGCCCCAGCATATGGTAGCAAAAAAGATGGCGCTTGCTAGTGATGAGCGAATATACTCGTTCCTCAGGTTTTCCCAAGCACGCTTGGGTGGTCTCCGGGTATTTGTGACTACTCGGAGATTTAGTTTTTGTTGATTCAGCTGCATGATTTACAGCTGTTAGCCAACCTGAGTACATGTGGGGGTTGCCTGGTTCTTAGGAAATCCCCACATTTAATCAAGCTGTCTATCAGCTGTAAATCATTCAGCTGCTGCAAAGAAAACTAAGTCTCCGAGCACTAACAATTACTCGGAGCAACGAGTATATTCCCTCATCACTAGCACTTGCCACAACTGACTGGTAGAACATTTCCAGCATTTTACTGCGCACATTGAACGACTCGAGCTTCTGAAGAAAGTACAGTCTGCTCATTCCCTTCTTGTAAACCTTTTCTGTATGACACCTCCAATCAAGTTTACTGTCAAGGTGGACCCCCAAATATATGTAGCTCTCCACCTCCTGGCCAGCAATAGTGATCAGTAAGGCCGGGATCCCACACAGCGAGATACGGCCAAGTCTCGCAGGTTAAAACCAAGCTCTGGTGCCGGCACTCCAGAGCGGAGCGGGCGGCCGCATAGCAATACATGGAGCCGCACGCTCTGCTCCGGAGTGCCGGTGCCAGAGCTTGTTTTTAACCTGCGAGACACAGCCATATCTCCCTGTACTGTGACTCCGGCCTTAGTAATCCTCCTTTTTACCCTTCGCCACGACAGCACCCACTTTGAGAGAGGGACCCGCCCATAGGAACAGGAAACCTACAGAGATAAAAGGGCGGCCCCCCTCTCCTCCTCAGTTGGTTTCCTGTTCCTATCGGAACTCTCTGGATTACCTACAGATGGAGGTGGTTGGAGCGCCTCCACTTTTTCTTACCCGAGCCGGTACATCCGCCTGCGTGGTTCTCTCGGTGACAGCAGGGGCTGCGGCATCGGAAGCAGCGGCGGGGGAGCCACTGCATGCAGCCTCCCCCCTCGTCTGGGCACTATCCGGCAGGTTCCGGGCATGGAAGGCCCGGCCTATGGAGGGAGCCTGTGTGTACGGGGCGCCGATTCCAGAAAGCAGCAGCGCCGGCTCTGGTGCGCGGGTAAGTCTGCGCTGCTTCATTGAACCGGAAGTGTTGGTGCACTTCCGGTTCGCGGAGGGCGCGGCACGCTGCCTGGGACCGCGCGATTCAAAAACGCCGGGGCACAGGGCTAGTTGCTCAATATGTCGTCCCCGGCAGATACTGAGCTTCCACTTGCTGTGGAACGTGATAGCGCTGACAAAAGTAGCGCTAAAAGCTTAAAGTCAGCGGCTAAACGGAGTGGTCATTCCATGGATGGATCTGACACTCACAGAAGTAAATCAAGAAGTACGGATGCAGTACTCAGACCCCACACAGTGTCTCCATCTCCTAATCCGGTATAATGATGAATATAATAGCTTCACTGGGTGAGTGTTATAATCCTTTTCCCATAAGCTGATCCCTTCCTTCTCTGATTTTCCCCTAGGCTAAAAGGACTAGTAAATCCAAGCATAAAGAATGTGCTCTATGCAGGCAGCCCTTACCTGACACATATTCTAAAAGGCTGTGTCAATCCTGTATCAGCCAGACCTTACAGGATGAGGCAGCTGTTACAGCCACAGATATTAGAGCCTTAATACGGCAAGAAATACAGTCCCTGGGGTCAGAATCCTTGAAAAAGCAGGGCACTAAGCACCTATCTCCAATCTCTAGCTCAGAGTCTGAAGAGGGCCTAATTCGATCCTCCAACACCTCAGGATCATCTCCTAGTTCCTCTGAGGATGAAGGTGGAGCGTGTTTTCCAGTTGAGAGCATTGACAACCTTATAAAATCTGTAAGGAACACTATGGGGTGTCCAGACACTAAGGGAGTTAAATCTGCACAGGACATTATGTTTGCAGGCCTGGGTCATAAAAAGAGGCGAGCTTTTCCTGTAGTTTCTGCCGTTAAAGACCTTGTAAAGAAGGAATGGGACAAACAGGGGAAGGGGTTTCTCCCATCCTCTTCTAAAAGACGCTACCCCTTCAGCGATGAGGAATTGGCAGTGTGGTCTAAAGTCCCGAAGGTGGATGCAGCGGTGGCGTCAACTTCGAAACCGGCATCTCTACCTGTGGAAGATGCAGGGATTCTATTAGATCCCTTAGACCGCAAAACAGAAGCTCTTCTAAAAAGGTCCTGGGAGACAAACACTGGAGCTTTTAAACCGGCCATATCAGGCACGTGTACAGCCAGGTCCCTATTAGTCTGGGTTGACCAGCTTGAACAACAGGTGAAAGGCAAGATCACAAGGGATAAGATTCTTCAATCCTTGCCTCTGATTAAAAGTGCCGCAGCATTTCTAGCTGACGCTTCAGCGGACTCCCTCCGTTTAGCAGCCAGGTCAGCAGGTCTGGTTAATGCAGCTCGTCGTGCCCTTTGGCTCAAAGGATGGAAGGGAGACGCACAATCAAAAACCAGATTATGTTCAATCCCATGCCAGGGTGAGTTCTTGTTTGGGAAGGTTCTGGATGACCTACTTAACAAGGCAGGAGAAAGAAGGAAGGGCTTTCCTAAACAGTTTCTTCCTTCTTATAGGAGAGCGTTTAGAAGACGGCCATTTAACAGGAGGAGGCCGTATGAGGCCCAAAAAGATCGGTGGGAAACAAAAGAAACCAGACCGAAAGGTGCCTTATATAGTAATCCTGAAACATCTAAGCGGGGGAGATACCATCAGTGATGAATACCCAGTAGGTGGCAGACTGAAATTCTTTTATCATCAATGGGAAAATATAACCTCGAATCAATGGATCCTTCAGCTAATAAAATCTGGATTAAGATTAGATTTCTTTAAATTACCACAAGACAACTTTGTAGTAACATCTCTAAAAGCGCCGGAACAACAGGAAGCGCTTCAGTTAGAAATTCTGAGCCTTTTGGCAAAGAATGTTCTCATCGAAGTACCAATAAACCAGGAAGGGAGGGGGTTTTATTCCTCTTTATTTTTGGTTCCAAAACCTGATGGTACTTTTCGTACTATAATTAATCTAAAAAGACTAAATGCCTTTTTGGTTGAACACACCTTTAAGATGGAATCTATAAGATCTACTATAAAACTCTTGTTCCCTAGGTGCTTTATGGCAGGTCTGGATTTGAAGGATGCGTACTATCATCTTCCAATTCATATAGAACACCAACAATATCTCAGAGTTGCAGTAGTTCTACAAGGCCGGATCCGTCACTTCCAATTTACGGCCATGCCATTCGGCCTATCTATGGCGCCTCGGATCTTCACGAAACTTATGCTAGAGGCCTTAGGTTGGATTATAAACTTCAAAAAATCCAGACTTCTTCCAGAAACTCGTCAGTCCTTCCTAGGACTAGTCTTGGACTCTGTAAGTCAAAAATGTCTTTTACCAGAATCCAAAAAGTTAATCATAGTTTCAAAGGTCGCTACGGCAAGATCAAATCCTCGTATGTCCCTCAGAGAGGCCATGTCTCTCTTGGGCTCTCTCTCCTCCTGCATTCCTGCGGTTCAATGGGCCCAATACCATACCAGAACCCTACAACACCAGGTGCTTCATGCTCAGTCTCATTTCCAGGAACATCTAAATTCAAAAATCACCTTATCTGAAGACGTACTTCATTCACTTCGTTGGTGGTTAAATAAAGTCCATTTGTCCAGAGGAGTCTCATGGGCATTTAGGTCCCCTAAAATACTTACTACTGACGCAGGCCCAGAGGGGTGGGGAGCCCATCTGGGTCAAAATATAGCCCAGGGTTGCTGGACTCCTTTAGAGACTCAGCAGTCTTCCAATTGGAAGGAGTTAAATGCAGTATATTATGCTTTAAATTCTTTCCTTCCTCAGCTTCGAGGTTCTCATGTCAAGATCCGGTCGGACAACACAACTGTCGTCGCGTATTTAAATCGGCAAGGCGGAACGCGATCGGAAAGTCTCATGTGTTCAGCGGCAGACATCTTCGATCTAGCAGAACCCAATTTTCTATCTCTCACGGCGGTCCACATCAGAGGTATAGAAAACTCAAGGGCCGACTTTCTAAGTCGCCACACGCTCCGCCAGGGAGAATGGACCCTCAATCCTCGCATATTCAAAAACATAGTGGACATTTGGGGTCTTCCGCAGATAGATTTATTTGCGACCAGGAGCAACAGGCAAGTACCAATGTTTGCATCCCTGAATGTGGCAGATCGTCCAGATCTAGTAGACTCGCTCCAGTATCCATGGAATTACGATCTAGCCTACGCCTTCCCACCAATGATGCTAATTCCTTTGGTGATCAAGAAAATAAGAGAAGAAAGATCAAAGGTGATTCTGATAGCTCCATTTTGGCCAAAGAGGCCTTGGTTCTCCTGTCTTCGAGCGATGTCAGTTTGCGATCCGTGGATTCTGCCAGTGACTACAGACCTACTCTTTCAGGGTCCATTCTACCATCCACAAGTAAAGGGCCTCCACCTCACGGCGTGGAACTTGAGAGGCAGATACTAACTTTAAGAGGGTTTTCTCAAGAACTAATCAATACATTACTGTTGAGCAGAAAAAAATCTACAACTCTAATCTATAGCAGAGTATGGAGAAAATTCCTCAACTTCTATACAAAACCCTTCTCTAAGGTTCCTATTAAACCAATCCTTGAATTTTTACAGAAAGGTCGTGAGATGGGGTTATCAGTTAATACTCTGAGAGTTCAAGTGTCTGCCCTGGGAGCCCTCTATAGTGCTAACATTGCTAGTAATAGATGGGTAACTAGATTTATTAGGGCATGCGAGAGGTGTACACCGGTTCATGTTCCACGCCTGCCACCCTGGGACCTGAATCTAGTCCTAGACTCCTTATCTGGTCCTCCCTTTGAACCTTTATATTCTATCCCTCTTAAAAACATCACATACAAGGTAGCTTTACTGATAGCCTTAACTTCTGCCAGAAGAGTGGGTGACATCCAGGCCCTCTCTATAGACCCTCCATTCCTAATAACATATCAGGATAGGATAGTTCTCAAACCTGATCCTTCATACCTCCCTAAGGTAGCTACAAAATACCATAGAGCCCAAGAGATTTTTCTACCTTCCTTTTATGATAATCCAGCAAATTCAGAGGAGGAAAAACTACATATGCTTGATGTTAAAAGAGCAGTCCTGGGCTACATAGACAGAACCCGCTCTTGCAGACAGAGTAGGGCTCTGTTTGTGTCTTTTCAGGGTCATCGAAAAGGCCATGGAGTCACGAAAGCTACCTTGTCCCGGTGGATCAGAGAGGCTATCCATCTTGCATACTTGTCAAAAGGCGAAAGTCCTCCAGAGGGAGTAAAGGCGCATTCAGCTCGAGCCGTATCATCCTCGTGGGCGGAGAATAAAGACATTCCCATCGAGCTCATATGTAAGGCCGCAACCTGGTCGTCGCCTTCAACTTTCTATAGACACTATAGGCTTGATCTGTCTTCCGCTTCTGACTTGGCATTCGGGAGAGCCGTCCTTAGTACGGTAATCCCACCCAGGTGAAGGGTCTCTGAAAGTCTCTCAAAGTGGGTGCTGTCGTGGCGAAGGGTAAAAAGCCGGATTACTCACCGGTAATGCCCTTTTAATGAGCCACGACAGCACCCTGTCACTTCCCACCCTTGTAGATATGTATAGTTATTAATACAAAATATTCTCATGGGTGATTATAGATATAATAAAATGTACTAATAATTAAGAATGTATACTAATTTAACAATGGCGGTTCCTCTTGTACTCTGAAAAACAACTGAGGAGGAGAGGGGGGCCGCCCTTTTATCTCTGTAGGTTTCCTGTTCCTATGGGCGGGTCCCTCTCTCAAAGTGGGTGCTGTCGTGGCTCATTAAAAGGGCATTACCGGTGAGTAATCCGGCTTTTTTCCTTCTATAACTCACCACCAACTCCTTGGTTTTCTGTACATTTAGTTCTAGACAGTTAGTCCGGCACCAATCCACAAAGTCAGAAACCACCCTTCTATGGTATTGAAATCACTTGAGAAGTCAAAGAACATGTCGCGCACTGCAGTTCCATCATTGTCCAAGAATGAATGTACTGTATGTAGCAGAGACACTACAGCATAACCCACCCCCAATCTCTGCTGGTTCGCAGATATATAGTGGATGTAGGAGAACCTCAGCAGATGACTGTGCTGTTACTGAAAATAATCTCTATACAGAGACCAGCACTGATATTACCGCCATATGGTGACATATAGTGATAGATCTCAGCCCTGCAGAACAGATAGGAGATTACAGCACAGTTGTAGATGGTGACTTACAGCTGACGTCATTTCCATCTGGCCCAGACCGACATGACAACTTCTCCAGCCAGAACTCCTCTGCAGAGATTACACCAGACATATCTGACTTCTCACATTTCCAGCCTCGTCCCCATCTATTTCCAACCTGAAGAACCTCCTAATCCTGCCAATACCCCAGTACTGAGCTGCTGCCGTATGTGTCCCTATTACTGCGCCTACTGTGTGGTACTGTGTGCCCTCTAAATCAGGCCTGGGCAAAGTCCGAGACAGCCGTGGGCTGTAAATCTGAGGTTCATGGGCCGCACGGTGCCTGCCCGTTCGCTGTCTCCATGTGCGGCTCTGTGCTGCACCCGCCGCTGATTCCTTTGGTGGAGAGACCTCCGGCCACTTCCTCCACCAATGAGCGTGTGAGCGGAGGCAGGGAGAGAAGCAGAGCACCAGGGAACGGGACCGAGGTGAGTACGTGGTATTATTTTTTTTCTTTTTTCATGTGTATGGGTTGTTTGGGTGGGCATGGGGGGCTATGGGGGTGTGACATGGTGCAGTACACATGGGGCGACATGGTGCTACATATGGAGGCGACATGTTGCACATGTGGAGGCTATGGGAGCGACATGCTGCACATGGGGAGGCTGTGTGGGGTGACATACAGTGTATATAGGGAGGCTGTGTGGGGTTCATGCAGTATATGGGGAGGCTGTGTCGGGCTCATGCAGTATATGGGGAGGCTGTGTGGGGGCTCATGCAGTATATGGGGAGGCTGTGTGGGGGCTCATGCAGTATATGGGGAGGCTGTGTGGGGCTCATGCAGTATATGGGGAGGCTGTGTGGGGCTCATGCAGTATATGGGGAGGCTGTGTGGGGCTCATGCAGTATATGGGGAGGCTGTGTGGGGCTCATGCAGTATATGGGGAGGCTGTGTGGGGCTCATGCAGTATATGGGGAGGCTGTGTGGGGGCTCATGCAGTATATGGGGAGGCTGTGTGGGGGCTCATGCAGTATATGGGGAGGCTGTGTGGGGCTCATGCAGTATATGGGGAGGCTGTGTGGGGCTCATGCAGTATATGGGGAGGCTGTGTGGGGCTCATGCAGTATATGGGGAGGCTGTGTGGGGCTCATGCAGTATATGGGGAGGCTGTGTGGGGCTCATGCAGTATATGGGGAGGCTGTGTGGGGCTCATGCAGTATATGGGGAGGCTGTGTGGGGCTCATGCAGTATATGGGGAGGCTGTGTGGGGCTCATGCAGTATATGGGGAGGCTGTGTGGGGCTCATGCAGTATATGGGGAGGCTGTGTGGGGCTCATGCAGTATATGGGGAGGCTGTGTGGGGCTCATGCAGTATATGGGGAGGCTGTGTGGGGCTCATGCAGTATATGGGGAGGCTGTGTGGGGCTCATGCAGTATATGGGGAGGCTGTGTGGGGCTCATGCAGTATATGGGGAGGCTGTGTGGGGTTTATGCAGTATATGGGGAGGCTGTGTGGGATTCATGCAGTATATAGGGAGGCTGTGTGGGGCTCATGCAGTATATAGGGAGGCTGTGTTTGGGCTCATGCAGTATATAGAGAGGCTGTGTGGGGTTTATGCAGTATATGGGGAGGCTGTGTGGGGCTCATGCAGTATATGGGGAGGCTATGTGGGGGCTCATGCAGTATATGGGGAGGCTGTGTTTGGGCTCATGCAGTATATAGGGAGGCTGTGTTTGGGCTCATGCAGTATATAGAGAGGCTGTGTGGGGTTTATGCAGTATATGGGGAGGCTGTGTGGGGGCTCATGCAGTATATGGGGAGGCTGTGTGGGGCTCATGCAGTATATAGAGAGGCTGTGTGGGGTTTATGCAGTATATGGGGAGGCTGTGTGGGGCTCATGCAGTATATGGGGAGGCTGTGTGGGGCTCATGCAGTATATGGGGAGGCCGTGTGGGGCTCATGCAGTATATGGGGAGGCCGTGTGGGGCTCATGCAGTATATGGGAAGGCTGTGTGGGGCTCATGCAGTATATGGGGAGGCTGTGTGGGATTCATGCAGTATATGGGAAGGCTGTGTGGGGCTCATGCAGTATATGGGGAGGCTGTGTGGGATTCATGCAGTATATGGGGAGGCTGTGTGGGATTCATGCAGTATATGGGGAGGCTGTGTGGGGCTCATGCAGTATATGGGGAGGCTGTGTTGGTTCCATGCAGTATATATACAGTGCGTGTGTATATATGTATGTATGTATGTGTGTATATATATATATATATATATATATATATATATATATATATATATATTCAATCTACTATATAATTGTCTAAGGGTGACTTCAGTCTTTCTGTCTGTCACGGATATTCATTAGTCACGGCCTCTGTCTGTCATGGAAATCCAGGTCGCTGATAGGTCATGGCCGTTTTGCCGCGACCAATCAGCGAGGGCACAGTTCGGCGGCAAAATGGCCGCTCCTTCCTCCCCACAGCCAGTGTCTGTTCCAAAATCCCCTCCAGTCGGCGCTCACACAGGGTTAATGGCAGCGGTAACGGACCGCGTTATGCCGCGGTGTAATGCACTCCGTTACCGCTGCTATTAACCCTGTGTGACCAACTTTTTACTATTGATGCTGCCTATGCGGCATCAATAGTTAAAAGATCTAATGTTAAAAATAATAAAAAAAAAAATAAAAAATCATTCTATACTCACCGTCCGTCGGCCCCCGGATCAGGAACAGGCCTTCCCCGCTCCTCGCGATGCTCTGGTGACCGCTCCATGCATTGCGGTCTCGCGAGATGATGACGTAATTCACCTTGTGGTACATCCGTGATCGTCAGCACTCCGACATTGCTGGGATTCTTCGACTCTGGGAAGAAGTGGCCAGATCGCTGCTGCATGATCGGGACTGTGCCACGCCAGGTATCAGAAATGATTTTGGTAAGTATTTGAATGTGGTGTGATGCACCAGTGAAACTGTAAATGTAGGTGCATTGTTTTACAATTCATTATTTCCTTTTTCTTTCCCCACCACAGTGAAGAGAATAAGAGTGCGTTGGCGCTCGATGAACGATCTCTTCAACAAGGACATGAGCCTGGAGAACCAGGTTAAAAGTGGTGCTGCTCAAAGGATATTCAGCAAATACAAATACCACCGGAAACTTGCTTTTCTAATGCCTGCGCTTGCTACCCGAACGTGAGTATCTTTTGTTTTGTCTTACTATTATTTAACCTCTTTTTGGTGTTTTACTAAAGTTTTCTTTTTTTTTCCCCACACAACCTGGATTGTCCTCTGTTGGAGCGGACCCTCATCGACCAGCCAATGAACAAGCACAATCCCAATCATCCACCAGCGATGTAGCAACCTGTCAGGCCTAACAGGAAGAGGCAGCCGCCGATGCATCCGGTTTTCCCCCCTCCCAGCCCTCTGCCGCTGCTCTTGTTGGGTCTTCTCATCAGCGGCAGAGGGCCTGGGAGAGGTCACTCATGCCCGAGTTTATGCACTTCAGCTCGGTCTTCCAGGATGGGATTAAGGTGCTTGGTGATAGACTGAATAGTGGATTTACCCATGTGAACACACTTATACAGGATGTCAACAAATGCCTTGATTGCCTGGAAGTCGACCTTGAGAGACTGTGACATTTTTTTTCTTCAATAGAGCGGGAAATGTCAGAAAACCTTACGCCTCAATTCCAGATCAACGTCGTGCAGGCCTGCCAGGCTGCTTACAGCCAAGTATTGCTGCAGCAGTCACAATGTTACAATCCACAGGCCGGAAGATATTACCAGCAGCCGAGCATCTACTTTCAAACTCCCAGAGTGCCGAACTATCCTCCACCACCCCCGCCTCCAGTTCACAGATCCACCACGCTGCCATCTTTATCATCCCTGCGGCCAGCAGCATCTACGACGCTCCCAAGGTCGGCACCCCTGCAGCCAGCAGCACCCACCACGCTACCAAGTTCAGTTATCAGAGGACTGCTGGGTCTGCAGTAGCAAGACAGGTTATTACACTTGGGGTTATTTAGGCTAAGGGGTGATCTTATTTTAATGTATAAATATATGAGGGGACAGTACAGAGACCTTTCTAATGACCTTTTTACTCGTAGACCTGAGACAGGGACAAGGGGTCATCCTCTACATCTGGAGGAAAGAAGGTTTAAGCATAATAACAGACGCGGGTTCTTTACTGTAAGAGCAGTGAGACTATGGAACTCTCTGCCGTATGATGTTGTAATGAGTGATTCATTACTAAAATTTAACAGGGGACTGGATACCTTTCTTGAAAAGTATAATGTTACAGGTTATATACACTAGTTTCCTTGATAGGGCGTTTATCCAGAGAACTTGTCTGATTGCCGTATGTGGAGTCAGGAAGGAACTTTTTTCCCTAATGTGGAGCTTGCTGTTTGCCACATGGTTTTTTTTTGCCTTCCTCTGGATCAACAGGTTAGGGCATGTTAGGTTAGGCTCTGGGTTGAACTACATGGGCTTAAAGTCTTCCTTCAACCTTAATAACTATGTTACTATGTTACCCCTGCAGCCAGAAGCATCCACCACGCTGCCCAGTCCAGCACCACGCCAAAAGACTGCTACAGAGGCCACCACTCCCACTCGGCCAAGAAAGCAAAGGTCCAAAACTAATAACATTTCCACCAGGACGAAGACCCGGAGTCAAAAAACCCTGCTAAAATTGGACCCACCACCTCCACCCTCACCTACCAATGTGTCTCTGTTGTCAAATGTGTCACTACCTTCCCTTGTGTCTGTCCCTTCCAGTTTGTCTATCCATTCCCATGATTCCACTGTGTTGTCTACTCCCAATGTGTCTAGTTCCACCCATGATCCAATCCTTTAATTTGTTGCCTCTTCCCCTGTAACCCCTTCATCAACTACCACCCAATCCTCAGCTCCACACGCCTAAGGTCCACCACATCTCACCCTCAGATAGACCCCGATCCTAAACCCAGTTATTTTTTTGGGTTAAATAAATGTTTATTTTCTTTGCACAATATCTGGGTTTTCTTTGTCTCTTTGAGCGCCGCCGCCGCAAACACACACGTGTGTATTGTATTATTGAGGGAACTTTAATGGGTGTTTTACTACAGGTATTTTATTTAATTCAGAAAACATTGCAGGTACATTTAGAATTTACAGGTACATTTAAACAATACAAACTGCGCCAGCACGGGAGTTGAGAATAGGGTTTATTATGATAATCGGGGCCAAACATATTAATCAAGAAGGGGTTGTCCTATTGGATGCTGGCTCTGGCCCGGCCTAATAGACCTTCGTACATTTCAGGCCCAGACACCATTAGGCATGTAAGTATCGTAGTAACTAGGCCGCCCCATACTATCGAGTACTTGTGGGCAGAGGGCATTCAGCCAAACTCTGTCACACCTTCTTAGATGCTATGTTTGATTTTGGCAGCAACAAGTGGTTAAACTGCCAGGGCTTCGGTGTAGCCGCCCCCGTGCCATCCCTGCAGTGTAAATCTGTTCTGGGGCCCAAAAGAGTAAAACAAATGTTTATCGTGTCAAAAAAAATAATTTTTAATATCTGGGGGTTTTTTTCCTGGTGTTTTTCCTGTAATATAGGAAAGCCTAAGGCCAGAAATAAATCCCATAAACATGGAGACTTTGGGATCAGATAATTTCTGTCTGCTGTGTTTGTGGAAACAAAAAAGCTTGTTGTCATGATCCATTCCAGAGTTTAATCCTGTCTGCCCTGTTTCCAGGGGGATCATGTCAAGTTAATTTTGCTCTGCCTCATTCTGGGTCCAGGTTTGCTATTTAGCTCCCATACATCCTGCTGGCGGTGTCAGCTATAGTTCTGCCTTCAGCGTGTGAACCTGACTCTGGTAGCTCTTGGTTTGTCCTGCTGTGATCCCTGACTTGCCCCGTGTCTGACTCCCTCTGTCTGCCCTTTTTCCAGCGTTTCGGACTTGATTCTTTGGTTTCTGACTTGGCTTGTATTCGGACTCTCTTCTGCCTCCTGACTTTGTCTTATCCGCTTCTGACCGTTGCTGAACCTCGAGGCTTGTTCATGACCACGTGTTTTGCTGATCCCTTTATTACTTCTGCCTATTGTTGTCTTTTGACTCTGCTTGTTGGACCACTCTCTCGGCACTTGGTTGTGCCTATGCTGCTGCTCTGCAGTGCTTCTCTGAGTACGCAGTCTCACTTCCCTCTCAAGCTCCCTCTGGTGGAGGTTGCATTATACTGCACTGCAGCAGCATGACAGTTTTTTATAAAAGCCTCAAACTTCTGTGTGTGACTCAGACATGAGATCTAATGTGATAGAACAGAGGTCCCCAACTCCAGTCCTCAAGGCCCACCAACAGGTCATGTTTTCAGGATTTCCTTAGTCTTGCCCAGGTGATAATTGCATCACCTGTGCAACACAAAGGAAATCCTGAAAACATGATCTGTTGGTGGGCCTTGAGGACTGGAGTTGGGGACCTCTGTGATAGAAGATTACAGTGCGGGGAAGATGGGAATCATTCATATAGACGGCTGGTGGTAATGGAGTCAGTGACGGACTCTGGACAAATATGTTTCTAGAGCCGTAGTAGAAGATGAAGATGTCGCCTTCATCATGAAGTAGTTATTTCTCCTGTCACGTGTAATGAATATCTCCTGCAGTATTGCTAATGCCGATTCCTGTGTCGGTAAATGAGACGAGAATTAGGCCAGGTTCACATTGCGTTAACAGCAGCCCGTTCAACGCATGCATTAACGCCAGTGCCGATATGTCAGCGCGCCAGCGCAGATAGAGCTAGCAGATGCTCTATCTGCGCTAGCAATGACGGACCCGGAAACGCTGCAGCCCGCGTCCCAGGGTCCGTCACTCAATTACGGCACATCGCTAGCGCACGCCCATTGTGAGCATGCGCTAGCAATGTGTCCGCCATAGGACTTAATGGCGGCGTTAATGGACTGCGTTACACCACGTTATGCCGCGGTGTAACGTAGTCCGTCTAACGGACGCCAAACACGCAATGTGAACCTATCCTTAGTGTTATGGAAGATGAGTCAATGCGAAACGTATTCAGCTGCCAACTCCGAGGAAGAAACTGCTTGTTGTCTGTGGCCTAAAATACACTGCTCAAAAAAATAAAGGGAACACTTAAACAACAGAATATAACTCCAAGTAAATCAAACTTCTGTGAAATCAAACTGTCCACTTGGGAAGCAACACTGTTTGACAACCAATTTCACATGCTTTTGTGCAAATGAAATAGACAACAGATGAAAATTATTGGCAATTATTAAGACACACTCCAATAAAGGAGTGGTTCTGCAGGTGGGGACCACAGACCACATCTCAGTACTAATATTTTCTGGCTGATGTTTTGGTCACTTTTGAATGTTGGTTGTGCTTTCACAGTCGTGGTAGCAAGAGACGAACTCTACAACCCACACAAGTGGCTCAGGTAGTGCAGCTCATCCAGGATGGCACATCAATGTGAGCTGTAGCAAGGTTTGCTGTGTCTCTCAGCGTAGTGTCCAGAGGCTTGAGGTGCTACCAGGAGACAGGCCAGTACACCAGGAGATGTGGAAGGGGCTCAGCCTTTGTGCAAGGAGGAACAAGAGGAGCACTGCCAGAGCCCTGCAAAATGACCTCCAGCAGGCCACAAATGTGCATGTGTCTGCACAAACGGTTATAAACCGACTCCATGAGGATGGTCTGAGTGCCCGATGTCCACAGATGGGGGTTGTACTCACAGAAAAAAATTCACCGTGTAAAAACTGTACTTAAGACATAATTAAAGGTAATTTTTTTTTAACGCAGTAAGGTGATATTAAGGACCACTACCACCATTTAAAAGAGGTACAGGCACCTCCTGGTATATCACTAAACTGAACTGTTCCTACCTACCAATGGAGGTTGGCATCCTACAGTTGCGCAATGGCGCCCCCGCTCATCATCGACTGTCTCTCCTAACCCTATCCAGCCCTGTGGGATAGGGAAAGAAATAGGAGGAGAGATAATGAAATGAGTTTGTTTTTTGTTAGGGAGTTATAAGGGTTAAAAGTTGACCAGTAATTTCTCATTTTTACAACACAATTTTTTATTTTTATTTAGGGACCACATTACATTTGAAGTCACTTTGAGGGGTCTATATGATAGAAAATACCCAAGTGTGACACCATTCTAAAAACTGTACCCCTCAAGATGCTCAAAACCACATTCAAGAAGTTTATTAACCCTTCCGGTGTTTCACATGAATTTTTGGAATGTTTTAAAAAATAAAATGAACATTTCACTTTTTTTCACAAAAAATTTACTTCCGATCCAATTTGTTTTATTTTACCAAGGGTAACAGCAGAAATTGGACCCCAAAAGTTGTTGTAAAATTGGTCCTGAGTACGCTGATACCCCATGTGTGGGGGTAAACCACTGTTTGGGCGCATGGCAGAGCTCGGAAGGGAAGGAACGCCGTTTGGAATGCAGATTTTGGCATTGTCTGCGGGTATCACGTTGCATTTGCAGATCCCCTGATGTACCTGAACAGTAGAAACCCCCCACAAGTGACCCCATTTTGTAAACTAGACCCCCCCAGGGAACTTATCTAGATGTGTTGTGAGAACTTTTAACCCAAGTGTTTCACTACAGTTTAAAATGCAGAGCCGTGAAAATAAAAATCTTTTTTGTCCCACAAAAATGATTTTAGCCCACAAATTTTTATTTTCCTAAGGGTAACAAGAGACATTGGACCCCGATAGTTGTTGTCCAAATTGTCCTGAGTATGCTGCTACCCCATATGTTGGGATAAACCCCTGTTTGGGTGTAGAAGAGAGCTCGGAAGGGAAGGAGCATTGTTTTACTTTTGCAACGCCGAATTGGCTGGAATTGAGATCAGATGCCATGTCGCGTGTGGAGAGCCCCTGATGTGTCTAAACAGAGGAAACCTCCCCATTCTAACTCCATCCCTAACCCGAACACACCCCTAACCCTAATCCCAACCCTAACCATACCCCTAACCCCAACACACCCCTAACCCTAATCCCAACTCTAACCACACCCCTAACTCCAACACACCCCTAACCCTAATCCCAACCATAACCCTGACACACCCCTAACCCTAATCCCAACCGTATATGTAATCCCAACCTTAATTTTAGTCCCAACCCTAACTTTAGCCCTAACCCTAATGGGAAAATAAATACTTTTTTTAAATTTTATTATTTTTCCTTAACTAAGGCGGTGATAATGGGGTTTTTTATTTACTATTTATAGCGGGTTTTATGTTTGGCAGCCGTCGCACACTAAAAGACGCTTTTTATTGCAAAAAATAGTTTGTGTCACCACATTTTGGAAGCTATAATTTCTCTAGTAGCCTTCCACGACAGCCACCAGGAGGTTGTCTCCAAACCCTAATGGGGGACAGGAAGCACGAGAGGTTAAAAGCCCCTCCCACCTCCCATTAACCAGTGTCTTTCCTGTCCCCCATGGGGCATGGAGAGGTTTTGGGTGCGCTGCAGCGGCGGCTCTAGGCAGTGTACCTGTTTTTTTCTATTCTTCTGCCGGGCACTATGGTCGGGTCCCTCGGGGCTTCCTCCTACTCCGTGCCTCCCGTCTCCTCCGGATTCTGGGACCGTGTTCCCGGTCCTCCTGCGTCCTCTTGCGGGGACAAAGCTGGCCGGTGAGCCCACCCGGAGGCCTCCCTGAGCTCTCCGGCGTCTCCCCCTCCTGACGCACGCTGTTCGGCGACCCGGAAGTCAGGCGATCCTCCACTTCCGGGTCGGCGCTCCTGCACAGGAGCGATACAGACCAGACCTATGGATTACCGAACGGCGTGCGAGGCACGCTGCATCCTCGCACGCCTGCCTGGGACTACGGAGGGGGAGGGGCGGCAAATTGCCTCGCGCTGGTGCAGTCTTATTTTCTATATAAGCTGCGAAGACGTCTCAGGTAAGCTGCTGTAGCATGGATTCGTCTTGCCCTGCAGCTGCAGAGCCCAGCGCTCCTCAAGCCCCAGTAAGTGTGGCAGAGATGGGTCCCATTTAAAGGTAGTACATTACACCTTCTTATACTGCTCCCTCTCTCTTTGCAGGCAGTGAAGTCTGGCCCTAAAAACATTACCAAACGCAAATGTGCCACCTGTAATGTAAAAATGCCGCTAGATTGGGAGAAAAAGCTGTGCCAACCCTGTACGGATAAAATCGTCCGGGCGGAACACCCCTCATTAATTGAGGAGATCCGCTCCCTGGTTAGACAGGAGGTTCAGACCTCTCTGGCCACGCTCACCCCACCTCCACCGCCGCCACCATCCTCACCTGGTCCATCTCTCCCCAAAAAGAGAAAAATCCAGGAGTATTCCGAGTCAGAGTCTGAGGCATCTTATACGTCCTCTTCTGCCAAGTGGGAGGAGGTCTTACCCCATAAATCTGCGGAAATTAGAAGATACCTCTTTTCCTCTGAATACATTGAGGAATTGGTATCAGCAGTGAGGAACACCATGGGGCTTAAAGAGGAGTCAGTTCCTCATTCTATACAGGACGAACTTTTCGGTATACATACCACAAAACAGGTGGGCGATCCAATCCAACCTGCTAAAAGGAGTAAACTGGGTACAAGATCCTCTGATCACAGTGACAACGGATGCCAGTCAGAAAGGTTGGGGAGCAGTTGTCTCGCAGATCCCATTCCAGGGTCACTGGAGTCGAAGAGAAAGTTCCAGTTCTTCCAACTCCAGAGAATTGATGGCAGTGGAGAGGGCCCTCCTGGCGGCCAGCAGTCTCATTATAGGTCAGCATGTCAGAATTTATTCGGACAATATGACGACTGTTGCGCATCTAAAACACCAGGGAAGTCCAAAGTTCAACCAGTTGAGAGCAATATCGAACAGAATATTTTGCTGGGCAGAGAAACATCTCCTCTCACTATCAGCAATACACCTCAGAGGGTCAGTGAACATTCATGCAGATCTCCTAAGTCGTCACGACTTGCATCCAGGAGAATGGAGCCTGAAAGAGGACATCTTCAGAATGTTGACAGACAGATGGGGACTTCCCGATATAGACCTTCTAGCGTCAAGTCAGAATGCACAGGTCGAGAAATATTTCTCCCTAAACTCCAAGGACAGGTCCCAAGGAGTAGACGCCTTCGCTCACACATGGAGTTTTCGTCTAGCGTACGCTTTCCCTCCTATACCGTTACTGGCAAAGACCCTCCAGAAGATCCGGGACGATCAAGTCCAAACTATCCTAGTAGCGCCGGCATGGCCGAAAAGAAGCTGGTACCACCTCATAAAAGAACTGAAGGTGGATGGTCCGATTTTTCTTCAAGCAGAAGGTCTTCTCCGCCAGGGGCCCTTTTGCCATCCGGAACCACAAAGGTTCAATCTAGCAGCCTGGCTATTGAAGCCCAGGTACTAAGGGCCAAGGGCCTTTCACAGTCTGTAATCTCTACCCTACAGAAGTCCAGAAAACCCGTCACAAACGCCATATATGGGAAAATTTGGAATAGATTCTCCTCGTGGTGTCATCCTCATAAACCTGACCCTTTCCATCCTAATGTCTCGCAGATATTAGATTTTTTGCAAAAAGGTTTAGAGTTGGGGCTGAAGCCAAGTACCTTGAAAGTTCAAGTGTCAGCCTTGAGCTCTGTCTTCGATCAAGACCTTGCCAATCATCGTTGGGTAAAGAGGTTCATGGTCGCAGCCTCAAGGCATTGCCCAAGAAAACAAATTTTCGTACCATCATGGGACTTAAATATAGTTCTAAAGGGCCTTACGGCTCCTCCATTCGAGCCTTTGTCATCTTGTTCCTCACAGCTTCTGTCCTGCAAAACAGCCTTCTTGGTTGCAATTTCTACGGCTAGGCGAGTGGGAGAAATACAAGCCCTCTCAGTGAGAGAGCCTTATCTTACCATAAGAGACGACTCCATTGTGTTCCGAACTGATCCATGTTTCCTCCCGAAGGTAGTGTCAGAATTTCATCGATCACAGGATATAGTCCTTCCATCGTTCTGTCACAATCCTTCAAATCCGGAAGAACACAAATTTCATACCTTGGACGTACGGCGTATAGTGCTATACTATTTGGAACATACTAAATCATTCAGAATTGACAAAAATCTCTTCGTTCATCTTTCTGGCAGAAATAAGGGCAAGAAGGTAGCGAAGAGTACCATTGCCAACTGGATAAAGAAAGCCATTTCTGAAGCATACCTATCTCAGAATATTGCTATTCCTGCGGGCCTAAAAGCTCATTCCACCAGATCTACGTCTGTCTCTTGGGCTGAAAGGGCTGGTGCTTCAACGGAGCAGATTTGCAGGGCAGCAACATGGTCTTCCTTGCACACTTTTACTAAGCATTACAGATTGGACTTCTGGTCCAACCGGGATCTTGCCTTTGGCCGAAAGGTTCTTCAGGCAGTGGTCCCCCCCTAAATACAGAATTGGTTGGCATTCCTCCTGGTGGCTGTCGTGGAAGGCTACTAGAGAAAATAGAATTATTCTTACCGTTAATTCGGTTTCTAGGAGCCTTCCACGACAGCATTAATTCCCTCCCGATGTTCTTGGATAAATTTTTTCTGAGAACCTAAAAGGTAACCGGTGCTATGGGTTCAGTTGTAAGTCACTGGTTAATGGGAGGTGGGAGGGGCTTTTAACCTCTCGTGCTTCCTGTCCCCCATTAGGGTATGGAGACAACCTCCTGGTGGCTGTCGTGGAAGGCTCCTAGAAACCGAATTAACGGTAAGAATAATTCTATTTTTTCCAAATTTTGGTCCACAGTCACGTGAGGTCTTGCTTTTTGCAGGACGAGTTGATGTTTTTATTGGTACCATTTTCGGGCACGTGACATTTTTTTTTATTGCCTTTTATTCTGATTTTTGTGAGGCAGCATGAACAAAAAACAGCAATTCATGAATTTGTTTTTTTTTTGTTTTTTTTTGGGGGGGGGGGGCGTTTATACCATTCCGCGTTTGGAAAAATTGATAAAGCAGTTTTTTATTCTTTGGGTCAGTACGATTATAGCGATACCTCATTTATATAATTTTTTTATGTTTTGGCGCTTTTATACAATTAAAACTATTTTATATAAAAAATAATTTTTGCATCGGTTTATTCTGAGGGCTATAACTTTTTTATTTTTTTGCTGATGACGCTGTATGGCGGCTCGATTTTTTTTGCGGGATAAGATGACGTTTTATAGCGGTACTATGTTTATTTATATCCGTCTTTTTGATCGCGTGTTATTCCACTTTTTGTTCGGCGGTATGATGATAAAGCATTGTGTTTTGCCTCGTGGTTTTTTTTTTTTACTGTGTTCACTGAAGGGGTTAACTAGTGGGACAGTTTTATAGGTCGGGTTGTTACGGAAGCGGCAATACTAGATATGTGTACTCTTATTGATTTTTTTTTTATTATTTACATAAAGAAATGTATTTATTGGAACAATATTTTTTTTTTCTTTATTTAGGTTTTTTTTTTATATATATATTTTTACAGTGTATATATTTAATTTTTTTTAACTTTTTTCTACTTACATCACTATATATTATCAGATCGCTGATCTGACACTTTGCTTGTAAGCCATCCTCCCTGCAGGACATGGAAGGACCCCCGCAGCCATCTTGGATCTGGGGTCTGCAGGGAGGAGAACGAAGGAGACCCTTGGAGCAACGCGATCACATCGCGTTCCGAGGGTCTGAGGGAAGCACGCAGGGAGGCCTCCTTCCTGCGTGATAATTCCCTGTGCCACCTGAATGTTTGATCGCAGTGTTTCGGGGGTTAAAGTGTCAGGAGCGGTCACAGTGCCGGATGTCAGCTGTGATAATCGGCTGACACTCGTCTGCGATTGGCCGCGCTCCCCCTGAGTGCAGCTGATTGGGTATGACAGACTGTCCCGTCCATGGGAATGAAGTCCCAGGTCACATGGACGGGACAGTACGTCTGATGGCAGAAAGGGGTTAAGCAATAAGCCCAAAAATATTCAAAACCACATAAGGCTCAGCTGCGTGTTAAAGAACAGGTACATGTCATCAAATCAAGAACTTATAAAAAAAACAAACAAACCTAAGAGCTCTGAAACACACTCAACGCCTTTCCCCTTTCAAGGTTCATCAGGAGTGAATAAAGTATACATAGTATAAAGAGACTACTTAGCTGCTGAAGAAATTGCTATGACCGAAACAATAGCAGGGTTTAGAGTTCAAGCACATAAGGAAACGATACCCCTTCATAGTGTGCTGCATGATACGGTGCATGTTGATCCATGTTGCTATTGTGCCGGTCTTAGCAATTTCTTCAGTCACTATAATTGTGGTATACTGTCCAAACAAACTCTCATTTCAGTATCTCTCCTCCTATTCCTTTCCCCATCCCACAGGGCTGGATAGGGGTAGGAGGGACAGTCGACAGTGATCGGGGGCGCCATTGTGCAGGTGTAGGGTGCCAACCTCTGCTGGTAGGTAGGAACAGTTCAGTTTAGTGATAGGTACAGGCACCTCCTGGTATCTTTTAAATGGTGGTAGTGGTCCTTGTTATCGCCTTACTGCGTTAAGACATAATTAAAGGTAATTGTTTTAGTACATTTTTTACACGGTGAATTTCTTTGTTCAATTTTTCTGTACAGGAACAATCTTATTCTAGCTGTGATTTTCCTCATGGGTTGTGCTCACAGCCCAACACCGTGCAGGACGATTGGCATTTGCCACAGAACACCAGGTAAATTTGCCACTGGCGCCCTGTGCTCTTCACAGATGAAAGCAGGTTCACACTGAGCACATGTGACAGATGTGACGGAGTCTAGAGATGCCTTGGAGAGCGATCTGCTGCCTGCAACACCCTCCAGCATGACCGGTTTGGCAGGGGGTCAGTAATTGTGAGGGGTGGCATTTCTTTGGAGGGCCACATAGCCCTCCATGTGCTCGCCAGAGGTAGACTGAGTGCCATAGGCTACCGAGATGAGATCCTCAGACCTCTTGTGAGACCATATGCTGGTGCGGTTGGCCCTGGGTTCCTTCTGATGCATGACAATGCCAGACTGGAGTGTGTCAACAGTTCCTGCAAGATGAAGGCATTGAAGCTATGGACTGGCCCTCCTGTTCCCCAGACCTGAATCCGATTGAACACATCTGGGACATCAAGTCTCGCATGATCCATCAACATCACGTTGCACAACAGACTGTTCAGGAGTTGGCGGATGCTTTAGTCCAGGTGTGGGAGGAGATCCCTCAGGAGACCATCTGCCGCCTCATCAGGAGTATGCCCAGGCTTGTAGGGAGGTCATACAGGCACATGGAGGCAACACACACACAACTGAACATCATTTCCTTGTCTTGAGGCATTTTCACTGAAGTTGGATCAGCCTGTAATTGGATTTTCCACTTTGATTTTGAGTATCATTCCAACTCCAGACCTCCATGGGATATTCATTTTGATTTACATTGATAATTATGTTTTATTGTTCTCAACACATTCCACTATGCAATGAATAAAAATTTGCAGCTGAAATATTTCATTCAGTGATATCTAGGATATGGTATTTTAGTGTTCCCTTTATTTTTTTGAGCAGTGTAAATAGGTTTTATTAGTAGATGTAAAGAAGAAAACTAAATATTGTAAAATAATCAATCTCATATGTTTCCCTTATCTCCAGTAATTGTATTATTACACGGGATTTTTATGATGTTACATCGGCTCATCTTCTCATTCAGGTCTCTACAATATCAGATCCTCTCAGTGAAGATCTATATAAGAGAATTTTCCTGCTTTACCCATCAAAGATGGATATGGACAGATACAAGATGGCGGAGAGGATATTACACCTCACCCTAGAGATCCTCTTCCGGCTTACTGGAGAGGTGAGAGATTCTGATGACGTCACATTACATCATTCTTATCTATGGGAATAACAGATGGACAGACCTGGAGAGGTGAGGACTCTAGAAATGTCTGTAGTGAGATTTATTAATGTGTCTCTCCATAACCAGGATTACACAGTAGTGAAGAAGACCTCTAGTGAACGCTGTCAGGACCCTGTGTCTGAGGGATGGGGAAGACCCCTGAGTCCAATCCCAAGGCCTCCACCTCAGCCCCTGATACATGGGGACATCAATGACCAGAAGATCCTAGAACTCACCTACAAGATGATTGAGCTGCTGACTGGAGAGGTGACACTGCTGGGACATTATACAGTTACACTGTGAAGGTTTCGGGGGATAACGGTATCATTGTATGTGTCAGGTTCCTATAAGGTGTCAGGATGTCGCCCTCTATTTCTCCATGGAGGAGTGGGAGTATTTAGAAGGACACAAAGATCTGTACAAGGACGTCATGATGGAGGTTCCCCAGCCCCTCACATCACCAGGTAATAGACAAGACTAAATACACATTGTCTATAATTATCTGTATGTAAATAATGAATTCAGTCCCTGTATGTGTTTCCTCCAGATGTATCCAGTAAGATGACAACACCAGAGAGATGTCCCCGTCCTCTTCTTCCACAGGACTATAAACAAGAAGATCCCAATGTTCCTCAGGATCATCAGGTAGATGGAGAGAAGGTGTCATGAGATCTCTCCTATGATAAGTAGACGGCTGTGAAGGTCTTGTGCTCAGTCTTGTTTTATTCACCAGTATTATATGTTTTATACTTGTGAAATGAGAATGGTGCAGATGGCAGGCAGGGCTGCCACCAGGAATTTCGGTGTCCCATACTGGCAAAACTTTCCGGCCACTTGGGACTCTGCCCAGGCTACACCCCCCAGCTCCGCCTTCAACTCTCGAACCTTCCACAGTCCCACTGCCCACTCATTGAAAAACTCTGAATCTGTATCTGTGTAATGCATCCTATAGTCATATATAGTTGAATAATGCATCCCCTTAGGAGTATAATGCACCCCCATAGTAGTATAATGCACCCCCATATTAGTACAATGCACCTCCATAGCAGTATAATGCACTTCATAGTATAATGCAGCCCCATAGTAGTATAATGCACCCCCATAGTAGTATAATACAGCGTCATACTGCAGCTTTACAAAAAAAAAAGTTTATCCTGACCTGGCTGAGGTCCAGCGCTGTCCTCCACCTGATACATCTGAGGAGTGTGCCATCATATGTGAGTGTCATTATACGCCGGCATCGTGCCCTCTGACATCAGCTGCCAGCTTGTGATCTCCCGCAAGGCAACAGATTTTAACTTGCCGTGCGTCTGACGATGCATGATCAGTTGAGCTGCTGGGGCCCGTAGAGGAGAGGCGGCCTGCTGCGGGCCCTCTCTGCTCGCCAGGCCCTATTCGCCAGTAAGGGCTGTAATGCTCTGATGGCGGAACTGATGGCAGGATTAGAGCTGATCATAGATGTGACTATCTCTTCTCTTCATCTGTCTGTGACTATTACGATGTTTTTCAGAGTGAAGATCTGACCCATATTAATACTACAGAGACATATGTGAGGGGTGATGAGCGGTGTAAAGAGGAGATTCCTACATATGACTACCCAGGTGAGTAGTGACCACTAAATGCAGAGAAGTCACATATTCTTCTCAGTCACCGGCTGTGGCTGCTTTATCGGTGGTGTAGTCCGGCCATATCACAATCGGGTGTTCACCATTTTGCCTCTAGACCTCAACATTCTCCTCCATCCAAACTTTGACACATCAGCTCTAAACTGGTATAAAAAAAGTATTTGAATGTCTAATATTTCTTCTTGAAACTGATCTGACATCTACCATTGGCCCTTATAATAGTTTCGCTTGACAGAGCCACTGAGCCCCATACTCTAATTACCCCAGAGAGGTTTCTCCACTAGTTACTCATTTATTACTGATGAAGACTGATGAGTTTGATTATTTCAGTAAATGTGTTATCGTCTTCAGTCACAGTGTTTTACTACAGTAGTTACTGCTCAAATCCTTTGACTTAACCACTTCCTGCAGTCCTTTTTTGTTCCTAATCAGGACCCAATTTTTCGAACCTGATGTGTGTCACTTTGTGGTGATCACTTTGGAATTCTTCACAAATGATAATAGGAAACAAATGGACCTTACAAATTATTTTCCACCTTCTCTTGAATCTGACAGCACCCTATATACAATTGTACACTACTGTCTGGGCACATGGCAGGGTTAAGAAGCTATTTAGCTATTTGACTGCAGATCTTGCAGAAATAGTTTGCAGATACGATGCATTGGGGGCACTGTTCGTGGTCACCTGGAAGCTCAAAAGATGGCCACCATGAAAGGACTTGTCGCTATCTACTCCATTTTACGGATCCTAGGGATCGCCTTGTTCATCATACTTTAACCCTTCTACATGGGTCTGTACCTAGACAGAGACCCCTAGGCTTTGGCCATGGTGTTACCGTCTGTTATGTGATGCGAGATGTAGCAAGAATAGTCAGGTAATCGGGTCAGTACCAGGAGAGCAGAGAAAATACAAAATCAGAAGACACAAGAGTAGTCAGTAAGTGAGCCGAGGTCACAACAGTTAACAAATAAACAAGCCGGGAGATGAGCACAGAGGAATTAACCAGAGGAGAAGGCTGTATCTGACAGCTTCCAGCAATATGCTTCGAGCTTTGGTAGGGTGTGGTGCTTTCCAACTGGCTGGAGCAGGGAGCTGGACAACACACATCCATACTGCCAGACTGGATGGTACTACAAATCCCAGGCACCCTAATCTTAGTGGCAGGGCAGAGCCTGCGTTGCCCAAAGCTTCTGGTTTCGATGTCTCCTCCATTACCAGTGCCGCCTGTAGAATGAGTAAGGTCGTGCCTGGTAACAGAACCAGACATCACAGGAGCAGATCCAAGAGGAGATAGGACATATGCCATATGCAGAAGCCCTAATATGAGAAAATGGCAGAAAACCAGAACAGTAGGAATCCCCATAAATTGACTTCATTTTGGAAATTATAACCCTCAGGGGATTAATGTATTGGAGTAGTGACTATGTTGACCCCAGAGCCACTTTCTAGAAATTAGCACGCAGTGGATGTTGGAGAGTGAAAATTGCAAATATGCCATTTTAGTACCCAACACAGTGCCCAGATTGTGCTCCAGGAGACACACACATTGTAAATTAAGTGGGTTCTTCTCACTATAGTAATGCCAAATACATTATTATTATCATTATTAATTTTTATAGCTCCATTTATTCCATGGCGCTTTACACGTGCTTTATACATGGATGCTAAATGTGGTTTGGGCACACTGCAAGGCTCAGAAGCGAGGGGAAAATTTGACTTTGAGAGAGCGGATATTGCTGGATTGGTGTATGGAAGCCATGGTGCTTTTCAAGAGCCTTTGAGCCACTTGTAATGTAGAAACCTGTTTTTCACTGACAGATGATGGACCTGAGTGGGGACTTGTTTTTTTGGGGAGATGAGTAGAAGGTTCATTGGTATAATTTTCCTCAACATAACATTGTTTGGTGACTTTTTGCTCTATATTTCGGAGGCAGAATGGACCAACAGTTGAACACCACACTCTACTGGTTCATCCTATGAGGTTTTCTATTAGACTGTAAGCTGTCATTGTCTTAGTGAATAATTACGTATTCAACATAACTTGTCATGTTGTGGACAGTTTACGTACAAATGTTAAAATATGTAAAATTCAAGGATTTTTTTATGAAAACTAATTGGTTTTATTTTTAACAGATGACTGCACCAGGCGATCCGAGGGGCAGCTGACATCTTCAGTTTTTAAATCAGATAATCTTGAGATCCCACAGGATACAATTGAAGTGAATGCCATTACTCCAGATATACCATCGTCCCTTCGCAGCAAGGATCTATCGTCTGATCTCTTGAAACAGGTCCTGTCTTCTGATTCATTACCGACTACTAAGGAAAATCAAAGTCACAAAATAAGCATTAAAAAACAAGTTGGTCCTGAAGTAGAGAAGCCATTTTCACTTTTAGAATATATAAATCATTTTCCCCTCAAAGAATCTTTTCTTAAGCATCAAAAAATTCACACAGCAGAGAATAGATTTTCTTGTTCCAAGTGTGGGAGATGTTTTAACCAGAAGAGGAAACTTGTTAGACACCAAAGAACTCACACAGGGGAGAAGGCTTTTTCATGTTCAGAATGTGGGAAACGTTTTAATTGGAAAGCGCATCTTGATAACCACCAGAGAATCCACACAGGGGAGAAGCCTTTTTCCTGTTCAGAATGTGGGAAATATTTTAACCACAAATCAAATTTTGTTAAGCACCAGAGAACTCACACAGGTGAGAAGCCTTTTTCATGTTCAGAATGTGGGAAATGTTTTAATCAGAAAGGGCATCTTGATGGCCACCAGAGAATCCACACAGGGGAGAAGCCTTTTTCCTGCTCAGAATGTGGGAAATGTTTTAATCAGAAATCAAATCTTGTTAGTCACCAGAAAAGTCACACAGCGGAGAAGCCTTTTTCCTGTTCAGAATGTGGGAAATGTTTTAATCGGAAATCAAATCTTGTTAGTCACCAGAAAAGTCACACAGCGGAGAAGCCTTTTTCCTGTTCCTAATGTGGGAAATGTTTTATATGGAATTCAACTCTTTAATAAACATCAGAGAAGTTGCACAGGGGAGAAGCCTTTTTCATGTTCAGAATGTTGGAAATATTTAACCAAAGATTGTAACTTCTCAAAACAGTTGTCTTACTACTAGGACAACACCTTGTCATTCCTTATGTTTGGCCTCGTTAAAACAAAAATACTCGTACACAGCTCCCTTGCCAGCGCCAATTCAGTGGTGTCAGGATTCATGTGAGGTTGTTACAGTACACAAGCCCTGCGCCCAATCGGTGCTGGCTTCACTGTCCCCGCCTTTGGAAGTATTGTACATAAACAGGAAACCAGAGCTGCGACTGCTCTCTACTTCCTCCTATTGTTTGATTTGAAGTTGGGGACAGTGACATCAGCGCTGATTGGCCACAGGGCTCGCATGACGTGACAAACTCACATGAGCTTCATGAACGCAAGTGCTGACACTGCTGGAACTGCATCTGCATGGAAGGTTTGAATAATTATTTTTATTTTGACAGGATCAAATATAAGACTTGAGAAGGGATTGTCCAAGTGGAGAACAACCCTTTTAAACATAAAAAAATCCCACACAGCGAGAAGTCATTAACATTCCTAGAGTGTAAAGAATGAATTACTTGAGAGAATTTTTTTGTTCACTGTCAAAACTAGCTCTGACCTGGAGAAAATATATACAATGGAGAAAATAACTATTGGATACTATACCGATTTTTGGAAGTTCTTCCAGCTACAAACTTGCATTTTTTTTTTTTTTTTAAGGTACAATTCAACTATAAGAGACAGAATCTAAAAATAAAAGCCAGGTGATAACATTGTATGATTTTTGCATAATTAAATTGCATTTTATTGCATGAAATAACATATTTTTCGGACTATAAGACGCACCAGACCATAAGACTCACAAAGGTTTTAAAGGAGGAAATTAGGGAAATAAAAACTGAAGCAAAAAATGTGGTAAATTTTGTACTTGATATCTTCTATCCTGGTATATGGTCCCCTCATCCACATCCTGATATATACATTGTCACGATAATGTGAATATGTCATGTTTGAGTCTGCCTAGCTTTATAAGACACACGCTGCGGGCTATTCCGCCCCCCCCTCTTTTCTCTGCTGGTTGCCTGTGTGTGCGTGAAGAAAATTTTTTATTGCCCCCGGCAAATAGCAGTTTCTGCGAAGGCTGCTCACTCGTCCCTCCTCCCATCTAGTACTTGTTGGAACTGGTGTAAGACATGAGTTTCTTTGTCGTATTAATGTTACACTTATGCGGCACCGATTTGGGCTGGAACTATACGAATTACATATTCCGGATGTCTATCGGTAGACCTATCGGCCACTGAAAGCGCGAGCAACTATGCGCAACGAGTGCAAATTCCGGATTTCTCCTTAAGCAGTTCATGTAATGGCTTCATATTTACACTTAACAGAACGCCCCTGACGTGGGGAACATCATGAGCATCGTGTCGTACTTATGTGAGGTTCACACAGCAATTTATGCATAAAAAATAGTTTTCATATTGTAAGAAAAGGGAAGGTTTCAGCCCCTAAGTGATGTCACCACATTGGGAGTGCCTGGGCTTTAGGCAGGGAATATCTGTGTAAAGCAGGATTCTTGCAGTGTCTTTTGCTGGGGATTCAGCTACGACAGGCTGTGCAATCTGACGTGAGAATAAGTGGGGAAGGTCCCCTCCTCCAGTCAGGATACAGTGTACCATTGATGATATAGAAGAATTGTAAGTCAATTTTCAACGTTAATCACTTTTTATTTGTAATTGCGATATACACATGATTCGTCTTCTTTATAATATCTTTTTAATATTTTTGTAAATACTGCCTATCTTTTATGGAGTAAAATTTATAATTTTACTAACTTGTCTCCATGCTCTATACAACTGTGGGTCCTCTGAGGTGAATAACGCTACTGATTTGGGTTGGCTCTGGACCCGTTAACCTTTGGTGAAAATCGGAGCTGATTGCAGCGACCTTGTTCTGTGCAATTGGGCGTCTTTGCAGTGACCGGCGGCATAGATAATTATTGTTCCCACCTGAGTGGGAGTAGTTATATCGTCCTCTCTGCAGTGTGCCCAATAACCAGTACATAGCAGGCAGCCTTTCTGGCGACTAATTACCCTAGGTGCAGTACCTGATTTGACCTGAGGGTAAAAGGGGTGCCTGAGAGCTGCAAGTTCCAAACCGGAACTGGGAAGTGGAATGTAGCTAAATCCCCTTCGGAAGGAACCAGGGGAAATCAAACAACCCCCTTGTTATCAAGGTATCCGGGATGCCTGACATATTGTTGGGATTCGTGACATATTGTTGGCAGCACGGTGGGAACCGTGACACACATGGTCCCCTCATCCCTACTCTGGTATGCATGGCCCTCTCGTCCCTATCTTGGTATGCATGGATCCCTCATCCCTATCCTGATAGGAATGGTCCTCTTCATCCCTATCCTGGCAGGAATGATCATCCTCATTTCTATCCTGGTATGCAGGGCCCCAATCTCATCCTAGTATGCATGGCCTAATCCCTATCCTGGTATTCAGGGCCTCTATCTTGTCCTAGTATTCATGGCCCCACCCCTATTCTGGTATGCAGGGCCCCCATCTCATCCTAGTATGCATGTCCCCAACCTTATTCTGGTATGATTGGCCCCCATCCCGATCCTGGTATGCATGGTCCCAGTTTATCCTTAATGCAGCAGCCAGGGTTGTCCATCTAGCTAATCGGTATTCAGATGTGTCTGCTCTTCACCAGTCATTACACTGGCTGCCCATTCATTATAGAATCCAACTCAAAGTACTTGTTCTCACCCACAAAGCTCTCCACAGTGCTGCACCTCCTTACATCTCCTCCCTCATTTCGGTCTATCAACCTAACTGACCACTGCACTCTGCAAACGACTTTCGACTAACCTCTGCACTGATCCGTACCTCCCACTCCTGATTCCAAGACTTCTCCCGTGCTACGCCAATCCTCTGAATGATCTACCTCTAGATATTAGGACCATCTACAATTTGCATAGTTTTAGGCGCTCCCTCAAAAGACATTTGTTCAGAGCGGCCTATCACGTTCACTAATCAGTCATTTCATGTGTGTGTGTGTAGCCCATTCACTACTTCCATCTATCCCCCACCCCCTGAAGATGGCTGGACCATCATTGTAAATACACACCTGTACTGGTAGCTCTAGGGGGCTGATATTCTCCCCTCACACCGTTAGTTGGTGCGGGGGTTCTCGAATATTCAGCGTGGATATTTTACAGGGTTTTCTGCTGACCGCATAGTCCACTGTCTATTTTCTGCTATCTAGTAGTAGTGGGCCTCATTTTGCTGAATCTGATTTAATCTCTGCGTTTGTGCCTTCCTCATACCTCACCGTTATTATTTGTTGGGGGCTTTCTATATCTTTGGGGTTAATTTCTCTAGAGGCAAGTGAGGTCTTATTTTCTCTCTAGGGTAGTTAGTTTCTCAGGCTGGCTCGAGACGTCTAGGAATTTTAGGCACGTTCACCGGCTACCTCTAGTGTGTGCGGTTAGGATCAGGTATGCGGTCAGCCCAGTTACCACCTCCCTAGAGCTGGTTCTATGTTTTGCAAACTTAGCTGGTGTTTAGTGATCCTCATCCACTAGGATCATAACAGTATAACAGGCCATAAAGAGAAATGTTTAATGCATCGCAGAAGCGGGATTAAAATGAAGCTCTGAGTACATTTTTTTTTTTTTTTTTTTTGCTGCAGTCTGTCTAGCTTCTTCCATCCCCTTATACTCTGAGTGGCTTGGAGCTCTGCTGCAGACATGAATGTTCAGACTCTGACTTCTAGTGTGGATCAGCTTGCTGCTAGAGTGCAAAGCATTCAGGATTTTGTTATCCATAGTCCTATGTCTGAACCAAAAATACCTATTCCTGAGCTGTTTTTTGGAGATAGATCTAAGTTCCTGAATTTTAGGAATAATTGTAAATTGTTTCTGTCTTTGAGACCTCGTAGCTCTGGTGATTCCGCTCAGCAAGTTAAAATTGTTATCTCCTTTTTGCGTGGCGACCCTCAAGATTGGGCCTTCTCTTTGGCGCCAGGAGATCCTGCATTGGTGAATGTTGATGCGTTTTTTCTGGCGCTTGGATTGCTTTATGAGGAGCCTAATCTTGAAAATCAGGCAGAAAAGGCGTTGCTAGCTATCTCTCAGGGTCGGGATGAAGCTGAGGTTTATTGCCAGAAATTTCGGAAATGGTCAGTGCTTACTCAATGGAATGAGTGTGCCCTGGCCGCAAATTTCAGAGAGGGTCTTTCTGAAGCCATTAAGAATGTGATGGTGGGGTTTCCCATCCCTACAAGTCTGAGTGATTCAATGGCCTTGGCCATTCAGATTGATCGGCGTTTGCGGGAGCGCAAATCTGCTAATCCTTTGGCGGTGCTGTCTGAACAGACATCTGACTCTATGCAATGTGACAGAATTCTGACCAGAGCCGAACGTCAAAATGGGTTGTGCTTTTACTATGGTGATTCTACGCATGTTATCTCAGCATGCTCTAAACGCTTTAAAAAAGTCACTAAACCTGTCGCCATTAGTACTTTGCAGCCTAAATTTATTTTGTCTGTGACTTTAATTTGTTCTTTGTCATCCTACTCGGTTATGGCTTTTGTGGATTCAGGTGCTGCCCTGAATCTGATGGATTTGTCGTTTGCCAGGCGCTGTGGTTTTGTCCTGGAGCCTTTGGAATTTCCTTTTCCTCTGAGAGGAATTGATGCTACGCCATTGGCTGAGAATAAGCCTCAGTATTGGACGCAAGTGACTATGTGCATGACTCCTGTACATCAGGAGGTGATTCGTTTTCTTGTGCTGCATAATGTGCATGATGTTGTCGTTTTGGGTCTGCCATGGCTACAGGCCCATAATCCAGTTTTAGATTGGAAAGCTATGACTGTGTCAAATTGGGGTTGTCAGGGGATTCATGGCGATACTTCATTGGTGTCCACTGCTTCTTCTACTCCTTCTGAGATCCCTAAGTTTTTGTCGGACTACCAGGATGTATTTAGTGAGCCCAGGTCCAGTGCCCTTCCTCCTCATAGGGACTGTGATTGTGCTATAAATTTGATTCCTGGTAGTAAGTTTCCTAAGGGACGACTCTTTAATTTATCTGTACCAGAGCATGCCGCGATGCGGAGTTATATTAAGGAGTCTTTGGAGAAGGAACATATTCGCCCATCCTCTTCCCCTCTTGGTGCAGGATTTTTTTTTTTGTGGCCAAGAAAGACGGGTCTTTGAGACCTTGTATAGATTATCGTCTTCTGAATAAGATCACGGTCAAATTTCAGTATCCTTTGCCATTATTGTCTGATTTGTTTGCTCGGATTAAGGGTGCCAGTTGGTTCACCAAGATAGATCTTCGTGGTGCGTATAACCTTGTGTGCATTAAGCAGGGAGATGAATGGAAAACAGCATTTAATACGCCTGAAGGCCATTTTGAGTACTTGGTGATGCCTTTTGGACTCTCTAATGCTCCTTCTGTGTTTCAGTCCTTCATGCATGACATTTTTCGGAAATATCTGGATAAATTTATGATTGTTTATCTGGATGACATTTTGTTTTTTTTCTGATGATTGGGATTCCCATGTGAAGCTGGTCAGGATGGTGTTTCAGGTCCTGCGTGATAATGCTCTATTTGTGAAGGGCTCAAAATGTCTCTTCGGAGTACAGAAGGTTTCTTTTTTGGGTTTTATTTTTTTCTCCTTCTACTGTGGAGATGGACCCAGTCAAGGTCCAGGCCATTCATGACTGGACTCAGCCCACGTCTATTAAGAGTCTTCAGAAGTTCTTGGGCTTTGCTAATTTTTACCGTCGTTTTATCGCTAATTTTTCTGGCGTAGTTAAACCTTTGACGGATATGACCAAGAAAGGTTCTGATGTCACTAATTGGTCTCCTGCGGCCGTGGAGGCCTTTCGGGAGCTGAAGCGCCAGTTTTCTTCAGCACCAGTCTTGTGTCAGCCAGATGTCTCTCTTCCCTTCCAGGTTGAAGTTGATGCTTCTGAGATTGGAGCAGGGGCTGTTTTGTCGCAGAGAAGCTCTGAGGGCTCTGTGATGAAGCCATGTGCTTTCTTTTCAAGAAAATTTTCGCCTGCTGAGCGGAACTATGATGTTGGTAATCGGGAGTTGTTGGCTATGAAGTGGGCATTTGAGGAGTGGCGACATTGGCTCGAGGGAGCTAAGCATCGTGTGGTGGTCTTGACTGATCACAAGAATCTGATTTATCTCGAGTCTGCCAAGCGCCTAAATCCTAGACAGGCTCGTTGGTCGTTGTTTTTCTCTCGTTTTGACTTCGTGGTCTCATACCTGCCTGGTTCAAAGAACGTAAAAGCTGATGCGCTTTCTAGGAGTTTTGTGTCTGACTCTCCGGGAGTCTCAGAGCCGGCTGGTATCCTCAGAGAGGGAGTGATTTTGTCGGCGATTTCCCCAGATTTGCGACGAGTGCTGCAGAGATTTCAGGCTGATAGACCTGATCGTTGCCCACCAGAGAGACTGTTTGTCCCTGATAGATGGACCAGCAGAGTTATTTCCGAGGTTCATTCTTCGGTGTTGGCAGGGCATCCGGGAATTTTTGGTACCAGAGATTTGGTGGCTAGATCCTTCTGGTGGCCTTCCTTGTCGCGGGATGTGCGTTCCTTTGTGCAATCCTGTGGGATTTGTGCTCGGGCTAATCCCTGCTGTTCTCGTGCCAGCGGTTTGCTTTTGCCTTTGCCTGTCCCTAAGAGGCCTTGGACGCACATTTCCATGGATTTTATTTCGGATCTGCCAGTGTCTCAGAAAATGTCTGTCATCTGGGTGGTGTGTGACCGTTTTTCCAAGATGGTACATTTGGTGCCCTTGCCTAAGTTGCCTTCCTCCTCCGATTTGGTTCCTTTATTCTTTCAGAATGTGGTTCGGTTGCACTGCATCCCTGAGAATATTGTGTCTGACAGAGGATCCCAGTTTGTGTCCAGATTCTGGCGAACCTTTTGTGCTAAGATGGGCATTGATTTGTCTCTTTCGTCGGCTTTTCATCCTCAGACTAACGGCCAAACCGAGCGAACTAATCAGACGTTGGAAACTTACTTGAGATGTTTTGTTTCTGCGGATCAGGATGATTGGGTGACTTTTTGCCATTGGCCGAGTTTGCCCTTAATAATCGGGCTAGTTCTGCTACTTTGGTTTCGCCCTTTTTCTGCAATTCTGGTTTTCATCCTCGTTTTTCCTCGGGTCAGGTTGAGTCTTCTGACTGTCCTGGGGTGGATTCTGTGGTGGATAGGTTGCAGCGTATTTGGAACCATGTGGTGGACAATTTGAAGTTGTCTCAGGAGCAGGCTCAGCGTTTTGCCAACCGCCGCCGCGGTGTGGGTCCCCGACTTCTTGTTGGGGATTTGGTGTGGTTATCTTCTCGGTATGTTCCTTTGAATGTCTCCTCTCCTAAATTCAAGCCTCGCTTCATCGGTCCTTATAAGAATTTGGAAATCCTTAACCCGGTGTCTTTTCGTTTGGACCTTCCAGCGTCGTTTGCCATTCATAATGTGTTTCATAGGTCTTTGTTGCGGCGGTACGTGGTGCCTGTGGTTCCTGCTGTTGAGCCTCCTGCTCCGGTGTTGGTTGAGGGCGAGTTGGAGTACGTGGTGGAGAAGATCTTGGATTCTCGTATCTCCAGACGGAGGCTTCAGTATTTGGTTAAGTGGAAGGGCTATGGTCAGGAGGATAATCCCTGGGTTGTCGCCTCTGATCATGCGGCCGATTTGGTTCTTGCCTTTCACACTGCTCATCCTGATCGCCCTGGGGGCCTTGGTGAGGGTTCGGTGACCCCTCCTCAAGGGGGGGGTACTGTTGTGAACTGTGTTTCTGGGCTCCCTCTTGTGGTCACAAGCGGTAGTGTATAGTCAGGTCTCTTTGCAGGTTTGGGCCTTCAGCTGTTTCGTTAAGCTGTGGGTGTTTCCTATTTAACTCTCCTGGAGACTCTGTCTCTTGCCTGTTATCGATGTGTTCAGTCCAAATCTGATTCCTTCTGATTCCTGCCATCTGTCTCTAGCAAGAGAAGCTAAGTTTTTGTTTGCTACTTTTGATCATTTGTATTTATCATGTTTTTAGTCCAGCTTGCCAAAATGTGATTTCCTTGCGTGCTGGTAGCTCTAGGGGGTTGATATTCTCCCCTCACACCGTTAGTTGGTGCGGGGGTTCTCGAATATTCAGCGTGGATATTTTACAGGGTTTTCTGCTGACCGCATAGTCCACTATCTATTTTCTGCTATCTAGTAGTAGTGGGCCTCATTTTGCTGAATCTGATTTCATCTCTGCGTTTGTGCCTTCCTCTTACCTCACCGTTATTATTTGTTGGGGGCTTTCTATATCTTTGGGGTTAATTTCTCTAGAGGCAAGTGAGGTCTTATTTTCTCTCTAGGGTAGTTAGTTTCTCAGGCTGGCTCGAGACGTCTAGGAATTTTAGGCACGTTCACCGGCTACCTCTAGTGTGTGCGGTTAGGATCTGGTATGCGGTCAGCCCAGTTACCACCTCCCTAGAGCTGGTTCTATGTTTTTGCAAACTTAGCTGGAATTTAGTGATCCTCATCCACTAGGATCATAACACTCCCCCACCTCATTGTAGATTGTAAGCTCTCATGAGTAGGGTCATCTTATTTTGCTTTAATTATTGTATTGTTAACATTGTTACTTATGACTGTTGTGTTTGAAACTGTAAAGCACTGCGGAATATGTTGGAGCTATATAAATAAACATTATTATTATGATTGGCCCCACCCCCATCCTGGTATGAATGACCCATCAGAAAACATTAGAAAGTAAATCATTTCACTTACATTCCCTGCATCCCCTCGCAGCATCTTGTTCCGGTGCCAGCAGCTGCTTTATGCTTGTAAGCAGCGCATGGCAGGGATGTCATGCCTGGCTCATAAGCAGAGCACAGCTGCCAGAATACTCACTGCTCTGCATGCCGGGACTGTGTGCGCATAGAGTAGTGAGTATTTATTGCCCTTCAGTAGTGCAGTGTCAGCCAGAGCCTTCCTGCTGCTGCCCGTTGTCACATGTGCAGCTGCTTAAGATAAATGAATATTCACTTCTCTGGGCATGGAGAGAGGTGAGTATTCATTTCTCTTAAGTAGTGAGACACGTGGCTGCCCGGCAGCAGCAGGAAGCCGGCGGCTGACACTGTGCACGCTACGGAAGAGCAATGAATACTCACTGCCCACCACACACATAGTCCTGGTGTGCAGAGCAATGAGTATTACGGCAGCTGCCCTTCGGCTTGCAAGTAGCGCATGATGACCCTGCCATGCGCTGCTTACAAGCATAAAGCAGCTGCTGGCATCGGAACAAAATGCTTTGAGGGAGTGCCGGGAAGGTAAGTGTAATGATTTGGCTTTTTTTTATGTTTTCTGATGGGGCCATGCATACCAGGACCGGGCTGGGGGCCAATCATACCAGAATAAGGATGGGGCCATGCATACTAGGACAAGATGGGGATGCGGCCATGCTTACCAAGACCGGGGTTGGGGGCCAATCATACCAAGATACTATTAAAGAGAAATAAATATTCATTGCCCTCCACATCCATGGGCGTGGAATGCAGTGAATATTAATTTCTCTTTAGCAGCGCGCCCAGGAGTTAGCCACAGCAGCCGGCTCCAGCCTCCTGTGACCCGCTGCTCCCCTGATGCCACTCACCCACCTCCCCAACACAACCAGAGCCGGTACATCCAGACTATAATACGCACTCCCCATTTTCCTCCACTTTTTTAGAGGAAAAAGTGCATCACTTACTAACCAGCAAGAATTCTGTCTCTCACAGACCTGTTAGTTTTTCATTAAGAAGCTCTCCTATTCTGCACTCATTACCTGTATTCATTGCACCTGTTTGAAATCATTACCTGTATAGAAGACTCTTGTCCCCACACTCAATCACTCTCCAAGCTCTCCACCATGGCCAAGAACAAAAAACTGTCTAAGGACACCAGGGACAAAATTGTAGACCTGCACAAGACTGGGATGGGCTCCAGGGTAGACCTGCACAAGACTTGCATGGGTTCCAGGACAATAGGCAAGATGCTTGGTGAGAAGGCAACAACTCTTGGTGCAATTATTAGAAAATAGAAGAAACACAAGATCACTGTCAATCTTCCTCAATTTGGGGCTCCCTGCAAGATCTCGTCTTAAGGGATAAGTATGATTCTAAGAAAAGTCAGGAATCAGCCCAGAACTAAATGGCAGGACCTGGTCAAAGACCTGAAAAGAGCTGGGACTACAGTCTCAAACTTACTGTCAGTAACTTACTATGCTGTCATAGATTAAAATCCTGCAGGGCACACAAGTTTCCCCTGCTCACACCGGCACAAGTCCAGGCCCGTTGGAAATCTGTCAGTGACCATGTGGATGATCCAGAGGAAGAATGGAAGAAGGTCATGTGGTCAGATGAGAACAAAATATAACTTTGTGGTAGAAACTCCACTCCGTGTTTTGAGTGAGAAGGATGAGTACATCCCAACCATGAAGCATGATAGGGAAAACCTTATGGTGCTTTTCTGCGAAAGAAATCAGATGACTGCACTTTTTGAAGGGAGGATGAATGAGGTCATGGCCATCAACCTCTTTTCCTCAGTAAGAGCATTGAAGATGGGTCATGGCTGGGTCTTCCATCACAACATTGACCCCAAACATAGTCTTGGCAACTAAAAAGTGGCTTCGTAAGAAGCATTTCAAAGTTCTGGAGTGGCCTAGCCAGTTTCCAGAAAAACTTTGGAGGGAGCTGAAACTTAATGTTGCCCGGTGACAGCCCTGACTGAAACCTGAACTAACTGAAGATCTGTGTGGAGGAGTGGGCCAAAATCCCTGCTGCAATGTGTGTGTAAACTTGATCAATAACTATGGGAAACGTCTGACCTCTGTAATTGCAAACAAAGGTTTCTGTACTAAATATTAAATTCTGTTTGACATGAAATCTACTATTGACATGAAATCCTCACCAGAATGTCACACAAAAAAAATCTCATGATGGGTAAAACCAGTGAGCTGTCTCAAGGCCTTTGCAACCTTATTCTTGCAAAATATACTCATGGGATTGGATACAGAAACATTTATAAACTACTGAAGGTTCTAGTGAGTACTGTTGTGGCAGTGGTCTGATAATTGAAAGAACATGATTTTACTATAAACCGGCCACGACCAGGTTTTAGACAAAAAAATTTTCCAAGACCAAGGATTACCTGAGGAGAGCTACAGAAAGACCTGGAATCAGCAGCTACAATTGATATAAAGAAAACTGTAAGGCATGCACTCAACCTCCATGGTCTGTATGCAGGCTCACCACTCAAGGTTCCATTGCTGAACAAAAAGCAATTTTTTTTTACAAAATTGCTTTTTATTGATTTTTAACATCTATAATTAAATAACAAAATTATATACACTTAGTTTACAAACTCTCAGATTTAGTTTCCTTTTCTTCCATTCAAAATGAAAGGATCCCAAATGGAGTAATTGAAAAATAAAATAAACAAACATATAATTCCCTAACTTCCTCCCTCCACCCAGACATCCAGGCTATACTATTTATATTTCCAGTGTTCACTTCTATCCTATCATTCTCTTGACCATAGTAACCCCTCGGATGTTGCACTTCCTTATTTAATCTCTATACAATGTTCTGTTAGCCGGTATCTCTCCCCCCTTTTCCCTCCATATTTGGATCAACTATATTTAAGTTCCCCAATGTTCCACAAAAGTCTTCCAGTAAACACGAACTGGTCTGGTCAATAGGCCTCATGATTTTATGAAGTTCCTTGTTATGGACCTGGTGGTTAGGAGCACCCGGAATGACCTGATGGATAAACTAGAACTAAGGACAAGCTCTGGGGAAGTGGGAACTCTGCTGACCGCAAACCCTACTCCTATCACACACACTAGAAATAGCCGTGGAGCGTACCTAACTCTCCCTAGACGCCTCTTCACAGCCTAAGAGCTAACTACCCCTAAAGATAGAAATAGAAGCCTTATCTTGCCTCAGAGAAATTTCCCCAAAGGAAAAGGCAGCCCCCACATATATTGACTGTGAGTTAAGAGGAAAGTCACAAACACAGGAATGAAACAGGTTTTAGCAAAGGAGGCCAGACTTCACTAAATAGTCAGAGGATAGAAAAGAGAACTATGCGGTCAGCACAAAAAACTACAAAAACCATGCAGAGTATGCTGTCGTGGTTCCCAATGGCAAGGGAACGTCAGAAACATGAAAATAACGAACGAGCTCTCGGGTGATGGAAACTCAAGCTGACCGTGAGCTAAATCTACCACACAACTAATAGTAGCCAGGGAGCATTCCTACGGCTGCCTATATGCCACGCGCCAGCCGGAGAACTAACTACGCCTGGTAGAGGAAGGAACAGACCTGGCTTACCTCTAGTGAAATTCCCCAAAGATGATAGTAGCCCCCACATATATTAACGGTGAGTTCAGAGGAAAAGACATACACAGTATGAAGGTAGATTTAGCAAAGAGAGGTCCACTTACTAGATAGCAGAAGGATACAAAAGAGGACTTCACGGTCAACTGAAAACCCTTTCAAAAACCCATCCTGAAATTACTTTAAGACTCCTGTGTCAACTCATCACACAGGAGTGGCAATTTCAGACCGCAAGAGCTTCCAGCAACAGAAAATGACAAAACTGTAAACTGGACAAAAATACAAAACAATAAGGACTAAGCGTCCACTTAGCTGATCAGCAGACTAGTAGCAGGAACATGCAACCGAAAGGCTCTGGTTACAATGATGACCGGCAAGGAAATGACTGGAGAGCAAGGCTAAATAGGAAACTCCCAAACACTGATGGGAGCAGGTGAACTGAGACAGCAAGGTACACACAAGTCACCAGTACCACCAGCAACCACCAGGGGAGCCCAAAAAGCGGATTCACAACAGTATGCAAAAAGACCTCCACACCGACTCACGGTGTGGAGGTGCAACTCTGCACCCCCAGAGCTTCCAGCTAGCAAGGAAATATCATGATGGCAAGCTGGACTAGAATTTAGCAGTACTAAGAAATATATTCAGGCAGCAATAACAACAAATGAACTCACAGGGACTTAGCTTCTGCTGGAGTAGACAGGTCATCAGAGAAGTCCAAGAGAGATCTGAACCAATACTGAGACATTGACAGCTGGCATGAAGTAACGATCTGAGTGGAGTTAAATAGGGAAGCCAGCCTAGTAATAAACGAGGGCAGCTGAAAAAGCCAACCTCAAGGACCAGCAGTTCCACTCAAAGCCACCAGAGGGAGTCCAGGAACAGAACTCACCAAAGTACCATTCATGACCACAGGAGGGAGTCCGAGAACGGAATTCACAACAGTTCCTCCTTTTTATAATAACTGAGTACAAAGTCTTTCCATTTTATAATAAGCAATTTTCCATATCTCTCCTTATCATGTTCTGCTTTCATCCTTTCCAGATGGAATATGGCCGTCACTTGGCCGATTGTCTCTCTCCAATTTGGAATAGATTCAGAAAACTAATATTGTAAGAAGCCTCTTTTGGCTATTACACAGATTGTATGGAATACTAGATGGTGGCCCGATTCTAACGTATCGGGTATTCTAGAATATGTAGGTAGTATATAGCACAGGCCACGTACTATATTGCAGTCACGTAGTATATAACACAACCGACGTAGTATATAACATGGCTACGTAGTATATAACACAATGCACGTAGTATATAGCACAGCCATGTAGTATATAGCACAGCCAAGTAGTATATTGCACAGTCACGTAGTATATTGCACAGCCACGTAGTATATTGCACAGCCACGTAGTATATAACAGCACGTAGTATATTGCACAGCCACGTAGTATATTGCACAGTCACGTATATTGCACAGCCACGTAGTATATTGCATAGCCACGTAGTATATAACACAGCACATAGTATATAGCACAGCCACGTAGTATACAGCACAGCCACGTAGTATATTGCACAGTCACATTGTATATTGCAAAGTCACGTAGTATATTGCACAGCAACATAGTATATTGCACAGCCACGTAGTATATAACACAGAGACGTAGTATATAACAGTGCGCACGGAGTATATAACACAGGTTACGTCGTATAAAGGACAGCGATTTAGTATATTGCCCAGCTACATAGTGTATAGCACAGCGATGTAGTATATAACAGAGCCCACGCAGTATGTAACACAGCCCATGTAGTATATAGCAATGTGGGCACTATATGCGTGGTAAAAAAAGAATTAAAATAAAAAATAAACATATACTCACCTTCTGATGGCCCCTTGAAGTCCAAGGATGCTATGCTCTAAGGACTTGTGATGACGTCTTGGCAGGTCCTTCTCGCATAGCATCCTTGGCACCGGAACCTTCCGCTTGCACTGCCGAGGACAGCGGGCCACATCGGAAGGTGAGAATAACCTTTTTTTTTATTATTATTTTTTTTAACATTAGATCTTTTTACTATTAATGCTGCATAGGCAGCATCAATAGTAAAAAGTTGGTCACACAGGGTTAATAGCAGCGTTAACGGAGTGTTACCTGTGGCATAACGTGGTCCGTTAACGCTGCCATTAACCCTATGTGAGCGCTGACTGGAGGGGAGTATGGACGGGACACTGAGTGCAGGGCAGTAAGCAGCGGCCATTTCGCTGCTGGACTGTGCCGGTCGCTGATTGGTCCCGGCAAAACGCCCACGACCAATCAGCGACTTGGATTTCCGTGACAGAGGCCGTGACCAATGAATATCCATGACAGACAGACGGAAGTGACCCTTAGACAATTATATATATATAGATTGGGGTTCGTTTTTCCTTCTTCTCCAGTAATGGAAAAGAAATGGTAACAGATATAGAGGAACACTCCTATTTTCCAATATACGCTTTACGTCATTCCAGAATTCTTGTACTTAAGGGCAACTCCACAATCCATGTAGTAAGTCGGAATCTTTAACCCCTTAATCCCATATGACGTACTATCCCGTCAAGGTGACCTGGGACTTAATTCCCAATGACGGGATAGTACGTCATATGCGATCGGCCGCACTCACGGGGGGAGCGAGGCCGTTCGCGGCCAGGTGTCAGCTGACTATAATCAAAAAGAGCAAAAGATCATGTCCATATATATGGGAGCACCACAAATAAATATCAGGAGAGATATATATACATATGTACCAAAAAATTAGTTTTTATTATTAAATAGCACAGCAAACACATTTCATACAGAAACCAAGACTAAAAACATTTAAAAGTGCAAAACACAGCACAACGTTGCAAAACAGTCATCTCCTAATATAGGGAGAATGACAAACCACAACCCCGCCCCTGCCAAAGAGGGAGACTAGATGCATGTAAAGTGCAATAACCTATGATAGAATAGTATAGCTAAGGACACCTAGTGGCAGGGTGGATTGATTTAAATCACGCCGATTTAAATCATGATTTAAATCACGATTTAAATCAAAAGATTTTTTTCTATTTAAATCGGATCGATTTAAATCATGATTTTAATCATGATTTAAATCACTGATTTAAATCAAAAGGTTTTTTTTAATATAAATCACGATTAAAATGAGAAGTGAGAGCAGTGCGCATGTGCGCCCATAGTTACACGGACGAAACTAGGGGCAACGATCTAACGCCAGGGTGAGGGGGGGACCCCAAAGTAAGTAAAAATCTTTTTTGTTTTACTATATGGCAATAGGTAGGTGTTTAAAAGCAGCATGTCTTAATTGTATAAACTATTAATAGCCTCCACATTTTGTTCATACTGCCCCTTTAATTCCACACTTCTAGCTTGGTTTCACTTTTGGTTTAGTTTCTTTTTCCATTCAGTTGACATGCCCAAACTTGTTGGATAGTCAGCATCCTACAGAAACCTCTGGAAGAGCATGGCATTGTGAATGTTACACATATACAGCCTTTATTCTACTGAGTTAAACAACTCAGCTTTATCTCATGATGGAAGAACCTTTGGATGGTAAAATATTTTCCTCAAAAAGCAGTTTATTGAAAAAAATCCGATTTAAATCAAAAAAATCCGATTTTTTTTAAAAAACATTGATTTTTATCCACCCTGCCTAGTGGTTGTTATATCAAAGTCAATAAACAGTAGATATATGCCCCTCAACACATAGCTGAAAAAATACTAAATACAAGCATATGCGAAGAATGCCTTAGTATCATAGTACCACATGGCCTAGAGAGATGCACAAAAAGAAGAAAAAATGCATACGGGCATGCAATAAACCAAATCTATGTGGCCAAGGGAATATTGTAGAGCCCACCAGAAGTACACTGCAATCAAAGCCTGAATGAGTATATACATACGCCCTGTAGGTCCCAAAGGGAGCAAGTGGAATACCAAGCAAGTGCAGGCTGATGGGAGAAAAAGTGAGGCAAAAGGAAGGGGGGAAGGGGGTGTGGGGTGCAAACCCACGCGTATCGCTGCTGCTGTGGCGGCTTCCTCAGGGAAAAATGGCATACTGTGAGAAATGCTAAACGGAGCTATATACAGGTTCGTAATGAGATGAACGATATTCACCTGTTTGGAGCAGCAGCGGAGGAGCACGAGGAGTAGGCTGGCCGCGGCCATGTTGTTAAGCGCCGATCTCAGCATGTTACTAATAAAGTTGCATTGATAGCCGGAACTGCGCATGCGCGGTGGGCACAAGCATGTTGCAGAAGGATTGCTGCAGAGCGGTCGGATAGGACCGAGATTGTGTCTAAATGCGCCTGCGCACCACAGTCACACAGCATAATGCAATCAATCCATCGGCCAAGCAAAACTAATACATTTTCTGCACGTGTCACCCACAATACAAAACTTCACATGCGCAACAGAGTAGTATAGTATATACAAAGTGCAATGCAAGGTTGATCTCTGTGTATATTTAAGAGCAAGAGTGCAAAGTATACACACAGTACTATATATATATATATATATATATATATATATATATATATATATATATAACCACAGAAAAAGAACCATAACAGAGACAACACATAGATATGTGCATATGAGTAAGTGATGCGTAAACAGAATAAATAATATATAATCTTATTAACAAATTGGAAATATGCAGACAAAGCGTAATCTAAATATACAGGCGCCACAGTATTGCTGGAGTCTCGAGGCACAAAAGTATCTGTGTACTTGCCAAATAACGTTATGGTACAGTTCCCACACATATAAATGTGCGAAGAAGACACAGACACACATGATAAATGAAAGAAAAAACACAGATGAAAAAGTTTTTGCCAAATAGGAACAAACAAATGTACGAATTTAAATGATAAGCTAGTACGCCTAAGAAAAAGGAATCCGCCATGTGGTACTATGATGTCATTGTGTACAAAGAACTCAGTAAAAAATATATTATGTGAACCACATATATAAGTATATTACAGTCCAAAGACTACCCGATGACAAAATCACAAAATCACAGTCCACCCCGGGTAAGCCAAAAGCGGTAGATCAGGCATAAAAGCCAGTAAATAAGAGCTCTTCATTGAGTCCATTTGGTGACATACCTTTCAAGTCAAAGATCCAGCGTGACTCTCGTCGTAGAAGTTCTTTCGTTAGGTCACCTCCACGGATATTACTCAGAACCTGGTCGACAACCATAATCCGCATGTGCTGGTGCCTACTGTTGTGGTATGTCAAAAAGTGAGATGCAACAGACGAGATGGATTTTCCTTTTTCAATGTCCGTCTTGGCATTAACAATGTTCGACATATGTTGTTGAGCCCTCCGCCTGACTTCTTGGGATGTTTGTCCGACGTATAACTTTGGACACGTGCAGATCAGTACGTAGATGACATTCCTTGACCTGCAGTTAAAATACCTCCTCGTTTTCAGTTCTCCTGGAAAAATCGTCAAAGATAGGGAGTCAGTGGCAGTCATGTACGGGCAAACATTACAATTTCCACATGGAAAAGTACCCTTCAACCTATGTCCTGTCCCCAGGCTAATAGTGGGCCTTTTAAAATGGCTGTTGGTAAGGACATCTTTTAGGTTCTTGGCCCTCCTAGCGGTGATTCTGGGTCTATCTGATAAAAAAGGCCGCAGCCTGGGCTCATTCAACAATATCCCCCAATGCCTGCCCAAGATGTTATAAACATCCCTCCATTGGTTATTATATGCCGTAATCAGATTGATGGTTGGCATATTCCTTTGGGCTTGGGGTTCCAAAAGACTCAGTCTGTCACTTTGTCGAGAGTGCTCAAAAGCACGTGCTATGGTCTTTTTAGGATAACCACGTTTTGACAAACGGGTGGTGAGATCATGTGCCCCCTCTTCGGGTGTCAGCTGACTATCGCAGCTGACATCCGGCACTATGTGCCAGGAGCGGTCACGGACAGCCCCCGGCACATTAACCCCCGTCACACTGCGATCAAACATGATCGCAGTGCTCCGGCGGTATACGGAAGCATCGCGCAGGGAGGGGGCTCCCTGCGTGCGTCCCTGAGACCCCCGGAGCAACGCGATGTGATCGCGTTGCTCCGAGCATCTCTTACCTCCTATCCCTGCAGGCCTCGGATCCAAAATGGCCGCGGGGCTGCATCCGGGTCCTGCAGGAACTACTTCCGGGTCCAGAGCAGGCGCTGGTAAGCCTGCAGCGCTGTAAGTCAGATCGCTGATGTGACAGAGTGCTGTGGAAACTGTCAGATCAGCGATCTGTGATGTCCCCCCCTGTGACAAAGTAAAAAAGGAAAAAACAAATCCTAAATAATAAAGAAATAAAAAAATATTATTCCCATAAATACATTTCTTTATCTAAATTTAAAAAATAAAAGTACACATATTTAGTATCGCCGTGTCCGTAATGACCCAACCTATAAAACTGTCCCACTAGTTAACCCCTTCAGTGAACACCGTAAGAAAAAAGAGACAAAAAACAACGCTTTATTATCATACCGCCGAATAAAAAGTGGAATAACACGTGATCAAAAAGACGGATATAAATAACCATGGTGCCGCTGAAAACGTCATCTTGTCCGGCAAAAAACGAGCCGCCATACAGCATCATCAGCAAAAAAATAAAAAAGTTATAGTCCTCAGAATAAAGCGATGCCAAAATAATTATTTTTTCCATAACATAGCTTTTATTGTTTAAAAGCGCCAAAACATAAAAAAATGATATAAATGAGATATCGCTGTAATCGTACTGACCCGAACAATAAAACTGCTTTATCAATTTTACTAAACGCGGAATGGTATAAACGCCTCCCCCAAAAGAAATTCATGAATAGCTGGTTTTTGGTCATTCTGCCTCACAAAAATCGGAATAAAAAGCGATCAAAAACTGTCATGTGTCCGAAAATGTTACCAATAAAAACGTCAACTCGTCCCACAAAGAACAAGACCTCACATGACTCTGTGGATCAAAATATGGAAAAATTATATGTCTCAAAATGTGGAGACGCAAAAACTTTTTGCTATAAAAAGCGTCTTTTAGTGTGTGACAGTTGCCAATCCTAAAAATCCACTATACAAAACACTATAAAAGTAAATCAAACCCCCCTTCATCATCCCCTTAGTTAGGGAAAAAATAATAAAATTAAACAAAAGTATTTATTTCCATTTTCCCATTAGGGTTAGGGTTGGGGCTAGGGTTGGAGCTAAAGTTAGGGTTAGGGTTGGGGCTAAAGTTAGGGTTGGGGCTAAAGTAAGGGTTTGGATTACATTTATGGTTGGGATTAGAGTTAGGGGTGTGTCAGGGTTAGAGGTGTAGTTAGGGTTACCGTTGGGATTCGGGTTAGGGGTGTGTTTGGATTAGGGTTTCAGGTAGAATTGGGGAGTTTCCACTGTTCAGGCACATCGGGGGCTCTCCAAACGCGACATGGTGTCCGATCTCAATTCCAGCCAATTCTGCGTTGAAAAAGTAAAACAGTGCTCCTTCCCTTCCGAGCTCTCCCATGCGCCCAAACAGGGGTTTACCCCAACATATGGGGTATCAGCGTACTTGGGATAAATTGGACAACAACTTTTGGGGTCCAAGTTCTCTTGTTATCCTTGGGAAAAATTTGGGGGGCTAAAAATCATTTTTGTGGGAAACATTTTTTTATTTTCACGGCTCTGAGTTGTAAACTGTAGAGAAACACTTGGGGGTTCAAAGTTTTCACAACACATCTAGGTAAGTTCTTTGGGAGGTCTAGTTTCCAATATGGGGTCACTTGTCGGGGGTTTGTACTGTTTGGGTACATCAGGGGCTCTGCAAATGCAATGTGATGCCTGCTGACCAATCCATCTAAGTCTGCATTCCAAATGGCGCTCCTTCCCTTCCGAGCTCTGCCATGCGCCCAAACAGTGGTTCCCCCCCACATATGGGGCAACAGCGTACTCAGGACAATTTGGACAACAACTATTGGGGTCCAATTTATCCTGTTACCTTGTGAAAATACAAAACTGGGGGCTAAAAAATCATTTTTGTGAAAAAAAATTTTTTTCCAGGCTCTGTGTTGTAAACTGTAGTGAAACACTTGGGGGTTCAAAGCTCCAAAAACACATCTAGATAAGTTCCTTAAGGGGTCTATTTTCCAAATTGGTGTCAATTGTGGGGGGTTTCAATGTTTACGCACATCAGGGGCTTTCCAAACGCAACATGGCTTCCCATCTCAATTCCAGTCAATTTTGCATTGAAAAGTCAAATGGCGCTCCTTCCCTTCCGAGCTCTGCCATGCGCCCAAACAGTGGTTTACACCCACATATCAGGTATCAGAGTACTCAGGACAAATTGCACAACAATTTTTGGGGTCCAAACTCTTCTCTTACCCTTGGGAAAATAAAAAATTGGGGGTGAAAATATCATTTTTGTGAAAAAATATGATTTTTTATTTTTACGGCTCTGCATTATAAACTTCTGTGAAGCACTTGGTGGGTCAAAGTGCTCACCACACATCTAGATAAGTTCCTTAGGGGGTCTACTTTTGAAAATGGTGTTACTTGTGGGGGGTTTCAATGTTTAGGCACATCAGGAGCTCTCCAAACGCAACATGGCGTCCCATCTCAATTCCAGTCAATTTTGCATTGAAAAGTAAAATGGAGCTCCTTTCCTTCTGAGCTCTGCCATGCACCCAAACAGTGGTTTACCCCCACATATAGGGTATCAGTGTACGCAGGACAAATTGTACAACAACTTTTGGGGTCCATTTTCTCCTGTTACCCTTGGTAAAATAAAACAAATTGGAGCTGAAATAAATTTTATGTGAAAAAAAGTTAAATGTTCATTTTTATTTAAACATTCCAAAAATTCCTGTGAAACACCTGAAGGGTTAATAAACTTCTTGAATGTGGTTTTGAGCACCTTGAGGGGTGCAGTTTTTAGAATGGTGTCACACTTGGATATTTTCTCTGTCCCCCATGACAGCACCACGGAGAGAGGGGATCCGCCCACCAAGGACAGGAAACCTACAGATAAAAAGGCGGTACCTCTCTCCCGCATCAGTTTGGTTTCCTAAAAAAAAAAATGGTGTTTTAAAAATGAGAAATTGCTGGTCAACTTTTAACCCTTAACTCCCTAACAAAAAAAATTTAGGTTCCAAAATTGTGCTGATGTAAAGTAGACATGTGGGAAATGTTACTTATTAAGTATTTTGCACGCCATATCTCTGTGATTTCAGGGCATAAAAATTCAAAGTTGGAAAATTGCAAAATTTTCACAATTTTCGCCAAATTTCAGTTTTTTTTCACAAATAAACGCAAGTTATATTGAAGAAATTTTACCAGTATCATGAAGTACAAAATGTCATGAGAAAACAGTGTCAGAATCGCTAAGATCTGTTGAAGCGTTCCTGAGTTATAACCTCATAAAGGGACAGTGGTCAGAATTGTAAAAATTGGCCCGGTCATTAACGTGCAAACCACCCTCGGGGCTTAAGGGGTTAAGTTTGCATTTTGGACAATGTGTCAGATTTCTCATATTTTTGGATATTGGTATATTAAAGGCCAAGATTGCTCTATGCATGATCCTAATCTATGCGTCCCTCCAAACCTCACTGAAAATGCTCTTCTGTCCTACCTTCCACCCTACTAGGATTTTTTCCCCAATTTCCCCTCCCTCTATTTGCCTATAGCATTACCTAAATACAGTAGTGTTGAAAATAATAGCAGTGTGTTCAAAAACATGAGTTAATCACAAAATCTTCATACTAGTTTTGATTTCCAGCATTGGGAACATTGCACACAGTTTTCTAAACATGAAGAGAAATGTACCGTATATCATTTTTAACTACTTTACAGGAAATAACAAAAATGAACATTGCGAAAGGTCGCTCATGTGATCTTACTATACTTGTTCTTCCTGGTCTCTCACTAGTATGATACCTAAGGGCGATGCTCACCATTGTTTAGGTCACCATTGATGATATAGGCACGCTAATAATATGTGAACAAACATAGAAACAATTTAACAGCAGGAAGTGTTACTTGTTACTCACCAATATGGCGCCCAGTGGCGACATCTGTCATCATTCACGTCACTTCTGGTGACATACACATGCCGGCATCATGTGACTGGACAAAACTGAAGACTGAGCGCCCTTTCACAAGCATGGCTGTGCTTCTTCCTCTCTCTGCACAGGACTATATTGGTGAATGGCTGTTTGATTCCACCTGTTTACCAAGCATTGAGCTTTGGTTTGGACAGATTTGACCTGGGCTGTGTGACTTATAGCAATCATTATTATTCTTTCAGCTTTTACAGCAACTGTTACCTGCATTGACCCACTACCTGGTAAAGTTTTGTTCTCACCGTATTTAATTCTTTTTGACTCTATATGCCCTTCTTTAGTTCTGGCTATATCCTCTATGTATTTACAATGTTGACAATCGATCTGGAGTTTCACTATTCTGCCTGCTACTTTCTGCTATGTACTATACAATTATTTCCTAGGCGCTCCAATTTTTCTACCTCTATAGTATATCGCATATGAGATTAGTTTCTGTTAGGGGTCGAGTTCTCGCCTCTGCACAGGGGGAATCTCGTGCCATCTCCGCTGCGGTCTCCCATCTTCCTGCCACAGTGGAGCCTGCTCAGCAGAGACGTCGGTCCCAGCATCCCGCTCAGTCTGACTCTGTGCAAAGGGTTACTGCTGCTTTTCCAGCTTCTGCCATTGAAGCCAGTGCTGGGCAGCGGCGAGCAGACACTTTTGGGACTAAGTCGTGTGTGTGTGTGTGTGTGTGTGTGTGTGTGTGTGTGTGTGTGTGTGTGTGTGTGTGTGTGTGTGTGTGTGTGTGTGTGTGTGTGTGTGTGTGTGTGTGTGTGTTTTCAAGGCCCCGGCTGAAATAAGCCAATTAGAATACCGGCTCCTCTGGTGAGGAGATTGTATGATTGCCTCCTTGACTGCGTGACCACAAGCTGCTATCTGCTCAGCAGTTACTGTGTATTCCTGTGAAGTTTAACAGGACACAGTCCTTTCTTTATAGCAACTCTGTGAAGCAACAGAGTTTGCTTCTACCGCCATATAGTGCCAACGTTTGCCAGCAGCAGGTTCTTTTCCTGCACGGTGGACCCTGGGCTGTGAATGCACCAAATAACATCTCTATATTTACTCGGTACATTCCGCCAGCCCTAACAGTATACTAGTGCCAGGGTCTGGCTGGTAAATGGCGGACAATCAGCGCCTACAGTGGTACATCCAGCAGCTGGAGGGTAGGTTGGCGGCTCTTGAGCGCACAACCTCAGCTGTGGATGTTACCGCAGTCGCTGCTGAGGCTGCCAATTTAGCTGCAGGCAGTTTGTCCTCTGCCACCCCTGCTCCGACTTTATCCTGTCTCCCGCTTCCAGGCAAGTTTGCTAGTGACAGTAAGCTATGTCGGGGATTCGTGAGTCAGTGTTCCATACATCTTGAGCTCCTGGCTGCACGTTTTCCTACGGAACGGGCAAAAGTGGGATTTACTTTATCCCTTTTGTCGGGCAGGGCGTTGAAGTGGGCAACGCCGCTATGGGAGCGTAATGATTGTGTGGTACAGAGTGCTCCTCTCTTCCTGGACGCTCTGAAACAGGACTTTTTGGGACCTCATGTCACCCACGATACCGCGCTCCAATTGTTGGCAATAACACAGGGTTCGTCCATGGTCAGCTAGTTCGCCGTCCAATTCCAGACTCTGGCCTCTGAGCTGGAGTTGCCGGATAAAGTCCTTATTCCGGTGTTCTGGAAAGGACTGGCAGACCATGTGAAGGACGCCTTGGCCACCAGGGAGATTCTCTCCACACTGGAGCTCATTTCTATATCTACCCGCATCGACCTCCGTTTTATCGAGCAGAGGTTAGAGCGGACCCAGTGTAGGCAGAGGTTTCGGCTGGCTCCTACCTTCTCCAGCCCTCTAGAATCTCCTGTTCAGGCATCTGACTCCCATGAGGCCATGGAGGTTTCTCGAGCGGGACCTAAGTCTCGGACCGCTAGAGTACCCGTGGTTTGTAAAAATTGCCAACAGCTCGGACATTACACCAATAAATGTCCACGGCGGTCGGGAAATGATCGCATCTAGTAACCATTGCAGGAGGTTAACTAGACACAGCAGCGTTTTCCTCCAAACTGTCCTTCAAAGGGACAATCATGTTAGGCTCATCCTCTCTAACAGTCAAGCTTTGTGTGGATTCTGGAGCAGAGGGGAATTTCATGTCCTCTGCTTTTGCTCTGCGCCATGCAATACCTCTGGTGATGCTCGCCAAACTGGTAACTGTTAGAGTAGTGAATGGGTCGACACTTCCATCACAAATCACACATCAGACTGTCCCTTTCACATTGTCCATGTCCCCTTCCCACCAGGAATTTATTTCCCTTGTCCTTCCCGAGGGAATGAACGAGATTCTGCTGGGAATACCCTGGCTCCGTTTCCACTCCCCACATATTGAGTGGACCTCTGGGAGGATATTGGGTTGGAGTGAATCATGTAAGGGCAGATGTGTGAGAGAATGCGTTCAGGTTTCCACCACGAGATACCCGCAGATCTTTCTTCCCTTCCCAAATGCTATTGGTCCTATGCAGATGTCTTTCCCAAAAAGGCAGCGGAGACCCTTCCGCCTCACCGTCCCTATGACTGTCCTATTTATCTCTTGCAGGAGCAGAACCTCCTCAGAGACAGGTCTATCCCCTCTCTCTCCTGGAAATGATAGCTATGTCCCAATACATCCAGGAGAATTTGGCAAGAGGGTTCATTAGGAAGTCAGTGTCACCTGCAGGGGCGGGGTTCTTCTTTGTGCAGAAGAAGAAAGGAGAATTAAGTCCTTGCATAGATTACAGGGGTCTTAACACCATCACCGTTAAGAATAAATACCCGTTGCCCCTGATTTCTGAGCTCTTTGATAGGCTACGGGGAGCAAGGGTATTTACCAAATTAGATCTGCGGGGTGCTTATAACCTGATTCGCATCCATGAGGGGGACGAATGGAAGACAGCATTTAATACCAGGGATGGGCACTATGAGTATCTGGTGATGCCCTTCGGGCTCTGTAATGCCCCAGCCGTTTTCCAAGACTTTGTCAACAATATCTTCCGGGACATGCTCTCCACCTCGGTCGTAGTCTATCTGGATGATATTCTCATCTTCTCTCCAGATATTGATTCCCACCGGAGATATGTTGGCAGAGTCTTCGACATCTTACGAGCAAATTCCCTCTTTGCAAAGTTGGAGAAGTGTATGTTTGAGCAGGAGTCTTTACCTTTCCTGGGCTATATCATCTCTGCCCAGGGATTGGCTATGGATCCTGCCAAACTACAGGCTGTGATGGACTGGCAAGAACCCCATTCTCTTAAAGCGGTGCAGCGCTTTATGGGTTTCATTAATTACTATGGCCTGTTCATTCCCCACTTCTCAACTTTGGTAGTTCCCTTGGTAGCCCTCACCAAGAATGGAGCAAATCCCAAATTGTGGTCTGAAGAGGTCTCCAGGGCCTTCTCTTCTATTAAGTCTCATTTTGCTAGCGCTCCCATCCTACATCGTCCCGATGTTGATAAGCCTTTTATAATGGAGGTGGATGACTCATCCGTTGATGCAGGAGCAGTCCTCTTCCAAAAGGATGCTCAAGGTCGGAAGCATCCTTGCTTCTTCTTCTCCAAGACCTTCACACCAGCGGAGAGGAATTATTCCATCAGGGACATGGAGTTGCTAGCAATGAAGTTGGCTTTCTCGGAGTGGAGACATCTTTTGGAGGGGGCTCGCTTTCCCTTTCAAGTCTTCACGGACCACAAAAATCTGGTATATTTGCAAACAGCCCAGCGGCTAAATTCTCGTCAGGCCAGATGGTCCTTGTTCTTCTCCCGGTTTCACTTCACCCTCCATTATCTCACTGAGGAGAAGAACATTCATGCTGATGCCCTCTCTCACTCCATTGTGTCATCTGAGGAGGAGGAAGGGGAGCCTCGGCTTATTGTCCCTTCTGAGAGCCTGAGAACCGTAGCTCCGGTTTCGCTAGAGTCTGTGCCTCCGGGCAAGACTTTTGTACCCATTAATTTGCGACCGGAGGTTCTCTCTTGGGCTCATTCGTCCAAGGTGGGTGGACACTTTGGGACAAAGAGGACATCTGAACTGCTGAGGAGGACGTACTGGTGGCCACATATGGTCCGTGACATCGGAGATTATATTTGGGGGTGTGTCTCCTGCGCCAAAAATAAATCCTCAACAATGGCCAGCTAGGTTACTCTATCCTTTGCCGGTGGCAGACAGGCCCTGGGAGATGGACTTTGTGGTGGGTTTGCCCAAGTCTCGTGGCTGCCCATCATTTGGGTTATCACTGATCATTTTTCTAAAATGATGCATTTGGTGCTGCTTCCACAGCTACCTTCTGCACGGGCCTTGGCAGCGTTATTTATAAAACATCTTCCGCCTACACGGTATGCCGGACAAAATTGTCAGTGACCGGGGTCCCCAGTGTGCGTCTTGGTTCTGGAGAGAGCTTTGTCGTCTTCTCAGCATTGAGTTTAATCTCTTCCGCATATCATCCCGAGACTAATGGGTTGGTAGAGAGGGCCAACCAGACCTTGGTCACATATCTGCGACATTTTGTCTCAGCCAGGCAGGATGACTGGGCATCCTTGCTACCGTGGGCGCAGTTTGCGCTGAGCAACGCCGTAGCCAACTTCACTTCATAAACCCCATTCCTCCTTAACTATGGTCAGCATCCGCGGGTACCTGTGCCTATGCCTGTGTCTTCTGCTGACTCCAGGGTGGCAGACTGAGCTGTGGAGGCACGGGATATTTGGGACCGCCCTCAGGATGCCACTCGGGCCTCCAAGGAGAGAATGAGGTCCTCTGCCGATGCACATCGGCACCCCGCTCCGACCTTTGCTCTTGGCGACTTTTTGTGGCTCTCTGCCCGTAACATAAGGCTGCAAGTTGAGTCCACTAAGTTTGCACCACGTTACTTGGGCCCTTTCAAGGTCCTTGAACAGTTTAACCCTGTGGTCTGCCGTTTAGCCCTTCCGCCACGCCTGGTTATCACCTTTCATGTGTCCCTCTTGAAACCCGTATACATGTCACGGTTTCCGAGTCATCTGCCGGGACATCGGGTTCATCTACGGACGATTACAAGATGAACGCTATTTTGGGGTGCAAGGTGGTACGTCGCAAAAATTTTTATTTGGTGGACTGGTAGGGTTATGGTCCTGAGGACAGGTCCTGGGAGCCTGCTGAGCACATTTAGGCTCCCCACATCATTGCTGCCTTCGAGCGTAGCAAGGTCCAAGGAGGGGGCCATGTTAGGGGTCGAGTTCCCACCTCTGCACAGGGGGAATCTCGAGCCATCTTCGCTGCGGTCTCCCATTCTTCTTCTGCCGGTGGAACCTGCTCAGCGGAGACGTCAGTCCAAGGATCTCGCTCAGTCTGACTCTGTGCAAAGGGTTACAGCTGCTTTTCCAGCTTCTGCCATTGAAGCCAGTGAGGGGCAGCGGCGAGCAGACGCTTTTGGGACTAAGTCCTGCTTTTTGCCTTCTGAGCATGCCCAGGGTAAGATTTCTTATTGGAGATCGAGGGTCACATGCTTAGATACTGCAGCAAAACCCATTGGTTTTCCAGGAAGGCCCTGTACTTGCTGCAGCTATAAAAGGTTCGCATGGCCGCATGGCCATGTGCTAGTATCAATTCATGTCATGATTTTTGCGCCAATGTGGTCACTCTTGTGTGTATTCAGGGACCCGGCTGAAATAAGCCACTTAGAATACCGGCTCCTCCTAATGAGGAGATTGTATAATTGCCTCCTTGACTGCCTGACAACAAGCTGCTATCTGCTCAGCAGTTACTGTGTATTCCTGTGAAGTTTAACAGGACACAGTCCTTTCTTTAGTCCGGCGTCACACTCAGCATATGAAAATACGGTCCGTTTTTTACAGCCGTAATACGCAGAAAGGTTCCGAAAATAGTGATCCGTATGTCATCCGTAGGCTGGGTGTGCCAGCATATTTTGCGCATGGCATCCTCCGTATGTAATCCGTATGGCATCCGTACTGCGATGTTTTCTCGCAGGCTTGCAAAACCGACATCTAATGGATTTATGGGCTCAAATGTTCGTCAATACATATATATATTGTAAGGTTTCTCTTACTGAGAGTGTTGGGGGACACTCGCTTAGCCGCGATATTTAAGCACACAGCATGGGTTTTTATATCAAAACAGTCCATACGGTTTATTACGCCACATAAACCGGGTTTAAACACAGTTCATTACATAGAACACAACAGGCACCAACAGTCTCTTTGGTACCTGACGGGAGCTCCTGCTCCACCTTGCCGACTCTTCCAACAGCCTTTGGGTAAGCTGCCTAACGGGGATCACCAACTCGCCTGGTCAATACACGGTAGTCAGTCCAGACCTCACCGAAGGACTCCAGCTTCCCCACACTCTGTTAACCCTCTTCCGGGTAAGCTGCCTAACGGGGATCACCAACTCGCCTGTCCGGCACACAGTAGTCAGTCCAGACCTCACCGAAGGACTCCAGCTTCCCCACACAGTAACAGACACCGGCCCCGCAGATCCTGGTGCTCACCTCGTACCCACAGGTCCTGGACCCCGTCCTCCACCTGTTAGCTTAGGTCCTGGACCCCGTCCTCCACCTATCAGCTTAGGCCCTGGACCCCGTCCTCCACCTGTCACAACAGGTCCTGGACCCCGTCCTCCGCCTGTCAGCTTAGGTCCTGGACCCCGTCCTCCACCTATCAGCTTAGGTCCTGGACCCCGTCCTCCACCCGTTACCTTAGGTTACCAGGATCACGCCGGTGGCCTAGTCCATGTTCTCAGGTGCTTGTAGGACCCTAGTCGTTCCTAGGACAATCCAGCACCTTCACCTCGTTCTCTGGTGCTTGCAGGACCCTAGTCGTTCCTAGGACAATCCAGCAGCATTCAGGACCCTAGTCATTCCTAGGACAGTCCAGCATCTTCGGGACCCTAGTCATTCCTAGGACAGTCCCGGGACCCTAGTCATTCCTAGGACGGTCCCACCGGTCAGCGTTGTTCGGGACCCTAGTCATTCCTAGGACAATCCCTGGGACCCTAGTCATTCCTAGGACAATCCCCCCGGCCAGGTCCATACACAGGAACCACACAGGTTTCACACAGGACCTGCCGGACACGCCTCCCATGTGACCCACATCCTGGTCACATTATATACCTGAAACCACACCCCTGGATGTGTGTGTGGATGTGTGGCTAGTCTGACCCTCCCGTCTCTCATGACTAGCCTAGTAAGTCACCCAAACTTAACTATACACATTGCAACAAAACTCTTGAGGGACTACAGGTCCCAGCATAACCACAATACATCTGACTTACTACGCAGACTCCTTCTGCGACACATATCGGCCATTCATAACACTGCCGATTACAGGTACACCTCGAATATCACCACAACAGATACGCCTCCATGCATATCATGCAGAGCGCCCAGAGCGCCCCCTAGCTACCACAGGGTTCACTACACCATCACATATATCACATATCCTCCCCCTCTGTTCACACCCGTAGGGTTGAACACCTGACAAACACCTGAAATCTCGAGACAGGTCACACACACTCTCTTGTCCCACCAGTCAAGAAGACCATCTCAGTCGGTTTTGAGCCACATTCACACTCATACCCTTATTGGGTTACCCCGCCCCCAGCGGTCAACACGTAGGCCTTAAGCTTTGGCCCTTAAGTCACAGTTTGTCTGTGTTACCAAATGTCACTACATTTTCTCTACCAGGTTTCCCACCTAGGTCACTCAATACTGAGTTAACTGAGGAGTTACTGCCTCCAACTCTTCCTTGGCGATCAGCCATTCCACCAAGCCCAGGCGACTTTGAGCTTCGCTGGCTTGCTCCGAACGTCGAGTTACTTCACCATTCCTCAACAGGACCAACTGTTCCATGCGTAAGCACCGTAGACGCGTATTCCTCAGGACAGGTCCTCGCTTCACTGTGACTTCCTTAGTCGACAGTACCACCAACTGTTTCATCTCTAGTGCCCAATGCACACCATACGCTTTTACTGACTTTTCAAAGGCTTCATGCACACCCTCACCGGTACATGCATCTTGCGCCTTTTCGGGTACATCTATCACCCACTTGAAGAGTGGATCCTCACTTTCTTCCGGAACGGACGGCCCCTGTTTTGCCATCGTCCTTTCCAACAAGACATCTGCCACAACCGGGTGACTCTCTTGTTCGGCTCTTAACGCCCACTCTTCTTCAGCTTTACCCTCTTCCAGACCCCTGGTCAAAATGGGCATTAGCAGATGTGAGTCTTCGACCAGCATCTTCTCTTGTAGAAGACCCCTTAATGCTTCTCTGAGCCCTTTCACATCTTCTTTTAAGGCTTGACTCTCACCTTGCCAGGTTAACAGGTGACTTCCGAGCTCCGAGACTTCCTTCTCCAGCTCATTCACCCTGTGCTCAGCCTCTTGTCTCAGGAGTTCAGCATATTCTTTCACTGTCTCTTTCTCACTGGCATCACCGTCTGAATGGGAGTCCCCACCAACCGTCAGCCCGGCACCTGCCTTTGTTACTGGCCATGACTGGTCACAGTCACCCGTAGAGTCTGTGTCACACCCCACAGTACGTTGACCTTGCAAGTCACTCTCTGTCTGGGTGTCAGTTCCACTTGTCTTATCCAACAGACCACTACCAGTCATATTGTGGCACCCTTCAAGTGACGTCAGGTCAGTTAGTTGGGCAATCGCACCTTTTCCCTTGGTCAGGCCTACATTAGGACTGTCACCTCTAGGGGGCGCACTCTCAACATTACTAACTGACATCCAAATTATACCCACAAACACGTCACCCTTTTCCCACAGTGCTGCCAAATCTTGTCCTATTACCATAGGATACGGCAAGATCGGATCTACAGCCACTTCACGGTATGTGGAAACTTCCGGTGCGACAATATATATAGTGGCTACCAGGAGACATTCAGCGTCCCCAGGTGACAGAAAGTCTCCTAGATGGGTTCTCAGCACGGACGCTTCTCTCCCCGGGTCTATCAATCCCCGCACACACTTTCCATCCAGCCAAAAAGTACACAGACGTGGCTCCTCACTGATTGCCACCCCTTTTTTGGCTCCACCCCCTTCTTGGGCAAGTGCTTCGCTTTTTGACACCACCCCGGTTCGGGATTCAGCCCCCCTTCGGGTTACCGCCCCTTTTTGGGACTCCGCCCCCTTTTGGGCAACTATCTCCATTTGGGTCACCACTCACTATTAGGGATATTCCCCTCCCTGGGATACACCCCGTGGACTCCCCCATGGCACTTAGGCCCCAGTTCACACAGTACACCCCTTTGTCTCTGGGCTTGTACTGGCCCTTTAAGAGTCTGCACAAAAAGAAAAAAACATTTTTTTTTTTATTTTTTTTATGTCAGTTCACCAGCTCCTGCTGGTACCGCCACAGCTCCCGCTGCAGTCACACACAACCGGCACCTCCAGGTGCTGCCAACCACAAGCCACTGCAGCTCCGCCTACTGCGGAACCTCTCGTTGCAACCGCGGCTACTCTCCACACGGCTCTGCACGGCTCCACCGCTGCCGCTTGTCACCTTCGTGACCCCGCCGAGTCACAGCCGACGCTTGTCACTTTCGTAACCCCGCCGAGTTACAGCTCGACGCTTGTCACCTTCGTGGCTCTGCCACAGCAATTAACTCCACGTGCTAGCGGGATCGTTGCCAAAATTCTCCACCAATTGTAAGGTTTCTCTTACTGAGAGTGTTGGGGGACACTCGCTTAGCCGCGATATTTAAGCACACGGCATGGGTTTTTATATCAAAACAGTCCATACGGTTTATTACGTCACATAAACCGGGTTTAAACACAGTTCATTACATAGAACACAACAGGCACCAACAGTCTCTTTGGTACCTGACGGGAGCTCCTGCTCCACCTTGCCGACTCTTCCAACAGCCTTTGGGTAAGCTGCCTAACGGGGATCACCAACTCGCCTGGTCAATACACGGTAGTCAGTCCAGACCTCACCGAAGGACTCCAGCTTCCCCACACTCTGTTAACCCTCTTCCGGGTAAGCTGCCTAACGGGATCACCAACTCGCCTGTCCGGCACACAGTAGTCAGTCCAGACCTCACCGAAGGACTCCAGCTTCCCCACACAGTAACAGACACCGGCCCCGCAGATCCTGGTGCTCACCTCGTACCCACAGGTCCTGGACCCCGTCCTCCACCTGTTAGCTTAGGTCCTGGACCCCGTCCTCCACCTATCAGCTTAGGCCCTGGACCCCGTCCTCCACCTGTCACAACAGGTCCTGGACCCCGTCCTCCGCCTGTCAGCTTAGGTCCTGGACCCCGTCCTCCACCTATCAGCTTAGGTCCTGGACCCCGTCCTCCACCCGTTACCTTAGGTTACCAGGATCACGCCGGTGGCCTAGTCCATGTTCTCAGGTGCTTGTAGGACCCTAGTCGTTCCTAGGACAATCCAGCACCTTCACCTCGTTCTCTGGTGCTTGCAGGACCCTAGTCGTTCCTAGGACAATCCAGCAGCATTCAGGACCCTAGTCATTCCTAGGACAGTCCAGCATCTTCGGGACCCTAGTCATTCCTAGGACAGTCCCCGGGACCCTAGTCATTCCTAGGACGGTCCCACCGGTCAGCGTTGTTCGGGACCCTAGTCATTCCTAGGACAATCCCCGGGACCCTAGTCATTCCTAGGACAATCCCCCCGGCCAGGTCCATACACAGGAACCACACAGGTTTCACACAGGACCTGCCGGACACGCCTCCCATGTGACCCACATCCTGGTCACATTATATACCTGAAACCACACCCCTGGATGTGTGTGTGGATGTGTGGCTAGTCTGACCCTCCCGTCTCTCATGACTAGCCTAGTAAGTCACCCAAACTTAACTATACACATTGCAACAAAACTCTTGAGGGACTACAGGTCCCAGCATAACCACAATACATCTGACTTACTACGCAGACTCCTTCTGCGACACATATCGGCCATTCATAACACTGCCGATTACAGGTACACCTCGAATATCACCACAAGAGATACGCCTCCATGCATATCACGCAGAGCGCCCAGAGCGCCCCCTAGCTACCACAGGGGTCACTACACCATCACATATATCACAATATATATATATATATATATATATATATATATATATATATATACACACACACTGTATTTATATTTAATTCAGCGCTAGATTGCAGAAAAGCCGGTAATTCAATTGCCGGCTTTTCATTTCTCCTTCACAAACCCGACAGGATATGAGACATGGTTTACATACAGTAAGCATCTCATATCCCTTTTTTTTTGCATATTCCACACTACTAATGTTAGTAGTGTGTATGTGCAAAATTTGGGCGCTGTAGCTTTTTTAAAATAAAGGGTTAAATCACGGAAAAAATTAGCGTGGGCTCCCGCGCAATTTTCTCCGCCACAGTGGTAAAGCCAGTGACTGAGGGCAGATATTAATAGCCTAGAGAGGGTCCATGGTTATTGGCCCTCCCCCTGGCTAAAAACATCTGCCGCCAGCCACCCCACAAAAGGCATATCTGGAAGTTGAGCCTATTCTGGCACTTGGCCACTCTCTTCCCTCTCCCGTGTAGCGGTGGGATATGGGGTAATGAAGGGTTAATGTCACCTTGCTATTGTAAGGTGACATTAAGCCAGATTAATAAAGGAGAGGCGTCAATTATCACCTATCCATTATTAATCCAATAGTACGAAATGGTTAAAAAAACACACACACATTATTACAAAGTACTTTAATGAAATAAAGACAGGTTGTTTTAATATTTTATTATACTGGTAATCCACCTGAAGACCCTCGTCCTGTAAAGAAGGTAAAATAGAAAATCAACAATATCCCATACCTTCCGTCGTTCATTCAGTCCCACGATGTAAATCCATCTGAAGGGGTTAAATCATTTTACAGCCAGGAGCTTTGCTAATGCAGTTGCTCCTGTCTGTAAAATGTTGTGAATGAATGTAATGCAGGGGAATGTCCTGTAGTTACCTTGAGTCACGGTGATGCACCCTCTGCTGGATGTCCTCATATGAACTCGAGCATGGGAACTTTTCCCAGGCTCGAGTTCATATGAGGACATCCAGCAGGGGGCGCATCACCGCGACTAAAGGTAACTACAGGTCATTCCCCTGCATTACATTCATTCCCCGGGGTTTTACAACCACGAGCACAGCTGCTTTAGCAGAGCTCCTGGGTGTAAAATGATTTAACCCCTTCAGATGGATTTACATCGTGGGACGTTCAAGAACGACGGAAGGTATGGGATATTGTTGATTTTTTATTTTTCCTTTTTTACAGAACGAGGGTCTTCAGGTGGATTAAGAGAATAATAAAATATTACAGCACCCTGTGTCTTTTTTTCATTAAAGTACCATATTTTCCGGCGTATAAGACGACTTTTTAACCCCTAAATTGTCCCAAAAGTCGGGGGTCATCTTATACGCCGGGTACAGCGTGTGCAGGGAGCGATCCTGGATGTTCCCAGGGTCTGAAGGAGAGGAGACTCTCCTTCAGGCCCTGGGATGCATATTCATGTAAAAAATAAAGGTGACCAGTAACATGAGCGGTCACGGACCAATCACAAGACCGCGACGTCATCGCAGGTCCTTCACCCTCTGCATTCTTATGAACGGAGGCAGACGCTTGCAGCGGTGACAGCCAGGCTTCTCAGAGGGGTGAGTATAGCCATATTTTTTATTTTTATTCTTTATTTTTTACATGAATATGCATTTCAGGGCCTGAAGGAGAGTCTCCTCTCCTTCAGACCCTGGGAACCACACGCCGTATAAGATGACTGGGCGTATAAGATGACCCCCGTCTTATACGGCGGGCATATCCCAAATTCCATATTTTATATGGAAAAGTTGGGGGTCGTCTTATACGCCCAGTCATCTTATACACCAGAAAATACGGTACTTTGTAATAATGTGTGTGTGGTTTTTTTAACCATTTCGTACTATTGGATTAATAATGGATAGGTGTCTGTTGTGAATTCCGTTCTCGGGCTCCCTCCTGTGGTCATGAGTGGTACTTTGTGAGTTCTGTTTTTGGGCTCCCTCTGGTGGCTTTGAGCGATACGGCTGATCTGTAGCTGGGCTCCAGCTGCCTCATTTTCTGCTATGCTGGCTGCCTATTTAACTCCACCTGGACCTTTACTTGTTGCCTGCTGTCGTTGTATTCAGTACTGGTCAGATCTCTCTGGGACTTCCCTTGTGACCTGTCTCCTCCTGGAGAAGCTAAGTCTTGCTAGTTCATTTTTGCTCATTGTTCTTTGAAAATGTTTCTCAGTATATGATGAGTTCAGTCCAGCTTGCTTATATGCTATTTTCTTGCTTGCTGGAAGCTCTGGGGTGCAGAGTTGCGCCCCTCACATCGTGAGTCGGTGTGGGGTTTTTTTGTATTCTCTCCATAGATAATTTTTGTAGTATTTTATACTGACCGCACAGATTCCTTGCTATCTTCTGACTATTTAGTGATTAGCGGGCCTCATTTGCTAAAACCTGTTTTCATTTCTACGTTTGTGTTTTCCCCTTAACTCACCGTTATTATTTGTGGGGGGCTGTTTATACTTTGGGGTAAATTTCTCTGAGGCAAGTGAGGCTTTGTTTCTCTCTAGGGATAGCTAGTTTCTCAGGCTGTGAAGAGGCGTCTAGGCCTGTCAGGAACGCTCCACGGCTGCCTATAGTATGTGTTGATAGGATCAGGGTTGCGGTCAGTAAAGTTCCCACATTCCCAGAGCTTGTCCTTAATTTTGGTTTACTCATCAGGCCAGTTTTGTGTTCCTAACCACCAGGATCATAACAGGTGTCTTATTGACACCTCTCCATTATTAACCTGGCTTAATGTCACCTTACAATACCAAGGTGACATTAACCCTTCATTACCCCATATCCCACCACCATACGGGAGTGGGAAGAGTGGTCAAGTGCTAGAATAGGCACATGTTCCAGATGTGCCTTTTCTGGGGTGGCTGGGGGCAGATGTTTGTAGCCAGGGGGGGCCAATAACCATGGACCCTCTCTAGGCTATTAATATCTGCCCTCAGTCACTGGCTTTACCACTCTGGCAGAGAAAATTGCGCGGGAGCCCACGCCAAATTTTTCCACGATTTAACCCTTTAATTTAATAGCTACAGTGCAGAAATTTTGCACACACACTCTACTAACATTAGTAGTGTGGAATATGCAAAAAAAAAAAAAAGGGATATGAGATGGTTTACTGTATGTAAACCATGTCTCATATCCTGTCAGGTTTGGGAAGGAGGTATCAAAAGCCGGCAATTGAATTACCGGCTTTTATGATATCTAGCGCTGTATGAAATATATATATAATATATATATTTATATGATGTGTGTCTCACTGACATAGAACAGGTATACATATGTGTGCACATTTATTCTACCTATTCTATTCTGTCAGTGTGATTTTACTGTACACCGCACTGAATTGCCGGCTTTTCTGTAGAACACCGGTCTGTATTTCTCGCAAGTCACACCGCTGGTCCGTGTGTAATCCGTATTTTTCTCGCCCCCATAGACTTTCATTAGCGATTTTTTTTGCGCAATACGGTGACAATCGCAGCATGCTGCGATTTTCTACGGCCGTACAAGACCATATAATACGGATCAGTAAAATACAGCAGATAGGAGCTGGGCCATAGAGAATCTGGACAAAACATGTCACTCTGGGCTAAACCTACAATTTATTTCATCTTTAACTGTAAGTTTTATGAAAAAATATTTTTGAGAAATTTGTATTTGTCTTTGTTTTCACATGGCCGATTCATATACATGTGCTGCTGTGATCTTTTTTTATCTTTTTCTATCTATCTATCTATCTATCTATCTATCTATCTATCTATCTATCTAGTAGTAAAAAATGGAACAGCACAACACTTTAACTTATCTTCTGGGTGCAAAGCCTTCAGGAAGCCCGTCCACCGGCTATCCACAGTCCATAGATTCAAACAAAAGCCAGGCAGCACTCCATAGTTTCTCATTCAATAGTGCAGTGTTTAATTACACCCACATGTCTGTCCGACGTTTCGGCTCTAACTGAGCCTTTCTCAAGCCCTCAAGGCTGGCTTTTGTTTGAATCTATCTATCTATCTATCTATCTATCTACTAGCTGAAGAGCCCAGCGTTGCCTGGGCATAGTAAATATCTGTGGTTAGTTATAGCACCTCACCTCTTATTTTCCCATCACGCCTCTCATTTTCGCCATCACATTTCTCATTTTCCCCCTCACTCCTCTCATTCCCCCCTCACTCCTCTCATTCCCCCCTAACACTTGTCATTTTGACCTAACATCCGTCATTTTCCGATCACTCCACTATTTTCCCTCACTCCTCTTATTTTGCACTCACATCTTTTCATTTTCACCTCACACCCCTCATTTTCACCTCACACCTCTCATTTTCCCCTCATTATATACATAGTTATCATCTCCCTTATATATAGTATACACCTGTATGTCATCTCCTGTATATAGTATATTGTTATGGACCTAGTGGTTAGGAGCACCTGGAATGACCTGATAGTCAAACTGCAAAATAGAGCGAGCTCTGGGAAGTGGGAGCTCTGCTGACTGCAGCCCTAATCCTATCATCACACACACTAGAATTAGCCGTGGATCTTGCCTGACTCTGCCTAGACGACTCTTCACAGCCTGAGAGGTAACTACCCCTAAAGAGAAATATAGCCTCACCTTGCCTCAGAGAAATTCCCCAAAGGAAAAGGGCAGCCCCCCACATATATTGACTGTGAGTTAAGAGGAAGGCACAAACACAGGAATGAGACAGGTTTTAGCAAAGGAGGCCAGACTTACTAAATAGACAGAAGATAGATAAAGGGATCTTTGCGGTCAGCACAAAAAACTACAAAAAGCCACGCAGAGTGAGCAAAAAAAACCCTGTTGTGAATTAGACTTTTTGGCTCCCTCTTGTGGTCACTAGTGATATGACTCTGGGATTGTCTTTCCCCAGCTTGGCACCCACCTGTTCGTTAGTCCAGGGGTGTTGCTACTTAAACTCCCTGGATTCTCAGTCTGGTGCCTGGCATCGTTCTAATCAGTTCCTTTCTGTTTGCTCCTGTCTGCTGGTCCTGGTTCTTTGCAAAATAAGCTAAGTCCTGCTTCCTTATTTTTTGGTTATTTGTATTGCTCTTATTTTTGTCCAGCTTGTACTAAATGTGATTCCTGATATTGCTGGAAGCTCTGGGGGGCTGATATTCTCCCCCCGTGCCGTTAGACGGTTTGGGGGTTCTTGAATAATCAGCGTGGAAACTTTAACAGGGTTTTTTGCTGACCGTATAAGTCATCTTCCTATATTCTGCTATTAGTTAGTGGGCCTCTCTTTGCTAAAGCCTAGTTCATTCTTACGTTTGTCTTTTCTTCTTACCTCACAGTTATTATTTGTTGGGGGCTTGTATCCAACTTTTTGGGGTATTTGCTCTGGAGGCAAGAAAGGTCTATCTTTTCCCTGATAGGGTTAGTTAGTTCTCCGGCTGGCGCGAGACGTCTAGAATCAACGTAGGTACGTTCCCCGGCTGCTGCTATTTGTGTGCTAGGATCAGGTATACGGTCAGCCCAGTTACCACTGCCCTATGAGCTGGTTTTTTATGTTTGCAGACTTGGTTATAATCTCTGAGACCCTCTGCCACTGGGGTCATAACAACCCCCGCACCGACTCACGGTGCGGTAGGTGCCACTCTGCAACCCAGAGCTTCCAGCTAGCGAGACAATATCATGATAGCCAGCTGGACAGAAACTTAGCAGGTACTCAGAAATATATTCAGCACACAAATGAACAACAATGAGCTTAGCAGGGACTTAGCTTCTGCTGAAGTAGACAGGTCATCAGGAGATCCAAGTGAGATCTGAACCAGTACTGATACATTGACAGCTGGCATCAAGTAACGATCTGAGCAGAGTTAAATAGAGGAACCAGCCCAGTTCTAAACGATGCAGCTGAGGAAGCCACTTCAAGACCAGCAGCTCCACTTTCAGCCACCAGAGGGAACCCACGGACAGAACTCACAGAAATACCATTCCTGACCACAGGAGGGAGTTCGAGAACAGAGTTCACAACAGTATATACCTGTATGTCATCTCCCCTGTAAATGGTATATACCTGCTGTATGTCATCTCCTGTATATTGTATATACCCATGTGTCATTTCCTCCTGTATATAGTATATACCTGTATGTCATCTCTTCTGTATATACTATATACCTGTATGTCATCTCCTCCTATATATAGTATATACCTGTATGTCATCTCCTGTATATAGTATATACCTGTATGTCATCTCCCCTGTAAATAGTATATACCTGCTGTATGTCATCTCCTCCTGTATATTGTATATACCCATGTGTCATCTCCTCCTGTATATAGTATATACCTGTATGTCATCTCTTCTGTATATACTCTATACCTGTATGTCATCTCCTATATATAGTACATACCTGTATGTCATCTCCCCTGTATATAGTATATACCTGCTGTATGTCATCTCCTCCTCTATATACCTGTGTCATCTCCTTTTTTATATAGTATATACGTGTGTCATTTCCTCCTGTATATAGTATATACATGTCATCTCCCCTGTATATAGTATATACCTGAGTGTCTTCTCCTCCTGTATATAGTATATATCTGTATGTCATCTCCTGTATATAGTATATACCTGTGTGTCATCTCCTCCTGTGTATAGTATATATGTGTGTGTCATCTCCTCCTGTATATAGTATAGACCTGTGTGTCATCTCCTGTATATAGTATATACCTGTGTGTCATCTCCTCCTGTGTATAGTATATATGTGTGTGTCATCTCCTCCTGTATATAGTATATACCTGTGTGTCATCTCCTCCTGTATATAGTATATACCTGTGTGTCATCTCCCCTGTATGTAGTATATGTGTGTGTCATCTCCCCTGTATATAGTATGTACCTGTGTGTCATCTCCCCTGTATATAGTATATATCTGTGTGTCATCTGCTCCTGTATTAGACCCCGTTCACACGTTATTTGCTCAGTATTTTTACCTCAATATTTGTAAGCTAAATTGGCAGCCTGATAAATCCCCAGCCAACAGGAAGCCCTCCCCCCTGGCAGTATATATTAGCTCACACATACACATAATAGACAGGTCTTGTGACTGACAGCTGCCGGATTTCCAATATGGTACATTTGTTGCTCTTGTAGTTTGTCTGCTTATTAATCAGATTTTTATTTTTGAAGGATAATACCAGACTTGTGTGTGTTTTATGTGTGGTGCGTTTTGAGTATGTGCAAGCTTTGTGTGAGGCAACTTTTGCATGTGTTGCAACTTTTGTGCATGTGGCAATTTTTCCGCGTGTGCAAGTTTTGCGTGTGGCGAGTTTTCCATGAGGTGAGTTTTGCACGTGAGGCGAGTTTTGCGTGAGCCTAGCTTTGCGTGAGCCTAGTTTTGCATGTGGCGAGTTTTGCGCATGGCGAGTTTTGAGCGGCGACTTTTGTGTTTCGACTTTTATGTGGCGAGGTTGGTGTATGTGTGGTGAAATGTGTGCTGAGGGTGATATGTGTTCAAGCACGTGGTAGTGTGTGACGCATTTTGTGTGTGTGTTCATATCCCCGTGTGTGGTGAGTATCCCATGTCGGGGCCCCACCTTAGCAACTGTACGGTATATACTCTTTGGCGCCATCGCTCTCACTCTTTAAGTCCCCCTTGTTCACACCTGGCAGCTGTCAATTTGCCTCCAACACTTTTCCTTTCACTTTTTCCCCATTATGTAGATAGGGGCAAAATTGTTTGGTGAATTGGAACACGCGGGGTTAAAATTTCGCCTCACAACATAGCCTATGACTCTCTCGGGGTCCAGACGTGTGACTGTGCAAAATTTTGTGGCTGTAGCTGCAACCGTGCAGATGCCAATCCCAGACATACACACATACACACCACACATTCAGCTTTATATATTAGATATACTGTATATATAAATAATTTTATTTATCTGTTGTATTTTAGTTCTGAAGGCCAGTATAGGGCGAAACGTCAATTACATAATTAGATTATTTTTTTATGTGCAATAAATTACTATGATTTCAGCATCTCATGCTGGAGTGCCAAATTCCCTTTTTTCTATTTATGGAGTGGAACCCTATTTGAGCACCCTACAAGAGTGTCACACAGCCTTCCAGCACTCATTTCTATCTTTTTCTGACAATTGTAGAATTTTCTAAATTTACTTTTATTGAAGGTGAAGCCTGAAAATCTAACAAAAATTTCTAAGAGATCTAATACTTCTGACAAATCTCTCCACATCTGCCATGTAAAGTATTATGTCATCCACAAAATATGAGGCTTTGATCCTCATGACCCCTACCTTTATCCCTTCAAATTCCCTCTGTTGTTCCCAGTAGTGTGCCAAGGGTTCAAGTGCTAAATCAAATATAAACGTTCACAAAGGACACTCCTAGAGGTTCAGAGGTTTTAATTTTTACCGTGGGATTTGCATACAAGACTCTTACAAAGTTTCTCAAATTACCTGTTTTTTTAAATTATTTATAGCACAGGAGCGGCATACGAAAACTCCCATGTGCCGCTCCTGCTCTGACTGTCATTAGTGTCTGTAGGTGTCAGATAGTTACATAGTTATTAAGGTTGAAGGAAGACTTTGAGTCCATCTAGTTCAACCCATAGCCTAACCCTAACATGCCCTAACATGTTGATCCAGAGGAAGGGAAAAAAACCCATGTGGCAAAGAGTAAGCTCCACTTTGGGGAAAAAAATTCCTTCCCGACTCCACATACGGCAGTCAGACTAGTTCCCTGGATCAACGCCCTATCAAGGAATCTAGTGTATATACCCTGTAACATTATACTTTTCAAGAAAGGCATCCAGTACCCTCTTAAATTTAAGTAATGAATCACTCATTACAACATCATACGACAGAGTTCCATAGTCTCACTGCTCTTACAGTAAAGAATCCGCGTCTGTTATTATGCTTAAACCTTCTTTCCTACAGACATGGTGGATGCCCCCTTGTCCCTGTCTCAGGTCTATGATTAAAAAGATCATCAGAAAGGTCTTTGTACTGTCCCCTCATATACTTATACATTAAAATAAGATCACCCCTTAGCCTTCATTTTTCCAAACTAAATAGCCCCAAGTGTAATAACCTATCTTGGTATTGCAGACCCCCCAGTCCTCTAATAACCTTAGTCGCTCTTCTTTGCACCCGCTCCAGTTCAGCTATGTCTTTCTTATACACCGGAGACCAGAACTGTGCACAGTATTCTAAGTGTGGTCGCACTAGTGACTTGTATGAAGGTAAAATTATGTTCTCCTCATGAGCATCTATGCCTCTTTTAATGCATCCCATTATTTTATTTGCCTTTGTAGCAGCTACCTGACACTGACCACTAAATGTGAATTTGTCGTCCACCCATACTCCCAAGTCTTTTTTATTGACGGTTTTGCCTAGAGTTTTAGAATTAAGCACATAGTTATACATCTTATTACTTCTACCCAAGTGCATGGCCTTACATTTATCCCCATTAAAGCTCATTTGCCATTTATCAGCCAAAGCTTCCAGTCTACATAAATCCTCCTGTAATATAAAATTGTCCTCCTCTGTATTTATTACCCTGCAGAGTTTAGTGTCATCTGCAAATATTGACCTTCTACACTGTATGCCCCCTACAAGGTCATTAATAAATGTGTTAAAAAGAAAAGGGCCCAATACTGACCCCTGTGGTACCCCACTGCTAACCGCGACCCAGTCCGAGTGTGCTCCATTAATAATCACCCTTTGTTTTTGTAATAGGAAGGGAAATGACCCAAAATGTATATCTTTACATAGAGATATGTTTAGTGCATGTTTTGGGTATATTCCCCACATGTATACCACATGGAGCAAAGCCCTCCCCCCTCCAGCCTGCTGTAGAACCATGAGCTGGAAAAACACTGAGGAGGTGTATCTTAGTGGACAATAGACTTGTGACCTCATCCCCACACACCTGGGGCTGGACACTCCTCTTCTTGGTTGTCACATAAAAGGGACAACACGTGTGTTCAGAGCTCTCTCTGGCTGTGCCTGCAATCACCATGGATGGTGGATAAGTATACTCTGTATCCCCTTTTCTTACTAGGCCCTGTAACCTCTTAGGATCAGTAAGCTATAGATTGGGAGGGCTGATATTGCATGTGTGATATGGGTAATCGGGCTGTTAATTGTGGTTTTTATATTATGGTATAGTTGTGATATTACTGGATATTGTGGATTATCATTACTGTGTGATATTGTTTTATTACTGCATACTGTAGTGATATTACTGTATTAGAGTTGCAGTATCTGTATATGTGCATATATATATATATATATATTTATAGTCACCAGCTTGAGTATAAATATATATGTATGTTATATACTGCAGACTTGTGTGTGTGTAATAAATATCCTTTATTGATACACGGTTTTGTCTCAGTTAGTGTATAGTATAAGGAATAGATAACGTTGTGGTATTATTAAGTGGATATTAATTGTTAATAGCCAAGTTCGGCGTTAATAGTTAATATCGGACCTCAATAGAGGTGTAAGGAGGTTTCCCCTTTTGGTAACTATAAGTTTAGTAAATGGTGGAGTAAAACCCTCCCCCTTTTACAATGGCGAGCTACAGGCCCACTGTTTAGATTTTTGTTTTTCATGTTTAGCTGTGAGAATTTCTGGTCATCATCTGTGAACTGATCAGGCCGGAGGGACGTGGACAGATTGCATTGATACAGGGTGAGGGCCCTGTTGTGTAATTCTGTGCGTTGAGAGCGCTGATAGTTCAGACGGGTGACGCAGATTTTCAATACAAGCTATACACGGAACAAAATCAATAACAGAGAACCCAGTCTTCTGATTTTTAACGTTTTTCTTTTTCCTTTGCTTGGTAATCTTTGAGAGTTTGGGGTGATCTCTACCAGTCCAATCTTCCAAAGAGTCATAGTCGTTCTCAAGGGAGTCCAACTGATCGGGAGAAAAGGCGATCCGGAGAAAAGGACCTTTTCCAAGCTGCACAGGGACCGAGGAACAGACACACCGAACAAGATGGCCACTGAGCGAGTGAGTATGAACTTCTCCACACTGAAACACCTGGCCAGGAATAGTACATTTAACCCTATACTTCCCAACACTTACAAATCCACAGACATGCTCTGGTCAGCTTTGCTTGACCAGGCATACGCACATGATAAACTATTTATCAACAAAAGTATATTCCACAAAACAAATAAATGCCTCCAAATGCTGGCTAAATTGGTGTACACCTTTGAGGACAGCATTTGCAGGACAGAACATGTGGAAACACTTGCTAACACAAGAAAGGCAGAGGAAGTTTCCAAGCCGGATAGCTTCCACTGCCATTGTTGTGTGGAAAACCTAAAGCAGGTATGCAAACTAGAAATACAATTACAAGAAAGTGACCAGTGTACAGCCGACAGGGGCAGGGAGATCTATATGTTGGAATCTAGACTCTCAGAGAAAGAGACCTATTATTCTGACATGGACAGAGAGCTACTCCGACTGTACACTGACATAAATGAGTTTAAAAACAGAGTCGCATCTACAGATGCGCTGGTGAATAATCTTAGAGAGGATCTGGCTGCAAAGACGCAAACCATTGCGGAATTGCATCAGGTCATCTCTAATCTGTCTCAGCCTGGTATAAATAGCGTGGTGCCCGTGCCTACGAAACAGGTTTGTGTTTCAGGAACAGCACAGGAGGAGACGATGACAGCAGAGTCCACGTCTCCTGTGGATCAAAGATCCGGAGCTTCAGGGACCAGGGGACAGGTGGAACGGAAGCTACAGTTCACTCCAACCCCATTGGAGAACAGACATAGCAGCCGCTTCCAGGGCCAGGACGACAGTTGGGAATATGGAAGGGGGTGGACATTGGATCACACCACTTGCAATCCGCCAAATTGTCCGGAAAGGCCAGAGGAATTTTATCTTAAACCTAGTATGGAAAGGATAAAATTCCTGTTACGGATCTGTAAGGAGATCCCGAAATATGATCCCAATGTGGATCCGTTTACAGCATGCGATACATTCGAGGGTCATTGCAGTAAATATGCTGTGGTCCCTGAATATCGCATGGAGTTGTTCAAATTGTGGTTGCCTACACACCTGGTGCAGAGGTATGAGGCAATGGGGAGAACGCAACCAAGGAATGGTTTGTTTCCTGATGAGAAAGAACGTCTTTCATTACTCATGAGACGGGACACTGGAACGTTACTCCAGAAATTCTGACAAAGTTCAAACCCACAATACACGATGAGCATTTGTCTCTGTGTAGTCGGTTTGAAGCGATGTACAGGAAGGTTACAAAGGATAAAGGCATCGGAATTCCCCATGGCATGATCCGCATGTTTGTGGAAAAATTCCCATACCTTGACACTGCAATTCGGCTGAGTGCAACAAGGGAACCATCGCTTACTGATGCAGCCATCATTATTGAGCAGTGTAGACAAGATCTACTGCTCAATAATAAGAAGTCCGTGAAAGTAAGGGAGCATGTGCCAGTACATGATAGATCACAAGATGAGCGTGTACACCATTCTAAAAATAAATCAGCTGTTCACCCCACGGCTAGAAGTTGTCCTCGATGGATACGGAACCTGACTGATCCTGAAAAATCTGGCAATAATAATGGTTTCATGATGAAACCTAATTATGCCAGAACAGGGGGGGAGCAGTCAGATAGAGATCAGGGACATTTCCAAACGCTGGCACAGAAACATGTGGCCATTGTGAAAACCGCAGCTCAAAGTCTGTCCAAAATACAAAGAAAGTGCAAACGTGACATTGTTAAGAGTGCATCCTTAGTAATGCAAGAGTTTAAAAGTTCCAGACAGAAGGAAGTATGTTCTGTCCGGGCCCCTAAATCAGGCATGGCGTGCGTTAGATGTTATGTCTGTGCTGGCTCCGGCCATATTGCCAGGTACTGCAAATGGCCGGGTACGATGAAGGAGAGGAAATATTATTCTGTGAAATGTTTTAAATGTGGTCACTTTGGACATATTGCAAGGAACTGTTACTGCACATGTAATTGTGAGGGGCCTAGCAATATTGTCAGGGAGCACAGGCATTTTCACAGACATAATGGCATTTTCTCTCAGTCTGTGCCCAGCCATGTGCAGACTCCTCTAAATGGCCGATTACAACCAGGGAGGCTAGTGAGGTCTTGATGTAAACTCAGATTATAAGGGTACTGTCACACAGTGGCATTTTTATCGCTACGACGGCACGATTCGTGACGTTCTAGCGATATCGTTACGATCTCGCAGTGTCTGACATGCTACTGCGATCAGGGACCCTGCTGAGAATCGTACGTCGTAGCAGATAGTTTGAAACTTTCTTTCGTCGCTGGATCTCCCGCTGTCATCGCTGGATCGTTGTGTGTGACAGCGATCCAGCGATGCGTTCGCTTGTAACCAGGGTAAACATCGGGTTACTAAGCGCAGGGCCGCGCTTAGTAACCCGATGTTTACCCTGGTTACCAGCGTAAATGTAAAAAATAACAAACAGTACATACGCACCATCTGATGTCCGTCAGGTCCCTTGCCGTCTGCTTCCCGCTCTGTCTGCCGGCCGGAAAATGAGAGCAGATCACAGCGGTGACGTCACTGCTGCGCTCTGCTCTCACTGTACGGCTGCACTCAGTCAGAGCGGGAAGCAGACGGCAAGGGACCTGACGGACATCAGATGGTGAGTATGTACGTTTTTTTTTTTTTTTACTTTTACGCTGGTAACCAGGGTAAACATCGGGTTACTAAGCGCGGCCCTGCGCTTAGTAACCCGATGTTTACCCTGGTTACCAGCGAACCTCGGCATCGTTGGTCGCTGGAGAGCGGTCTGTGTGACAGCTCCCCAGCGACCACACAACGACTTACCAACGATCACGGCCAGGTCGTATCGCAGGTCGTGATCGTTGGTAAATCGTATAGTGAGACGGTACCCTTAAGGTACCGTCACACTAAACAACTTTGTAACGATAACGATAGCGATCCGTGACGTTGCAGCGTCCTAAATAACGATATCGTTGAGTTTGACACGCAGCAGCGACCTGGATCCCGCTGTGATATCGTTGGTCGGGGCTAGAGGTCCAGAACTTTATTTGGTCGTTAGGTCGGCTTGTATCGTCATGTTTGACATTAAAAGCAACGACGCCAGCAACGATCAAAGGGGGCGTCGCAGCGTCTCGTTCTAGCCAGGTAGGCGTTTAACATTACAAAAAGAGACACCCTCAGTCGTGATGGCAAGGGAGGTGACTAAATCATTACGCCACAAAAGGTGACGTCTTTTCTTTTCAATTTCAACTAAAAAGGAGACACTATAACGTAAATCACATTAAAAAGGAGACGCCATACAATACTGAGATTATAAAACGGGACGCCTTTTAATAGGATTTCATTTTAAGGAGATGCAATCGTGACATACATAAACAAAGGTGATGACTCATAACAGTACATACCAAACGAGACGCCTTTGAACATTACAAAAAGGGGGCTTTTCCAAAACATTTAATTAAGAAAGGTGACGCTTTTCAGTACAAAAGATGACGGTCTGGGAGGTGTCATGTACATTAAGGGGGCTCTAACAATACATTACATTAATTAAAATGGGCCTGGAATGACTGGCTGTGACACCATCTACCTGTGAACGCTGATTGGCCATAGTGGGATCATCTATAGCTGCGTTCCGAAATATAAAAACGCGACTCTATACAGTCTTGCCTTTGGGATCACTTGTGCGTCCTCCGCTACTTGTGCGTCATATTTTGCAAACCAAAACTCTGCAACGTCTTCATTCTGTATCCTTCAACAGTGCAATCCAGAACTCTGCAACGTCTTCATTCTGAATCCCATAACTACAACAGTAAGTTATATCTTTGTGCTGTTTTTTTCATTTGCCATGCAGCAATGCTAATTTATGTGTATTGTAGAGTGATGTATACGAGATCTCTGCAGAGATCCGTTTGAGCGTGCAAGTTTTTAAACAATTACGCTGTTGCGCTTGTTGGCAGCCATTTTGAGCGTTAAATTTCTTAATGTAACTTAACTATTTCTTTCTTTCAGATGTCTACCAATGACAATGAATTTGTGCGGGCACTCATTGATATGTACCGCTCCCTGCCCTGTCTGTGGAAAATAAAGTCTGCGGATTACAGCAACCGCAACTTGAAGAGAGCTGCATACGAGAAGCTGGTGGCCCTTCACAAAGAGCATCAGCCCACAGAATCTGTGGATGAAACGATTGTGCGTAAAAAGTTACAGGCTCTCCGCACAGTCTACAAAAAAGAGCTGAACAAGGTTGAAAAGTCCAAGAAGTCTGGGGCCGGAGCCGACGACGTGTATGTGCCAAAGTTGTGGTACTTTGACCTGCTGGCGTTCACACGGGACCAGGAAATCCCTCGCCCGGCCCAGACTGTGACAAGTCTTTGTGCGCCATCAGCTGAAGAGTCTCCTGACGAGCATGTAAGTACCCCCTAGCTTCCCTGCTTGTAGGATGCCGTGTGTCTTATATGTATGTGAGACTGCATGGTTTCCAATTATAATAATTCACGTTTTTCATGTTTAATCCACCAGATAATAACAGTTGCCACTTCCTGTTCAGATAACTATGTCCAAACAGTCCTTCCCAACCTTACAATGCTGTCTTATTGCTAAAGTCTACTATAATGTAAATTTTTTGTCTTCCGCACAATCGTGCAGTATAGCCGGCAAAAGTAGTTAAGCTCTGTAACCCCTGTGGTTTTCTACCTAGATAATAACTGTTCCTCATTGCTTCCCACGCACGGGCATAGAGGTGTTGGGGAGGTGGGGGCTCTTTAGGGCTGTGATGTTTGTATGTTATTGACTTTTTATTTTTTTTTCTGTACTCGCAGGTGCCTCCTGAACAGCTCGATACACTGGAAGGGACCGATAGCAATACCCCTCATTTCTCCGCAAGCCCGTGTGTTGAGGAGCAGACAGGTGAAAAGCGGCCATCTCGCAAAAGAAAGGCAACTGCAGGTCAACCGGTGGATCTCCTGGCACTGGCCAACAAGATAATGATCCAGCATGACACAACCCGGCTCTCCGGCTTTCCAACCTTCGTAGGGGAACGGTTAAACAGTCTGGACCAGACCCAGCGAAGAAACGCGGAGAGATTGATACTTGAGGTGTTGAACGCGGCAGACGCTGGCAAACTGAGTGACACTTCAATGATGACCATCGGCGACCGTCAGCCCAGTGGCCAGCTTTATTGGGGGCCCCAGCAGGAGCCCATTCACAGCACTCCTGTCCGCAGACCGGCCCCACCTCATTTGCAGTTCCGTACACCACCTCCACACCCTTCTTTTGGTGACTATTTGCAAGGACCTTCTACGGCCACACAGCCGTACAGCGAGATTGACAACTACTATCAGCAGCTGTAGTGTTCTTGGACAGAAACCAATAGACTTCCATTTCATAAGCACTTTATGCCTTCCTTTTTTTTTTTTTTTTTTTTTTTTTTTTACCTTTTGGTTACTGAGCCACATTTTTCCCAAGTTACGGTTGTAATATGTTAATAAACTTTGTAAGCTTTACATGTAACAATTTATTTTGATTTATTGTTTACTGTGTCACATAGTGTATGAATGAATATATATATATATATATATATATATAGCAGGGGTGAGACACATGGGGAGCGTCATGGGGAGAGAGATATATATGGGATGGCAGGGGTGAGACACATGGGAAGCGTCATGGGGAGAGAGATATATATGGGATGGCAGGGGTGAGACACATGGGGAGCGTCATGGGGAGAGAGATATATATGGGATGGCAGGGGTGAGACACATGGGCAGCGTCATGGGGAGAGAGATATATATGGGATGGCAGGGGTGAGACACATGGGGAGTGTCATGGGGAGAGAGATATATATGGGATGGCAGGGGTGAGACACATCGGGAGCGTCATGGGGAGAGAGATATATATGGAATGGCAGGGGTGAGACACATGGGGAGCGTCATGGGGAGAGAGATATATATGGGATGGCAGGGGTGAGACACATGGGGAGCGTCATGGGGAGAGAGATATATATGGGATGGCAGGGGTGAGACACATCGGGAGCGTCATGGGGAGAGAGATATATATGGAATGGCAGGGGTGAGACACATGGGGAGCGTCATGGGGAGAGAGATATATATGGGATGGCAGGGGTGAGACACATCGGGAGCGTCATGGGGAGAGAGATATATATAAAATGGCAGGGGTGAGACACATGGGGAGCGTCATGGGGAGAGAGATATATATAAAATGGCAGGGGTGAGACACATGGGGAGCGTCATGGGGAGAGAGATATATATGGGATGGCAGGGGTGAGACACATCGGGAGCGTCATGGGGAGAGAGATATATATGGAATGGCAGGGGTGAGACACATGGGGAGCGTCATGGGGAAAGAGATATATATGGGATGGCAGGGGTGAGACACATCGGGAGCGTCATGGGGAGAGAGATATATATGGAATGGCAGGGGTGAGACACATGGGGAGCGTCATGGGGAGAGAGATATATATGGGATGGCAGGGGTGAGACACATCGGGAGCGTCATGGGGAGAGAGATATATATAAAATGGCAGGGGTGAGACACATGGGGAGCGTCATGGGGAGAGAGATATATATGGGATGGCAGGGGTGAGACACATCGGGAGCGTCATGGGGAGAGAGATATATATGGAATGGCAGGGGTGAGACACATGGGGAGCGTCATGGGGAGAGAGATATATATGGGATGGCAGGGGTGAGACACATCGGGAGCGTCATGAGGAGAGAGATATATATAAAATGGCAGGGGTGAGACACATAGGGAGCGTCATGGGGAGAGAGACACATTGAATGGCAGGGGTGAGACACATAGGGAGTGTGATGGGGAGAGAGATACATATGTGTAGCGCCCCCACCGCCGCAGGGCCAAGGGGCACCCGGTACCGTTCCTCTGGGTCTCTGTCCTGGGGTAGTCACGGCGGCTAGGCCCGGTCCGTGACCCGGCTGAGGGGCGTACAATAAAGGTGGAGGTATGGGATGATGTTATGGTGCGGGTGAAGTGCCGGTCGCAGTAAATAACGAAGACACCAGGTTGCAGTCTCTTTACCTCTTTACTGTAGGTTTCAGGGTCCTCAGTCCGGAATACGGTTCACCGGGCTGCGCAAGTCCGGCCGGTCTGATGGCACCTCCAGAATTCCCTTTGCAGGTGGAAATCTGTGTCTACCTGCTAGCGCTTGTGTGTTGCGGTCCTCCCCTGCTGTGCTTACGGGATAGTCACGTAGACTGTGAAATGCATTGGTGTATGTGATACCTGGTCAGATGAATTCCTTCAGTGCCACCAGACGTACCATAGCCCCCCTTAGCGGCAGAGCAACGGTACTGCAGCGACCAGGACTCTGGGGCGCTGCACATGGAATGGCAGGGGTGAGACACATAGCGAGCGTGATGGGGGGAGAGATACATATGGAATGGCAGGGGTGTGTATATATATATATATATATATATATATATATATATATATATATATATATATATATAATCTTAAAATCAGTAAAGCACGAGGACAGACAATGCTGCGGACTCCCAAGATTCATATGTCTGATACAGAACTAGAGTATGTTGCATACATAGCTTCTGTATCAATCATAAGAATAAATATATCTGAGTAATGTGACTAGATAGATATATCTTCATGTAGACATTGAAACAGAAAATGAATTTAATGGGTCTTCAACCAAATGGAACACGAGAGCACATCTACCCCAAAGAATGTAGTGCATAATACATGCTAAAAGTTATGACACGTAATGACAACAGTTGTGCTACTGCTGAAGATGCTGCCATGGGACAGCCCCTGGCCCATTGAAAAAGTTACAGTACTTCTCCCTGCAGATCATAGCATCATCAGAGTTCCTTCCGGATCCCAGACTTTCCAAGCCAGAAACCCTGTGCTCGTCTAGACGCCATTCGCCCTGGGTTACATCTCCGTTTGCAGGGTCAACAGAGTCAACATACTGTGGAGGGCTGTATGCACTGGCATCACGGCGGCGGAGAAAGTTGTGCAGGACGCAACAGGCAAGCACCACAGAGTCAATAGACGTTAGTTTCATGTTTAGTGGAGTGTGGAAAACCCGAAATCGGTTTGCCATAATGCCAAAAGCATTCTCCACAACGCGGCGAGCTCTGGAAAGTCGGTAATTAAAGATGCGCCGCTCCGGTGTCAGAGTTTTCTGGGAGAAGGGCTTCAGAAGGTTGGGATGCAGTGGGAACGCCTCATCTCCGACAAACACAAAGTTCAGGTTTTCAGTAGTGTCGCTGTTGGGCGGCAAGGCCAGTTTGTGTTCTTTCAAGCGTTCCCCAAAATCGGTGTGCTCCAAAACTCCGCCATCAGAAACTCTACCATTGATCCCTACAGCCACACTTATGAATTCATAGTTAGCATTAACGAGGGCCATGAGAATAACGCTGAAATAACCCTTATAATTGTAATAAAAAGAGCCAGAGTGTGGTGGTTGGGTGATGCGGACATGTTTCCCATCCAAGGCCCCACCGCAATTAGGGAACTGCCACTGCTGCTCAAATCCCTGGGAAATCTGTTGCCAATCATCCGGGGTCTCCGGGAAAGGCATGTAAGTGTGGTGTAAAGCAGAGATAATTGCTTTACATGTCTCTGGGATGAGGACGCTGAGCAGGGTTCGGGAAATAGCTGCGCAGTAATGCAAGTCTTGCATAGACCTGCCAGTCGCCAGGAACCGCAGCGTGACAGCCAGTCTCTCATCCACAGGGATAGCAGCTCTCATCTTGGTATTTTGCCGCCTGATATAAGGTTCCACACCTGCAAGCAGCACATTAAATTAATCCTCAGACATTCGCAGGTAGTTCCGGAAATCATGTGGGTTGTTCTCTTGCAGTTCCCTTATAAGGCCCATATGGGACAATTGATTCCTCTTCTGCAGCCACTGTCTGGTCCACATGCGGCGCTGTCGCTTTGCACGATTGTTTCGCGCTTGAGCCTCCAGCAGGTTCTGAGCTTCTAGCAACAACGCAGCCGCAACAATCACAGGTACATCCGAAAGAGACATGGCAACCTGAGAAAGGAAAAAAAATAAAATAAATAAAAAATTACTACATATGATTTGTTTAAGTGACACAAGACATTCAATACTGTAATGTAGCGTTTACACATATTTTTTTTTGCCGCTTATAAGGCAAAGTTAACATTAGCGTTGCGTTTGGCGCTTCCGCGGCGATGCATGTGTCATGCGCCCCTATACTAAAGATGGGGGCCGCATGGACATGTGTTGCCCTAGCGTTTTGTGACGCATGCGTCAGGGTGCAGAGGACACCGCATGATGCAGTTTTTTGGTGCCCCTAAAACCATTTCAAAGTTAATGCATGTGTCACAAAACGCTGCATTGGTAATGCATTTACATTTGCATTCTGCGTTGCGTGTCCGACGCTGCACCGCTCAACAAAAAATGTTAACAAAAGATTAAAGGTACAATACATATACATGGCTAATAAACAGGGTTGACACAACAGCCGTTCCCCATGGATACCCAAGCCACTGAAACACAGAAACAAGGACGATGAGCGCTGCGGCTTGATAACAAGAACGCCAAAAAGGGATTTCTGGAGCCGGCGTAACAACAGCGACGCTGTCAGAAACGGAGACGCTATAGCGATGCGGATCGCGCGGCAACACGCCTGAGTCCCTCCTCTGGGCGTGGTTAGGTGGTTCAGCGTTGTTACAGGCAAAATGGCGGCGCGCCAACGTTCAGCTCCTCTGGGGCGGCCTGAACTTGTATTTTTTGTGCAAAAAATGTATGCCCAGGATTATGAGGGCCTGGAGACTGGACCTGCCCACCCCAACCTCCACAAGCAGGAGGTGCTGCGCCGCATTCGGCATATAATGGAGAGGAGGTTCGGCATCCGCCGCAGTGCGCTGCAGCTGCGGAATAAGTGGGCTGACCTCCGCTACAAGACCCCACAGCTTCTGGCAGAGTTGCGGACGGAAACAAGGCGTGGTAAGTACCAGTATGGGGGAATCGGGTGCGGCGCGGTGTGTACGTCGTAGTGTGTGCGGCGCGGTGTGTGCTCCGTATTGTATGTGACGCGTTGCTGTGTGTGCTCCGTATTGTTATTCGGCGCTGTGTGTGCTCCATATTGTGCGCGGCGCTGTGTGTGCTCCATATTGTGCACGGCGCGGTGTGTGGTCCATATTGTGCGTGGCGCGGTGTGTGCTCCGTATTGTGCGTGGCGCGGTGTGTATGCCGTAGTACTGTGTGCGGCGCGGTGTGTGTGTGGGTTCGCCGAAATGAATTCTTGCCCCGGGTGCTAGAAACGCTAGATACACCTCTGGGTTGGAATGTGAAAAATGGTCAGGTCAGGGGTTACAGAATCTCCACCGAGATATAAAATTTTGGGATGTCCGCAATTGCCGTGCGGGGGAATCAGGAGACGCGCGCTGCCGTGAGGCACTTCCTAGTTATGCAATAATACGTGTCTCAGGCCAGGCAGACCATTCAACACCAGAGCCCCCAGACAATGCAGAGTCTAGCATCACTGGGAAGAGTGATCTCTATTTTCTGTATATGTATGTACATTTGGCGACTAAAAAATTCATTTGGCTCCTAACTTTTGCCGCCAATGGCGCCTAGGTATTTTTTTTACATTCTGGAGGCCTATACTTTTGGTGTCTAAATATTGCGGTTCTTTCATGTTTGTGTAGAGAGACATCGCAGGCAACAGGCACCAGCACCGGCCAGCACGCCTCCATCCGCCACCAGCGGCGGCCCACAGTCCGGGACATCACGTATGTTAACCATTATTCATTGCAATTTTATTACTGCATACGGGACATTAGAGGGGAGCATTTCATTTGGCTCCTAACTTTTGCTGCCAATGGCGCCTAGGTATTTTTATTGATTCTGGAGCCCTGTACTTTTGGTGTCAAAATATTGCGCTTCTTTAATGTTTGTTTAGAGAGACGGCACCGGCAACAGCCACCAGCACCAGCCAGCATGCCTTCATCCGCCACCAGCGGCAGCCCACAGCCCGGGACATCACGTATGTTAACCATCATTCTTTGCAATTTTATTACTGCATACGGAAAATTAGAGGGGAGCTAAAATATTGTATACATTACAGACGCAGTAAGGACCAGGAGCGATAGCACCCCACCGCAGGCCACAACACCACCCTTCCGCCACTCATCATCCTCCCCCGGGTCGGCGGCATTCTCCCCAGAGGCCACCATTCGTAAGTGACCAAAACTGCGAGTGCTTCACCACAGCGTGTTCAATTGTTAACCAGATATGTATTTGCTTCCTTTTAGCTGCGGCAGCTGTGGCACGAGCGAGGGGATGGGAGGTGAGCAGCTCTTCCACCTCTTCCGGGGATGAACAGCCGGCGTCCCTTCTACGTAAGTATACAGACAGTAGGAGGGGTTATCGGTGGGATGTCACATTTGACTAGTGTTGAGCATTCCGATACCGCAAGTATCGGGTATCAGCCGATACTTGCGGTATCGGAATTCTGATACAGAGTTCCAATACTTTTGTGGTATCGGGAATTGGTATCGGATCCATATTCATATGTAAAATAAAGAATTAAAATAAAAAATATGGATATATTCACCTCTCCGGAGGCCCCTGGACCTTACCTATGTAACCGGGAGCCTCGGTTCCTATAAGAATGAGCCCGTGAAGGACCTGCAATGACGTCGCGGCTTCTGATTGGTCGCGTGAGCGGTCACATGAGCGGTCACGCGACCAATCAGAAGCCGCGACGTCATCGAAGGCCCGTCACGCACTCATTCTTAGGAACGGAGACTCCCGGTTACATCGGTAAGGTCCAGGGACTTCCAGAGAGGTGAGTATATCCATTTTTTTTTTTTTTTTTAATTTTACAAATGAATATGGATCCCAGTGCCTGAAAGAGTTTCCTCTCCTTCAGACCCTGGGAACCATTCCGATACTTTGCGTCCCATTGAAATGCATTGGTATCGGGTATCGGTATCGGCGAGATCCGATATTTTGCCGGTATCGGCCGATACTATCCGATACCGATACCAATGCATATTGGAAGGTATCGCTCAACACTACATTTGACAATGACAAGATCGATAAAAAAAAAAAAAAACATTCTCGCCCTCTGGGACAGTACCAAATTGAGTGTGTAGTAAATCTCAGGGAATGTTCACACATGCCGTATTTACAGCGTAATCACCGTCCGTTCTCCGACCTCTTCTATCCACAGAATCGTCCACCGTGAGAGAGCTGCTGGCCAAGCAGAAGCGGCTGGAGGGGACAGCAGAGCGCCTGCTGAAGCAGGTGAAACAGCAGGGACGTACGCTGCGACACCTGTTAGCCCACCGCCGTGGGAGGATTTAGGTTTTTTTTGTTTAAAAAAAAAAAAGTTTAAAAAGTTGTTTTATAAAAAAAAAGTTATTACCTTTATTTTGTGTGCTGTTTCAATTTACTAGCGGAGCAGGCCAGGGCCAGCCAAGCCAAGGCAGACACAAAAGAGTTGGTTTACCTTTCCATAAAGTGTGCAAAAAAATGGCAGACAGCGCAAAAGAGTTTGCAAACAACATCCTAAAGTGCCTCCATCTTGTGCGTCCGCTTGCCAGATGCACAAGATAGCTGCCAGAGATGTTTTATACATCATTATACTGTGTACGTAGATAAGCATTGCTACATAGCCATAACTATACACAAAAGAAACAAACAACAACTCAAAGATTTTTCTTACCGTTGATGTGCAAGAAGAGAACCAATGAAGACGCTGGCTGTATAGAGTACGGCGTTCCGGACAGAACGTTCACGGGAGAAGAGATCGTAGCTGGTGAAGGACGCTGGATAGGCAGAAGAACGTGAAGACGCAGCTCTCAAACAATATGAATCAGTCGCTGTAGAGTCGCGGTTTATATTCCGGGACGCCGGAACGTCACATCCTGGGTGTCTCCCAGTGGAAAAACACACCTATCTGGCTACGCTTGTAATCTGTCAGATCGTTACCACTGCTGTTTGACATGGAGTAAACAACCAGCGAGAACGATCCGTGAGTCGCTGTTACGTCACTGTATCGCTCCTGCATCGTTCGGAAGTTGGTGTGTTTGACGTCTCTACAGCGATCTAAACAACGACGCTGCAGCGATCGAGTTTTGGTCGGATCGTTGTCTATATCGCTGCAGCGTCGTTTAGTGTGACGGTACCTTAAGAGTTTCTATCTGGTCTTTGATTGTTTGCTTTGTTTTTGTTTCTTTTATTCTTCTTCTATTTGCTAAGTTTGCTCTTTTGTTATTGAAATGAATTGTTAGACCAGTGTGGTTTAGACAGGAGGCAGAAGGGCCTTATCTGAGGTGCAATGTGATTGCAATGATAATAGGATTTGTTAGTTGTTGGTTTTTTGCTGTTTTCTATCAGACCCCCTGTGAAGTAAATGAGGTTATTTACTGGTTTAGCTCCAGGTTTCCATAGAATTCATAATGATAAAAGTAACACAGATCGCAGGATAATAGAGTCACATCCATGGATGCGCTGATTTGTTGCTTGAACTAATATAGGTAGGGAGGTGTGTTTTCACCTAGGCTTTGAAGTTCAGCTGTAAACTGACTTTGTTTGTTTGTTTTCCTGTGCATCTTAGATTAGATAAAGGGTGTTGTTACTGAGCTAAGATAGGCGAGTAAAGGTACCGTCACATTAAGCGACGCTGCAGCGATAGCGACAACGATGCCGATCGCTGCAGCGTCGCTGTGTGGTCGCTGGAGAGCTGTCACACAGACCGCTCTCCAGCGACCAACGATGCCGAGGTCCCCGGGTAACCAGGGTAAACATCGGGTTGCTAAGCGCAGGGCCGCGCTTAGTAACCCGATGTTTACCCTGGTTACCAGCGTAAAAGTAAAAAAAACAAACAGCACATACTCACCTGCGCGTCCCCCAGCTTCTGCTTCCTGACACTGACTGAGCTCCGGCCCTAACAGCACAGCGGTGACGTCACCGCTCTGCTTTCACTTTCACTTTAGGGCCGGCGCTCAGTCAGTGTCAGGAAGCAGAAGCTGGGGGACGCTCAGGTGAGCATGTACTGTTTGTTTTTTTTACTTTTACACTGGTAACCAGGGTAAACATCGGGTTACTAAGCGCGGCCCTGCGCTTAGTAACCCGATGTTTACCCTGGTTACCAGTGTAAAATATCGCTGGTATCGTTGCTTTTGGTGTCAAACACAACGATACACGGCAATCGGACGACCAAATAAAGTTCTGGAATTTATTCAGCGACCAGCGACATCACAGCAGGATCCTGATCGCTGCTGCGTGTCAAACTAAACGATATCGCTAGCGAGGACGCTGCAACGTCACGGATCGCTAGCGATATCGTTTAGTGTGACGGTACCTTAAGCATGGACAGATAACGGATGTACACCATGGAGTGTCATGTTATACTGTGTGCTGACCTTGAAGCTTGTACGGACACCATGGTTTCGTTTACCTGATGCAGGATACAACTAGAGTCAGTGCCAGGGCCGGTTTTAGGCAAAGTGGGGCCCTAGGCAAAGTTTAAAATGGGGCCCCAAATGCTAACATATTGCACGTCACACAGAAGCATTTCGGTTGTATTTACCTGCGCTGATCTCAGGCCGCTAAACGAGTGTGATCGACAATACTGAAGTCGTTGGATGCTTGTTTCCAGGCCTCTTTCCACCATCTGAGAAAGAATGATGGGACAGAACCATCACTAATAGATCACTAACAGATCACCATACAGTATCATGTTATCAGCAGCACATCTACAGTTTACATAGGGTGATGTGCTGCTGAGAACAATGATTTTTATTCCGGCATAAACAATCCAATCACCCAATGAATATGCAGCATTTTGCTTGTTTAGTATAATACACCCCATAGTCCTCCATATATTATAATGTGCACCACAGTCCTCCATATTGTAAAATGCACACGCCATAGTCCTCCATATAGTATACAGCAGAGCCCCCAGTGGTATACAGCAGAGCCCCCAGTGGTATACAGCAAAGCCCACAGGGGTATACAGCAGAGCCCCCAGGGGTATACAGCAGAGCCCCCAGGGGTATACAGCAGAGCCCCCAGGGGTATACAGCACAGCCCCCAGTAGTATACAGCACAGCCCCCAGTAATATACAGCAGAGCCCCCAGTAATATACAGCAGAGCCCCCAGGGGTATACAGCAGAGCCCCCAGTAGTATACAGCACAGCCCCCAGTAGTATACAGCACAGCCCCCAGTAATATACAGCAGAGCCCCCAGTAATATACAGCAGAGCCCCCAGGGGTATACAGCAGAGACCCCAGGGGTATACAGCAGAGCCCCCAGGGGTATACAGCACAGCCCCCAGTGGTATACAGCAGAGCCCCCAGTGGTATACAGCAGAGCCCCCAGGGGTATACAGCAGAGCCCCCAGGGGTATACAGCAGAGCCCCCAGTAGTATACAGCACAGCCCCCAGTGGTGTACAGCAGTGCCCCCAGGGGTATACAGCAGAGCCCCCAGTAGTATACAGCACAGCCCCCAGTGGTGTACAGCAGTGCCCCCAGGGGTATACAGCAGAGCCCCCAGTAGTATACAGCACAGCCCCCAGTGGTGTACAGCAGTGCCCCCAGGGGTATACAGCAGAGCCCCCAGTAGTATACAGCACATCCCCCAGTGGTGTACAGCAGTGCCCCCAGGGGTATACAGCAGAGCCCCCAGTAGTATACAGCACAGCCCCCAGTGGTGTACAGCAGTGCCCCCAGGGGTATACAGCAGAGCCCCCAGTAGTATACAGCACAGCCCCCAGTGGTGTACAGCAGTGCCCCCAGGGGTATACAGCAGAGCCCCCAGTAGTATACAGCACAGCCCCCAGTGGTGTACAGCAGTGCCCCCAGGGGTATACAGCAGAGCCCCCAGTAGTATACAGCACATCCCCCAGTGGTGTACAGCAGTGCCCCCAGGGGTATACAGCAGAGCCCCCAGTAGTATACAGCACAGCCCCCAGTGGTGTACACCACAGCTCACATCCCCCCCTCTCCTCTCCTCTCCCCTCCTCCCCTCTCCTCTCCCCGTCCAGTAAAAAGAAAAAAAAAAAACACAAGCTCCTCACCTCTCCACACGTGCCCGCGCTGCTCCTGTGTCGGCGGCTGCAGCTGCTCTGCCTGGGACACAGTGAGTGCGCGCGCACCCGCTGTGTCAGAGGCAGAGCGGGGAATGATGGGAGAGGGGGCGTCAGGTGACGCTCTCTCCTCCATCATTGCTTTGAACTGTACCGGCAGACGCCGGTACAGTTCAATGCGGCGGGGGAGTCAGCGCTGGCGGCAGGCGGGCCCCCTGCCTCACAGGGGCCCGGGGCCCCATAGCGGCTGCGTGATTTGCCGCTAGCTGGGGGCCCCTGGGGGAGTGGGGGCCCCAGGCAGCTGCCTGGTCTGCCTGCCCCTAACGCCGGCCCTGGTCAGTGCACCTTAGCTTAACGTTTAGTTTTCCTAGGGTGTTAAGTAGCTGCGAGGGTTGTATGTTTCTCTTTTGAATTGTGGTAAACTGGTAGGGGTGTCTGTATAGAAAACAGAAGCAATTGACTAGGAAAAGAAAATTGCATTCATTTTGCGGGGTTCAGGAGAGTTGAGGCATTAGCTAATTACTGGGCAGCTGAAGAAAGGTCAACAGGGGGAGGTCACCCTGAAGTAAAAGTATAAAGAAGGAGTGAGTTTGGGGGGACAGGGAAGCATCAAATAAGGATGTTTATTAACTCCACTGGGAGATCTCCCAGAGCGTATTGTTCCTTTTGTCCCATTTTAGGTATCTACAGTATGTAGAAGAGCACCTATCACTCCAGAGAAGAAGTATTGACCTTTGCCCAGATGCCCCTGAGAGACTCCAGAACACCCCTCTTACGTTTGGTGCCTAGCTGAAACATCTCCTCTCAGATTTCAGCCATGAGGAGGAGACTGTAATAAAATCCAACGCCACTTCGTCCTGTCATTTTCCTTCTGGTCATTATTTTATATATATTGGACTGTTATTATCTGCAGGAGAACCAAAAGATGGACACCCAACTGCAAGGAAGTCAGGCTGAGCACCAGTTACTCAGCCGGAGAAGGGGGTTAAGGACATAAGAAAAATCCAGTCCTTTACCCCGAATCCAATATATATTGTATATAAATAATGTTGTTATATTCATTGTTGTGTTACTGGGTAGTAATTCCATAGGTGTGCATATAGACACTTTAGGTGTAAGTCCAGGACTACCTGTACATTGACATACTCAGTAAGTGTGTTCATGTGAAGGTGTTCATGCATTTACAGCCAGTAGATAACTCCAACTGTACGTGGATCAATGATCTTTATGTGCATTATGGATCAGTAGCAGCCATGCTATTTTAGCTTAAGTCTCTATATGCATTTTGGAATTGTAATATATGTGTTTTGTGTGAATGGGGAAAAAGAGTGAGGTTCTGTAGGGACAGGTCCCCACAGCTTCTAAGTTATTTGCCACTTTAACCCTAACAATGGTGAAGTTCGTAAGGGATGGACTGAATGTCGGTTAGAATTAGACGGTGTAATTTTCCCGCAGTCCACTTAGGTATTGTGACATCACTCCCTACTTTAGAAATTCTGACCTGCCTAGTAAAGATCTGCGTATCTGTCCATAGAGGAACCTCATCAACTATCCTCAATCAAGATTACAGAAGAGCCTGATGGAAGTTGTGTCTGATGCATGTCTGATGAAAGTCGTTCCCAGTGCCTGAGTCCGTTAAAAAAACAAAAAACAAAAAAAGCCTGTGACATCCAGCAGTCTCATCTTGCCAGACATACTCAATCCTGCTGAATCAAGCTATAGGAGAGTAACGTGAAGTCTGGCAGGGTGGCGGGTGCACACAGAATGATGTTGACTGACTTATGGACTGTGAGGGTAAAGCCGTTCCAGAGCCTAACTGGTCACAACTGGAGAAAGATGACATTGGGATAGGCCGACACCTGAAGCCCAGTAACGACATGACCACAGAGAAAAGACATAAGAAAAAGACTTTGATAACAAAAGACTTTGATTAAAATCCAAGAAAGAAGAGGGTGTACTCTGTGGATGGAGATGTGGGTTACGGTGAACGGCAGGGAAGAGCTGATGGCCTCGTGGATGATGTCTAGGTACCTAAGTGCAGAATTATACTTCATTCCATCCTGAATTGTCATAAATATATTTGGGGTTAAATAGGCAAATAAATCCTAGCACAACACTTCCCTCAAATGTCATTGTCGTGTTCTCGACAACAGGGGGAATGTAATAGGAAGGGAAATGACCCAAAATGTATATCTTTACATAGAGATATGTTTAGTGCATGTTTTGGGTATATTTCCCCACATGTATACCACATGGAGCAAAGCCCTCCCCCCTCCAGCCTGCTGTAGAACCATGAGCTGGAAAAATACTGAGGAGGTGTATCTTAGTGGACAATAGACTTGTGACCTCATCCCCACACACCTGGGGCTGGACACTCCTCTTCTTGGTTGTCACATAAAAGGGACAACACGTGTGTTCAGAGCTCTCTCTGGCTGTGCCTGCAATCACCATGGATGGTGGATAAGTATACTCTGTATCCCCTTTTCTTACTAGGGCCTGTAACCTCTTAGGGTCAGTAAGCTATAGATTGGGAGGGCTGATATTGCATGTGTGATATGGGTAATCGGGCTGTTAATTGTGGTTTTTATATTATGGTATAGTTGTGATATTACTGGATATTGTGGATTATCATTACTGTGTGATATTGTTATATTACTGCATACTGTAGTGATATTACTGTATTAGAGTTGCAGTATCTGTATATGTGCATATACACTCACTGGCCACTTTATTAGGTACACCTGTCCAACTTCTTGTTAACACTTAATTTCTAATCAGCCAATCACATGGCGGCAACTCAGTGCATTTAGGCATGTAGACATGGTCAAGACAATCTCCTGCAGTTCAAACCGAGCATCAGTATGGGGAAGAAAGGTGATTTGAGTGCCTTTGAACGTGGCATGGTTGTTGGTGCCAGAAGGGCTGGTCTGAGTATTTCAGAAACTGCTGATCTACTGGGATTTTCACGCACAACCATCTCTAGGGTTTACAGAGAATGGTCCGAAAAAGAAAAAAAATCCAGTGAGCGGCAGTTCTGTGGGCGGAAATGCCTTGTTGATGCCAGAGGTCAGAGGAGAATGGGCAGACTGGTTCGAGCTGATAGAAAGGCAACAGTGACTCAAATCGCCACCCGTTACAACCAAGGTAGGCCTAAGAGCATCTCTGAACGCACAGTGCGTCGAACTTTGAGGCAGATGGGCTACAGCAGCAGAAGACCACACCGGGTACCACTCCTTTCAGCTAAGAACAGGAAACTGAGGCTACAATTTGTACAAGCTCATCGAAATTGGACAGTAGAAGATTGGAAAAACGTTGCTTGGTCTGATGAGTCTCGATTTCTGCTGCGACATTCGGATGGTAGGGTCAGAATTTGGCGTAAACAACATGAAAGCATGGATCCATCCTGCCTTGTATGGAGCATCTTTGGGATGTGCAGCCGACAAATCTGCGGCAACTGTGTGATGCCATCATGTCAATATGGACCAAAATCTCTGAGGAATGCTTCCAGCACCTTGTTGAATCTATGCCATGAAGAATTGAGGCAGTTCTGAAGGCAAAAGGGGGTCCAACCCGTTACTAGCATGGTGTACCTAATAAAGTGGCCGGTGAGTGTATATATATATATATATATATTCATAGTCACCAGCTTGAGTATAAATATATATGTATGTTATATACTGCAGACTTGTGTGTGTGTGTAATAAATATCCTTTATTGATACACGGTTTTGTCTCAGTTAGTGTATAGTATAAGGAATAGATAACGTTGTGGTATTATTAAGTGGATATTAATTGTTAATAGCCAAGTTTGGCGTTAATAGTTAATATCGGACCTCAATAGAGGTGTAAGGAGGTTTCCCCTTTTGGTAACTATAAGTTTAGTAAATGGTGGAGTAAAACCCTCCCCCTTTACAGTTTTCCTATCCCTGAGCCAGCTCTTAACCCACTTACACATATTTTGCCCTATCCCCATTTTTCTCATTTTATGTAACAACCTTTTGTGTGGCACCATATGAAAAGCTTTTGAAAAGTCCATATACACTACGTCCACTGGGTTCCCTTGGTCCAGTCCGGAACTTACCTCTTCATAGAAATTGATCAGATTAGTCTGACATGATCGGTCCCTAGTAAACCCGTGCTGATACTGGGTCATGAGGTTATTCCTCTTCAGATACTCCAGTATAGCATCCCTTAGAATGCCCTCCAGGATTTTACCCACAGTAGAGGTTAAGCTTACTGGCCTATAATTTCCGAGTTCAGTTTTTGTCCCCTTTTTGAATATTGGCACCACATTTGCTATACGCCAGTCCTGTGGTACAGACCCTGTTATTATGGATTCTTTAACCCCTTCCTGACATCCGACGTACTATCCCGTCGAGGTGACCTGGGCCCGTATGACCGCCGACGGGATAGTACGTCATAGCCGATCGGCCGCGCTCACGGGGGGAGCGCGGCCGATCGCGGCCGGGTGTCGGCTGCATATCGCAGCTGACATCCGGCACTATGTGCCAGGAGCGGTCACGGACCGCTCCCGGCACATTAACCCCCGGCACACCGCGATCAAACATGATCGCGATGTGCCGGCGGTGCAGGGAAGCATCGCGCAGGGAGGGGGCTCCCTGCGGGCTTCCCTGAGCCCCCCGCAGCAACGCGATGTGATCGCGTTGCTGCGAGGGTCTTACCTCCCTCCCTGCCTGCTCCAGACCCGGATCCAAGATGGCCGCGGATCCGGGTCCTGCAGGGAGGGAGGTGGCTTCACAGAAGCCTGCTCAGAGCAGGCACTGTGAAGCAGCCTGCACTTCTCTCAGATCGGTGATCTGTCAGAGTGCTATGCAAACTGGCAGATCACCGATCTGTATTGTTCCCCCCTGGGGCAAAGTAAAAAAGTAAAAAAAAAAAATTCCAAATGTGTAAAAAAAAAAAAAAAAAAATATTCCAAAATAATGAAAAAAAAAAAATTATTATTCCCATAAATACATTTCTTTATCTAAATAAAAAAAACAAACAATAAAAGTACACATATTTAGTATCGCCGCGTCCGTAACGACCCCACCTATAAAACTGCCCCACTAGTTAACCCCTTCAGTAAACACCGTAAGAAAAAAAAAAAAACGAGGCAAAAAACAACGCTTTATTACCATACCGCCGAACAAAAAGTGGAATAACACGCGATCAAAAAGACTGATATAAATATCCATGGTACCGCTGAAAACGTCATCTTGTCCCGCAAAAAACAAGCCGCCATACAGAATCATCAGCAAAAAAATAAAAAAGTTATAGTCCTGAGAAAAAAGCGATACCAAAATAATTATTTTTTCTATAAAATAGTTTTTATCGTATAAAAGCGCCAAAACATAAAAAAATGATATAAATGAGGTATCGCTGTAATCGTACTGACCCGAAGAATAAAACTGCTTTATCAATTTTACCAAATGCGGAACGGTATAAACGCCTCTCCCAAAAGAAATTCAGGAATTGCTGGTTTTTGGTCATTCTGCCTCACAAAAATCGGAATAAAAAGCGATCAAAAATGGTCACGTGTCCGAAAATGTTACCAATAAAAACGTCAACTAGACCCGCAAAAAACAAGACCTCACATGACTCTGTGGAGCAAAATGTGGAAAAATTATAGCTCTCAAAATGTGGAGACGCAAAAACTTTTTTGCTATAAAAAGCGTCGCTGGTTTCACACTTGCGTTTTTGTCTGCAGCGTTTTTTGCACAAAAAAACGCATGCGTTTTTTCCCTATATTTAACATTGAAAACGCATGCGTTTTTTTTGTACACGTTTGGTCGCGTTTTCAAACGCATGCGTTTTTTTTCTGCATGCGTTAATTTTCAGAAATACAACCTGCAGTATTTTCTTGGTGTTTTTAAGCACATGCGTTTGTTTGCGTTAAAAACGCATGCATTTTTATCGAAAAAAAAAACAGAAAACACACTGAAAAGCCACCCACCACCATCATTGTGATAAAGGGATCCAAACCCTAACCCTAACTCTACCCCTAACCTCACCCCTAACCGTTTAATGAACATTTTCTGACAGTCATAGTGCCACGTATTTCAGTGCCACGTATTTCAGTGCCACGTATTTCAGTGCCACGTATTTCAGTGCCATGTATTTCAGTGCCATGTATTTCAGGGCAACGTATCACGTATTTCAGTGCCACGTGTTTCAGTGCCACGTATTTCAGTGCCACGTATCACGTATTTCAGTGCCACGTATCACGTATTTCAGTGCCACATATTTTAGTACCACGTATTTCAGTTGCACGTGTTTCAGTGCCACGTATTTCAGTGCCACGTATTTCAGTGCCACATATTTCAGTGCCACGTATTTCAGTGCCACGTATTTCAGTGCCACGTATCACGTATTTCAGTGCCACGTGTTTCAGTGCCACGTATTTAAGTGCCACGTATCACATATTTCAGTGCCACGTATTTAAGTGCCACGTATTTAAGTGCCACGTATTTAAGTGCCACGTATTTCAGTGCCACGTATTTCAGTGCCATGTATTTCAGTGCCACGTATTTAAGTGCCACGTATCACATATTTCAGTGCCACGTATTTCAGTGCCACGTATTTCAGTGCCACGTATTTCAGTGCCATGTATTTCAGTGCCACGTATTTCAGTGCCACGTATCACGTATTTCAGTGCCACGTGTTTCAGTGCCACGTATTTAAGTGCCACGTATCACATATTTCAGTGCCACGTATTTAAGTGCCACGTATTTCAGTGCCACGTATTTCAGTGCCACGTATTTCAGTGCCACGTATCACGTATTTCAGTGCCACGTGTTTCAGTGCCACGTATTTAAGTGCCACGTATCACATATTTCAGTGCCACGTATTTAAGTGCCACGTATTTTAGTGCCACGTATTTCAGTGCCACGTATTTCAGTGCCACGTATTTCAGTGCCACATATTTCAGTGCCACGTATTTCAGTGCCACGTATTTCAGTCACGTTTAGGGTTAGGGTTAGGGTTAGGGTTAGGGTTGGAGGTAAAGTTAGGGTTGGGGCTAAAGTTAGGGTTGGGGCTAAAGTTAGGGTTAGGGTTTGGATTACATTTACGTTTGGATTAGGGTTGGGATTAGAATTATGGGTGTGTCAGGGCTAGGGGTGTGGTTAGGGTTACCGTTGGGATTAGGGTTAGGGGTGTGTTTGGGTTAGGGTTTCAGGTAGAATTGGGGAGTTTCCACTGTCCAGGCACATCAGGGGCTCTCCAAGCGCGACATGGCGTCCAATCTCAATTCCAGCCAATTCTGCGTTGAAAAAGTAAAACAGTGCTCCTTCCCTTCCGAGCTCTCCCGTGCGCCCAAAAAGGGGTTTACCCCAACATATGTGTTATCAGCGTACTCGGGACAAATTGAACAACAACTTCTGGGGTCCAAGCTCTCTTGTTATCCTTAGGAAAATAAAAATTTGGGGGGCTAAAAATCATTTTTGTGGGAAAAAAAGATGTTTTATTTTCACGGCTCTGCGTTATAAACTGTAGTGAAACACTTGGGGGTTCAAAGTTCTCACAACACATCTAGATAAGTTCCTTGGGAGGTCTAGTTTCCAATATGGGGTCACTTGTGGGGGGTTTGTACTGTTTGGGTACATCAGGGGCTCTGCAAATGGAACGTGACGCCTGCAGACCAATCCATTTAAGGCTGCATTCCAAATGGCGCTCCTTCCCTTCCGAGCTCTGTCATGCACCCAAACAGTGGTTCCCCCCCACATATGGGGTATCAGCGTACTCAGGACAAATTGGACAACAACTTTTGGGGTCCAATTTATCCTGTTACCCTTGTGAAAATACAAAACTGGGGGCTAAAAAATCATTTTTGTGAAAAAAAAAAAGAATTTTTATTTTCACGGATTTGCGCTATAAACTTTAGTGAAACACTTGGGGGTTCAAAGTTCTCAAAACACATCTAGATAAGTTCCTTGGGAGGTCTAGTTTCCAATATGGGGTCACTTGTGGGGGGTTTGTACTGTTTGGGTACATCAGGGGCTCTGCAAATGCAACGTGACGGCTGCTGACCAATCCATTTAAGTCTGCATTCCAAATGGCGCTCCTTCCCTTCCGAGCTCTGTCATGCGCCCAAACAGTGGTTCCCCCCCACATATGGGGTATCAGCGTACTCAGGACAAATTGGAAAACAAATTTTGGGGTCCAATTTATTCTGTTACCCTTGTAAAAATACAAAGCTGGGGGCTAAGAAAATCCTTTTTGAGAAAAAAAAAAATTATTTTCACGGCTCTGCGTTATAATCTGTAGTGAAACACTTGGGGGTTCAAAGCTCTCAAAACACATCTAGATAAGTTCCTTAGGGGGTCTACTTTCCAAAATGGTGTCACTTGTAGGGAGTTTCAATGTTTAGGCACATCAGGGGCTCTCCAAACGCAACATGGCGTCCCATCTCAATTCCAGTCAATTTTGCATTGAAAAGTCAAATGGCGCTCCTTCCCTTCCAAGCTCTGCCATGCGCCCAAACAATGGTTTACACCCACATATGGGGTATCATCGTACTCAGGACAAATTGCACAACATTTTTTGGGGTCCAATTTCTTCTCTTACCCTTGGGAAAATAAAAAATTGGGGGCAAAAGGATCATTTTTGTGAAAAAATATGATTTTTTATTTTTACGGCTCTGCATTATAAACTTCTGTGAAGCACTTGGTGGGTCAAAGTGCTCACCACACATCTAGATAAGTTCCTTAGGGGGTCTACTTTCCAAAATGGTGTCACTTGTAGGGAGTTTCAATGTTTAGGCACATCAGGGGCTCTCCAAACGCAACATGGCGTCCCATCTCAATTCCAGTCAATTTTGCATTGAAAAGTCAAATGGCGCTCCTTCCCTTCCAAGCTCTGCCATGCGCCCAAACAATGGTTTACACCCACATATGGGGTATCAGCGTACTCAGGACAAATTGCACAACATTTTTTGGGGTCCAATTTCTTCTCTTACCCTTGGGAAAATAAAAAATTGGGGGCGAAAAGATCATTTTTGTGAAAAAATATGATTTTTTATTTTTACGGCTCTGCATTATAAACTTCTGTGAAGCACTTGGTGGGTCAAAGTGCTCACCACACATCTAGATAAGTTCCTTAGGGGGTCTACTTTCCAAAATGGTGTCACTTGTAGGGAGTTTCAATGTTTAGGCACATCAGGGGCTCTCCAAACGCAACATGGCGTCCCATCTCAATTCCAGTCAATTTTGCATTGAAAAGTCAAATGGCGCTCCTTCCCTTCCAAGCTCTGCCATGCGCCCAAACAATGGTTTACACCCACATATGGGGTATCAGCGTACTCAGGACAAATTGCACAACATTTTTTGGGGTCCAATTTCTTCTCTTACCCTTGGGAAAATAAAAAATTGGGGCGAAAAGATCATTTTTGTGAAAAAATATGATTTTTTATTTTTACGGCTCTGCATTATAAACTTCTGTGAAGCACTTGGTGGGTCAAAGTGCTCACCACACATCTAGATAAGTTCCTTAGGGGGTCTACTTTCCAAAATGGTGTCACTTGTAGGGAGTTTCAATGTTTAGGCACATCAGGGGCTCTCCAAACGCAACATGGCGTCCCATCTCAATTCCAGTCAATTTTGCATTGAAAAGTCAAATGGCGCTCCTTCCCTTCCAAGCTCTGCCATGCGCCCAAACAATGGTTTACACCCACATATGGGGTATCAGCGTACTCAGGACAAATTGCACAACATTTTTTGGGGTCCAATTTCTTCTCTTACCCTTGGGAAAATAAAAAATTGGGGGCGAAAAGATCATTTTTGTGAAAAAATATGATTTTTTATTTTTACGGCTCTGCATTATAAACTTCTGTGAAGCACTTGGTGGGTCAAAGTGCTCACCACACATCAAGATAAGTTCCTTAGGGGGTCTACTTTCCAAAATGGTGTCACTTGTAGGGGGTTTCAGTGTTTAGGCACATCAGGGGCTCTCCAAACGCAACATGGCGTCCCATCTCAATTCCAGTCAATTTTGCATTGAAAAGTCAAATGGCGCTCCTTTCCTTCCGAGCTCTGTCATACGCCCAAACAGTGGTTTACCCCCACATATGGGGTATCAGCGTACTCAGGACAAATTGTACAACAACGTTGGGGGTCCGTTTTCTCCTGTTACCCTTGGTAAAATAAAACAAATTGGAGCTGAAATAAATTTTGTGTGAAAAAAAGTTAAATGTTCATTTTTATTTAAACATTCCAAAAATTCCTGTGAAACACCTGAAGGGTTAATAAACTTCTTGAATGTGGTTTTGAGCACCTTGAGGGGTGCAGTTTTTAGAATGGTGTCACACTTGAGTATTTTCTATCATATAGACCCCTCAAAATGACTTCAAATGAGATGTGGTCCCTAAAAAAAAATGGTGTTGTAAAAATGAGAAATTGCTGGTCAACTTTTAACCCTTATAACTCCGTCACAAAAAAAAATTTTGGTTCCAAAATTGTACTGATGTAAAGTAGACATGTGGGAAATGTTACTTATTAAGTATTTTGCGTGACATATGTCTGTGATTTAAGGGCATAAAAATTCAAAGTTGGAAAATTGCAAAATTTTCAAAATTTTCGCCAAATTTCCATTTTTTTCACAAATAAACGCAAGTTATATCGAATAGATTTTACCACTAACATGAAGTACAATATGTCACGAGAAAACAACGTCAGAATCGCCAAGATCCGTTGAAGCGTTCCAGAGTTATAACCTCATAAAGGGACAGTGGTCAGAATTGTAAAAATTGGCCCGGTCATTAACGTGCAAACCACCCTTGGGGGTGAAGGGGTTAAAGATTAAAAATAATGGTCTATCAATGACTGTACTTAGTTCCTGCAGTACTCGGGGGTGTATCCCATCCGGGCCCGGAGATTTGTCAATTTTAGTGATTTTTAGACGCCGCTGTACTTCCTGCTGGGTTAAGCAGGTGACTTTTAATGGGGAATTTTTGTATTCACTGATCATATTGTCTGCCATGGGATTTTCTTGTGTAAATACTGATGAAAAAAAGTCATTTAGCATATTGGCTTTTTCCTCATCCTCATCCACCATTTCACCCAGACTATTTTTAAGGGGGCCAACACTTTCATTTTTTAGTTTCTTTCTATTTACATAGTTAAAGAATATTTTGGGATTATTTTTCCTCTCTCTGACAATGAGTCTCTCTGTCTCAATTTTTGCTGCCTTGATTTGCTTTTTTACAGAATTTATTTAATTTTCTATATTTATTTCATGCCTCATCACTACCTACTTCCTTTAATTCTCTAAATGCTTTCTTTTTGTCCCTTATTGAGCCCCTTACAACTCTATTTAGCCATACTGGTTTCCTCCTATTTCTAGTATGTTTATTCCCATACGGTATATACTGTGCACAGGTCCTATCCAGGATGCTAATAAACGTCTCCCATTTTCTTTGTGCGTTTTTATGTCTCAGGATATCGTCCCAGTTAATTGCACCAAGTTCCTCTCTCATCCGTTGGAAATTTGCCCTCCTGAAGTTTAGTGTCCTTGTCACCCCCCTACTACCCATCTTATTAAAGGATACACAAAAACTTATTATTTTGTGATCACTATTCCCCAAGTGACCCCCAACCCTTATATTTGATATGCGATCTGGCCTGTTGGTTAATATTAGGTCTAGCAGTGCCCCCCTTCTTGTTGGGTCCTGAACCAGTTGTGAAAGGTAATTGTCTCTCATAGTTGTCAAAAACTGATTAGTTTTACTGGAACTGCAGGTTTCTGTTCCCCAATCTATTTCAGGGTAGTTGAAGTCGCCCATAATAATGACTTCTCCTTGAGTCGCAGCTTCATCTATTTGCTTTACGAGGCTATTCTCTGCTGCTTCCATTATTTTTGGAGACTTATAACTAACCCCTATCAGTAATTTATTATTTTTCCCCCTTGCCTTATATCCACCCACAGGGACTCCACATTTTCATTAGATTCACCTATATTATCAGGCCGGATGGGTTTTAAGGATGATTTTACATATAGACACACACCTCCCCCTCGCTTATCTGTACCGTCATTTCTGAACAGACTATAGCCCTGTAATCGATCTCCCTGCTCTGCCACCGGCCGCTATGGGACCCCTAAGCAGGTGGGGCCAGCAGTGGGCACCCCGCCTGTCATCGCAAGGTCAGCTGTACCGGCATTTAGCCGATACAGCTGACCACAATGATGAGGGAAGGAGCCCTCCTTTCCTCATCATCCCCCTGTCAACGTCTGACGTTGGCATTACTGACAGCGGGCGCGATGACATCACTACTCGGCGCCCACTGTCAGGAGATCAGCGGGCGCTCAGAGCAGCACAGGAACCAGGAAGAGAGGTGAGTATTTTTATTTTATGGGGGAGGCTGCCTTATACTACAGGATCTGCCCATGGGGGGTGCTGTCTAATACTAGAGGGTCTGCCTATGGGGGGTCTGCCTTATACTACAGGATCTGCCTATGGGGGGTCTGCCTTATGCTACTGGGTCTGCCTATCGAGGGTCTGTCTTATACTATAGGGTCTGCCTATGGGGGGTGCTGTTTTATATTACAAGGTCTGCCAATGGGGTGTCTGCCTAATAAAGGGTCTGCCTATGGGAGGGTGCTGTCTTATACTACGGGATCTGCCTATGAGGGTACTGTCATACTACAGGGACTGCCTATGGGGGGTGCTGTCTTATTCTACAGGGTCTGCCTATAGGAGTGCTGCCTTATAGTATAGGGTCTGCCTATGGGGGTGTTGTCTTATAGTACAGGGTCTGCCTATGGGGTTGCTACCTTATACTACAGGGTCTGCCTATGGGGTGCTGCCTTATACTATAGAGTCTGACTGTGGGTGCTGCCTCGTGTTATAGAGTCTGCCTATGGGGGTGCATTATCCAATATAGAGTAGGCCAATTGGGAGTGCATTATACTATAGTGAGGACTATCTGGTGCATTATACTATGTTGAGGACGATCTGGTGCATTATACTATATGGAGGATGATCTGGTGCATTATACTATATGGAGGCTATCTAAAGGGACATCATACAGTGTGGGGATTACAGTGTTGGAGCCATCAAACAATTTAGAGGCTCATAAGGGGTCAGTATACTGTGTATAAGAGAGCATCATACTGTGTATAGGGGAGCTGGATGGGGGGGGACTCGGGAGATTATTAAATGTAAAGTGGGCACTTATTGTTATAGGGGAACTCAGGTTACTGTGACTATCAAAGGGGCACACAGGGCATTATTACTATATAGAGGGCAAACTATGGGAACTGTTTTCTAGGGCATTTGCACCTGGCATTACTATATTCTAGAGGGGTGAGTAGTAGAGAATAGGGATCTTTCGTCAAACTTAATTTGACAGGTGGTCCCCTCCCTGTCTGGCTGCTTTCCCCATTTGATATTGTTAGCACAGTATTTGATACATTGTTTTTATATCATATTAGATTTTCATTTTATATGTAGTTGATATGAGATTGCTGCTGTAATCAGAGCAATGTATTTTATTCCCAATGATCACATATAGTGCAAAATGATCATGTTTCTGTCTGCATTCTGTGTATCACAGAGTAGATGTCATGTTCAAGAGCTGTTCCATGTTTAAACACAACCAGATGTGCTCATGCAAGACATACAGCAAAACAGATGTGGGAGACATGTCTAGACATCCAGGACAGGTCAATCTCCCACTGTGGGACAGCGATATACCCAACATACACTCACCGGCCACTTTATTAGGTACACCATGCTAGTAACGGGTTGGACCCCCTTTTGCCTTCAGAACTGCCTCAATTCTTCGTGGCATAGATTCAACAAGGTGCTGGAAGCATTCCTCAGAGATTTTGGTCCATATTGACATGATGGCATCACACAGTTGCCGCAGATTTGTCGGCTGCACATCCCAAAGATGCTCCATACAAGGCAGGATGGATCCATGCTTTCATGTTGTTTACGCCAAATTCTGACCCTACCATCCGAATGTCGCAGCAGAAATCGAGACTCATCAGACCAAGCAACGTTTTTCCAATCTTCTACTGTCCAATTTCGATGAGCTTGTACAAATTGTAGCCTCAGTTTCCTGTTCTTAGCTGAAAGGAGTGGTACCCGGTGTGGTCTTCTGCTGCTGTAGCCCATCTGCCTCAAAGTTCGACGCACTGTGCGTTCAGAGATGCTCTTAGGCCTACCTTGGTTGTAACGGGTGGCGATTTGAGTCACTGTTGCCTTTCTATCAGCTCGAACCAGTCTGCCCATTCTCCTCTGACCTCTGGCATCAACAAGGCATTTCCGCCCACAGAAATGCCGCTCACTGGATTTTTTTTCTTTTTCGGACCATTCTCTGTAAACCCTAGAGATGGTTGTGCGTGAAAATCCCAGTAGATCAGCAGTTTCTGAAATACTCAGACCAGCCCTTCTGGCACCAACAACCATGCCACGTTCAAAGGCACTCAAATCACCTTTCTTCCCCATACTGATGCTCGGTTTGAACTGCAGGAGATTGTCTTGACCATGTCTACATGCCTAAATGCACTGAGTTGCCGCCATGTGATTGGCTGATTAGAAATTAAGTGTTAACAAGAAGTTGGACAGGTGTACCTAATAAAGTGGCCAGTGAGTGTACATCAAACCGATCAATGACCCAGACATGGCCAGACAGACAGAGCAGATCAATCTCCCACTGTGGGACATCGATATGCCCAACATACAACAAACACTTCAATGGGTCAGGTACATTCAGAGAGCCAGAACAGATCAATCAACACAGCGGGGCACCGTCAGAGATCAGCTTAAAATGTTTATTGCCAGATGCCAGAACTACATGAAAATAAGAAAGCACATTATAAGGCAGCTTTAGCTAATTGCTAGCAGCCGCTAGCTATCAGTGTGAAACTGACAAAAGACAAACACATTTTTGTTGAAATAGATAATTCCTGTCAGAACAGTGGATTAATCTTGAAAATTTTGATGACACAAAATCTGATACGATTCTATCATTTCTCTGCAAGTAATAAGTGAAACACTGTAAAAGCTTTTTGAATGGTAATCCGCACGCTAAATGATGTAATACATATATGCAATAATGACCACATACAGTACTATATGTATCCTGGATTTGCGAGTTTTGGTAACAATAAGATTCACAATTCTTGTTCAGGAATGACACAAAATCGCGTGGAAAGATAATATTGTCCGGAGAAAACCATAGCTATAAAAAAATATGCCCATCTTATCGCAGAGTACGAACTATATCCAGTGGCGACCAGCTTGATTCGACGGGTCTGTATTCACGATATATGCTGCGGGTCTCTGTGTCACTCTTTCTTCTGGAATGAAAATCACACGGAAACACACCGGCGAATATGCGTTCTGTATAATTATCAGCCTTCAGTACTGCTGTAATCTGTAGACTGTCCATCGCTACTTAATTAAAATAATACAAGATCTCTCTCCTATTATTAATTTCCAGAATGGTGTGGTTGACTGCAAAAACAATCATATTTATCGTGTGGGGTGTGGGTAGCGCAAACCGGACTTCAGCACGCAGGTTACCTGTTTTAATGAGCGAGAAATGCCCTCCAGGCTCTTGATCAGGTGAGAAATCAAAAGCAAATAGAGTGAATCCAGCCATAAATTTTTCACGATCTATTGCTATGGCACAATCAGCCTTTTGCTTACCAGATATACCGGCAAGGGCCATATACTCTCTGATGGCTAAATCAACATTAAAATTAGGATTATAAGGTCTCACGGGTATCTGTTGGCCATCCAGATATAAAGCCGCATGGCTGACATGGTAGTGATAGAACAGCAAAGGGTTTTTAGCATAAGACCCGCTAAATGCTTAATTATCTACAAAGCCCAATATAACAGTTTTTGGTATCTGGCCTAGGAAGAGGTTCTCGTGGTTCGTGATCCGTGTCCCTGCGGCGATACTGTACACTTTCATGCATGTTCGGTCAATAGCATACTTGGCGGTTGCGGATAAGAGGGCTTGACTGTGACCGATTCGGACTGCTGGAGATACCTGCACTCTTTTCACATAGAGAGCCACTTGTGAGATCTGTACCTTCAGTGGCTCGGCTTCTGCTGAGATGAGGCAGAAAGCATCCTTATTTCTTGTTAACAACCTTAAGGTCAAGGCCATTCAATATTAACTTTGGTTGATTAAATATATCCCCAAAAATGGGCCCCAAGAGGTCGACCGGCTTTGAGTGAGAAGTTGCATTGGCTCTTTTGATAAACCCTGCATTTGCACCATCCAAGCCCCGATCATTATGATGGCCCGCAGTGTCTTTATAGAACAAACCGGCTGTAAATTGTGATGACAGCATCTGCGAGCTGTAATTTAAAAGGGTCTCTATGTACGCTCTATAGCTGTAGAGATTGTCCAATTGTGAGATAAGTCAGTCTCCCAGAGTAATATCGACCTGGTTAAAGAGTGGATAGAGGGTAGATTATGAGCGCCACAAGTGAGCCATCGGCTATAGGCGTATTTATCTTGCTTGACGATGCGGCAATTTATGTACAGCAGCGTGTTGTTCAGATCATAATAATAATCGTCGCTCCCAGATATGAAAAGTTCCAATGGCCCATTGTCTGACAGCGCTGCAACCGGCGGTTGTACCTCTACAAATAGAGATTTCTCTATACTTGTTTGTGTCGGTGGTATCCAGTTCAGATTTTGCGCACTCTACTGAAGCATCATGCAGGAAAGCCATGATAATTGATTAGAAGATGTCCACAGAGCGTCTTACTCGTTGCTGACGGGGGCGTCTCTTGGTTGTAGTTTTATTCATGAGCATCGGCGGTAAAGGCGGGCACGCACGTCTCTTTCTTTTCTGTGCTTTTTTAGCAACATAAATTATCCCAGAACCATCTTGCTGAGGTTGTGTATTTATCCTATTCATAAGGGCTGATGAGACAGTAGTGACAGCATCTTTAGCAATGTTTCTGACAGCCGTCTTCACGTGTGGCTTTACTAATTCTAAGCCTTTTCTGAAAAGTGGTACGGCGCGGCAAAATAAGCCTTTAAATATCCCAGCCAGGCCAGAACCATACATGTACTCACAGCCGCTGAACCCCTCTAGCCCGTGCCCCGACTGAGCAATATAGTAGCGGGCATAAACAGTGGGGTCTCCATACACCCTTTGAGACACCATTTTATCGTGTCAATACTGTTGCGGTCTAAAATGTAATCGCACAATACTTTTTCCATTCTTGAATTTAACTGGTGTGCCTTGGTCTGATTAGAGATTGTCACAGAATCAAAATGCTGCTTGCATAAGGGCACGTAATCGGGTCTTGTGTACTGAAGGGTGATAATCTCACCGCTCTTGCCGGTTACCTGAGCGGTTCTCAGAAGTTGGACATAGCTGTCCCCCACAAGCAGATGCTGTATTATATCTGTGTACACAAACAATGTATAAAATCCATCTTTTATATCTGCATAAATCTTTTTGCGATCAACCAGGCTATTATCTACAGAAGCCTCAATGTATGGTTGGAGGCCTAAAATGTGCGCCAATTTGTGGCCGGGGCAAAGTGTATTGATGGCGAATCTGTTAGGGTGACGCTCCTCTTCACATCATCATAACGCAGCTTAAATCCGTCACTGGAAAGCTTCAAAATATCAATTCTCTCATTAATTGCGCGCATGAGGTCAGCGATTGTTGAATAAAACCCCGACTTTACGTAATATTCCTTTAGCACATCGCCACGTTTTCCTATATAGAAATTCCCGTCATTCTGTTCAAATGTGTACCATGTATGCGGATATTGAATTTCCGTTAGTGCAACTTCGTACGGACATCCAAGCTGAATCGGCTTAGATAATTTATTGGTATACTCTGCAATTGTATTTTCTGGAAATATATCGCTAGACGCGTCAAATCTGGTAAAATAACAATGTAACTAAAGGTATTATGCTTCGTAAGATAGCGCCACACACGGATTTTTAATGTGAGATTAAAGCGCTCCACCATAGCGGCCTTTACGGCATTGTTGGTTAAAAAAGTGGTGAATATTATGCATATTACATAGTTGCTTGAGTGATGAATTTATAAATTCTTTGCCGCGATTCATCTGCAATTTCCCTGATATGCGCTTATCATTTTGAAATATTAATTCGAATGATCTGGCTACAGCTTCACCAGTCTTGTTTGATAAGGCCACGCACCATGCGTATCTCGATAGAGTATCAATCACCGTCAGGATGTATTTGACATTATCATTTTCCCTTGAATAGTCAATTAAACTTACGAGATCCGCTTGCCACTGCGCATCAATGTCCGAGACGTAAATTTTATTTGTCAAAAAGCGTTTTCTAGCAGGTCTGTGTAGCGTGTAGGTATCTTGTTTATTCAACCAATCAGCCACATCAGAAATATATCCCCAAAAATGGGCCCCAAGAGGTCGAAGGGATTTGAGTGGGAAGTTGCATTGGCTCTTTTGACAAACCCTGCATTTGCACCATCCAAGCCCCGGTCATTATGATGGCTCGCAGTGTCTTTATAGAACAAACTGGCTGTAAATTGTGATGACAGCGTCTGCGAGCTGTAATTTAAAAGGGTCTCTATGTACGCTCTATAGCTGTAGAGATTGTCCGATTGCGAGATAAGTTGGTCTCCCAGAGTAATATCGACCTGGTTAAAAAGAGTGGCTAGAGGGTAGATTATGAGCGCCACACGCGCTATAGCCGTATTATCTTGCTTGACGATGCAGCAATTTATGTACAGCAGCATGTTGTTCAGATCATAATAATAATCGCCACTTCCAGATATGAAAAATTCCAAAGGCCCATTGTCTGACAGTGCCGCAACCGGTTGTACTTCTACAAATAGAGATTTTTCTATACTTGTTTGTGTCGGTGGTATGTCAAAAATATCCAGTTCAGATCATCAGAAACTAGTAAGATGCTCTGTGGACGACATCTTCTAATCAATTATCATGGCTTTCCTGCATGATGCTTCTGTAGAGTGCGCAAAATCTGAACTGGATATTTTTGACATATCACCAACACAAACAAGTATAGAGAAATCACTATTTGTAGAAGTACACTGCGGCACTGTCAGACAATGGGCCGTTGGAATTTTTCATATCTGGGAGCGGCAGATGCTGTCATCACAATTTACAGCCGGTTTGTTCTATAAAGATACTGCGGGCCATCATAATGACCGTGGCTTGGATGGTGCAAATACAGGATTTGTCAAAAGAACCAATGCAACTTCCCACTCAAAACCCGTCGACCTCTTGGGGCCCATTTTTGGGGATATATTTAATCAACCAAAGTTAATATTGAATGGCCTAGACCTTAAGGTTAAATTAACAAGAAATAAGGATGCTTTCTGCCTCATGTCAGCAAAAGCCGAGCCGCTGAAGGTGCAGATCTCACAAGCGGCTCTCTATGTGAAAAGAGTGCAGGTATCTCCAGCAGTCCGAATCGGTCACAGTCAAGCCCTCTTATCTGCAACTGCCAAGTATGCTATTGACCGAACATGCATGAAAGTGTACAGTATCGCCACAGGGACACGGATAACGAACCACGAGAACCTCTTCCTAGGCCAGATACCAAAAACTGTTATATTGGGCTTTGTAGATAATGAAGCATTTAGCGGGTCTATCTGGATGGCCAACAGATACCCGCGAGACCTTAAAATCCTAATTTTAATGTTGATTTAGCCATCAGAGAGTATATGGCGCTTGCCCGTATATCTGGTAAGCAAAAGGCTGATTGTGCCATGGCAATAGATCATGAAGAATTTATGGCTGGATTCACTCTATTTGCTTTTGATTTCTCACCTGATCAAGAGCCTGGAGGGCATTTCTCGCTCATTAAAACAGGTAACCTGCGTGCTGAAGTCCGGTTTGCGCTACCCACACCCCACACGATAAATATGATTTTTTGCAGTCAACCACACCATTCTGGAAATTAATAATAGGAGAGAGATCTTGTACGATTTTCATTAAGTAACGATGGACAGTCTGCAGCTTACAGCGGTACTGAAGGCTGATAATTATACAGAACGCATATTCGCCGGTGTGTTTCCGTGTGATTTGCTTCCTGAAGAAAGAGTGACACAGAGACCCACAGCATATATCGTGAATACAGACCTGTCGAATCAAGCTGGTCGCCACTGGATATTGATCGTACTCTGCGATGATAAGATGGGCATATTTTTTGATAGCTATGGCTTTTGTCCGGACAATATTATCTTTCCACGCGATTTTGTGACATTCCTGAAGAAGAACTGTGAATCTTATTGTTACCAAAACAAGCAAATCCAGGATACGTATAGTACTGTATGGGGTCATTATTGCATATATGTATTACATCATTTAGCGTGCAGATTACCATTCAAAAAGCTTTTACAGTGTTTCACTTCTTACTTGCAGAGAAATGATAGAATCGTATCAGATTTTTTGTCATCAAAATTTTCAAGTTTAATCCACTGCTCTGGCAGGAATTATCTATTTCAACAAAAATGTGTTTGTCTTTTGTCAGTTTCACGCTGATAGCTAGCGGCTGCTAGCAATTAGCTAAAGCTGCCTTATAATGTGCTTTTTTATTTTTATGTATTTCTGGTATCTTTCAATAAACATTTTAAGCTGATCTCTGACGGTGCCCCGCTGTGTTGATTGATCTGTTCTGGCTCTCTGGATGTATCTGACCCATTGATGTGTTTGTTGTATGTTGGGCATATCGATTTCCCACAGTGGGAGATTGATCTGCTCTGTCTGTCTGGCCATGTCTGGGTCATTGATCTGTTTGATGTATGTTGGGTATATCGCTGTCCCACAGTGGGAGTTTGACCTGTCCTGGATGTCTAGACATGTCTCCCACATCTGTTTTGCTGTATGTCTTGCATGAGCACATCTGGTTGTGTTTAAACATGGAATAGCTCTTGAACATGACATCTACTCTGTGATACACAGAATGCACACAGAAACACGATCATTTTGCACTATATGTGATCATTGGGAATAAAATACATTGCTCTGATTACAGCAGCAATCTCATATCAACTACATATAAAATAAAAATCTAATATGATATAAAAACAATGTATCAAATACTGTGCTAACAATATCAAACACTATCAAAAGGGGAAAGCAGCCAGACGGGGAGGGGAGGGGTTACACACTTTGATACACTTTGATAGGGGCGGGCCCACCTGTCAAATTATGTTTGACGAAAGATCCCTATTCTCTACTACTGGGGTGCTTTAGAATTTAGAGGGCACAGTGAACCACACAGTAGGTGCAGTAATAGGGACACATATGGCAGCAGCGGCTCAGTATTGGGGTATCGGGTGCAGTAATAGGGACACATATGGCAGCAGCGGTTCAGTATTGGGGTATCGGGCGGTAATAGGGGCACATACGGCAGCAGCGGCAAAGTATTGGGGTATCAGGTGCAGTAATAGGGACACATACGGCAGCAACGGCAAAGTATTGGGGTATCAGGGGCAGTAATAGGGACACATACGGCAGCAGCAAAGTATTGGGGTATCAGGTGCAGTAATAGGGACACATACGGCAGCAGCGGCTCAGTATTGGAGTACCAGCAGGATGAGGAGTTTGTGCAGGTTGGTAATAGATAGTGATGGGGCTGGAACATGAGAAGTGAAACGTGTCTTTGCTGTAATCTCTGCAGACTGAGTCCTGGGTAGAAGAAGTTGTCATGTTGGTCTGGGCCAGATGGAAAAGATGGGAAAAATGAACGATTCCATCAGAAAGAATGTCAGTGGTAAGTCATTATCTGTAACTGTGCTGTGATCACAGTTCTGTAGGACTCGTATCTACCACTGACCATATGGCGGTAATATCAATATTGGTCTTTATATAGAGATTATTTTCAGTAACATCGCGGTCATCTGCTGAGGTCCTCCTCCACTATTAGGGCGCATTATCGAGTTGAAATCAAGGTTACCTGGTTAGGGGCCCACTCAGAAGCTTCGCCCCCTGAACCAAAACCCTAGTTACTCCTCTGTCTTGTGGTTATATACCTAGGGAGATCCTTTTCAGTGCATTGTCTAACATTTTCAGACATATCTCAGCATTACAAGTGATAACTATACTGTTGTATGTGCTTCTACTTTGCATGTTGTTTTGTGGACAATTGATATGGATACATGTCTTCATAGCACGTGCCTCAGTTTATCACCAGGTTCTCTTGCTCTAGTGTAGAGCTTGGCTCTATATATGTCCCACATTGTTTACATATTGGCGGTGTTGTATTCCTGTCATGTTTCTACACATAGTTTTAAGTGTTTTAATTTACTATGTCTTCAGGTGTCTAAATAAAGGTGAAATTTTAAAGATATATAACATTGTGTCAGGTGCGCACACCATTGTTCGTTTGGTCTTTTTTCTCCATTTCACAAATGGGAAACCTCAGCATTACTTCAAATCTTTTTACCGTTTAATCGTTTTAATTGTCTTCTTCTTTGGATGGTTATTCAGGAGAGGTCAGAATATAATTGATTGGGAGTCCCTTTAAAGTCTGTTGTACGAAGAGTGCGGGCTTTAGCCATTATTGCTAGCGATGAGCGAATATACTCGTTGCTCGGGTGGTCTCCGAGTATTTATGACTGCTCAGAGACTTGCAGCTGAATGATTTACATCTGTTAGCCAGCTTGAATACATGTAGGGATTCCCTAGCAACCAGGCAATCCCCACATGTACTCAGGCTGGCTAGTAGTAGTAAATCATTCAGCTGCGGCGATGAAATGAAATCTCCGAGCAGTCATAAATACTCGGAGGCCACCCGAGCGTGCTTGGGAAAACCCGTGCAACGAGTATATTCACTCATCACTAATTATGGCCTTCTTTAATTGAAAGTCATATACACAGGAGATCACATCACTCGGTTGAGCCTGAAAGCCAATAGGGTGGAGTGCTCTGTTTAGTTTTATTTTATGGGATGCAGGTTGACCCAGGATGAAGTTGAAAACCAATTCACGTGTTGTATGAAGATCTTCAGGTTCTGTAGCCTCAGGAATGCCTCTCACCCTTATGTTGTTTTGCCGACTCCTATTGTTCAAGTCCTCAAGATATTTGTTTCATCCAGCGTAGAGATGGTGAACCCGAACAGTAAAGTTTGGTGTCTACTAAACACCGACTCTTCAGGCACAGACACCGAACATGGACCTCACCAGGAAGTCTGTGTTACTGTTCGTGTTCAGCCCATCGAACACTGGTCATGTGCATGACAGTGCGGCAAACACTGCTTCTGATGAGCAGTAAAATCATCATCGCCAGTCAGATAGCCGTGGTTCCCATGCTGTCAAATGACAGCGTCAGCCCGACTACTGCTCCCATCAGCTGCTGCTAATAACAGTCATAAATAATAAAAAAAAAATGGTGTGGGGTCCCCCCGATTTTTGACAACCAGCCAAGCCAAAAGCAGACAGCTGGGAGTTGGCATTCTCAGGCTTGTAAGGGGCGATGGATATTGCTCCCCAAACCTAAAAATAGCAGCCTGCATCTGCCCAATAAAAGGGCATCTATTAGGCACGCCAATTCTGGCACTTTGCCCGGCTCTTCCCACTTGCCCTGTAGCAGTGGCAAGTGGGGTTCATATTTGTGGGGTTAATGTCAACCTTGTATTGTCAGGTGACATCAAGCCCATGGCTTAGTAATGGAGAGGTGCCTATAAGACGCCTCTCCGTTACTAATCCTATAGTTATATGGTAAATAAAGACACAACCAGAATAAAGTCTTTTATTTGAAATAAAACAAAACACATTTTTCCATTTTTATTTGAAAATAACAAACAGCTATTCTCGCCTAACGCCCAATTTCACGAAATCCCTTGTCGCCCGTAATAAAACAGAAATAAAAAACAATATTCTTCACCTCTCCGTTGTTCTGTCCCACGTCGTAATCCATTTCTGGGGATTAATAGTTTTCAACCTGGACAGTGCCAAGATGCAACCGTCTAGGCTGAGAACCACTGGTGAATGAGCTGCTGCGAGCACATATCGGTGACAAGCGGTGACGTCATAGAGGTTACTGCAGATCACTGAGGCTGAATCCCAGCTGGTCTGAACTGCGGTGACCTATGTGAGATCCCCGCTAGCACCGTGAGAAAGTCTCAACATGGTGCAGGGGCGAGTTCACCGCAGTTCAAATTCATGGCAATGAAATTCTTCCGGTTAACTGCGGTGAATCTCACCTTTGATTTGCCACTGAAATAGTTTTATCACAAATGATTTTGAGGAGCAAACAGTACCTGTGGAGGCTGCAACACAGTTTTTGCACAACCTACTTTGATGCTGGAAGATCGATTTCACACAGGACAGAATCCTATCTATTTAAATGACAAGTTCACTTTCAGCAGCAACACTAGCGCAGGAGCAACCTCTCTGCACTGTGACAATAGTGCCAGCAAAACTAACTTCTCCACAGACCCTCCCCTCATCAAACGAGTCTCCCCGTGCCCCTCACTCTTCTTCCAGCAACACTATCCTAGCCAAAGTTATAACAAAAGCATTAGTGGAAATGCAATTATTTAACAAACTGTGACCGAATTTTGCCAAGTTTGAGTAAAAATGCTCATGAAAGTGAACACGAATCTCAATGTGGTACATTTGTGCCAAATTTGCGATTGGCAAACGTTTTCTGAACAAGTTTGCGCATCTCTACACCGGACACCCAAGATAAAGCTGCAGTGGTCGGTTTCTTGTTTCTCGCACAGATATTGATAACATAAGATGGAGTCAGAGGAACCCTCCTACAAAACGTGAGAACAAAGTCATTACTACAGGACTGTATAAGAAAGGGATTTATTCTACAAGAAACGCTGGAGCCACAAATGAGAGAATTCGGGCCCCGTGGCTGGATACTCCAGGCCCCCTGTGTGTTAGGACCAGATGGGGTCTTTGTCCCTGAAGCTTCTCTACTTGGTATAATGTGTCCTGTGTAAGAACTATGGAGATCGCGCTATTCTTCTGTATAATGGGGCATGGCGCTGGGGCCTGAATATGAGACCTTGTCTGATCTCTGTGTCCTGTGTAAGAACTATGGAGATCGCGCTATTCTCCTGTATAATGGGGCATGGAGCTGGGCCTGAATATGAGACCTTGTCTGATCTCTGTGTCCTGTGTAAGAACTATGGAGATAGCGCTATTCTCCTGTATAATGGGGCATGGTGCTGGGGCCTGAATATGAGACCTTGTCTGATCTCTGTGTCCTGTGTAAGAACTATGGAGATCGCGCTATTCTTCTGTATAATGGGACATGGCGCTGGGGCCTGAATATGAGACCTTGTCTGATCTCTGTGTCCTGTGTAAGAACTATGGAGATCGCGCTATTCTTCTGTATAATGGGACATGGCGCTGGGGCCTGAATATGAGACCTTGTCTGATCTCTGTGTCCAGTGTAAGAACTATGGAGATCGCGCTATTCTTCTGTATAATGGGGTATGGTGCTGGGGCCTGAATATGAGACCTTGTCTGATCTCTGTGTCCTGTGTAAGAACTATGGAGATAGCGCTATTCTTCTGTATAATGGGGCATGGTGCTGGGGCCTGAATATGAGACCTTGTCTGATCTCTGTGTCCTGTGTAAGAACTATGGAGATTGCGCTATTCTTCTGTATAATGGGACATGGCGCTGGGGCCTGAATATGAGACCTTGTCTGATCTCTGTGTCCAGTGTAAGAACTATGGAGATCGCGCTATTCTTCTGTATAATGGGGTATGGTGCTGGGGCCTGAATATGAGACCTTGTCTGATCTCTGTGTCCTGTGTAAGAACTATGGAGATAGCGCTATTCTTCTGTATAATGGGGCATGGTGCTGGGGCCTGAATATGAGACCTTGTCTGATCTCTGTGTCCTGTGTAAGAACTATGGAGATCGCGCTATTCTTCTGTATAATGGGGCATGGCGCTGGGGACTGAATATGAGACCTTGTCTGATCTTTGTGTCCTGTGTAACAACTATGGAGATAGCGCTATTCTCCTGTATAATGGCTCATGGCACTGGGGCCTGAATATTTCTGTACACGGGTCTCTGGAGAGATAATCTGACCCAAGTATTTTGGATTAGGAGAAGGGAAAATGGAATTGGAGGAGACTTTTTATCGTATTTGCCCTTTAAAAAACAAACAAAAAAACTGTAATGAAACATAACTGATTAATAAAAGTGTTTTATTCCCCCTATTTTGACTGTAGGAGAGGTAAAAAGCTGAGGCTGAAGATGCTTTATCTCCAGAAGTCTACAAAAGAGGGAAGATTGACAATACTGAATGTTCTTGTCTATTTTGGGATTGGGAGTTAGAAAAAGGGGTAGGAGGACATTTTGGGTTTTGTTTTGGGGGTGGGGACAAGAGATGCAATATTTGTTCATAAAATGTAAATATATGAATACAGTTAGGTCCAGAAATATTTGGACAGACACTGAATCTTGATTTCAGTTCTGCAGTCCACTAATTTAGATTTTAACATGAAACAACTCATGTACAATTGAAGTGGAGACTTTGTTTTTTAACAGAATTTTTATTGAATTTTCCAACACAATATACAAATAGTATAAGCCAAAAAGATTTTTCATGACATATTGAACTTCATGATAGTAGTTAAAATGTATTGATATAACTTGCGTTTAATTGTGGAAATAAAATGGAAATTTGGTGAAAATTAGCAAAATTTAGCAATTTTCAAACTTTTAATTCTTTTGCCCTAAAATCAAAGAGATGTCACACAAAATAGTTCATAAATAACATTTCCCACATGTCTACTTAAAATCAGCACATTTTTGAAACATTTTTTTTTTGTTAGGAAGTTAAGAGTTAAAATTTGACCAACAATTTCTCCTTTTTCCCAAAAAATTAAATTATTTTTTTAGAGATCACCTTACATTTGAAGTGACTTTGAGGTGCCTATATGACAGAAAATATGCAAAAAGTGACACCATTCCGAAAACTGCACCCCTCAAGCTGCTCCAAACCACATTCAAGAAGTTTATTAACCCATCAGGTCCTTCACAGGAATTTTTGAAGTGTTGAAAAAAAATAAAAACAACTTTTTTGCCACAAAACTTTTTACATTAGACTCCAAATTTTATATTTTCACAAGGGTAACAGGAAGAAAATGGCCCTCAAAATGTGTTGTGTAAATTCTCCTGAGCATGACAATAACCCATATGTGTGTGATGCGGCTGCAATGCAGTATAGCGCAACCTCCACCAGGGGATGCTAGTGAGAGAGGTTGCACACTAACAGTGTAGCAACACTGAGCAGCCGCACAGGTGTCACATGTAATGAAAGAGTGGTCAGACGAGCTGAGTCAGAAACTGTCAGGAGCAGAAGTACCAGAGGTCACAGCAATGTACGTAGTCAGAGACAAGCTAGAAGTCAGAGCCAAACGGGAGCGCGGTATCGAAAACATCAGATGTCAGACGAAGTCGGGGTACAAGCAAGTGAGTGAAAACCGGTCGGGGAACATGGCATCAGAGACGGAAAACAAGAGGTGAGGTGCAGAGATCAAGCCAAGTCATACACTGTAAGAAAACTAACCAGACGTACACTAAGTCAGGGTTGGGGAACGGGTCACACAAATATGGTAAGTCAGAGGCAGAAGGATCACCAGGGTATATGGTTCAGCTGCTCTAGCCTGGAAGCATGAACTATCACTGATGCTGGCCAGCAGACTGCAGATTACTGAAAAGCTAGCCATCTCCAAAACGAGGCAGAGGGTATTAACACCTGCATGACCAGTCCAGAGAGAGGATGGCAGAAAACAAACCCCGGATTGGATCATGACAATGTGAAGGAAAACTGCTATTTGGGCACACAGCAGAGCTTGGAACGGAAGGAGCACCATTTCAGTTTTTGAACGCAAAATTTGCTGGAACAATTAGTGGACGCCATGTTACATTTGGAGAACCCTTGATGTGACTAAACAGTGAAAATCCCCCACAAGTGACACCATTTTGGAAACTAGACCCTTCAGGGAAGTGATCTAGATGTGTGGTGAGCAAATTGAACTCTCAATTGCTTCACAAAAGTTTATAACTTTGAGCCGTGAAAATAAAAATGTAAAAAAAAAAAAAATCACATTTTTCCCCAGAAAAATTTGATTTTAGCCCCAAATTTTGCAGTTTCATAAGGGTAACAGCAGAAATTACACCATACAATTTGTTGTAAAATTTCTCCTGAGTACTTTGATACCCCATATGAGGGAGAGAACTACTATTTTAGCGCATGTCAGGGCTCGGAAGGGAAGGAGCATCATTTGACTTTTTGAATATAAAATTTGCTGGAATCATTAGCGGACGTCATGTCCAATTTGGAAAGTCCCTGATGTGGAAACCCCCCGATGTGGAAACCCCCCACAAGTGTCCCAATTCTGGAAACTAGAACGATAAAGGCATTTTTTTAGATGTGTGGTGAGCACCTTGAACACCAAGGTGCTTCACAGAAGTTTGTAACGTTGAGCCGTGAAAAAAAAAAAAAAAATTCCCTACAAAATGTTATTTTAGCCCCAATTTTTTATTTTCACAAGGGTAACAGGAAAAATTGCACAACAAATTGTATGGTGCAATTTTTCCTGAATATGCCAATACCCCAAATGTGAGATAATACTTCTTTTGAGGCACAGTGCCCAGCTCAGAAGGGAAGAGGTGCCACATTGGAGTTCAGATTTTGCTGGAATGGTTTGAGGGTGCCATGTCACATTGGCGGAGCCCCTGAGATGCCAGGACAGAAACTCCCCATATTACAAACTACACTCCCTAATGAATTCATCTAGGGGTGCAGTAATCATTTTGGCATTACATGTGCCTCACAGAATTTTATACCATTGAGTGGTGAAGAAAGAATAAATTGCATTTTTACTACTAGAATGTTGTTTTAGCCCCAAGTTTCTAATTTTTCTACGGGCTAATAGAAATTATTTTTACATCAAACATGTAATCGGGAAATATTTTTCAGGCACAGTGCAAAGCTCAGAAGGGATGACCGCATACTATAGTGCAGATTTTACTGTTATGGTTTGTGGGTGCCCTGACCCTCTAGGAGAGACCCTGAGTTGCCAGAAAAGCAGAACCCCCATAAGTGACTCCATTGTACAAACTACTTCTCTCAATGATCTCATCTAGGGGTGTAGTGATCATGTTGATTCAACACGTGTCACAAAATTTTATATCATTGGGCAGTGAAGAAAACACAACTACATTTTTACAACCAAAACTTTGTTTTATCCACAGATTTTACATTTTGACACAAGAAGTGAGTAAACATGACACCATAGTTTGTCCCACAATTAGTACTGAATGTGGCAATACTCCATATGTGGCTGTACAGTACTGCTTAGCCATATGGAGAGACTAGGGAGAGACGGAGCGCTATTTGCCTCATGGAGCGCAGATTTTCTTAGAATAGTTTGCGGACTTCATGTACAGATCCCCTATCTGCTAGAAGAGCAGAATTCCCCCTCAATTGACCACATTTTGGAAATTATACCCCTGTGGGAATTTATCTACAGGAGTAGTGACGATTTTGACTCCATGGGTGTTTTCCAGAAACAAGCGGCAATGATTGTTGCCGAGTGAAAATTGCAAACTGTCATTGTTGTGTCCAGTATGTTGTAGTGACCAGTATGTTATGCCCAGCTCATGCTTCTGGAGACATGCACCAGTAAGTTAGGTGGGCTTTCGGTGCTTCAGAAATGCCAAACATGTGGACGCTATATGTGGTTTAGGCACACTGGGGCTCAGAAGGGACGGGGGCATTTGGATTTGGGAGTGGAGAATTTTCTGAATTTTTTTTACAGAAGCAAGGAGCCATTTCACTTTTCCAGAGCCTTTGTGCTACCAGCAATGTGGAAGCCCCCAATATTTCCATTAACAGATGAGAGACCTGAGTGAGGACTTGCTTTTTTGTGTATTGATTTGAAGCTCTTACTGGGAACATTTTACATAACGTTTGGGATCACAGTTATCCGGCACTCTACGCTGACCACTTACTTTGGGGTTTCCATCTAAATCTCTGAGTGATGTGATTCAGATGAAACCCCCGAGGGATCCATTCACTATAATGAAGCAGCAGAGTTATTCTGGACTCTGTCTGGTCTCTGTTCAGCATTGTCCTTTTCAGAAGTGCACAAAACTGTGGCCGACGGCACTTTTATGCAATCCTAAAAAGACTGACACCGCCGATCCACAGTGCCTCCATCTGCCTCACTATAGAAAATATTCCGCCTGGATTTCGTCTGAGTCACATATTTCAGGGATTTACGTTGGTGTAAGCGCTCAGCACAGAGTGCAGGATAAATGTGAGCCGATCCTTACTGCAATCTTTTTGAGACAAAATGAACAAAACAGCAGGTGAAAAATAGTTTTTATTTTTAATGAAGTTCCTCGTGCGGTATAAGTGATTAGGGGACTTTGCGATTATAGTGATACCAGATTTATATCGTTTGTTTGCCTGATGTCACACACTAAAAAACACTTTTTATTTCAAAAACTAGTTTTTGCATTGCAATATTTTGAAGGCTAAAATTTTCCTATATTTCAGCCCACAGAGTGATGTGAGGGCTTGTTTTTTGCAGGATGAGTTGACATTTTAATTAGTAAGATTATCAGACACGTGACACTCACTGTTTGATTGCTTTCTATTCTGATTTTTGGGAGGCAGAATGAACAAAAAAAATCAGTATTTCAGGAATTTTTATTTTGTTATGTTGTTCCATGTGTGATAAAATTGATAAGGCAGGTTTATTCTTCGGGTCAGTACAATTACAGCGATACTACAGTTTTATTTTTTTCATGTTTTGGCGCATTCACACAAAAACTATTTTATAGAAAAAATAATTATTTTTGGATTGTTTTATCTTGATAGCTAGAACCTTTTTATTTTTTCTGCTGATGGAGCTGTATGATATCTTGCTTTTTGCGGGCCACATTACATTTTCAGGGGTACCATGTTTATTTATATTTGTTTTTTTTTATTGCGTTTTATTCCACTTTTTGTTCAACGGTATGATAATGAAGCATGTTTTTTTGCCTTGAACTTTATTTGTTTTTTTATGGTGTGTTCACTAAAGTGTTTAAATAGTGGGGCAGTTTCATAGGTCTGGTCGTTCTAGACGCGACAATACCAAATAATTGTACTTTTATTGCTTATACAGTAAAGACCAAGTAAAGACCAAAAGTTTGGACACACCTTCTCATTCAAAGATTTTTCTGTATTTTCATGACTATGAAAATTGTACATTCACACTGAAGGCATCAAAACTATGAATTAACACATGTGGAATTATATACTTAACAAAAAAGCGTGAAACAACTGAAAATATGTCTTATATTCTAGGTTCTTCAAAGTAGCCACCTTTTGCTTCGATTACTGGTTTGCACACTCTTGGCATTCTCTTGATGAGCTTCAAGAGGTAGTCACCGGAAATGGTCTTCCAACAGTCTTGAAGGTGTTCCCAGAGATGCTTAGCACTCGTTGGCCCTTTTGCCTTCACTCTGTGGTTCAGCTCACCCCAAACCATCTCGATTGGGTTCAGGTCTGTGGCTATGGATGCCAGGTCATCTGGTGTAGCACCCCATCACTCTCCTTCTTGGTCAAATAGCCCTTACACAGCCTGGAGGTGTGTTTGGGGTCATTGTCCTGTTGAAAAATAAATGATGGTCCCACTAAATGCAAACCGGATGGAATAGCATGCTGCTGCAAGATGCTGTGGTAGCCATGCTGGTTCAGTATGCCTTCAATTTTGAATAAATCCCCAACAGTGTCACCAGCAAATTACCCCCACACCATCGCACCTCCTCCTCCATGCTTCATAGTGGGAATCAGTCCATTCATTCACCTTTTCTGCGACCCACAAAGACACGGTCGTTGGAACCAAAGATCCCAAATTTGGACTCATCAGACCAAAGCACAGATTTCCACAGGTCTAATGTCCATTCCTTGTGTTCTTTAGCCCAAACAAGTCTCTACTGCTTGTTGCCTGTCCTTAGCAGTGGTTTCCTAGCAGCCATTTTACCATGAAGGCCTGCTACACAAAGTCTCCTCTTAACAGTTGTTGTAGAGATGTGCCTGCTGCTAGAACTCTGTGTGGCATTGACCTGGTCTCTAATCTGAGCTGCTGTTAACCTGCGATTTCTGAGGCTGGTGACTCGGATAAACTTATCATCATAAGCAGAGGTGACTCTCGGTTTTCCTTTCCTGGGGTGGTCCTCATGTGAGCCAGTTTCTTTGTAGGGCTTGATGTTTTTTGCAACTGCACTTGGGGACACTTTCAAAGTTTTCCCAATTTTTCTGACTGACTGACCTTCATTTCTTAAAGTAATGATGGCCACTCATTATTCTTTACGTCGAATTTGTATTATGGCAAGAAAAAAAAGCAGCTAACAGTCTATTCAGTAGGACTATCAGCTGTGTATCCACCAGACTTCTGCACAACACAACTGATGGTCCCAACCCCATTTATAAGGCAAGAAATCACACTTATTAAACCTGACAGGGCACAACTGTGAAGTGACATACGTAAGCTACTTACCGGTAGCGGTGTTTTTCAAGAGCCTATGACAGCACTACGAGAGAGGGGATCCGCCTTTCAGGGACAGGAAACCTACAGACATAAAAGGGCGGCACCTCTCTCCCGCATCAGTTGGTTTACAGAGCATGAGAGGACCTCCCTGGTTAGTAGCATATAAACAATTTACAACATAGTACAATTCACCAGATGAAAATACTTAGGACTTAATGAAAAGAGGGTGTTGACCCATACGAGAAAATGGGGTAGGGAATATAAGGGTGCTGTCATGGGCTCCTGAAAAACACCGCTACCGGTAAGTAGCTTACGTATTTATTCAGGCGCCATGACAGCACCACAAGAGATTTTCAGAGAAGTAAAAGAGACTAGGGAGGGACAACTGCTTCAAGCACCCTTCTCCCAAACGTGAGATCGGAGGAGCTACCCAGATCTAGTCTATAGTGTTTAAGAAAAATAGATGGAGAAGATTATGTGGCCGCCTTACAAATGTCGTCAATCGACACCTCTGATCTCTCTGCCCAGGAAGTAGCCATGGCTTGAGTGGAGTGAGCTTTTATACCTTCCGGGATCTGCACGCCACCTGCTGAATAAGCTAAAGAAATTGCCTCCCTGATCCATCTAGCTAATGTGTTTTTGGACACTCTAAGCCCCTTTCTAACTCCCTGAAAGGATACAAATAGGGAATTATCTCCACCTTCTTACATCTAGATAATGGAATTTTCGTTCTTTACCATTAGTGGGATTAGAACAGAACGAAGGTAGAACCACTTCCTGTAATTATGAAATTTTGAAGCTACTTTTGGAAGATAAAGAGGATCAGGCTTCAAAATAACTATCTTCTCTAAACTGCATGTATGGAGGCTGTCTAGATAGGGCTTGTAGATCGCTAACACTTCTTGCGGATGTGAGTGCAACTGTGCAACTAAAAGGGCCCCCGAAACAGCTGTCTGTGGATGGATACCATGCTTGGCATAGGTGGTTTTCCTGTATTGGATGTTTTCCTTTATGGGATGCTGCCCTTCCCGTGGTTGTTCCTTCCAGGGGAAAGGTCTGGCTATTCACTGCTTGCGTTGAGAAACACGTGATGGTGTCTCCGCAGCTATCCTACATGCATTTGCATATTTCCCATAAGGGATGGGGGCAGTGTTCTGGATCACTGCGTTGAGAAACACGTGATGGTGTCTCCGCGGTGTTGGATGTTTTGGTCTCCCCGAGGCCAATCATCTGTGCCTTCACAGCCTTTTACTAGGCACTGCTCCTAATAGCCAGATTCCTATTCCCCACTGATGAGGGGCAAACACCCCGAAACAGCTGTCTGTGGATGGATACCATGCTTGGCATAGGTGGTTTTCCTGTATTGGATGTTTTCCTTTATGGGATGCTGCCCTTCCCGTGGTTGTTCCTTCCCGGGGAAAGGTCTGGCTATTCACTGCTTGCGTTGAGAAACACGTGATGGTGTCTCAACAGCTATCCTACATGCATTTGCATATTTCCCATAAGGGATGGGGGCAGTGTTCTGGATCACTGCGTTGAGAAACACGTGATGGTGTCACCGTGGTGTTGGATGTTTTGGTCTCCCCGAGGCCAATCATCTGTGCCTTTACAACTAAAAGGGCCACCTTAAAAGATAGGATTTTAATTGGGATAGTATCAATAGGTTCAAATGGCGCTTCCATTAGAGCTGAGAGCACAAAATTCAGGTCCCATGGAACCAACTTCTGCTTAATGACTGGTCTGGACCTAGTTGCAGCCTTGAAGAACCTAGATATCCAGTGATTGCTGGCTAACCTACTGTTGTACAGCACCCCCAGAGCCGACACTTGAACCCTGAGAGTAGAGTGCTTGTGGCTAAACCCATTTCTAATCCCTTCTGTAAAAATTCCAAAAAATTTTTAATACAGATTTTTTGGTCAATATGTGCCCCTGAGACCTCTAAAAATTTCTTCCAAATTTTGACATAAATGTTTGTCGTAGACAACTTTCTACTCTTTGGTAATGTATTTACTAAGTTTCGAGAAAAACCCTTCACTTTTAGTAATGACCTCTCAAATTCCATGCCGCTAGATGTAAATTGGCGACTCGTGGATGGAGAATTGGGCCCTGGGAGAGGAGATCTGGTATCTCTGGAAGAATCCGAGGCTGGGAAATGGACATCTTCCTCAGCCACGGAAACCATGACCTTCTGGGCCAGAAAGGGGCTACCATGATTACCCAGGCCCTGTCCTCCCGTATCTTACTCAGAACTATCGGGATTAAGTTTAGAGGGGGAAAGGCATAAGCGAGATTGAAGTGCCATGAATTTAAGAGAGCGTCCACTGCATATGGGTTTTCCCTGGGGTTTAAGGAGCAGAATCGATGTAGCTTTCTGTTTTCCTTGCTTGCGAAAAGGTCTATGTCTGGGCACCCACATAATTGTGCAATCTGATTGAAGATGGTCTGATTCAATGTCCAATCTCCCTGTCAGAGTTTGTTGCGGCTTAGATAGTCGGCCACGACATTGAGCTTTCCTTTTATGTGAAGAGTGGTAAGAGATAGTAGATGTTTTTCGGCCATCTGAAAAATACGATCCGCAACATCCATTAACGAACCTGACAGAGTACCTCTTTGTAACGGGGTCTACTGTGCTGGAGTACCTCTTTCAGCACCACCCTGTGTTTTAGGAGGTCCACTCTGCTTTGGCTGGATTCTGAATGAAGGACGCTGACTGGAATGGCTTCATTACATGGGCGCATATAAAATATCACTGCTTCTCCACGTATTTCCAGTGTGACAACTCTTTACTCACAGGACACAGAGTATATATATCACAACAGATACAGAGGGCAGGCCAATTCAAACGCATCAGTCACCGTTTTCTCATTGAGCCTGCGATAGTCTACACAAAACCATGTAGTCCCATCCTTCTTGGGCACTAATACTACGGGGGATGCCCAGGGACTGATTCTTCAATGACCCATAAACGCAACATTTCTCGTATCTCTTGTCGCATCCCTTCTCGTACAGACTCAGGGACGCGGATGGGGGTTGTCTCAGGGCGGTCTGATCCTGGGTCTCAACCTTGTGTTGTGCCAGGTGGGTGTACCCCGGTCTCCCTGAAAACATCCTCTGTCGCTGCCTCAACAACGCCTCTGCCTGCTGTCTCTCCCGGGGACCTAGGTCTTCACCCCAGTGTACCTGGTCCCATGTTTTAGACTGAGTCCTCTCCCCTAAGACATCAGGCAAGGGAAGTCTGGCTACATCCTCTGCTTCAGGTGTACAGATGGCCACTACCTCTTCAGGGCGCTCCCGGTAGGGCTTCAGCATGTTCACGTGGAACATGCGGATAACCCTGGGATCGTCACAATCGGCGACATTATATGTGGTGTCGGCACATTTTCCCCACTACCTGGTAGGGTCCCTGCCATGCAGCTTGGAACTTGTTCTGCCTAGTGGGTTCTAACACCAGGACCTTCTGCCCTATCTCAAAGGTGCGTTCTCTGGCCCTCCGATCGTACCATACGCGCTGGCGCCGTTGGGCCACCTGCAGGTTCCCATGTACAGCCTGGGTCAGCTCCTGTAGGTGGCCCTGAAATTCCAGCACATAGGGTACAATAGGTACCCCTTCTATGGTGCCCTCCCTTTCCCAGTGTTCTAGCACTAAGTCTAGGGGTCCCCTTACCCGCCTCCAGTATACCAGTTAAAATGGGGAGAACCCTGTGGATTCTTGGGGTACCTCCCCAAGGCAAACAGGAGCTGTGACAAGAATTTCTCCCAGTCCCTGTAGGTCCTGGTAAAAGTCCCAATGAGTTGTTTCAACGTTCCGTTAAAGCGTTCACACAACCCATTGGTTTGCGGGTGGTACGGGGCGCTTCTAATGGACTTTACGCCACACAGCTTCCACAGTTGGTTGGTCACCTCTGCTGTAAACTGGGTACCTGGTCCGAGATAATCTCCCGGGGAAATCTAACCCGTGAGAAAACCTGGAGCAGGGCGGCCGCCACCGTCTCTGCCAGTATGTTAGGTAACGCAACCGCCTCTGGATACCGTGTGGCATAATCTACCACTGTCAATATATACCTTTTCCCTGACTGACTGGGTTTGGCTAACGGCCCTATCAGATCGACCGCTACTCTGCTAAATGGTTCCTCCACAATGGGGAGGGGGCGTAATTTGGCCTGGCAGCGATCTCCTCTCTTGCCAATGCGCTGGCAACTGTCACAGGTCTGGCAGTACTGAAAAACATCATAGGTTACCCCCGGCCAAAAGAAGTTTTGTGTCAGACGATGCCTGGTGCGACTGACGCCAAAGTGCCCGGCCAAGGGTATGTCATGAGAGATTCGCAGTAACTCCTGCCTGTACTTCTTGGGAACTACCAGCTGTCGTTTTATAGTGGGGTTCATCCCTGTGTGGTGCTGCTTGGTAACCCGGTAGTGGAGTCCCTGCTGCCATACAAACTGCTCCCCTTCCAGTACTCCTCTCCCCTCCTGTGCCTTCCCACGATATCCCTCTAATGAGGGATCCTCAAGTAACTCCTTCTTAAATTCAGCTGGGGTGGCCCAAGAAATGTGTCTGGCTATGGGAATATGTGTAGGGCTGGGATGTCTTACCTGGGCCACCTCTGAGTGTGATTCCGCCTCCGCAGCTCGAGCTTGTCTCCGGGTGGTCACAGGATATGTCTCAGCCAGAGGGCCGACCGAGCAGGCAGACAACATAGGCCCCAAGTCATTTTCCACCAGCAAGACGTCTGCAGGCAATTCCTCCATCAAGCTGACCTCAACCAGGCCATCCCTGACTCCCCAGTTCAGGTGAATCCTGGCAGTGGACAGTCAATGTATAGCTCCCCCTGCTACACGGACTGCCACTGTCCAGTCCATCTTCTCTTGGTCCCGGATGAGATGAGGCTTCACAAGGGTCAAAGTTGCTCCAGAATCTTAGTCTCTGCATACGTTTCCCATTAACCCAAACGACCTGTCGATGCTGTTGTCGATTATCTGCCCGGGCCGCCTGCACGGGGTCTACTTCATGCAGCACTTCCTCCATCTCTTCCATCCCCTGGTTAGTCATAGCCCCCAATGCCGGATCAGCTTCGCCTTGGTAGCAGTGTACAGCGGCCCGGCTGAAGGTAGCTGTTCCCGCCTTTGGCCACTGGGTACGCTGAATCCGGTTTGGACATTGTCTTTGCAGGTGGCCCAGCTGATGGCAGGTGTGGCATCGCGCCCCAGGGGGACTGTGGTAGGTCGGGTTTTGAGCTGGTCCCCCGACAATCTTCTGTGGTTTGGGGGCTTCCAGACCCATGGGAGGACCCCTAGTGACCATCTTTGATCCGGCCGACTGAGACATCCTGGCATCATGGTGTTCGTCGGCCAGACGAGCGGCCTCCTCAAGAGTCATTGGTCGTCTGTCCTGAAGCCATTCCTGTGTCCCGGGGGTTAGTCCATTAAAGAATCGCTCTAACAAGAAGAGCTGGAGGACGTCCTCCTTAGTGGTTGCTTGGCTCTCTTGTACCCACTGTAGCAGTGACCGCCGTAATTTACAGGCCCATTCAGCGTGGGTATCGGTTACCCGTTTTATAAGTCCGTGGAACTTTTGGCGGTATGCCTCTGGTGTCAGCGCATACCGGGCCAAGATCACTTCTTTGATCCGCAATAGGCGTCCACTGCCTGGCCTGTCAGCTTGCTGGCCAGAATCTGAACCTGTTCCTCCGGCTTCACTTGAAGAAGGGCACACTGCCGCTCAAAATCCTGCAGAAAGCCATCAATATCTTCCTCTGCCTCCCCCAACTGTTGGAAGGCATTATACTGGATCATTTTGTGGCTTACTGTTGAAGGTACCTGGGCGGAGGCCAGAGCTCCCCCTGCTCGCTGACTCTCCTCTCTCCGCTCTGCCATCTCCACCTTGGCCAGCTCTATTTTGGTCCGCTCTGCCATCTCCATCTTGGCTAGCTCTATCCTGGTCTGCTCTGCCATCTTTTCCTTCAGATCCGTACGCACATCAGCCATCACCTCTCGTATGAGCTCTACTGCAGAGTTTGGGCCATAGAACGCCAATCAGTTCTTTACCTCCCTCTGGAATTCAGTCTCCTCCACGTTCACATTGGGGGGCGCTGCACTGTCGTGTTCCATGATGGCTGCTATCAAATCCGCTTTTGTTTTGTTGCTGGCGATTAACCCTCGAGCTTCCACCAGGTCTTTTAATTTAGTCCACTTTAACTTCTGGTAGTTGTTTTCCATTCATTCCTTTCCTCCTGTAGATGGGGTATCACATCCCGCTGTCTGCCACCAGTGTAACGGGGTCTACTGTGCTGGAGTACCTCTTTCAGTACCACCCCGTGTTTTAGGAGGTCCACTCTGCTTTGGCTGGATTCTGAATGAAGGACGCTGACTGGAATGGCTTCATTACATGGGCGCATATAAAATATCACTGCTTCTCCACGTATTTCCAGTGTGACAACTCTTTACTCACAGGACACAGAGTATATATATCACAACAGATACAGAGGGCAGGCCAATTCAAAAGCGGCAGGCCAGACATACATTACAATAGCTGCAGGTGGCCGGAGCCTGCCGATATTTACTGTGGGAATTACAAAGATGGGGAAGGACAGAAGGGGGATATCTTGTTCCCTCTGCCCAGGGGCGCAGCCGGTGGGATGATGCATTAGGGACTCACATGGAACCTATTATACATACATATAACTGCATAACATATTCTGGGTGCTGGGGGGTTCTGTAACACTCCTTGATGGTTAATATAGGCTACGGTGACCTGGTTGTCTGATAAAAATCTATGTCTACCCTGTAGGGGTATAAGGAAATTTTTTAAAGCACGTTCTACCGCTAATAATTCTTTTAAGTTGGACGATGAATTTTGCTCAGATTGAGACCACAGTCCCTGGACCCAACTACCCTCCATGTGCGCTCCCCATCCCCTGGGACTAGCATCTGTAGTCACTATTCGGGACACATCGTTTGTCCAGGGAACACCTCTACGTAAATTTGGAATATGTGTCCACCAATGTAAAGATTGTATAGATTCAGTGGATAGTGAAAAAATACTGTCAAGGTGACCCGACAAGTGACGGGTGTTACATAAGAAGTCCCACTGTAGTGTTCTGGTGTGAAATTGAGCCCAGAGGACCGCCGGGATACACGATGTAAGCGATCCTAACAGTGACATTGATCTTCTTATAGAGACTGATGGTTTTTTAATCACTTTAGTTACTAGTTGTTGGATCCTATCCACTTTTGCATCTGGAAGACGACATTCCTGCCTACTAGAATCTATGAGAAGACCCAAAAACTCCTGTATTTTAGAGGGTTGTAAACGGGATTTTTTAAAATTCATGACCCAACCCAATTCCTGCAACACTGAAGTCTCCTTCCCTAATTGATCATTGCAGTGTGATTCCGAATGTCCTACGATTAATAAATCATCTAAATATGGAATTATTAAGATGTCCTGTTCATGTAGGTGCGCCATGACTTCTACCATTATTTTAGTGAATACACGAGGTGCAACCGCGACACCAAAGGGAAGTGCTCGGTATTGGAAGTGCTCTATTGTACCATTAATTGAAACTGCCACTCTAAGGAATTGTTGGTGGTCTGCGTGTATTGGGACATGATAATGGGCATCTTTCAAATCTAAGACAACCGTGAAGCAATTGTTAAACATAAGTTTTATTGCCATCTTTACAGACTATCTTGAAGGAAGGAACCAGCAGAAATGTATTCAGGCCTTTTAAATTAATGATGGTACGGAAAGATCCATCAGGTTTTTTAATCAGGAAGAGGGGGGAATAAAACCCCTTACCTCTCTGTATTGTGGGCACAATAATCAGCACTCCTTTTTGCTGAAGTTCCTGAAACTCTGATTCCAGTGCCAATTGTTCTGCAGAAGAAGAACGGATAGGTGTTAGACAAAATTTGTCCTGAGGAATCCTTTGGAACTCGAACTTTAGACCAGTTGCAATAATACTAAGGACCCACAGGCTATTGGAAATTTTCAACCAGGCAGGGTAGAAGGCTAAAAGTCTTCCCCCCACCTGGCCCAGTAGTCATTGAGGCTTCTTATAGTCCCAGAAGGTGTTAAACATATACCCTCTACCTCTTGTCCTGTTACTGTCATATCTGGATCTTTCTCTATTTGATCTCCTGCGGTTGAACCTTTATTGTATTCCTGTCTGTATGAGGGTCTTCCTAGGAAGGGAAATCATTTTTTATTATCGCCTGCTTTTTCTAACAGCTCATCAAGCACTGGCCCAAACAAGTGCGCCCCCTCACAGGGAATGCCATATAATTGTGATCTGGCCTGCAAATCTCCTGGACAACACTTTATTCATAGAGCCCTGCAGGCCGCATTAGAAAGGGCTGAAGATCTAGCTGCCAATTTCACCGAATCTGCTGAAAGAAAAGCTGCTGCTTCTTGAATTATAGGAAGGGAGGATAAGGCTACGTTCACATTTGCGTTGTGCGCCGCAGCGTCGTCGCCGCAACAAAACGCATGCGTCGTGCGGCCCTATCTTTAACATTGGGGCCGCATGGCGCCGCATGTACATGCGTTGTCATGCGTTTTGGTGCGTCGTACGCCGCATGCGGCGTTAGGGCGCACCTGTCAGGGCGCGGCAAACGCAACATGTTGCATTTTTTTTGCGGCGCTGACTTTTTAAAAAACGCATGCGTCGTGTTTGCGTCGCTTTTGCGTCGTCGATGCGCCTTTTTTACCATTGATTTGTATTGACAACGCAGACGACGCAAGTACTTGCGTCGTGGTGCGTTGTACGACGCATGCGTTTTCCAATAAATATGCAAAACATTGTATAGATTTTGGGGGGCGCATGCGGCGCAAAACGCAGCGTTTTTTGTTCAAAACGCAACTGCGTTTTTGTTTGCGTTGTGCGTTGCGGCGCCGACGCTGCGGCGCACAACGCAAATGTGAACGTAGCCTAAGATCTCATTTCTAGGAACTTTGTTTTTAAGTTGATCTTCTAGGCGGCCAAGCCACACCATTAACAACCGTGCTGTATAAGTAGCCGCAACTGGTGGTCTCAGAGACCCTGCCGCAATCTCCCAAGTACCCTTAAGAAAAACGTCAGCCTGTCTAATGGGTCTTTTAGATTCCCTAGATCTTCAAATGGTAGCAAGGTCTTTTTACACGCTTTGGCTACTGCCGTGTCTACCTTCGGGGCTTTATCCCATGAGGATGATATCCATTTTGAGGAAGAAGTATCTCCTCTTAAACGCTGGTGGGAGCGATCCTTTCCTCTCAGGTTTCTTCCACTCCCTTGTAATTAAAGCGTTTATTTTATCAATCACCGGGAAAGACCTACAGGGTTTTTTATCTAATCCCTTAAACATTATGTCCTGCATGGACCACTGTGACTGGGGCTCCTCGATCCCCATTGTATTATTTACTGCTTTAACCAGCCGAGTAATTTTATCTAGTGGCAAGCAGCAGTGACCCGATTCAGCGTCCATGGATGAAGAGGAAGATGGAGAAGAATCCTAGCTTAGGTCCGAGTCTGAACTAAAATCCGACTCTGGGGATTTAATTTTTTTCCCCTTTTTAAAATCTGTCTTTTGGGATTTAATAGAACCCCTGATTTCTTGTCTAACCATATCTCTTAATTTAGACGTAAGGTCAGGGGCCTCCTCCTCTATTAAGCGTTGTATGCAAGGTCTGCACAACCTTTTCTCATAACTATCCAGGAGTGGTTCCCCACACTCGCCACACTCCCTGTGTTTGGCCTTGGTGGAACATTTTCTCCCCTAATAAAGAGAGAGGGAACATAAAGAGGGGCAGAGGATCACTAAGTGAACTTTCACGTAGATCACTTACCCAGATGCGTAGTGCACGGTACCGTAGTCAGTGGGGGGACCTTCCTGGCCGGTGATGTTTTACGGAATAAGGACTTGCTCAATTTCTGAATGCTTTTGGCTCCACCAGCGCGACTACTGCCAGTAGATCGCCGCTGGGAGGTAGCATGGGTCTCTTCTATGGCCTGAGGCTGCTGCCGCTTCTCCAGCTGCGGTGCCTCCGACGACTCCATTTGAAGAAATGGGTCTGAGACACTCAGCAGCCGCCATTTCCTTTTTTAAATATGCCCCCAACGGTACCGCCCCCAGATGTGGGTCAGCAGGATCTCCATGTGACCTGCCCGGCACCAAAGCGAGGATTGGCCTCCCCCTCCCGAGGCCGTGCCCCCGGCCGACAATAGGGTCCCCCCCAGCCGCACCACCACATTCACCGCGAGTGATATGCCCCCAGCCGGTGTGGCTCCACCGCGCATGCCCGGCCGCATCATCAGACTGCGCCGCCGGCCGCGTCATCCGGGTACGCCGCTAGTCTCGCCAGGGAACGCCACTTCCGGTCACGACCGCGGCGAGTCTTCACACACCCGGACATGCCGGCGCCATCCGGATCAAAGCGCCCACCACCGCAGGACGTGACCAGCCCCGGAAGGACCCACCAGAACACAGCCCCAAGAGCAGGTACCATATACTTACCGGGTACCTGCAGCGAAGGCTCACCAGGAAGCAAGCCGTTCCAAAGGCTGCTTCCCTCTGCTGACACCTAACATAAAGCAGTCCCCCTGCTGTGTGTTGCTTCCTGCGTCCTGGCCAGTCCGAGGTGGGGGCCCTCTCGCTATCTGCGTCGGACCGCCAGGACTGGGTAGTCTTCTTTTTCTTCAACCTTCTTCACAAGGTCTGCCTGAAGAGGTTCGCCTGTCAGGGACAGGAAACCAACTGATGCGGGAGACAGATGCCGCCCTTTTATGTCTGTAGGTTTCCTATCCCTGATGGCCGGATCCGCTCTCTCTTGGTGCTGTAATGGAGACTGAATAAAACCATTCCCGGTGACTACCTCTTGAAGCTCATCAAGAGAATGCCAAGAGTGTGCAAAGCAGTAATTAAAGGGACTCTGTCACCTGAATTTGGAGGGAACAATTTTCAGCCATAGGGGCGGGGTTTTCGGGTGTTTGATTCACCCTTTCCTTACCTGCTGGCTGCATGCTGGCCGCAATATTGGATTGAACTTCATTCTCTGTCCTCCGTAGTACATGCCTGCACAAGGCAATCTTATTATGTATATAATTCCACATGTGTTAAATTGCAGTTTTGATGCCTTGAGTGTGAATGTACAATTTTTCATAGTCATGAAAATATAAAAAAAATCTTTGAGGTGTGTTTAAACTTTTGGTCTGTACTGTATATATATTTTTTAATACAAATATTTATTTGTGAGTACAATATTTTTATTTTTCTATTAGTTTTTGTTTTTTATATATTTTTACAATTTTATTTTAAACTTGATTTTATAACTTTTTTTACTTTGTCCCACTATAGGACTTTCATTTTTTCCATGCTGATCGCTTGTATAGCATAGGGATGCAGGAGCATCTCTATGCTATCTAAACTGTTAGCTCTTCTCTGACAGACAAAGTTGCCGATTATGCTCTGAGCATGATCAAGCAACTTTGCTAGGTCTGGTAACCCGTATGTCGTCATGACAGCATTGGGTCACCATGGCAACGATTGGGACCTCGCAATGACGTTGTGTGGTCTGCTCCAAGGGCAGAAGGGCCGCCTTCCCTCTGTCTGCTCCCGAAATGCTGTGATCGAGTTCGATAACATTACTCAGGGGATTAAAGTACCGGGAGTGGTGCGGGACCGATCCTTGCACTGAGTGTCGGGTGTCAGCTGTAAGAATCAGCTGACTCCCGGTGTTGATCACGTGCACAGCCCAGGTGGGCACAAAATCACCAGGACGTATCAATAGGTCCCAGATCAATATGGGCCAGGTCACAGGGACGTATGGATACGTTCAAGGTGGGAAAGGGGTTAACGAAGCCAAACATGAGGAATGACAAGGGATTGCCTTAATAGTGTACAACCACTTCAAGAAAATACATTTATTGGTAAAAACATTTCCAACATTCTGAACATGGAAAAGGCTTCTCCCCTATGTGACTGCTCTGATGTTTATTTACAGTTAATTTCCATGTAAAACATTTTCCAAATTACATGAAAAAGTCTTCTCTCCTGTGTGAATTATTTTGTGACTAACAACATCTGATTTCTGGTTAAAACATTTCCCAAATTCTGAACAAGAAAATGGCTTCTCCCCTGTGTGAGTTTTCTGGTGCCTATAAAAACCTGATTTATGGTTAAAACACTTCCCACATTCTGAACAGCAAAAAGGTTTCTCCCCTGTGTGAATTCTCTGGTGCTCAACAAAATCTGGTTTATGCTTAAAGCATTTCCCACATTCTGAACAGGAAAATGGTTTCTCCCCTGTGTGAGTTCTCTGGTGCCTAACAAAACCTGATTTCTGGATAAAACACTTCCCACATTCTGAACAGCAAAAAGGTTTTTCCCCTGTGTGAATTCTCTGGTGCTTAACAAAATCTGATTTCCTTGTACAACATTTCCCACATTCTGAACAGGAAAAAGGCTTCTCTCCTGTGTGGGTTCTCTGGTGCTCAACAAAATCTGGTTTATGCTTAAAGCATTTCCCACATTCTGAACAGGAAAATGGTTTCTCCCCTGTGTGAGTTCTCTGGTGCCTAACAAAACCTGATTTCTGGATAAAACACTTCCCACATTCTGAACAGCAAAAAGGTTTTTCCCCTGTGTGAATTCTCTGGTGCTTAACAAAATTTGATTTCTTTGTAAAACATTTTCCACATTCTGAACAGGAAAATGGCTTCTCCCCTGTGTGACTTCTCTGGTGTATAACAAGATTAAATTTACTGCTAAAATATTTCCCACATTCTGAACAGGAGAAATCCTTTTCCCCTGTGTGAATTCTCTGGTGCTTAACCAAATCTGATTTCTTTATAAAACATTTCCCACATTCTGAACAGGAAAATGGTTTCTCTCCTGTGTGAATTCTCTGGTGTGTAACAAGATTACATTTATGGTTAAAATATTTCCCACATTCTGAACAGGAAAAAGGTTTCTCCCCTGTGTGAGTTCTCTGGTGTACAGCAAGACTACATTTCCTTTCAAAACATTTCCCACACTTGGAACAAGAAAATCTTTCCTCCGTTGTTTGACTTTCTTGATGTTTAAGAAACAACTTTTTAAGGGGAAAACTATTTCGATATTCTGAATGTGAAAATGATTTATTTTCTTTAGGAGCAGATTGTGTTTTAATGCTTATGTTGTGACTTTGATTTTCATTTGTAGTCAGTAATAAATCAGAAGACAGGACCTGTTTCAAAGGATCAGATGACAGATCTTTGATATGAAGGGATGATGGTATATCTGAAGTACTGGCATTCAATTCAGTTGCATACTGTGGGATTTCGAGATCATCTGATTTAAAAATTGAAGATGTCAGCTGTCCCTCTGATCTTCTTGTACAGTCATCTGGTAAGAAAAAAAACAATTATTTTTTAATAAAACATCGTTGAATTTTTCAACTTAAACTGTCCGTAAAAATGGTAAGTTATGTAAAGATATTGAACGATTGACCAAGACGATAACAGTTAACAGAATAATAGAAAAAACTAGAGGATGAACCAGTTGAGCGTGGTTCAACTGTTTGTTCATCCTGCCTCCCAAATATGGAATAAAAAGCCACCAAAAATGTATGCAAGTATAAATTAAACCAATAAAAACTTCTCATCTCACAAAAAAACAAGTCCCTACTCAATTTCATCATCTGTCAGAGGAAGCCAGGTGTCCACATTATTAGTGGCTCAAAGAATTTTGAAAAGCAACATGGCTTATGTAAAACAATTCAGCAATATTGGCTCTCCCAAAGTCAAATCTCCCCCTGGCTTCTGAGCTTTGCAATATGCCTAAACCACATTTAACATCCATGTATTTGCCATCACTATAATGAGAAGAACCCACTTAGTTTACAATGAGCGTATGTCCTGGAGGACAATCTGGGCACTATGTGTTGGGCAATGAAATGGTATGTTTGAAATTTTCACTCTCCTACATTCACTGCAAACTAATTTCCGCAAAGTGCATTTGAAGTCAAAATAATCACTACTACTATAGATTAATTCACTAAGGGTTATAATTTCCAAATTGGAGTCACTTTGAGGATTTCTACTGCACTAGATTTCTGCCATTTTGTCATATTAGGGCTTCAGCAAATGGTGTGTCCCATTTTCTCTGGGATCTGCTCCGGCAATTTCTGCTTTTGTCACCAGGCGCTGTCTTATTCATTCTGCAGGCAGCAGGGGTGATGGAGAAGATGTTAGAAACAGAAGCTCTTGACAGCATAGGCACTGTTCAGCCACTATGATTAGGGTGCTTGGGACCAGTAGTACCATCTAGTCTGGCAGTATGATTGAGTCTGCTGTCCAGTTGAAGCAATCTGCTCCCTGCCTCAGCCAATTGGAAAGCACCACACCCTACTAAAGCTCGAAGGATTTACTGAAACCTGTCAGATACAGCCTTGGCCTCCTCTGTTTCAGTCCTTGGTGCTCAGCTCTCAGCTTGTATTTGCTTCCTGTTGTGAACCCAGCTCGTTTACTGAGTACTTTTGCATATTCTGACTTTGTATTTTCTCTCCCCTCTTGGTTCTGACACAACTATCTATTCTTCTTGCTATTTCACACCACAAAAAAGCAGGCAACACCATGGCCCAAGCCTAGGAGTTTTTGGAAGTCCAGGTCCGTGTAGAAGGGTTAAAGGGTGATGAGCAAGACAATCCCTTGGATCTGGAAAATGGAGTAGATAGAGCCAAGCCTCTTCATGGTAGCCATTTTTTGAGCTGCCAGGTGACCACGAACAACGCCCCCAATAAATTTTGTCGGCAAACCAGTCGAGTAAAATTTGCCTTCAAACAGCTAAATGGCGCTCTTTCCCTTCTTAACCCTGCCATGTGCCCAGTCAGTAGTGTACAACCTTATATATGGTATCGTCGTATTCAACAGAAATTGGAAAATAATTTGTAAGGTCCATTTGTTTCATATTATCCTTTGTAATGAATTTCAAAGTTATCACCACATAAAGTGACACACGTCAGATTTAAAAAATGAGGTATGATTAGGAAGACAAAACTAGCTGCGGGAAGGGGTTAAATCAGAGCATTTTGGCACTAACTACTGTAGTTGAAAACTGAAGATTGATCATTTCATTAGATGTATTATTGTCCAAATCAACAATCTTCATCAGTAAAACAAATGAGTAACTATTGGTGATACATCTCTGGGGTAATGTCATGTCGGACGCTGTTCAGACCAGGTCGTCCGACAGACAGCGGTAATTCCACTTTTGACCACTATTTGCTCATTGGCGTCTGCTAGATTTTATCTAGCTGTTCCGGGGTTAATTTACCTAATCCTTGGATTGGAAGCTGGGCCATGACCACTGCCTTTAAATAGTTCTCCTGATCTTTGGGCGTCACCGATTATAGCTTCTGTCTTGTGCGTTGTTATCTCTGCCTGGTGAGGAGAGCTGGTGGTTGGAGATTTGTTGCTGGTGGTGTATTTTCCTTTGTCTTATTTACTCCTTCCTATATTTGTATTTATTTTGCCCTGCACATTTATAGTGTATTCCTGAGTGACTGCGGCGTGGTGTATATTTTCCTTTATCCTTGTCTGTGCTAACTGTGGGTACTGGGGAATAACATCTTCACTGGGTGGTGAGCGGAGGTTTCAGTCTAGGGCTGAGCTCAGGAGACAGGGTGAGGTTCAAGGCCTGGACATGCACACCTTCTGTGTAAACTCCAGGTAGAGGGTCAGTCAGGATTTCCCTAGTCTGAGGGAAACTGCAGGGGCCCGGGTTATTAGCTCTCGCTCACCTAGTCTCTCCCTGACATTATAAATCGGCCCAACAACACACAAAAAAAAAAAAAAAAAGGGGTTTCCTTGTTTTTTTTTGTGTTTTGTCATGGATCCCATGACTTCCATAACCCGCCAGTTGGAGGCGCTGTCCCTACAGGTCACTGAGTTGAGGGGGGCAGTACAGCAACAGGGACTAGCAGTGTCTAATGTGCAAGCTGGATCGACAGGAAGAGTTGCTGAGCCTAAATTTCCTTTGCCTGAAAAATTTGCTGGGGAACGCAGTAAATTTGTTTCTTTTCGTGAAGCTTGCAAACTATATTTCCGTATGCACCCGATATCTTCAGGTAATGAGGATCAGCATGTGAGCCTGGTGTTGTCATAGTTGAGTGGGGATCCCCAAGCATGGGCGTTTTCTTTGCCATCTGATTCTGCTGCATTTGACTCTGTGGAGAGTTTTTTTTCCTGTCTTGGGAAAATCTACGATGAACCTGACAAAATGGCTCTAGCAGAATCTAAGATACGCTCTATTCGCCATGGGGAGCGAGTTGCAGAGGATTACTGTTCTGAATTTGGTCGCTGGGCGATCGATACACAATGGAATGATGCAGCATTGCGGAGTCAGTTTATACATGGGATTTTTGGAAGGGTTAAAAAAGCCCTTCTGATGTACGAGACTCCTGCTTCTCTAGATTCCGCTATGAGTCTGGTTGTCCGCATTGATCGCCGTTTGCGTCAGGGGGAGCATGAGACACTGCCTATGGGAGAAGGTTTAGGTTCACGTGAGGTTGCTGCAGGTGAGCCCACGGAGCCTATGCAAATCGCAGGGGTGTCACATGTGAAGCGTCCAGTCCCTGAGCTCAGGAAGCAGGGAGCCTGTTTTTACTGTGGTAAAACGGGTCATTTTATTAACATCTGTCCTCTGCTGCCTAAGAAAAACGCAAAGGCGGAAAACTTCTAAGCTCAGAGGGTGTGGAGGAGACCAGTCTGAGCTTATGTATATCCTCCATGGTGGTTTCTCAGTGCATGCTCCCTGCTAAGGTTTTTATCGCCGGCAGTGAGCTGCCAATTACTGTTTTTGTGGATAGTGGTTCAGCCACAAATCTCATTGATGAAGAGTTTGCGCGCACAGCAGGTTTTAGGATTGAAAAACTCTCATCCTATCCGCGTGGTCACCATCAATGCTGCTCCTCTCTCTCAGGGGGAGATTACTGAATTTGTGGCTGAGGTGAAACTCCACATTGGAGTTCTACATTCCGAGCGGGTTACATGTAAGGTGCTCAAAAATCTTCCTGCTCAGGTGGTTTGGGGTTTTCCTTGGTTGTCTATGCACAACCCGGTAATTGACTGGAAAACTCAGGACATAATTCGGTGGAGCGAGTTCTGCCAGGAGAATTGCCTGGCCACATGTGTGGCTGCGGTGACTTCAAGCGTTCCGGAGTCACTTCAGGATTTTGTGGATGTGTTCTCTGAGAAGGGTTGTTCAGAGTTGCCACCACATCGTCCTTATGACTGTTCTATCAGGTTTAAACCAGGGGCCAAATTGCTTAAAGCAAGGATGTTTAACATCTCCGGTCCAGAGAGACAAGCGTTAAAAGATTACATTGCTGAAAGCTTGAGCAAAGGGCACATCAGGCCATCATCCTCGCCGGTGGCAGCAGGGTTCTTCTTCGTGATGAAGAAAGATGGCGGATTACGCCCATGTTTGGATTTCAGGAAGTTGAACCAGATTACGGTTCGTGATCCATACCCTATGCCTCCGATTCCAGATTTGTTCAACCAGGTGGCAGGTGCTAAGTGGTTTACCAAGCTTGACCTCAGGGGGCGTACAACCTCATAAGAGTCCGTCAAGGTGACGAGTGGAAGACGGCTTTTAATACCACTGAGAGTCATTTTGAAAATTTGGTGATGCCGTTTGGGTTGACTAACGCACCTGCAGTGTTCCAACATTTCATCAATGATGTGTTCTCGCATGTTTTGGGGAAATTCGTTATCGTGTACCTAGATGACATTCTCATATATTCTTGCGACCGTGATACTCATTTAGATCAAGTCAGGCAAGTGTTAAAGCTTCTCAGAGAGAATAAGCTGTATGCTAAACTTGAAAAATGTGTATTTTCTGTTCAAGAGTTGCCTTTCTTGGGTTATATTGTGTCTGCTTCTGATTTTAAAATGGACGTTGCTAAGGTGCAGGCGGTGCTGCATTGGGAACGTCCTGATAACCTGAAAGCACTTCAGCGGTTCCTTGGGTTTTCTAACTACTATAGGAAATTTATCAAGGATTTTTCTATCATTGCTAAACTGCTAACTGACATGACTAAAAAGGGTACCAATTTCTCCGTTTGGCCTGAGGCTGCTGTGCGCGCATTTGATTTTCTTAAGAACAGTTTTGTTTCAGCCCCCATTCTTGTGCAGCCAGATGTATCTAAACCCTTTGTTGCGGAAGTTGATGCGTCTGAGGTAGCTGTGGGGGCGGTACTATCTCAAGGCTCATCTTTGAGTGGTTTACGTCCGTGCGACTATTTCTCCAAGAAACGGTCGTCCGCCGAACTTAACTACGATATCGGCAACAGGGAGTTGTTGGCAATTAAGTTGGCCTTTGAGGAATGGCGACACTTCTTGGAGGGGTCGGTACATCAGGTAACCGTTATTACGGATCATAAGAATCTGCTGTATTTGGAGTCTGCCAAGCGTCTGTCCCCCAGGCAGGCTCGCTGGGCATTGTTTTTCACGCGGTTCAATTTTGTGGTCACTTACAGACCGGGGTCTAAAAACATCAAGGCGGATGCTCTGTCCAGGTGTTTTTTGGGGGGAGAACCTCGGGAAGATCCAGTACCCATCCTCCAAAAGGGTGTTGTGGTTTCGGCTCTCACTACCGAGGTTGAGGCTGAGATTGCCGAGGCTCAGGAGGAGGTACCATCTGAGCTTCCCGTCAACAAATCTTTTGTACCGTTTCATCTCCGCCTAAAGGTTTTGGCGGAGCATCATGATGCTGTCCTGGCTGGTCACCCAGGGGTTAGAGGTACCTTGGAGTTGGTGTCACGTCGGTTTCGGTGGCCCAAGATCCGACAGGACGTGGTCTCATACGTGTCAGCTTGTACCATGTGCGCTAGGGCTAAGACGCCTCGCTCCCGTCCTGTTGGCACACTACTTCCTCTTGAGGTACCTGGTAAACCATGGATGGAAATCTCCATGGATTTCATCACTGATTTGCCCTCATCAGCTGGAAACACGGTCATCTTGGTGATTGTTGATCGGTTTTCTAAAATGTCGCACTTTGTGTCTTTGCCTGCGTTGCCTAACGCTAAGACTCTGGCCCAAGTATTTGTGCAGGAGGTGGTCAGACTTCATGGTGTTCCGTCTGACATCGTGTCTGATAGGGGGTCTTAGTTTGTGGCAAAATTTTGGAAAGCGTTTTGCTCACGGCTGGGGATCAAGTTGTCTCATTCTTCGGCGTTTCATCCTCAGTCAAATGGTCAGACTGAGCGTATGAACCAAAATTTGGAACAGTACTTACGCTGCTTTGTCTCTGATAACCAGGAGGAGTGGTCTACCTTTCTTCCTTTGGCTGAGTTTGCCATCAATAATCACCGCCAGGAGTCATCTGGGGAGTCTCCGTTTTTTTGTGTTTACGGGCTACATCCTCAATTTTGTACCTTGAGTCAGAGGGGCTCTTCCGGCGTTCCGGAGGAGGACCAGTTAGGAACACAATTGTCATCAGTCTGGAGGAGAGTTAAACAGCGCCTATTGAGTGTGGGTGCTAGGTAAAAACGTGTGGCTGACAGTAGGCGTGTGCCAGGTCCGGACCTGAGTGTGGATGACTGGGTGTGGTTATCCACAAAAAACATAAGACTCAAAATACCATCCCTTAAATTGGTTCCACGGTTTATTGGTCCATTTAGGGTCACCGCCGTCATTAACCCAGTAGCGTACCGATTGGAGCTCCCTACGGTGGATAAGATACACAACGTGTTCCACAGATCTCTTCTAAAGAAGGTGGTGGGTTCTGTGGACGTGGCGCCTATGCCACCTCCAGTCTTGGTGGATGGTAATTTGGAGTTTGAAGTCTCCAAGGTGGTTGACTCTCGTGTAGTGCGTCGCACTTTACAGTACTTGGTACACTGGCGTGGTTATGGGGCTGAGGAGAGGTCCTGGGTACCAGCCTCGGACGTTCATGCTGACCGGCTGGTCAGGTTGTTTCACCGCCGTCATCAGGACAAGCCGGGTCCTATTAGCCGTGAGGGCCCTGGGTCCCTCGTAGAAGGCGGGGTACTGTCATGTCGGACGCTGTTCAGACCAGGTCGTCTGACAGACAGCGGTAATTCCACTTTTGACCACTATTTGCTCATTGGCGTCTGCTAGATTTTATCTAGCTGTTCCGGGGTTAATTTACCTAATCCTTGGATTGGAAGCTGGGCCATGCCCACTGCCTTTAAATAGTTCTCCTGATCTTTGGGCGTCACCGATTATAGCTTCTGCCTTGTGCGTTGTTATCTCGGTCTGGTGAGGAGAGCTGGTGGTTGGAGAGTCGTTGCTGGTGGTGTATTTTCCTTTGTCTAATTTACTCCTTCCTATATTTGTATTTATTTTGCCCTGCACATTTATAGTGTATTCCTGAGTGACTGTGGCGTGGTGTATATTTTCCTTTATCCTTGTCTGTGCTAACTGTGGGTACTGGGGAATAACATCTTCACCGAGTGGTGGGCGGAGGTTTCAGCCTAGGGCTGAGCTCAGGAGACAGGGGGAGGTTCGAGGCCTGGACATGCACACCTTCTGTGTAAACTCCAGGTAGAGGGTCAGTCAGGATTTCCCTAGTCTGAGGGAAACTGCAGGGGCCCGGGTTATTAGCTCTCGCTCACCTAGTCTCTCCCTGACAGGTAATTAGAGTATGGGGCTCAGTGGCTCTTGGCAATCTAAACTATCGTAAGGGACAATATTTTCTGTTATATGAGTTTCAAGAAGAAATATTTGACAATGTTTGGGGGAAGAACTTCAACATTAAACCGCAGTTGTACTTCTGGTGGACCATTGGAGCTACTATGAGTTCTGACCAGAAGAGTAGAGAAAGTATCCATTTCAGTAGAGATTGTGTAGTAATCTGAATTCCTTAGGATCAAAAGCATAATGAATTGATGAAGTGAAGTGAATCCATGAAATCAGGGCTTTCATATGGATACACCTAAATAAAATGGGAATGGCTGGTGATATCAACTTCCTGTTTGTGGCACATTAGTATATGGGAGGGGGAAAACGTTTGAAGATGGGTGGTGACCATGGCGGCCATTTTGAAGTCGGCCATTTTGGATCCAACTTTATTTTTTGAATGGGAAGAGGGTCATGTGACACAAACTTATTAAGAATTTCACAAAAAAAACAATGGTGTGCTTGGGTTTAACGTAACTTTATTCTTTCAAGAGTTATTTACAAGTTTATGACCACTTATAAAATGTGTTCAAAGTGCTGCCCATTGTGTTGGATTGTCAATGCAACCCTCTTCTCCCACTCTTGACACACTGATAGCAACACAGCAGAAGAAATGCTAGCACAGGCTTCCAGCATACGTTGTTTCAGATGCTTTGGGGTCATCTGAAGACAATTGTCTATGCTGTGAAGATATAAGATGTGCAGCATCTGAAACAATGGATACTGGAAGCCTATGCTATCATTTATTCCGTGGTGTTGCTATCAGTGTATCAAGAGTTGGAGAAGAGGGTTGCATTGATAATCCAACACAATGGGCAGCACTTTGAATATTACAGGGACATAAATTTGATTGCACTGGCATTACCACTGCCTGTCAGTGTTATGAAGCTGCAGATGCGGATGCACCTGCTTGCTCTCGTGCGTAATGGGCAGAAATGCAGTAAATATATACAATAGATATGCGCTACATACAAAAATGACACTGGTATACGAATTACTGAACGTCTACATGTATGGCTGGGTAGAGTAGCCTGGGGCACACGTACACTTGAGCAAATCAATGATGAAGCCGTACTATGTCCTGGATTTGTACTATGTTGGATGATGCAGAGTCAGCAGCCTTCCTGCCGGCTGCGTTGATCCTGCCACCTGCTTGAAAAGGAAAAAGCTGCCACCCTACGTCTGCATAATGTTACTTCACTCCGGGCTCTCTTCTATTGCAAAAAAAAAAGCTATCCCTGAGACTTCGGGATACCGAAGTCTCAGGAACATGCTGGATAATATCATTCTTTTTTGCAATAGAAGAGAGCCGGCAGTGTAGTGATATCATGCAGTCACAGGGTGGCAGATTTTTCCTTTTCAAGCAGGTTTTAGGATTAGCGCTGCTGGCCGGAACGATGCTGATTCTGCATCATCCAACACAGTACAAATCCAAGACACAGTATGGCTTCATCATATATTTGATCATCTCCTTAAGCGTACGTGTGCCCCTGACTACTCTACCCTGCCATACACATTGACGTTTGGCAATTCATATATCAGTGTCATTTAGTGCAAATATAAAAATGGATATGTTGAGTCCATATTGAAATATACAGAATGCATTCAGACTATTACAGAGCAGCATTGCTGGTTATACATTAACAGACAACGCTCATAGTGAATCTTGAGAACTGTTAAGGCTACGTTCACATTAGCGTTCTGCGCCGCAGCGTCGGGCGCTGCAGCGTCGCCGCATGCGTCATGCACCCCTATATTTAATATGGGGGCGCATGGACATGCGTTGCACTTGCGTTTTGTGACGCATGTGTCGTGCGGTGCATGCGTCAGGGGGCGCAGAGGACGCAGCAAGTTGCAGTTTTTTCTGTGCCCAAAACCAAGCAAAAGTGGACGCATGAGTCACAAAACGCTGCGTTGTGCATACGTTCACATTTGCGTTGTGCGTTGCGTCGCCGACGCTGCGGCGCACAACGCAAATGTGAACGTAGCCTAACTCATTGTCTGAAATCCTTCACCTCACCTCAGTTTTAGGCTATGTGCACACTCTGCGGTGTGCTCTGCGGGTTTATCCCGCAGCGGAATTGATAAATCTGCAGGGCAAAACCGCTGTGGTTATCCCTGCAGATTTATCGTGGTTTGTTCCGCGGTTTCCGCTGCGGGATTACTCCTATACTATTGATGCTGCATATGCAGCAATATGCAGCATCAATAGTAATGTTAAAATAAAAAAAAAAAAAAAGGTTATATACTCACCCTCCGGCGTCCTGATCTCCTTGGCGCTGCACCCGGTCCGGCTCCAAAGATGCTGGGCGAGAAGGACCCTTCGTGACGTCACGGTCATGTGACCGCGACGTCACGTCAGGTCCTGTTTGCACAGCAACTCTGACCGGACGGCCGCGGGCAGCGCTGAGAGGTGAGTATAACATTATTTTTTATTTTAATTCTTCATTTTACACCCAAATATGGTTCCCAGGGCCTGGAGGAGAGTCTCCTCTCCTCCACCCCTGGTACCACCCGCACATTATCCGCTTACTTCCCTCAACGTGGGCACAGCCCCATGCGGGAAGTAAGCGGAACAATGCATTTCTATGGGTGCAGAATCGCAGCGATTCTGCACAAAGAAGTGACATGCTGCGGAATTTAAACCGCTGCGTTTCTGCACGGTTTTTCCCGCAGCATGTGCACAGCGGTTTGCGGTTTCCATAGGTTTACATGTAAATGTAAACGCAATGGAAACTGCAGCGGACCCGCAGCGGCAAAATTGCGCCGGTTCCGCGGTAAAAACCGCAAAGTGTGAACATGGCCTAAGGTTTCTCTGTTGTTTGTTTTTGTAAAACATGAAGTTTTATTTAACCTCTGTCTGTGATGGAGTTATGTAATCCTTGTGGCTTTTATATTCAGGGTTTACGGACCATCGTTTGATGTTCATCTGGTATCTCTTTCATCTTATCTTGAAAGCTAGCCACTGGAAGGGCAGGGTGAAAACAGAGTTTCACAGTGTAAATCACTATATAAAGGTAGCTTCACACTAAGCGACGCTGCAGCGATACAGACAACGATGCCGATTGCTGCAGCGTCGCTGTTTGGTCGCTGGAGAGCTGTCACACAGACAGCTCTCCAGCGACCAACGATGCCGAGGTCCCCGGGTAACCAGGGTAAACATCGGGTTACTAAGCGCAGGGCCGCGCTTAGTAACCCGATGTTTACCCTGGTTACCAGTGTAAATTAAAAAACAAACAAACAGTACATACTCACCTTCGCGTCCCCCAGCGTCCGCTTCCTGCACTGACTGAGCGCCGGCGCTAACAGTAGAGCGGTGACATCACCGCTGTGCTGTGCTTTCACTTTACGGCCGGGGCTCAGTCAGTGCAGGAAGCAGACGGCGAGGGACGTGAAGGTGAGTATGTACTGTTTGTTTTTTTTACATTTTACACTGGTAACCAGGGTAAACATCGGGTTACTAAGCGCGGCCCTGCACTTAGTAACCCGATATTTACCCTGGTTACCAGTGTAAAACATCGCTGGCATCGTTGCTTTTGCTGTCAAACACAACGATACACGGCGATCTGACGACCAAATAAAGTTCTGAACTTTCCTAAACGACCAGTGATATCACAGCAGGATCCTGATCGCTGCTGCCTGTCAAACACAACGATATCGTTAGCCAGGACGCTGCAACGTCACGGATCGCTACCGGTATCGTTTAGTGTGAAGGTACCTTAAGGCCAGAGAAACATGACTAAGGCTACTTTCACACTAGCGTCGTTTTGAATACGTCGCAATGCGTCGTTTAGGAGAGAAAAAACGCATCCTGCAAAGTTGTCTGCTGGATGCGTTTTTTCCCCATAGATTTACATTAGCGATGCATTGCGACGTATGGCCACACGTCGCAACCGTCGAGCGACGGTTGCGTCGTCTTTTGGCGGATCGTCGGCACAAAAAAAGTTACATGTAACTTTTTTTGCCCGTCGTTTCCGCCATTTTCGATCGCGCATGTGCGGCCGAAACTCCGCCCCCTCCTCCCCGGACATTACAATGGGGCAGCGGAAGAGTCGTAAGACTGCTTCCGCTGCCCACATCGGGCATTACTTTCACAACGTGCGTCGGCACATCGGGCCGACGCATAGCGACGGCCCCGTGCCGACGCTAGTGTGAAAGAAGCCTAAGATAGAAGCAGAGAGTTGGGTACCTGTACACGTGTACAGTGTTGTGATACCTGCATAAGTGGGGACGCCCGTGCAGTGTTGTGAATTTCCCAGGGATTCTCTGTCTCGGGGCTCGCATCTCTGATATTCCTAACGGATGAGGGTTAAATATGATGTGAGTATATGTAGTTAATATTTATATTTACTATATTTATTATATTTTATGTATTTGATCTTTATGTGTACTTAACCTTTGTATGTTAAAATATACAAAAGTGTACGCAATCATACTATTCAATCATACTATTCCTTTAATTTTGTACTTTAAAATAAAATTGTGTTATTTCACAGCTACTAGCCTTCTTTAAAGCCGTATCCGAACCTTAGTGTTAAAAACTTGGCAATACATAATTTGGCATAGTCGGCAGGATACGCAAAAGGCTGAGAAGTTTTTTATTAATATTAACAGGGCTCTGTGTGATATTGCATAAAACATGCCTCTCTTTATGAAAAAAGTGTCTGTGAGTGAGTCTATTGAGATTCCAGGTTGGGAACAGGCTCCCTATCAGTTTATGGCAACCAAGTGGTCGCACAGTGCTGGTTTGGGTGAAGCATGGGACAAATGTTTGAAGGTTGCTGAACCTGCTGATGTGGTTGCATGCCTACAGAAAGTGAAAGTGGAGAAAGATAAAGAGTTGGTTGCTATTGGTCGGCCCGGATGGATATTGTTGTCTGCATATAGAACACAGCATGAGAAAAGAATGCATATGTTAACAAAAGTCCAGGAATTGGAAAAACAGCTGTGTGATTTCCAGAATGCATTTGTTATAGCACGATGTCAGAATAAGTTGTCAATGGACAGATGTGATGGTTATTAGCATGTTGCAGAAAAGGCTGCCGTACGTGTGGCCGAGTATAAGTACAGAAGGAGTACAGGGGAAGTGAACAAAAGAAAGTAGCTTTGGCCATAGCGAAAGCAGGGATAGCGTGGAACCCAGACCAGTGGGATGGTGAGGTTTGGAAATCAACTGACTCCGAAACATCACCGATCCCATGTCTGAACATTTCCATGGGAAGAGAGAAATTGATGCTCCTCTTATCCCAGTGAAAGTCCATCCTATATATCGGAGATGGATTGTAGGGACAGCTACAGGTAAACAGAATGGGAATGTGGTAAAAGATTACAGTCAGTAGGAGCTTAATGACCTTCATGATCATTTTTCTCAAAAGACAAATGAACCCCTGGCAGCTTGGGCAGTCAGATTATGGGAGATGGGGGCTCATGTAGTACTGGACTCTGAATAACCCACAATTTGTCCAATTCAGAACCTGTAGTGAAGGAGGCATTCCGTACCTTGATAATCCAGCAACTACATGTGGCGTGCAGTATGCTTGATGTTGTGGCTATGGCATTGCGGCCATCTGAGGCGGACTGACCACACAATGAGAAACCATGGTTCACGTTAAAAGATTGTGCTCAGAGGCTAAAGGAGGAGGTCATGAAAAAAGCTATTTCAGCAAACACCTATGATGATTATGTGCCAGTTGTTGTAAGTGTATCTGTTAGAGATCTTATCATTAGAAATGCCTCTCCAGCATATGAACATATCACGATGACGCTGTTGATAGATCAGAGTGGGAAAACAATCGCTAATACATTGGAGGCAATTCGACAGTTAAGGGATCTGCTAGATTGGGGTCCCAAACAAAAGGGTAATTTTCCCTTTGAAGAGCAGCATGATGATGTCAAAAGTCATTACAATCCTAGAACCCGTATTACCCAGAAATATATGTTTAGGACCTTAATAAAGGATGGCGTCCACAGGGATAAAATAGACGGGATTGGTATGGACGAGATGTGGAAATTGTATCAAAAGAGAGGACTTAATAAAAAAAGTCAGGGGTTTCACATAATAAAAAGGTTACAGTAAAAGATTCTGAATCTCCACAGTGGGGGCGAGACAGGACACGGGGAGAGACAGGGTCCACTCCATCTTCATCTCTGTCAAAGCCCACAGCACCGGGGATTGAGGATCTTTATGCTGAAATCAAATCGTTGAGACAGGAATTCAAATCCCAACATTTTATCCTCCTAAGATGTCTTCATCTGAAATGGAGGATCGATGGGGAAAAAGATAAGATTGATTGACTTGCTGGCCACACCCCACAAATGGTTAGAAGCCCCCACATAGATTTGGTGATTAAATGGAAAAATAAAAGCAGAGAGCATGTTAAAGCTTTGGTAGATACAAGGGTGGAGGCCTGTTTGATTTATGGAAATCCAAAACCATTCAGTGGGCGCAATAATTACAGGATTAGGAGACCGGTGTGCTTGCACCTACTACTGCTGAATGGAACAATCCTGTAATGTGTGGAAAAGAGTTGTAGCAAGATATCTGGGCATTTGTAGAAAGAAGTAAAATGACGGTGTTTAACCCCTTCATGACCTTTTCGTTTTTCCGTGTTCGTTTTTCACTCCCCTCCTTCCCAGAGCCATAACTTTTTTATTTTTCCGTCAATTCAGCCATGTGAAGGCTTATTTTTTGCGGGACGAGTTGTACTTTTGAACGACTTCATTGGTTTTCCATGTTGTGTACTAAAAAAATGGGAAAAAAATTCCAAGTGCAGTGAAATTGCAAAAAAAGTGCAGTCCCACACTTGTTTTTTGTTTGGCTTTTTTGCTAGGTTCACTAAATGCTAAAACTGACCTGCAAATATGATTCTCCAGGTCAGTACGAGTTCATAGACACCTAACATGACTAGGTTATTTTTTATCTAAGTGGTGAATAAAAATTCCAAACTTTGCAAAAAAAAAAAAAAACCCGCCATTTTCCGATACTCGTAGCGTCTCCATTTTTCATGATCTGGGGTCGGTTGAGGGCTTATTATTTGCGTGCCGAGCTGGCGTTTTTAATGATACCTTTTCAGTGCAGATACAGTTCTTTTGATCGCCCGTTATTGCATTTTAATGCAATGTCGCGGCGACAAAAAAAATGTAATTCTGGCGTTTCAAATTACGCCTTTTAGCGATCAGGTTAATGCTTTTTTTTATTGATAGATCAGGCGATTCTGAACGTGGCGATACCAAATATGTGTAGGTTTGATTTTTTTTATTGATTTATTTTGATTGGGGCGAAAGGGGGGCGATTTAAACTTTTTTATATATATATATTTTTTTTTTTTCATATTTTTTTACATTTTTTTTTTTTTACTTTCGCCATGCTTCTATAGCCTCCATAGGAGGCTAGAAGCTGGCACCACTCAATCGGCTCTGCTACATAGCAGCGATCTGATGTTTGCTGCTATGTAGTAGAAATGCAGGTGTGCTGTGAGCGCTGACCACAGGGTGGCGCTCACAGCAGGCCTGCATCAGTAACCATAGAGGTCTCAAGGACCTCTATGGTTACTATTCTGAAGCATCGCCGACCTCCGATTATGTGACAGGGGTCGGCGATGCCATCATTTCCGGCCGCCCGGCCGGAAGCGGTAGTTAGATGCCGCTGTCTGTGTTTGACAGCGGCATTTAACTAGTTAATAGGCGTGGGCAGATCGCGATTCTGCCTGCGCCTATTACGGGCACATGTCAGCTGTTCTAAACAGCTGACATGTCCCAGCTTTGATGCGGGCTCACCGCCGGAGCCCGCATCAAAGTGGGGCTTCTGACCTCGGACGTACTATCCCATCCGAGGTCAGAAAGGGGTTAAAGTTGATGCTTATTGCGCTTCAGGTACACTGGAAAGACTCAACTCAGTAGCAGATGAACATTCCAGAATGTCAGTCGCTGAATCCAGTAAAAAGACTGACACCGCTGAGGGACTGTTTGGTTGACTCAGTGGGCACACCAGAAATATAGACACCTGGGAGAAAAAGCTACAATGGGCACAGATCAGAGGGGTGCCCATCAGGTTAAATTGGATAAAGGATTTGGATCCTCACATTCTGTCAATGATGGTGTAAAAACCTGGGAGAGAAAGGTCCTTCAGAACTTGCTGAAGTAATTGCTCATGGAGCTGATAACGTGCTGATAGTTATGAAACGCGAGCAATAAAAGTGGGAACTTATGTTAACTGACAGTTTTTATCTCAGAGAGTAATATATATTTTTTCTTTTAGATCAAAATCTGGAAATGGTGCATCGTTGCAGCCACCGTTTGCATGGTCATTTCAACTTCTGTCACTACCCAAGAGATCTTCAGACCAAAAGCCGAGTGACCAAAATATGGAAAATGGAGCTTTATGGAAAATCAAACAAAATCTATGGATTTACTTGGATCAGCTGATGAACACTAGCCATTTGTGTTTGACAAAGACTACTACTGCTACCAATACATTAGAAACTTGTCCGGTGGTAATACCGACCCATTACAGTTATGGACAAAGCTGATAGGGGTATCTACTCAAGATAAAGACATGGAAGATGTTACTCAAAACTTCACATACAATAGTAATTTTTGCATGCAATTTTTGCATGTTGTTGTATGCAGTGTACACTTCCATTACTATCTTTACGTCAATCATCCACTAAAACCATCCCCTTAGGGAATGGTATCTTGTATAAATAATGTATGGCTCAAAATAGCCAAGGGTGGATTGTAGTGTGAATATAAAAATGGATATTTTGAGTCCATATTGAAATATACAAAACGCATTCAGACCATTACAGAGCAGCACTGATGGTCATACATTTACAGACAGACAGAAAATGCTCATAGTGACACAATCTTGAGACCTGTTTACTCATTGTCTGAAAGCTTCACCTCACAAACAGTTCTATGTTTCTCTATGTTGAGTCCATATTGAAATATACAGAATGCATTCAGACCATTAGGGTATGTTTCCACAGTACGTAAACGCTGCTTGTTTGACGCTGCAGCGTCAAACAAGCAGCGTCCAGATGTTCCAGCATAGTGGAGGGGATTTTATTAAATCCCGTCTCCACTATGCGTGGAAACCCGCACGCGGCGGCCCTGCGACTCCGGACATGCTGCGCGTCTTTTCAGAACGCAGCATGTCCGTACACCTTGCGGGGACGCAGCGTCCCCGCAAGGCATATCACAGGGCCCTATGGCGAGGGGTGCGATGATCCCGGATGTGTACTGTACACATCCGGCACCATCGCGTCCCATTAAGGGGGCGGGGCTTCGCCGCTCCGGCGATAACGCCGCGTAGCCTTAACGTGGAGACATAGCCTTACAGAGCAGCATTGCTGGTTATACATTAACAGAGAACGCTTATAGTGACAATCTTGAGAACTGTTAGCGCATTGTCTGAAAGCCTTCACCTCACAAACAGTTCTATGTTTCTCTATGTTTGTTGTTTGTTTTTGTAAAACATGAAGGTATATTTAACCTCTGTCTGTGGTGGAGTTACCTATTTCTTGTGGCTTTTATATTCAGAGTTTATGGCCCATCGTTTGATGTTCGCCAGGAATCTCTGTTTCATCTTATCTTGAAAGCTGGCCACGGGAAGGGCAAGGTGAAACCAGAGTTACACAGTGTAAATCACTATATAAGGCCAGAGAAACATGACTAAGCTAGAAGCAGAGAGTTAGGTACCTGTACACGTGTACTGAGTTGTGATACCTGCATAAGTGGGGATGCCCATGCAGTGTTGTGAATTTCTCAGGGGTTCTCTGTCTTGGTGCTCGTATCTCTGATATTCCAGATGGATGAGGCTTGGTGATGATGTGAGTATAAGTAGTTAATCTTTATACTTAATCATTTTATCTATTTGATGTTTATATGTACTTAACCTTTGGATGTTAAAATATACAAAGTGTTCGCAATCATACTATTCCTTTAATTTTGTACTTTCAAATAAAAAGCATTATATCACAAGTAGTAGCCTTCTTTAAAGCCATATTAGAACCTTAGTGTTAAAAACTTGGCAATACATGCATATCTATAGTATTTATTAAGGGGGTTGTCCAGCACTAGGGCAAGCACTTCTTAAACTAAATGTTCGTCCCCGATAAAATAATAAAGCTTAAACTCAACTGCCATGCTGGCTTTGTTCCAGCGGAGTTGGCACTCGCTGCAGCGGCGCTGTGATGCGGTAGAATGACAAGTGATGCCCAGCTCCCAATCAGCGCTGGCGTCACTGTCTCCACCTTCGGACAAACTGAACATGAAGAAGAAGTCCGGGATGAGCTGCAGCTCTGTCTTCCCCTTCATGCTCAGTTTGTCCGAAGGCGGAGACAGTGACGCCAGGTCTGATTGAGTGCCGCTGTCACAGCACCACATCACAGGGGACAACCCCTTTAAATGTATATTACAGCCATCAACCACACACAGCTTAGAGATGTATCATGGCCCAGGCGTAAAGTGTTTTATGTAGTTTATCACAACCCTGTTTCAAGTTAGTCGGTTTTAAAAAGAAATTCAACATTCAGGATAAAGGGAAACTCTGTTGTTATTGTACATAAATTCACACTTGGCCTCACTGCACATTTAATGTTGTCGATCATAAAAGTGAAGTTTGGCCAGAAAGACTGGACCTGGTCTTATAGGGACCGTATGATCACATTCAGCAGCACAGAAGGGAGAGAAGGTAGAGTCATCCTAGGAGATATCAGGGATCTAGGAAGCCAACAGCATCATTACCCTCCACTTTCTCTTACAGGCCCATCATAATATTTTTCTTCAAGTTATTTTCTAACTTGCCAGAACATTCTACGTAAGCTGTCATTTGGCTTTGCAGTTTAAAAATCTGGGTAGGTAACGTTCAGCGTCTCCTAATCCCAGGGGGTAGGTGGATCCTCCATGTTGTAAGATCTCTAAAAAAGGCCTTCAATGCCCAAAGTCATTTGAACAGTTTTGGGTGGAGGAGAATGTTATGATCTAGAGGCAAAATGGTGATCACACAATTGTGATAAAGCCACACTACACCACCGATAAAGCCGCCACAGCCGGTGACTGAGAAGAATCTGTGATTTCTCTGAATTTAGTGGTCACTACTCACCTGGGTAGTCGTATGTAGGAATCTCCTCTTTACACCGCTCATCACCCCTCACATATGTCTCTGTAGTATTAATATGGGTCAGATCTTCACCCTGAAACAAATATTGTAAAAGTCACAGACAGATGGAGAAGTCACATCTATGATCAGCTCTAATCCTGCCATCTCCACCGTTCTCATTACACAAATATAAAACATATAATACTGGTGGATAAAACAAGACTGAGCACAAGACCTTCACAGCCGTCTACACATCATAGGGGAGATCTCATGACACCTTCTCTCCATCTACCTGATGATCCTGAGGAACATTGGGATCTTCTTGTTTACAGTCCTGTGGAAGAAGAGGACGGGGACATCTCTCTGGTGTTGTCCACTTACTGGATAGATCTGGAGGAAACACATACAGGGACTGAATACATTCTATACATACAGATAATTTTAAACTGTGTGTATTTAGTCCTGTCTATTACCTGGTGATGTGAGGGGCTGGGGAACCTCCATCATGACGTCCTTGTACAGATCTTTGTGTCCGTCTAAATACTCCCACTCCTCCATGGAGAAATAGATGGCGACATCCTGACACCTTATAGGAACCTGACACATACAATGATACCGTCATCCCCCCGATCCCTTCATAGCGTTACTGTATAATGTCCCAGCATTCCCAGCAGTGTCACCTCTCCAGTCAGCAGCTCAATCATCTTGTAGGCGAGTTCTAGGATCTTCTGGTCATTGATGTTCTCATGTATCAGGGGGTGAGGTGGAGGCCCTGTGATTGGGCTCAGGGGTCTTTCCCATCCCTCAGACACAGGGTCCTGACAGCGCTCACTAGAGGTCTTCTTCACTACTGTGTAATCCTGGTTATGGAGAAACACATTAATAAATCTCACTACAGACATTTCCAGAGTCCTCACCTCTCCAGTTCTGTCCATCTGTTATTCCCATAGATAAGAATGATGTAATGTGACGTCATCAGAATCTCTCACCTCTCCAGTAAGCCGGAAGAGGATCTCTAGGGTGAGGTGTAATATCCTCTCCGCCATCTTGTCTCTGTTCATATCCATCATTGATGAGTAAATCAGGAAAATTCTCTTCTATAGAAGATCTTCACTGAGAGGATCTGATATTGTAGAGACCTGAATGAGAAGAAGATGAGCCGATGTAACATCATAACAATCCTGTGTAATAATACAATTACTGGAGATAATAAGGGAAACATATGAGGAGATTTATTATTTTACAGTATTTAGTTTCCTTCTTTACATCTCCTAATAAAACCTATATATTTAGGCCACAGACAACAAGCAGTTTCTTCCTCGGAGTCGGCAGCTGAATACTTTTCTCATAGACTCATTTTCCATAACGCTAATTCTCGCCTCATTTACCGACCCTGGAATCGGCATTAGCAATACTGCAGGAGATATTCATTACACGTGACAGGAGAAATAACTACTTCATGATGAGGACGACATCTTCATCTCCTACTACGGCTCTAGAAACATATTTGTCCAGAGTCCGTCACTGACTCCATCCCCACCGGCCTCTATATAAAGGTTTCCCGTCTTCCCCGCACTGTAATCTTCTATCACGTTAGATCTCAGGTCTGAGTCACACACAGAAGTTTGAGGCTTTTAGAAAAGATTGTTTGTAAGAACAACAAGACAGAAGATACAGAGGCCAATGTCTCCATATACAATGTTTTTGTTTTCTTTGGGATGATTTTGTTTAGCATTTTGTCGTTGGCTTCCATATATTACACGAAAAACACCAAAAAAAGATGTTAACATGTAAAAAAATAAAACTGGTGATGGCGGTACTGTGGAAACATATAGTATGAAGGGATATGGTGATACTGTGACAACATCATACAGTGTGTGGGGGGGTGATGGGGGTACCGTGAACATTATACTGTGTGTAAGGGCCAAAAAAGGGCCCCGTACTATGAGAGCTATACAGGTTTCGTTGGTTCCTGTTTTTCATAGTTGGGTCGTTTGTATATATCAGCGAAAAAGGAACAAAACCATTGTGATTCTTATACGGTGACAGCACAAAAAAAAACCCAAATATAACATTTTTAAAACAACCTCATCATTTTTGTATCTTCTGAGTAAATCGCTCTCTCACCATTGGATTAGAGCTGATACTATGAAGCTAAAGTGACTAAACAGACTTTCTGTCACCTCCATAAAGGGGCACTTTTCCATGTTTGTCAGAACTGTCCGAGGATTATTAGAGGTGATAGTTTCCCCCCAATTAAAGGGACACCTGTGGATATTGGGGTCTTTACCTGCTAAAGTTCTGGGGGGGATCTACTCGGTAAAGTGACTTGTTGTAAAGTGGACGTTGGACAAATGTCACCATCATTATTTTTTCTATATTTCTATCTCAGGCTCCATAGGTTGTACTACAGAATCGGTGGACGCCGTGGGAACGCCATGAACTACATCGGAGCTGTGGAGATAATAAATTGGTAAATGATGGACTGTCTCTTGTCTTTATTATTTTCTCTCTTTTTATGTCTTTCAGGTCGGGACTTGTAAACTGCTTCAGACTAGCACGACTTTTTTAAACTAATAAATAGGCAAAAAGGGGAGTGTGTTTTGCATTTTTTAGCTTACTGGGTTAGCAATGGGGATGTCTGATAGATGTCTCTGCAATACAAACAGCTGGGATTGATGCCACCTGACAATACACAGCTGACATAAATCCGCAAAAATATTACCCTGATAGCCAACGCGCCAGGGCAAGTACCAGTAAAAGTGCCAGAGTTGGTGGATTTAATGTTATGCATCAATTCTGGGACTGTTGCGGGTTGGTATTTATAGGCTGGGAACGGACCAATATCCATGGACCTTCTCAGCAGGATAATATCAGCCCCCAGCTGTCTGCTTTACCTTGGCTGGTTATCAAAAATAGGGAGGATCCCAAGTCAGTTTTTTAATTAATTATTTAATAAGTTTAAAAAATGTTAAATACACCCTATAGTGCCACATGAAAGGACAAAAGGAAGCAACTTTATAATATTTAGGGGTGGCGAACATTAATCTAAGCTCTCCCTCCTATAGCTTCTTCCTGAGGATGGTGTGCCGAGCATCGCGTCTCCGGGTCTTCTATAAACCAGATATCGTGATGTGGTCGGCCAATCACAGTAATGCCAGTAGTCTATTCCAGGGGGGCATGCATGCGGGGCAGGCATGCGTCTCCCCTCAGCAAAGTATCACGGCAGCTAAGTATTGTGAAATGCAGTTATTTAAACGGAAGTTAGTCACGGTAGGAGTCAAGACTCCACACTATGTGTCTGTCTCTTTTGGGTATGTCTGCTGAATAAGCACTTCTTATTACTTGGATCTAGCTTTTGTATTAACCCATCTTACTCCTTCACCATGTTTAAATATGCCCTTACACTGTTTGTTCCACTAATTCTCTCTCTCCTTCGCTATCCACAAACCCAGCACCCTCTAACCAAATAATCATCTCCCCTTCACTCTTACCTACCCACCTATCCTCCTCTCAAATCTGTCCTAATAAAACATAAAACAAGCAGGCCACTCTCCTTATCCCACCTGCTCTTCCTTTCTCTGCTTCTCCTCACTGCTGGCGACATATCTCCCAACCCTGGACCCCCACAGCTCATGCCTCCCATTACTACCCCCTCCTACCGCTCCCTATCTAATATGAACTACCGCAATATTTCCAACTTAAAACCCGTGCCCCTAATGCCCACCCCCCTACTCCCTCTCTCTGGAGCACTCTGGAATGCCCACTCAATCTGCAACAAGCTTCATGTGATTCATTACCTTTTTCCTTCTCACAAGCTTGCCTTTCTCGGCATCACAGAAACATGGCTAATACCCTCTGACACCGCCTCCCCTGATGCGCTGTGTTATGGCGGCCACCCCTTCACCCACACCCCTCGCCCCGGCAACAGACATGGTGGAGGAGTGGGTCTTCTCCTTTCTTCAAACTGCACCTTTAACCCAATCCCACCTCTACCCTCCCTTATCCTACCCTGTTTTGAAGTCCACTCTGTCCGCATCTGCTCTCCCTCCAACCTCCAAGTGGCCGTCATATACCGACCTCCAGGCCCGGCCACTACCTTTGTTGACCAATTCTCCACATGGCTTCTTCACTTTATCTCTGCTGACATTCCCACCATCATCATGGGTTACTTCAACATCCCCGCTGATACACCTCAGTCAACAGCCTCCAAACTTCTGACCCTTACTTCATCTTTTTGACTTACTCAGTGGTCCTCCGCAGCCGCCCACATAGACGGACATACCCTAGACCTGGTCTTCACTCGTCTCTGCTCTCTATCTAACTTCACCACCTCCCCTCTCCCTCTATCCAGCCTCCGTCTGCTCACTTTGTCATCCCTGCCCTTCTCACCGGTCACCCATGTCCAGCAACATGCGCACACCAGCGGAAACCTTTCACACCTAGATGCCCACACACTCTCTGCCTCTATCCCACCACTGAAATTCAAGGGAAAAGAAAGCAGTCACTAGGCAGTGCTGTGAGGGTCACAGTTAAAATTGAACGCAAAAGGTCCACCGCAGCTCCAGCCGTTAACCTTCTAGGAGGATACAAAATGCAGTAAAGAATAGTAATATAAGTCCTAGGAGGGCTGGAAATGAGACCAAAACAACCCGGATTTTAGTGTTGAACCACAACGAATTTCAATGGTTAAACCATCTTCATGAGGTGGAAGTTTATTAATGGAGAGCAGGAAGGGGTATTTAAACAAATAGCATCCAATGAAATTCACAGTCAGCAGGTCACATGATAAGAACAAGTCCCATGATAAAACAGTAAGGTCACATGGTAAAAACACAATAGGAACAAAACTATGCATGTATAAAAAAGATTAAATAAAGCCCCTAGACCTGATTAAAATATAAAACATGATAAAAAGCCGAAATAAGACAACATATAATAAAATAACACTATAAAAAATTATTTAAAAACAGAGAGATCACTTGTTAACCCTTTCAATGGTAATATTTATCCCTTCAGGTGCCAGAGTCCCCAACTTAAAAATCCAGAAACTTTCCCTATTAATCAAGCTCCTATACCGATCAGATACATTGTCTGGTATAAAATCTATAATCGTTAGTTTAAGAGATTCTAAATTTTTTTGGTGCTTGGTTAAAAAATGCTTTGATAGGCTGTGCATCATAAAACCATTCCTAATATTTTGGCGATGCTTGTTCAGTCTTGCGTGCATGGTCTGTATAGTACGGCCAACGTATTGGAGCCCACATTCGCATTCTATTAGATATATTACAAATGAGTATTGACAGTTAACATGGTAGTTGATTCTGTAATTAATATTACTAATATTGGATGTGAATTCTTTAACACCATTTCTGATGGAGTTACAACACAGACATTTTGCAGATCTGCAAGCAAAACAGCCGGGATTTTTTGTTAGCTGGGTCGTGGATATGGCACTGGGGCTAATAACTGTATTGCTGGGTGCAACTAGGTTGCGGAGTGTGCGATTCCGCCTATAAATTATTCTGGGGTGGGTAGGGATGTGACCTGAGAATATCTGGTCACCTTCCAATATGAACCAATATTTTTCAAAAGTCTTTGGATAGTAGCATGAGATTGATTAAAAGTTGTAACCAAGCTCCACAAATTCAGGAATGTTTCAATGTACGATCCCCTGTGATGGAGGGGATAAAAATGGCTTGAGGTGGCTTTCCTACCACTGGCATCCATATCCTAACTCAACGACACAGACACTGCCACTGCTTTCTACAATGCCACTCTCGCATCAGCTATTGACACGGTTGCCCCTCTCGTTCATGGCAGAGTGCGACGTATCAATAGACAACCCTGGCACAATAACACCAATAAAAAGCTCCAGCAAGTGTCCAGGGTTGCAGAGCGTCATTGGAAGAAAACACATTTGCAAGACGACTTCACTGCATTCAAACAGGCAACACTCGCTTTTAAATCTATTCTCACCTCTGCTAAACAGGCCTACTTCACAACCCTCGTATCTTCCCTATCCTACAACCCCAGTTATTCAAAACGTCGCCACGCACTTCAAAAATAAGATCGACCAAACAAGGCAAGTCTTCAACCACCACAACCCCTTTGTATACCAGACCAATGCCCAAACCCCATAACCTCCCTATCCAACATCACTGAAGGGGGGCTTAATTGTCTACTCTCCAAATCGCACCTCACCACCTGTGCGCTCGACCCCATCCCATCTCCTCCCCAACCTCACCACACTTATCCCATCCCTAACCCACCTCTTCAACCTATCACTAACTTCTGGCACCTTCCCTTCTGCGTTCAAACATGCCACAATCACGCCTATCCTTAAAAAGCCAACCCTCGATCCAACTGCTATGTCCAGCTATTGCCCAATATCGCTGCTCCAATTCGGTTCCAAACTCCCGGAGCAGCACGTCCATGATGAACTTTCCTCCCACTTCTCATCTAACTTGCTCTTTGACAATGTACAATCTGGTTTCCGCCCCATCACTCAACTGAGACAGCCCTGACCAAAATTACTAACGACCTACTTACAGCCAAAGCCAACGGACAATACTCTTTATTCCTCCTTCTAGACCTGTCCTCTGCTTTCGACACAGTTGACCACTGCCTGCTACTGCAGACCCTCTCCTCTTTGGCATCAAAGACCTCGCCCTATTCTGGATCTCCTTATACCTTTCCAACTGCACATTCAGCGTCTCCCACTCTATCTACTCATGCCACCCACCCTCTCTGTTGGAGTCCCCCAAGGCTCTGTTCTATGACCCCAACTCTTCTCAATCTATACACTTGGCCTTTGACAACTCATAAAGTTCCATGAATTCCAGTACCACATTTATGCTGATGATACTCAGATCTACCTTTCTGGCCGAGATGTCACCTCTCTGCTGTCCAGAATCCCAGAGTGTATATCAGCCATATCCTCCTTCTCCTCTCGCTTCCTCAAACTCAATGTGGACAAATCTGAACTCATCATCTTTCCTCCATCTCAAAGATCTTCCTTACCTGACCCATCTATCGCAATTCCCCCGTACCGGAAGTCCACTGCCTCGGAGTAACCCTTGACTCTGCCGTCCTTCAAGCCGCATATCCAAGCTCTTTCCACCTCCTGTCACCTCCAGCTCAAAAATATCTCTAGAATCCATCCTTTTCTCAACTGTCAATCTACTAAAATGCTTGTGCATGCCCTCATCATCTCCCGCTTTGACTACTGCACCATCCTTTTCTGTGGCCTCCCTGCTAACACCCTTGCACCTCTCCAGTCCATCCTTAACTCTGCTGCCCAACTAATTAATCTCTCTCCTCGCTACTCCCCCGCAAATCTCTTCACTGGCCCCCATTCCCTCAGCGTATCCAGTTCAAATTACTAATACTGACCTACAAAGCCATCCACAACCTGTCTCCTCCATATATCTCTGAACTAATCTCCCGATATCTTCCCTCACGTAATCTCCGGTCCTCCCAAGACCTCCTTCTCTCCTCCACACTTGTTCGCTCCTCATCCAATCGCCTCCAAGACTTCTCCCGAATATCCCCCATCCTCTGGAACTCTCTGCCCCAACACATCCGACTATCAACCACATTTGGATCCTTCAGACGGAACCTGAAAACTCACCTCTTCAGGAAAGCCTACAGCCTGCACTGACCCCGCTGCCTCCTCACCACTACCGAAGCTACCGCCTCACCAACACCGGAGCTGCTGCAACCCCCAACCTACTGTCTCCTTCCCCATAATCCTGTAGAATGTAAGCCCGCAAGGGCAGGGTCCTCGCCCCTCTGTATCAGTCGGTCATTGTTAGTTTACTGTAAGTGATATCTGTAACTTGTATGTAACCCCTTCTCATGTACAGCACCATGGAATCAATGGTGCTATAGAAATAAATAATAATAGTCCACATGACTATAGTATTACCGTGTATGGCGGGCAATCCCCACATGTTTGGGACTCAAGCACCCGCGATTCTCGATCGAGTAGTGGAGAGCGGCTCCCTCATCACTAGTATCTACATTATTGTGCTGGGGCCGGGAGAGGAATCATCGCATGGTGGGAGAACTCTGGGCTTCTGTCCTCTCATCCTGCAGGTGTCTGACTGGGTCTAATGTGGAACCAGCGCAGCCACATTCTGTCCACAGCGGTTACCTCACTGATCACACCACACAGAGACCCCCAAAGAGTCTCCTCAGTGCTGAAGGGGTTAATGACCCCCCCACCCTCAGTAATGGGGAATCTCCAGCACCTACCTTCACCGGCAGAGCCGCACACCACAGAGAATAATGGAGCCTCCAGCACCGACCTCCACCCGCAGAGCCGCACAGGACCTGTGATGAGGTCACAGGAGGGGAGGAGTCAGGGGTCACATGATCAGGGGCCTCAGTGTATGCAGGACTCTGCTGTGCTGGTTGTCATGGTGCTGGATGAGGGGAAGTTTATGTGTGGGGTCAGGAGGGGTTTACAGTGTGTACAGAGCGGAGCCGTGTGTGTACGAGGTGGACGGAGCGGAGCCGTGTGTGTACGAGGTGTACGGAGCGGAGGCGTGTGTACGAGGTGTACGGAGCGGAGCCGTGTGTGTACGAGGTGGACGGAGCGGAGCCGTGTGTGTACGAGGTGTACGGAGCGGAGCCATGTGTACGAGGTGTACGGAGCGGAGCCGTGTGTGTACGAGGTGTACGGAGCGGAGCCATGTGTACGAGGTGTACAGATCAGAGCCGTGTGTGTACGAGGTGGACGGAGCGGAGCCATGTGTACGAGGTGTACGGAGCGGAGCCGTGTGTGTACGAGGTGTACGGAGCGGAGCCGTGTGTGTACGAGGTGTACGGAGCGGAGCCGTGTGTGTATGAGGTGTACGGAACGGAGCCGTGTGTGTACGAGGTGTACGGAGCGGAGCCGTGTGTGTATGAGGTGTACGGAACGGAGCCGTGTGTGTACGAGGTGTACGGAGCGGAGCCGTGTGTGTATGAGGTGTAAGGAGCGGAGCCGTGTGTGTACGAGGTGTACGGAACAGAGCCGTGTGTGTACGAGGTGTAAGGAGCGGAGCCTTGTGTGTACGAGGTGTACGGAGCAGAGCCGTGTGTGTCCAAGGTGTACGGAGCGGAGCCGTGTGTGTATGAGGTGTAAGGAGCGGAGCCGTGTGTGTACGAGGTGTATGGAGCAGAGCCGTGTGTGTCCAAGGTGTACGGAGCGGAGCCGTGTGTGTATGAGGTGTAAGGAGCGGAGCCGTGTGTGTACGAGGTGTACGGAGCGGAGCCGTGTGTGTATGAGGTGTACGGAACGGAGCCGTGTGTGTACGAGGTGTACGGAGCGGAGCCGTGTGTGTATGAGGTGTACGGAACGGAGCCGTGTGTGTACGAGGTGTACGGAGCAGAGCCGTGTGTGTCCGAGGTGTACGGAGCGGAGCCGTGTGTGTATGAGGTGTAAGGAGCGGAGCCGTGTGTGTACGAGGTGTACGGAACAGAGCCGTGTGTGTACGAGGTGTAAGGAGCGGAGCCTTGTGTGTACGAGGTGTACGGAGCAGAGCCGTGTGTGTCCAAGGTGTACGGAGCGGAGCCGTGTGTGTATGAGGTGTAAGGAGCGGAGCCGTGTGTGTACGAGGTGTATGGAGCAGAGCCGTGTGTGTCCAAGGTGTACGGAGCGGAGCCGTGTGTGTATGAGGTGTAAGGAGCGGAGCCATGTGTGTACGAGGTGTAAGGGTATGTTTCCACTGTCAGGATTGCATCAGGATTTGAGGCAGGTAAACTCTGCACCTGAGGTCACTGACAGGTCACCTGTGTTTCTGATGCATTTTTCATGTGTTTTTTTTTTTTCATGCGGATTTGTGTGTATTGTAAGCTAACTAAAGATACACAGTAGAAACAATAAATAGATACGATAGATAATAGATGGATATAATAGACAGATAAGATACAATAGATGGATAAATGATAGATAGATAGATAGATAGATAGATAGATAGATAGATAGATAGATAGATAGATAATACCAACCCCGATGTTTAGCAATAAACATAATAAAATGTTAATGAAGAGTTAGGCCCGGGATCACACATGTGAGAAACTCACGCGAGTCTCTCCTCAATACCCGGCACTGCCGCCGGCACTCGGGACCGGAGCGTTCAGCTGCATTGAAGTACATGCAGCCGCACGCTCCGCTCCCGAGTGCCGACAGCAGTGCTGGGTATTAAGATGCAAGACTCATCCGAGTTTCTCGCATGTGTGATCCCGGCCTTAAATAAAGACACACACACGAAATCTGCGTTAGGCCCGGGGTCACCCCTGCAAGAAACACACACGAGTCTCACCTCAATACCCGGCACTGTCACCGGCACTCGGGAGTGGAGCGTGCGGCTGCATGTATTTCTATGCAGCTGAACGCTCTGGTCCCGAGTGGTGGTGGCAGTGCCGGGTATTGAGGCGAGAGACTTGTGTGAGTTTCTCGCAAGTGTGACCCCGGCCTTAAAAGCAGTATCTATTTAATTTTAAAAAAATTTGAAAGAAAAATGGCATGGGCTCCCGCACAATTTTCTGCGCCAGAGAGGGAAAGCCAGTGACAGAGGGACTGATGTTTGTAGCCTAGGAAGAGGTTAATACCCATGGAGCTGCCCAGGGTATGAATATCCGCCCACAGCGGTACATTTAGCCTTTACTGGATATAAAAAAAAGGGGGACCCCACAAAAAAATGACGTGGGGTCCCCCTATAAGTAATAGCCAGAAAGGCTACGCAGACAGCTGCGGGCTGATATTCATAGCCTAGAGAGGGGCCATGGATATTGCCCCCCCCCCGGCTACAAATACCAGTCACCAGCCGCCCCGGAAATGGCGCATCTGTAAGATGCGCCAATTCCGGTGCTTAGCCTCTCTCTTCCCACTCCCCTGTAGCGGTGGGATGTGGGGTAATAAATGGTTAATGTCACCTTTGTAAGGTGACATTAAGCCGGCTTAGTAACGGAGAGGCGTCAATAAGGTACATACCATTACTAATCCTATAGTAGTGAAAGGGTTAATAAAACACACACATGCACAATAAAGTATTTTAATGAAATAAAACACCACACAGTTTTGACCATATTTTTATTGTACTGGTAATCCAAGTGAAGCCCTCGTCTCCTGGAAAAAAAGAAAAATAATAAACGAACAGTATATTCCCTGAGTCCGATGCAGTCCTTAATAACGAGTGTCCCAAGACATCTGGATGCCTGACATCCAGACATAGCAGAGCTTGTTGATGATCGCTGGAGATAACTCTCCAGCGATCACCTACACTGCAGCATTCTCACAATCAGCTGATCAGCTGACCGTGAGAACCAGACTAGTGACCGGAGATAACCCCCGGTCACGTGCACGACAGTTCTCGTGATAAGTTACCGCAAGAACTGCAGTGGATGCGGGACTTTCGGCGGTGTGACAGGTAAGCCGGCATGTAAATTAGGAGACATGAGTAGTAAGCTGCGTTTACGCAGTTACTACGCATGTGACTAATCATTAGATGCGATTTTACTGCATCTAATGATTATCCACGGGTAATTTGCGGTGCGGCAACGGAGCGTCGCCGCATTGTAAACAGACATGCTGCTTTTTGAAAAGATGCGCCGCATGTCCGTTTACATGGTTCTGCCTCATGTTTTAACGCATAGTTCATATTTCAAGAAATCCCTTCCACTATGCTGTAACATCTGGACGCTGCGTGTTTGACGCTGCGGCTGACCGTGGAAACACAGCCTAAGGGTATGTGCACATGTTGCATATTTGCCTGCGGTTTTTTGTGCCTTTTTGATGCGGTTTTTAATGCGCTTTTCCATGCAGATTGTCTGCGTTTTTGACACCAAATAAAGCTTGAACTTCAGTAAGAAAAAAAAATGATGTTGTTTCCTTGTCCAACCCCTTCTTCTTCCATCCTCCATTTTGGAAAATCACACCACAATGAGCGGACGCATTTCAGAACATGAGAGCGCTCAGCAGAGAGCAGAGCGTAGCCAAAATCGCAGCCCGCAGATACAGCTCCGCAGGCCCTACAGGATTGTAATGCTGGGGTTGCTGCTGCAAATCCTCAATCATCATAGACAGCAGGTAAGCTAAAGTACATGCAAAAAAATCTGTATTTTTTTACTATTTTTCACAGTGTTGTGTTCTAACCAATATATATATATATATATATATATATATATATATATATATATATATATATTTGTCTTTATTTTAGAGGCAGCAGCAGCAGAGGAGAAGGCGTGCGGGCAAAAGACTGTGGGTGCACCCTCTGTTAGCAGAGCGCACACAGAAGGGCCACTTTTATGTCCTTTACCCCGATTTGAGGAGGTAAGTTGCAAAACCTCGAAAGACAAATGAACTGTTTTTCAAAAAATGTTATCATAATTTAACTAACCATTTTATTTCTTTTAAAATTTTCAGATATCCAGAAAAATGCGTTTCCTTCTGCCGTCTCTCTATCCCTGCTGTAGACAGACTGCTCGGAATTCTTGTCACCCCATCTGACCTTGTGATGAGGAAGGCCATCTCTGCTGAGGAAAGGCTGCTCATCACCTTGCGGTAAGTGACTTTTTTTGTTTGAATGTTATTAGGGCTCTTTCACGTCAGTGTGTCCGGTACGTGTGATGACATTTTTCACATGTCCCGGAGACACTGACAAACGTAGACCCACTCGAATTAATGGGTCTATGCACATGACATGCTAGATTTTTATCTTTAGCACGTTCCCAAAAGTGTCCCGCACACGTGCACGCGGAGAACACGCATTGATGTCCTCTTTGTGACACGCATCGCACTGGTGAAGAAGCGCTACAGGAAGCGCTGTTCCCTGGCGGCAGGTGATGAAGATGCTGTCATCATTCTCCCCTGCTCGGCATGATTTCAGCGTCATCAGGGAAGAATGGGATTTGTCTTCAGCACCTGCCACCGCTAACTGCGCTTACTGTAGCGCTTTTTCCCTGGTAGCCATTCGTGTGAGAATGATGCAGCACATGGGCGGCACACGGTTGCCTCGGGTGTGCCGCACACACAGACACATGGACATGGATATATCTGGTGCAGTGTTTTACGCTACCTGAAATATCATGTGTCAAACACGCCTGGAACCTGTCAGCATTTTTGGCTGCTATAAGATGCGTCTTTTAGGGCTTATCTACAGCATTCTATAATGAAGCCCCTGGGTCAGAGGAGATAAGACAAATTTGAAAAAATAATTTGGATTATGCCCGTGGGTGGGGCGCTATCGTCTGATCTTATCCGATAGCTGTGTCACAGGCCCAGGTCCTGCGCCTCCCTTCTTCTTGCGATACCACTCTCCTGCTTGCTTCATCGCTCTACTGCGCAGATGTCCTTTGTGTCCTGATGAGGATAGAGCAAACTCCGCAGATGTGCATGCGCTGGGCCTCTCAGACCTTTCCTTGTGCTTGCTCACTGCAGGAATTAGTTATGCCCTGAAAAGGCCAGATGAGTACGGCTGAGCAGTAGAGCGTTGAAGCAAGCAGGAGTGTGGTGGCATTGGCAAAAGACTGGAGTGGCCAGACACAGACCTGCAAGTCTCATCTGATGTGACTGCCGGTTTATTTTTTGATACCCTTTGTGTTGGACCAGGGTGCTAAGGCCCCCATTATAGAATGCATTAGATAAGACATGAAAGGTGCTGGACGCATATTATATTGCCCATAACTGCTGACAGGTTTCCTTACATTTTTGTGTGACATTTCTAATAATCTTTTTTTTTTCTTTTCAGATTTTTGGCCACAGGAGAGAGCCATACATTACTGCACCTCCAATTTAGAGTAGGTAAATCCACCATCTCTCAAATTGTGAGGCGCACATGTACCGTGATCTGGCAGAAGTTGCAGCCCATGGTGATGCCTTCCCCAACCGAGGAGACTTGGCTGCAGGTCACAGCAGGCTTTCAGTCTGTGGCCAATTTCCCCAACTGCGTAGGTGCTGTTGATGGCAAACATGTGAGAGTGCTGAAGCCACCATGATCAGGATCATGCTTCTTTAATTATAAGAAGTATTTTTCTGTGGCCCTGATGGCGGTGGCTGATGCACATTACAAATTTGTTGCCATTGATGTTGGTGCCTATGGTAGTACTGGGGACTCTCGGGTGTTGCGAACATCAAAGATTGGGCTGCAAATTCTTCAAGATTGCGGAACGTTCCCAGCCCCACGACCTTTGCCGGGTTCCACACATCCAGTGCCCTTTGTGATGTATCGGATCACAAAGGGCACTGGATGTGTGGTGTTTCCCTTAATGACAACCCTGCTGCGCCCATACCCACAAAGGGGACTGAATGCCCGGCGGAGGATTTTTAATTATCAGCTGAGTCGTGCACGCAGATATGTGGAATGCACCTTCGGGATCATGAGTAGTCAGTGAAGGATCTTTCACACACCCATCCAGTTGGACAGACACCATTGACGCTGTGATTAAGGCTTGCTGTGTCCTCCACAACTATGCTCGTGAGTACAACACTGACGTAGATGTGGAGTACCAGCAGCCAGTATTTAATCCAGTGGTCAACGTGAGTCTGGGAAGGCCGTCCAACTCGGGTGTGCGTCTGAGAGAAACCTTTGCTGACTACTTTGAGTCCAGAAGGTGCCGTGCACTGGCAAAACTCCTGTGCTGGTGTTGGGCAGCAGAGAAGAATGCATCAGGATTGACCCACCAAAAAGAAGATGCCAAGATCACTACCAACAGTTGTGAGAAGAAGCCAAGATCACTATGAAAATCTGTAATAAGAATTCAAGATCAATATAAAATTGTGTTTTACGTTTTGTTTTTTGTTTTTTAAATTTCAATTTGGATTTCTATGTAATAATATTTATTTGTTAATTTCATGTGGTTATTTTTCTATATAATAAGTGGTGTTTGTTGAAACAAATTATCATGATTCTTCTTCCCATAGTCCCATGCCCATGTACCCATCACACATAACCTCCATCCCATAGTCCTGTGCCCATATACCCATCACACAACCTCCATCCCATAGTCCTGTGCCCACATACCCATCACACACAACCTCCATCCCATAGTCCTGTGCCCACATACCCATCACACACAACCTCCATCCCATATTCCTGTGCCCATATTCCCATCATACATATCCTCCATCCCATAGTCCTGTGCCCATATACCCATCACACAACCTCCATCCCATAGTCCTGTGCCCATATACCCATCACACATAACCTCCATCCCATAGTCCCATGCCCATATACCCATCACACAACCTCCATCCCATAGTCCCGTGCTCATATACCCATCACATAACCTCCATCCCATAGTCCCGTGCCCACATACCCATCACACATAATCTTCATCCCATAGTCCCGTGCCCATATACCCATCACACATAACCTCCATCCCATAGTCCCGTGCCCATATACTCATCACACATAACCTCCATCCCATAGTCCCGTGCTCATATACCCATCACATAACCTCCATCCCATAGTCCCGTGCTCATATACCCATCACATAACCTCCATCCCATAGTCCCGTGCCCATATACCCATCACACATAACCTTCATCCCATACTCCCATGCCCACATACCCATCACACATAACCTCCATCCCATAGTCCTGTGCCCATATACCCAGCACACATAACCTCCATCCCATAGTCCTGTACCCATAGGAGGTAGCAGGATCTGTCGTGAAAGTGGGAGTCGGTGAGGGTCCCAGCCATTGGGTGTTTCCTCTGTCTGAAGAATAAGTGCTGGCGGGTTGGTTGTATGAGTAGCCAAGTTCTCTTGCTTGGGGTTCCCTTACTTGCGGTTTTGGTAGGGTCCGAAAAAGTCCAAACACCCCCATCAACACCTCGTCATAAGGAAGAATTGGAGCAGGGTCCTCCAAAGCTGTGAGGGACATTTGCACCATTGACCTAAAAATTGACTGCCTATCCGGTGGAAGTGAGCGAGCCTTCCTAGCAATTGTTAATGCAAATAAATCACAATGATCCTCAGTTGAGGATTTTTTGAGCAAATCAAGGGTATCATTGGCTATTTGAACAGGTTTATTCTCATTTTTTTTCTTTTTTTTTTTTTTACTGGGCTCTCCTGCCACCGGATAGGCAGCTCTTTCTCTCCTCTCCGTTACAACAGCTTCTGCGGAACCAGATGCTCCAACAGCTGCTGAAGAGGATGTGCCTGCAGCAGCTGCTGAAGATGTGGCACCAGCAGAAGCTGTGGTAACGGATGGAGAACTGGTGCCACCAGCTCCAGAGGAACTGCCTGCTCCATTTTCTGATGCGTCATCCGCAGGAGGCTCAGGGGGAGAAATGTTGCCTTCAGTCCTGTGTGAAAGAAAGAGAACAATAATTAATTATGACGGTATTTTTAGAAGGCGGCTGAGGAGCAACGCTTTGGAAGCAGCAGAAAGGCCGCTCCGCCCAAATCGCTGCACACTTTTTTGTTTGTGTGGTGATAACGCATGTTTTCATTTAACACATTCGTTATCACCACATGCTATCAATACACTGTGCTAGTTATCTTGCGCAGTCAAAGCGCCAACGCAAGATAAATAGACATGGTGTTGTGTCAAAAGAGGCGATGCATGTCTGGTGACGTAGGTCTGACACCTCCATCTTTCGAAGCATAGTGGAGACAGGATTTCATAAGATCACCTCCACTATGCTATAACATCTGGAGGCCACGTATTGAACGCTGCGGCTGTACGCAGCAGTCAATACGCAGCCACTGTGCTACGCAACATGGAAACATAGAGGCTACATATATCGTTAATTAAAGATTTCTGTATTTGTAGTTTACAAATTACCTCCGTAATGTCCTGCTTATGATGAGAAACTGAAATTCATCATAAAAAGGAAAGGTTCTCCGACTGGGAGAGGATCCGCTTTTGTCACATGTGTTCACATATTTTGTGAACCGATCCCTCACCGACCTCCATCTCTGCTTAATATCTTTTAAGAAAGTATAATATTAATTGTGAAATAACATTATAATTACCAATTTGCAATTGCCTGGCACTGGAACAGGAATCCCATTCTGGATATACAGTAGGTCCCTAAAGATCTTCGTTCAGCAAATGTCCCGGTGGTACTTATCCTTATAGGACTCGTCAGCGGTGTCCCAAATGGCAGGAAAATCATGAACCTACAATGAATACAATAATGTCATTAAATACTATATCCAACACCAAAATAATCGTAAAGAAAATATTTAAAAAATGTGGGATATATTTAGATATCACCCCTACCCTAACCCAGGAACAGACAAGAAAGCCAAACACCAAATAAGACAAAAAAAAACAAAAACAAAACATAACGGTAGACCAAACACAATAACCAGTGTCCTAACTTGAAACTCATGGGCAACGATGTGAAAGCTGTAACAGGACTCCCTAATATTTTAAATCTTTAATAGCATTAGTCTTTTTCTATAGGCCAAAGAGACTTGTAGGCCCACCTAGGCTCCAGGCCCCGGGTGCAACTGCAACCCCTGCACCTGTTATTATTATTATTATTTATTGTTATAGCGCCATTTAATCCATGGGGCTTTACATGTAAGGAGGGGTATGCATAATAAAAACAAGTACAATAATCTTAAACAATACAAGTCGTAACTGGTACAGGAGGAGAGAGGACCCTGCCCGCGAAGGCTCACAATCTACAAGGGATGGGTGAGGATACAGTAGGCGAGGGTAGATCTGATTGTGCAGCGGTTTGGTCGATCGGTGGTTACTGCAGGTTGTAGGCTTGTCAGAAGAGGTGGGTCTTCAGGCTCTTTTTGAAGGTTTCGATGGTAGGAGAGAGTCTGATGTGTTGTGGTAGAGGGTTTCAGAGTAGAGGTGATACGCGAGAGAAATCTTGTATACGATTGTGGGAAGAGGAGATAAGAGGGGAGTAGAGAAGGAGATCTTGTGAGGATCGGAGGTTGCGTGTAGGTACGTACCGGGAGACGAGGTCACAGATGTATGGAAGAGACAGGTTGTGGATGGCTTTGTACGTTCTGGATAGGGTTTTGTACTGGAGTTTCTGGGCAATGGGGAGCCAGTGAAGAGATTGACAGAGGGGAGAAGCCGGGGAATAGCGGGGGGACAGGTGGATTAGTCGGGCAGCAGAGTTTAGAATAGATTGGAGGGTTGCGAGAGTGTTCAAGGGGAGGCCACAGAGCTGGAGGTTGCAGTAGTCAAGGCGAGAGATGATGAGGGCAGGAACTAGGGTTTTTGCAGATTCTTGGTTGAGGAATGTATGGATCCGTGAAATATTTTTGAGTTGAAGTCGGCAGGAAGTGGAAGGGGCTTGGATATGTGGTTTGAAGTAGAGATCAGCGTCAAGGATTACCCCAAGGCAGCGGGCTTGTGGGACTGGGGATAGTGGGCAGCCGTTTACTGTAATGGAAAGGTTCGTTGGGGGGGGGGGTCGCGTGAGATGGGGAAAGATGATGAATTCTGTTTTATCCATGCTAAGTTTCAGAAATCTAGAGGAAAAGAAGGATGAAATAGTGGACAGACATTGAAGGATTCTGGTTAGTAGGGAGGTGATATCTGGTCCAGAGATGTAGATCTTGTGTGTCATCAGCATAGAGGTGATACTGAAAGCCGTGAGATTCTATGAGCTGTCCCAGGCCATTGGTGTAAATGGAGAAGAGTAGGGGCCCTAGGAGTGAACCTTGTGGGACTCCAACAGATAGGGGGCGAGGTGAGGAGGTGGTGTGTGAGTGGGAGACGCTGAATGACCGGTCTGTTAGGTATGACGAGATCCAGGATGACGAGATCCAGGATAGGGCCAAGTCTGTGATGCCAAGGGATGAGAGGGTCTGTAATAATAGGGAATGGTCCACTGTGTCGAAGGCAGCCGACAGGTCCAGGAGGACAGGGTAGTATCGCTTGCTCTTGGTGGTTAAGAGGTCATTGGTGACCTTAGTTAGGGCAGTTTAAGTGGAATGGTGTGACCGGAAGCCAGATTGTAAGCGGTCAAAGAGGGAGCAAGAAGAGAGATGGGAGGACAGTTCAAGGTAGACGTGTTGTCCCAGTAGTTTTTAGGCATAGGGGAGAAGTGATATAGGGCGATAGCTAGATACAGAGGATGGGTCAAGAGAGGGCTTTTTGAGGATAGGTGTGATGGAGGCATGTTTAAAGCTTGAGGGGAAAACACCATTTGATAGTGATAGGTTGAAGAGATGGGTTAGGGTTGGGATGAAGACTGGTGAGGTTTGGGATGAAGTGGGATGGGATCGGGTCAAGTGCACAGGGGGGGAGATGCGATCTTGAGAGTAGAGTGGAGAGTCGATCTTCTGAAATGGTGGAGAAGTTGGTTTTGGAGGTGGAGGGCTGGGAAGTAGGGAGGAAGGGCTCTCGGGATTGTTGACCAAAGCTGTCTCTGATGTTATCAATCTCCTGCTTGAAAAATGAGGCAAAGTCTTCAGCTGAGATAAGTGGGGGGGGGGGGGGTGAGGAGGTGCTGGGGGACGGAGGAGAGAATTGAAGGTGTTGAATAACTGTTTAGGGTTGTGAGACAGTGAGGATATGAGAGATGAGAAGTAGGTTTGTTTAGCTGTGGCGAGTGTGGTCTTGAAAGTAGTGAGGGACTGTTTGAATGCGATGAAGTGCTCGTTGGAGTGGGATCTTTTCCATCTGCGCTCAGCAACCCTGGAAGCTCGCCTCAGTTCTTTGGTTAGGCTGGTGTGCCAGGGCGGTCTGTTGATTTTGCGAGCTTTGGTATGTTTAAGTGGGGCAGCAGATTCCAAAGCTACAGCTATTGTGGTGTTATATAGAGCAGCAGCATCATCCGCATTGTGTAAGGAACTTATATCTGTGAGAGGGAGGAGGGATTCAGAGAATGAGTGTAGGTCAAGGTGTTTAAGATTTCTGCAAGTTCTGTGAAAGCTTGTGGGGTGGGGATTGTAGACATGGAATGGAGAGGGAAGAGAATGTGAGAAGGTTGTGGTCAGAAAGAGGTGAGTTAGAGAGGTTAGATAGAGAGCAGAGACGGATGAAGATGAGGTTCAGTGTGTCGCCATCTTTGTGGGTGACAGTAGAAGACCATTGAGTGAGGCCGAAGGAGCAAGTGAGAGATAGAAGTTTAGTGGCAGCTGAGAAGGAAGTGTCAATGGGGATGTTGAAGTCACCCAAGATGATAGTGGGGATGTCCGCAGAAAGGAAATGAAGTAGCCAGGTGGTGAAGTGGTCAAAGAAGGTGGTGGCTGGCCCTGGGGGGCGGTAAATGACAGCCACTTGGAGGTTGGAGGGGGAGTAGATGCGCACAGAGTGCACCTCAAAGGAAGGGAGGGTAACAGAGGGTGGCAGTGGGATTGGGGTGAAGAAGCAGTTATCCGACAGGAGAAAACCAACTCCTCCACCATGTTTGCTGCTGGGTCGGGGTGTGTGAGAAAGGTGGAAGCCACCATAAGAGATAGCAGCAGGAGAGGCTGTGTCAGAAGGGGTGAGCCAGGTTTCGGTGATGGCGAGGAAGGAACGTTTGGTAGTAACAAAAGCGTTCCATAGAGCTCCTGTTAGTGGGACTGGGGAAGCAGGAGCTAGGTGAATGGGTATAAGGTTAGAGAGGTTACAGAAGTTTGTGATAGAGCGTAGATGGGAGGTAGAAATGACTGTGGGGATGTGGTGAGGAGGACCAGGATTTGGAGAGATATCACCACCAGTGAGAAGGAGTAGAGAAAGTGTTAGCAGGTGGGAGCAGGAAAGGGCATGATGGGGCTGTCTGTGCTTGGAGACAGAACATTGTATGTTGAGGAACAGTTCTGAGGAGGTGAGATGGATGGGGAGGATTGAAGAAGAGATGAACAGTTCCTAACTAGGTCTAGGGATCAGGGGAGTTAGCAGAAAGTGAAAGATTACAGAGGTGAAAGTGAAAACAAACAGAAACATTGTTTACAGTGACTTGCCATTTACCATCAGTTCCCTTCTGGTTCAATTCTGGAGGACTCTCAATTCCGTAGCGGAAAGAACATGGTCAGAAAGATTAATAACCTGTAACGTGTTATCCAATGCCCCCGTTGGTCCTGAGACAGCCCCAGAGGACGGGCACACTAATATCTACGACGATTCCTGTGTTGTTTCTGGGTCTGTGGTCGTCGTCCCCCAAATCAGGTTACTCGTGGTGATATTGGGACGGCGCTTACGGCCCCTTCGGATCCGACGTCCACCTCGCTTTCTGCCGATGATAAAAAATCACTCTCCAAAGTAAAACCAGCACTCCTAGGGAACTCCTGTACTTGGACCCTGGCCCTCTGAACAGGTTGCACATCAACGGCTTAAAGTATTCACTATTCAAGCCTGTATCACTCCAGTCACCGGGTGATTGCACAGTTCAGTAACTGTCCTTTACCAGGGCACATAGTTCTTTCCCCATACCCAGGGTTACCTGTTCAGTAACTGTCCTTTACCAGGGCACATAGTTCTTTCCCCATACCCAGGGTTACCTCTCAGGAGCTCCTGCTCCACAGGCTGACTCCTCGTCAGTCCAAGGTCCACAACACAGGTGACCTGTCTGTGTGCTATTCAGGATGTCAATCCCTGGCTGGGACAATCCAACACCCAGGCCACTAGTACCAGAATCCCACCACATGCTCTTCATGGAGACAGCACTCCCACACCTTGGTCACATTACATACCTGTAACCACTCCCATGGGTGGGAGGTGTGTGTGTGTGTGTGTGTGTGTGGCTAGTCTGACCCGCCCATCTCTCAGAACTAGCCCTGCCAGCCTCCCTCTAAAACAACACAATTACATGTAGGACTACAGGTCCCAGAACATCCTCACTTCAGGCTGACGGCGCAGAGCGTCTTCCTCTGCGACACACATACCGGCCTTTGAGCAGTAACCCAAGGCACACCACAAAAGCATAAAAATGATATAAAAACTATATATAGTATCATATGGGGTGCAGATATGACCTTTGAGCTCAGACACTGCTTTCCCCAAGGCACCCACTCGGCACTCAGCAGCCCGTCTCCGAAACGCCTCTTGCTTCAACCGGGTTTCTACTGCCTCCTCGATCCTCCTTAACTCGCTTCTCCCATCCTCTGGTTGGGTTGAGTTTTCATCACACGAGAAGGTATCCGCTTCAGGCCCCACTCCTTTGGTGGCTTCTTTCACCTCTGCATCCTTGAACTCAGCACTGTCACCTTCAGCCCTCTTTTGGGTTTCAGCGGTGACATCCTTAGCTTCGTCCCATTTCTCTGGGACTTTAGAGTACCTCACACACTCCAAGTCCTCAGCACAAAGTTTTCTGGAGCCTTGACCATCTTCCGTCACCTCATCTTTATTCACATCTTCACCAACTGGTTCAGCCCCTTAGCCTTTCTTTCGTATCCAGCGATGGGAGGAAGACTTGCCGTTTGTACCTGAGTCAGCCTTACTGCACTCTTTTCCACTGGCGTCATCATCTGAATGGGAGTCACCACCACCCAATCCGTCATCCCGGAACTAGCAGTTCCCACTTAAACAGGTCACATTTTCAGGTATGGCTGGCACCGCCATCTTGACTTCACCCTGTGGAGCACTATCGTACCCCTGTGTCAATGCTTCTGACAGCATAATATCGCACTCAGCTCTAGCAATTGCTACTGGTACTGACATGTCACAGTCACCCCCGGAGTCTGTCTCCCACCCCACAACATGGTGAACCATCCGGTTGCTTTCTAACCGGGTGTCAACTCCACTTGTTTTATCTACCACATCATTTTCAGTCACATTGTGGTACCCTTCGGGTGACGTCAGGTCAGTAAGATGGGCAGGCGCATCCTTATCATTATCAGTCACCCCCTTTCCTCCCACAAGTCCCAAAAACTTTCAAAGTCCTGGCCTATTACTGCAGGGAGTGGCAAGTCTGGGACTACAGGGACATCATGGCTGGAAATAATAGTGAGCGCCTCAATGATTACCCTGGACACCGGATAATCCCTAGCGACCCCATGAATGCAGTGGACTTCCATATTCCTTCCGGGAATCAGATAGACAGGGAGTGTGGCGCTCACCAGGGTCACCAGGCTCCCTGAGTCCAGAAGTCCAGTCACACACTCTCCATTAATTTCTACAGAAGAGCTCTGTGAAATCTTGTTAGACGAAAAGTCAGTACAACATCCTGGACATGTGCTGTTCGAACACTGAACTCCGCAACAGTCCATTGTTGCATTCGCCGCCGTCCTTTTTTGGGCCACCATCCCTGTTTGGGTCACCACACCCTTTTGGGACTCCGCTCCCTTTAGGGTCACCACCCCTTTTTGGGAAACTACTCCCTTTTGGGATACCGCCCCATTTTGGGACTCCGCCCCTTTTTTTGGCAACCATCCCTGATTGGGTTTCCGACCCTTTTTTTGGGACACCACCCTTCCCTGGGGTACACCCCGCGGACTCCCCACGGTACTCTCAGGCACCAGTTCGCACAAAAAAAATATATATATATCTATATATATATATAGGTCAGCACAGGCCCTTTAAGAGCCAGCACGATCTGGACCACAATGTTTTTTTTCTTCGACACCTCACCAGTTCCTGCTGGTACTACCACAGCTCCTGCTGCAGTCACAAATCACTGGCACCTCCAGGTACTGATCACAAGCCGCTGCTGCTGCAGCTCCGGCTGCTGCAGAACCTCTTGCTGCAACTGCAGCTCCTTTGCACAAGGCTCTGCACAGCTCCACCGCAGACTTCATGGAGCCACCGATCCACAGCAAGACGATTGTCAGCTTCGTAACCCCGCCGAGTTACAGCCAGACGCTTGCAATCCTCGTGGCCCCACCAAGCCACAGCAATTAACTCCACACGTGCCTCCTGGACCACTGCCCACAGTCTAGCACCATATGTAACGTTGCGCTTACCGCATGTGTTGGGGAATACTCGCTTGGCACGGGATTAACGTAGACAGGCACGGGTTTTCACACAAATCAATCCATATAGTCTATTTAAGCGTCATAAACCGCACTGTAAGCCAGGTTGCACATCACCGGCTTACACATAGGTCATTACTTCATCACATATGGCTTTACAAAGTATTCACTATTCAAGCCTGTCTCTCTCCAGTCACTGGGTGACTGCACAGTTCAGTAACTGTAATTACCAGGGCACATAGTTCTTTCCCCATACCCGGGGTTATCTCTCAGGAGCTCCTGCTCCACAGCCTCTCTCTAAAACAACACAATTACTTGTAGGACTAAAAGTCCCAGAACATCCTCACTTCAGGCTGACAGTGCAGAGCGTCTTCCTCTGCGACACACACATACCAGCCATTCACAACAACGCTGGACTTTTTCTTATCACCACAGTTATGCCTGTGACTGCCATGCATTCCAATGGCCTCAATACACCTCCATGCATATTCTGGGGGAGATTATGCAGTGCCCCCTACCTTTAACAGGGGTCACTGCACCACAGTATGTATGTGTGTGTCTGTCTATGTGTGTGAAGTCTGTCTGTGTCTGTGTGCGTCTGTCTGTGTGCATCTGTCCCCATGCGACGATAGCGCCACTTACAGTCATGGCCAAAAGTATTCTATACACTTTACTTCTATACACTTCAAAAAGCACTAGAAAATGGTTTGAGAGAAAGCACTGGAGACTTCTAAGGTGGCCAGCAATGAGTCCAGACCTGAATCCCATAGAACACCTGTGGAGAGATCTAAAAATGGCAGTTTGGAGAAGGCACCCTTCAATTATCAGGGACCTGGAGCAGTTTGCCAAAGAAGAATGGTCTAAAATTCCAGCAGAGCATTGTAAGAAACTCATTGATGGTTACCGGAAGCGGTTGGTCGCAGTTATTTTGGCTAAAGGTTGTGCAACCAAGTATTAGGCTGAGGGTGCCAATACTTTTGTCTGGCCCATTTTTGGAGTTTTGTGTGAAATAATCAATGTTTTGCTTTTTGCTTCATTCTCTTTTGTGTTTTTTCATTTAAGACAAATTAAATGAAGATAATAATACCAGTGAATTTGTGTTTGCAATCATTTTCAGGAAGAAACTGAGTATTATCTGACAGAATTGCAGGGGTGTGAATACTTTTGGCCATGACTGTAATTGTGCTAAGTCGCCATATGGGACTACTGCTCCCATCCGGTATTAGGATGGGAGAGTAGTTCCTGTGTCCGGCAACTCAGTACAATTGATAGTAAAACACATAAAACATACAATACACATACAATACATGTAACATACATGACAGACAGTACATACAACATAGAGTACATACTCACCATACAGCACATACACCTACTCAAAGCCCTTGGTCCCCTAGGAAAAAAAAAACAAACAAAAAATAAACCAAATGAGTCAATGAACTCCGGTAAACTCTCGCGCATGCGCAGTTACACAGTGCAGGAGCCGTAGCTCCTGTCAGTGTTGCTGCGGCTGTGGAGAGCAGACACATCTCCGGATGTGTCTGTTCTCCATGGTTGATCGTCGTGGGACACTAGTTATGGGATATCTGCAGACAGGGAGTATGAATATGGTTTGTTTTTTTTTCCTTTTTTGCAGGACGAGGGTCTTCAGGTGGATTTGAGACTACAGTAAAGGACTTGTCAACAAGTGTGTGTAATTATTTCATTAAATTACTTTTTTCCACTGTCTGTGTGTTTTATTTACAGTTTACTATAGGATACTGGATGGGCGTCTTATTGACGGCTCGCCATTATTAACCGGGCTTAATGTCACCTTACAAAGGTGACATTAACCCTTTATTACCCCATATCCCACCGCTATAGGGCAGTGGGAAGAGAGAGGCTAAGTGCCGGAATTGGCGCATCTTACAGATGCACCTTTTCTGGGGCGGCTGTGAGCTGGTATTTGTAGCCGGAGGGGGGGGCAAATATCCATGGTCCCTTCCTAGGCTATGAATATCAGCCCACAGCTGTCTGCGTAGCCTTTCTGGTGAAAAAATTTAGGGGGACCCTAAGTCATTTTTTGGGGTTTGACTTTTTCCCCTTCGCAGGCTGCGGATAAGTTTACTTTGGTTAAAGACTTGTATCTGTTTTGCAGGCACCTGGTTCTTTGAGTCCTACACAACAAGCCCCAGGCCATGAGGGATCTTGACCAGACAGACCAGCAGGTCATGCGGGACCTTTTACGGTTGCTCCAGGAGAATGAGTCGGGTGGAGGTAGGAATCGATTCCCACACCATAACAGGTCTACCGTGGCACCCCCTTTTTCTCTAGTTCCATCCATTAGGGTCTTCTTTGAATTGACTAAAAAAGACATTATGTCCATGCCCTTACGACCTTTGCTTCCTTCCAATTTGAGTAAGGAGGAAAAACGGGCTTTGTCTGACCTCAAGAACAATGATTCGCTCTTGATTAGGGTTGAGCGACTTTCATTTTTTTAAGATCGAGTCTGGTTTTGTGAAACCCGATTTAGTCCAGAGTCGAGTCGAGTGAAGTCGGCCGATTATCGCTAAAAGTCGGGGATTGACCGAAACACGAAACCCAATGCAAGTCAATGGGGAAGCATAGCCGGCAGTGAGTGGAGGCCAGGAAAACACCTACAGTGCACATTTTACTGCCAAAAACATCCATTCTTGTTTTCTGAAGCGTGTCAATCTTAATTAACTTTATAATAATAGTTGGGCACTGGAAATTGGGGGTCATTTGGCAAAAGTTGTGGGGGGGTAGGGCTGGTTCAAGGTTTTAGTGGGCCCAGGAAACATGGACTACGTGTCATGGCGGTGGAGCAGGGAGAGGTAAGTATTTCAACGTTGCAAGTGCTGTGATCCTGAGCAAGCAGGGGGGGGGCCACTCGTTCGCATTGGCACTGGCACAGGGCCCCTCAAAGTACAGCGATGTGTGTTTGCATGGCGGGGGCGCCTCCCACCAGCAGCGACACTTTTGCGTACTCTGAGGGGCCCTGTGCCAGTGACGTCGCCAACGAGTATGCCCCCCCCACCTGATGAAGGAACCTGCACTTTCATCTGCACCTTCCTCTTTGTCCCTGTGTAAGGTGGTATAACATGCGGGAAGGGGAACCTGACTTTCAGCAGGGTCAGATTCTGGCTGTGTAGAGTGCAAGGGGAATGTAGTGGTCTAGGTCAATGTACCAGCAGACTCATCTAGCAGTGGCTGGGCAATGGGCAGGATGAAGAGGAAACAGATATAGGGCCAAAGAATAAAGTAGGCTAAATGCAGTTCAAAATTGGTTACAGGACTAAACAGGCGGCATTGCTTTGTTCAGTGGAGTAGCAAACCCAAGAGCAGCAGACACTGTTTCAAGGGCCCAACCACACTACTAGGCCAAATGCAGTTTAATATCTGATAGTATAGGCCGAAAGCCAGAAGATAGAAGCTCAGCTTTATTCAGTTGAGGACAACACCAGGCAGGGGCAGACACCGTTAGTAGGCCGGAACCATCAATTTTTAAAAAAACAGCAGTTAATCAGAGCCAGAAGGTAGAAGCTCAGCTTTATTCAGTTGAGGACAACAGAAGGCAGGGGCAGACACCGTTAGTAGGCCGGAACCACCAATGTGTTTAAAAACTGCAGTTAATCAGAGCCGGAAGGTAGAAGCTCAGCTTTATTCAGTTGAGGACAACACCAGGGAGGGGCAGATACCGTTAGTAGGCCGGAACCACCATTTTTTTTTTAAAAACAGCAGTTAATCAAAGCCAGAAGGTAGAAGCTCAGCTTTATTCAGTTGAGGACAACACCAGGGAGGGGCAGACACCGTTAGTAGGCCGGAACCACCATTTTTTTTTTAAAAACAGCAGTTAATCAAAGCCAGAAGGTAGAAGCTCAGCTTTATTCAGTTGAGGACAACAGAAGGCAGGGGCAGACACCGTTAGTAGGCCGACACCACCAATGTGTTTAAAAACAGCAGTTAATCAAAGCCGGAAGGTAGAAGCTCAGCTTTATTCAGTTGAGGACAACACCAGGCAGGGGCAGACATTCACCTTTAGTAGGCCGGAACAGCCAATTTTATAAAAAAAAAAGCAGTTAATAAGAGGCAGAAGGTAGAAGCTCAGCTTTATTCAGTTGCAGCTTCTTGGCAATAATATAAAGAAGACGCGACAGGACAACACTCGGTGGATGCCATATCTGTGTTTTCAATGGAAAAAAACCTTTCAGTTAACTACTTGCAGGAGAAAGTTTTTGTAGCTGGTGGCCAATTTTTGTACTGTACCAGTTTTTTGTTGTATGTGTTTTTGTTTTTAATGTTAAAATGTCTGCATTTGATATCTCTCCAGTATTTTCTTTTTTATAAGCAAAATACTGCAGTTTTACATCGGTTACATGGATACACGGGCAGGCAGCTTGGTGGTCAGTGGAGGAGTATTTAAAGTAGGGACCGCAGACAGGCTATCAAAGGCCTAAAATAACAAACAATAGGCTCATGGCAGTTTTACATCGGTTACATGGATACACAGGCAGCTTGGTGGTGAGTGGAGGAGTATTTAAAGTAGGGACCGCAGACAGGCTATCAAAGGCCTAAAATAACAAACAATAGGCTCATGGCTGTTTTACAGCGGTTACATGGATACACAGGCAGCTTGGTGGTGAGTGGAGGAGTATTTCAAGTAGGGACCGCAGACAGGCTATCAAAGGCCTAAAATAACAAACAATAGGCTCATGGCAGTTTTACATCGGTTACATGGATACACAGGCAGCTTGGTGGTGAGTGAAGGAGTATTTAAAGTAGGGACCGCAGACAGGCTATCAAAGGCCTAAAATAACAAACAATAGGCTCATGGCTGTTTTACATCGGTTACATGGATACACAGGCAGCTTGGTGGTGAGTGGAGGAGTATTTAAAGTAGGGACCGCAGACAGGCTATCAAAGGCCTAAAATAACAAACAATAGGCTCATGGCAGTTTTACATCGGTTACATGGATACACAGGCAGCTTGGTGGTGAGTGGAGGAGTATTTCAAGTAGGGACCGCAGACAGGCTATCAAAGGCCTAAAATAACAAACAATAGGCTCATGGCTGTTTTACAGCGGTTACATGGATACACAGGCAGCTTGGTGGTGAGTGGAGGAGTATTTCAAGTAGGGACCGCAGACAGGCTATCAAAGGCCTAAAATAACAAACAATAGGCTCATGGCTGTTTTACAGCGGTTACATGGATACACAGGCAGCTTGGTGGTGAGTGGAGGAGTATTTCAAGTAGGGACCGCAGACAGGCTATCAAAGGCCTAAAATAACAAACAATAGGCTCATGGCAGCTTTACAGCGGTTACATGGATACACAGGCAGCTTGGTGGTGAGTGGAGGAGTATTTCAAGTAGGGACCGCAGACAGGCTATCAAAGGCCTAAAATAACAAACAATAGGCTCATGGCAGTTTTACATCGGTTACATGGATACACAGGCAGCTTGGTGGTGAGTGGAGGAGTATTTCAAGTAGGGACCGCAGACAGGCTATCAAAGGCCTAAAATAACAAACAATAGGCTCATGGCTGTTTTACATCGGTTACATGGATACACAGGCAGCTTGGTGGTGAGTGGAGGAGTATTTCAAGTAGGGACCGCAGACAGGCTATCAAAGGCCTAAAATAACAAACAATAGGCTCATGGCAGTTTTACATCGGTTACATGGATACACAGGCAGCTTGGTGGTGAGTGGAGGAGTATTTAAAGTAGGGACCGCAGACAGGCTATCAAAGGCCTAAAATAACAAACAATAGGCTCATGGCTGTTTTACAGCGGTTACATGGATACACGGGCAGGCAGCTGGTGGTGAGTGGAGGAGTATTTAAAGTAGGGACCGCAGACAGGCTATCAAAGGCCTAAAATAACAAACAATAGGCTCATGGCAGCTTTACAGCGGTTACATGGATACACAGGCAGCTTGGTGGTGAGTGGAGGAGTAGTGCAAGGAGTGTCTGTCCCAGTACTCCCAAAATATAAATAGATGTTAATGTCTCGCAAAACAACCAAAACAAAAAAAAAGGTGGCATACTTAGGTACAGGGGTGGGCTCATCTACTGAGTTTCTGACATAGTAATTTGGCAGTAACTATTTAATGGTGCCAATATAGGACACAGACACAGACTACTTTAAGTTGCATCATAGATGTCTACAAATTTGTATTGTCAGTGCCAGACATTGAATGATGTCAGCGAATAGACTAAAGATTGGTGGAGCTGTGCGACATAATTTTGCACGTGGTAGAGCACATTTTGAGCTGGGGTAGGGGGGAACTCTCTTGAGGCCGGCGGGACCGCCCCAGGGCCCCTCATGTTACAACGGTGTGTCTGACGTTGGGTGCGCACCACCACCGCCAGAGACACTACATTGTACTATGAGGGACCCAGTAGCAATGCCGTCAACCAAAAGCGAGCACACCCACCTCTTCAGACAAACAGCAGTCTCACGGGTGCTTGCGCCAAGTCGCGATACCACGGCCCCGTGTGGGGAGTTTTGCCATTTAGGGAGGTGTAAACATGTCGTATGCTGTACAATCAGCTGCAGCAAATTAGACATTAGAAAAGTAATTCACAGGCAAGAGCTTTTCATAGGAAAGCTAGGTGTCGGCCGGGCAAGGTGGGGCAAAAGATTTTGAAATCCAGTTGTTGTTCATTTTAATGAATGTTAGATCGTCAACATTTTGGGTAGCCAGACGAGTCCTTTTTTCGGTTAATATTGAACCTGCAGCACTGAATACTCTTTCTGATAGGACACTTGCTGCCGGGCAAGCAAGCTCCTGCAATGCATATTCTGCCAATTCTGGCCAGGTGTCTAATTTGGAGGCCCAGTAATCAAATGGGAATGACGGTTGAGGGAGAACATCGATAAGGGATGAAAAATAGTTAGTAACCATACTGGACAAATGTTGTCTCCTGTCACTTTCAATTGATGCAGCAGTACCTGTCCTGTCTGCGGTCATAGCAAAATCACTCCACAACCTGGTCAGAAAACCCCTCTGTCCAACGCCACTTCTGATGTGTGCACCCCTAACACTCCTAGTCTGCTGCCCCCTGGAGCTCGTGTGAGAACGATCACGTGCGCTGTGTGCTGGGAATGCCTGAAGCAAACGGTCAACAAGAGTTGATTGTTTGGTTGCTAATATTAGTTCCAAGTTCTCATGTGGCATAATATTTTGCAATTTGCCTTTATAGCGTGGATCAAGGAGGCAGGCCAACCAGTAATCGTCATCGTTCATCATTTTCGTAATGCGTGTGTCCCTTTTTAGGATACGTAAGGCATAATCCGCCATGTGGGCCAAAGTTCCAGTTGTCAAATCTCCGGTTGTGATTGGTTGAGGGGCAGTTGCAGGCAAATCTACGTCACTTGTGTCCCTCAAAAAACCAGAACCCGGCCGTGACACGCAACCAATTTCCTGTGCCCCCGGGAAAGGTTCGGCATTAAAAATATACTCATCCCCATCATCCTCCTCGTCCTCCACCTCCTCTTCGCCCGCTACCTCGTCCTGTACACTGCCCTGACCAGACAATGGCTGACTGTCATCAAGGCTTTCCTCTTCCTCTGGTGCAGACGCCTGCTCCTTTATGTGCGTCAAACTTTGCATCAGCAGACGCATTAGGGGGATGCTCATGCTTATTACGGCGTTGTCTGCACTAACCAGCCGTGTGCATTCCTCAAAACACTGAAGGACTTGACACATGTCTTGTATCTTAGACCACTGCACACCTGACAACTCCATGTCTGCCATCCTACTGCCTGCCCGTGTATCCTCCCACAAATAAATAACAGCACGCCTCTGTTCGCACAGTCTCTGAAGCATGTGCAGTGTTGAGTTCCACCTTGTTGCAACGTCTATGATTAGGCGATGCTGGGGAAGGTTCAAAGACCGCTGATAGGTCTGCATACGGCTGGCGTGTACAGGCGAACGTCGGATATGTGAGCAAAGTGCACGCACTTTGAGGAGCAGGTCGGAGAACCCAGGATAAGTTTTCAATAAGCACTGCACCACCAGGTTTAAGGTGTGAGCCAGGCAAGGAATGTGTTTCAGTTGGGAAAGGGAGATGGCAGCCATGAAATTCCTTCCGTTATCACTCACTACCTTGCCTGCCTCAAGATCTACTGTGCCCAGCCACGACTGCGTTTCTTGTTGCAAGAACTCGGACAGAACTTCCGCGGTGTGTCTGTTGTCGCCCAAACACTTCATAGCCAATACAGCCTGCTGACGCTTGGCAGTAGCTGGCCCATAATGGGACAACTGGTGTGCAACAGTGTCATCTGCCGATGGAGTGGTTGGCAGACTGCGTTCTGTGGAAGAGCTGTAGCTTCTGCAGGAGGACGAGGAGGAGGAGGAGGAGGAGGAGGGGGTGCGAACGCCTACAGCCAAGTGTTTCCTAGACCGTGGGCTAGGCACAACTGTCCCTAAATTGATGTCGCCTGTGGACCCTGCATCCACCACATTCACCCAGTGTGCCGTGATGGACACATAACGTCCCTGGCCATGCCTACTGGTCCATGCATCTGTAGTCAGGTGCACCTTTGTACTCACAGATTGCCTGAGTGCATGGACGATGCGCTGTTTAACATGCTGGTGCAGGGCTGGGATGGCTTTTCTGGAAAAAAAGTGTCGACTGGGTAGCTCGTATCGTGGTTCAGCGTACTCCATCAGGGCTTTGAAAGCTTCGCTTTCAACTAACCGGTAGGGCATCATCTCTAACGAGATTAGTCTAGCTATGTGGGCGTTAAAACCCTGTGTACGCGGATGCGAGGATAAGTACTTCCTTTTTCTAACCAGAGTCTCATGTAGCGTGAGCTGAACTGGAGAGATGGAGATCGTGGAACTTGCGGGTGTGCCGGTGGACATGGCAGACTGAGAGACGGTTGGAGACGGTATTGTTTCCGCCGGTGCCCTAGATGCAATATTTCCTCCTACAAAACTGGTGGTTCCCTGACCCTGACTGCTTTTGGCTGGCAAAGAAACCTGCACAGATACTGCCGGTGGTGCGGAAAATGGTGGCCTTACAGTGAAGGAAGGGATGTTGCGTTGCTGACTAGCTTCATTGGCCGAGGGTGCTACAACCTTAAGGGACGTTTGGTAGTTAGTCCAGGCTTGAAAATGCATGGTGGTTAAGTGTCTATGCATGCAACTAGTATTTAGACTTTTCAGATTCTGACCTCTGCTTAAGCTAGTTGAACATTTTTGACAGATGACTTTGCGCTGATCAGTTGGATGTTGTTTAAAAAAAATGCCAGACTGCACTCTTCCTAGACTCGGATGCCTTTTCAGGGATTGCAGACTGAGCTTTAACCGGATGGCCACGCTGTCCTCCAACAGGTTTTGGCTTTGACACGCGTTTTGGGCCAGATACGGGCCCGGCAGATGGAACCTGTTGCGATGTTGATGCCTGCTGCGGCCCCTCCTCCACCTCCGCTTCTGAACTACTGCCGCCTGCACCCTGTTCCCCCAATGGCTGCCAATCGGGGTCAATAACTGGGTCATCTATTACCTCCTCTTCGAGCTCGTGTGCAACTTCGTCTGTGTCACTGTGTCGGTCGGTGGTATAGCGTTCGTGGCGGGGCAACATAGTCTCATCAGGGTCTGATTGTGGATCTGTACCCTGAGAGGGCAATGTGGTGGTCTGAGTCAAAGGAGCAGCATAGTACTCTGGCTGTGGCTGTGCATCAGTGCACTCCATGTCAGAATCTACTTGTAATGGGCATGGCCTGTTAAATGTTTCACTTTCTAAGCCAGGGACGGTATGTGTAAAGAGCTCCATGGAGTGACCCGTTGTGTCGCCTGCTGCATCCTTCTCTCTTGTTGTAGTTTTTGCTGAGGAGGACAAGGAAGCGACTTGTCCCTGACCGTGAACATCCACAAGCGACGCGCTGCTTTTACATTTAACAGTTTCGGAAGAGGAGGCAAAAGAGCTAGAGGCTGAGTCTGCAATGTAAGCCAAAACTTGCTGTTGCTGCTCCGCCTTTAAAAGCGGTTTTCCTACTCCCAGAAAAGAGAGCGTTCGAGGCCTTGTGTAGCCTGACGACGAAACTGGCTCCACAGCTCCAGACTTAGGTGGAATATTTTTATCCCCACGACCACCTGATGCTCCACTACCACTACCATCATTACCAGCTGACAATGAACGCCCACGACGACCTCTTGCACCAGACTTCCTCATTGTTTTAAAATCTTAACCAAAGTAACTTTATTTGTTGCTGTCAAACAACTTACACGGTGAGCTATAACTTCAGTATGATTTCAATATCCCTTAACAGGTTGGTGAGACCACAAGGAAAATCAGGCACAATGTTACACACTCTGTTTTCTGTGGCACAAAATCACAGAGATGACACACACACAGGACTGTCACTCAAGCACTAATGTCAATATTAATCTCCCACCTAATTTATTTTTTTTTTTTCCTCAGGGAGACTTTAGAAACCAAATAATATTAAAAAAAAAAAAAAAAAAAAAAGGCTTTCTATGGCCCACAATTAGAGAGAGAGAGGTGGCACACCCAGGAGTCAAGACTGGCACACAAGCTGAAAGGGCAATATTACTCTCCCACTGTTTTTTTTTATTTATTTTTTTTTTTAAGGGAGACTTTAGAAACCAAATAATATTAAAAAAACCAAAAAAATAAATAGCCTTTCTATGGCCCACTGAATGAGAGAGAGGTGGCACACCCAGGAGTCAAGACTGGCGCACAAGCTGAAAGGGCAATATTACTCTCCCACTGTTTTTTTATGTTTTTTTTCTTTTATTTTAAGGGAGACTTTAGAAACCCAATAATATTTAAAAAAAAAAATAAATAGGCTTTCTATGGCCCACTGAATGAGAGAGGTGGCACACCCAGGAGTCAAGACTGGCACACAAGCTGAAAGGGCAATATTACTCTCCCACTGTTTTTTTATGTTTTTTTTTTTCAGGGAGACTTTAGAAACCAAATAATATTTTTTTAAAAAAATAAATAGGCTTTCTATGGCCCACTGAATGAGAGAGGTGGCACACCCAGGAGTCAAGACTGGCACACAAGCTGAAAGGGCAATATTACTCTCCCACTGTTTTTTTAAGTTTTTTTTCTTTTATTTTCAGGGAGACTTTAGAAACCAAATAATATTAAAAAAACCAAAAAAAAAAATAGGCTTTCTATGGCACACTGAATGAGAGAGAGAGGTGGCACACCCAGGAGTCAAGACTGGCACACAAGCTGAAAGGGCAATATTACTCTCCCACTGTTTTTTTTTTTTTTCAGGGAGACTTTAGAAACCAAATAATATTTAAAAAAAACAATAAATAGGCTTTCTATGGCCCACTGAATGAGAGAGGTGGCACACCCAGGAGTCAAGACTGGCACACAAGCTGAAAGGGCAATATTACTCTCCCACTGTTTTTTTTTTTTTCAGGGAGACTTTAGAAACCAAATAATATTTTTTTAAAAAAATAAATAGGCTTTCTATGGCCCACTGAATGAGAGAGGTGGCACACCCAGGAGTCAAGACTGGCACACAAGCTGAAAGGGCAATATTACTCTCCCACTGTTTTTTTAAGTTTTTTTTCTTTTATTTTCAGGGAGACTTTAGAAACCAAATAATATTAAAAAAACCAAAAAAATAAATAGCCTTTCTATGGCCCACTGAATGAGAGAGGTGGCACACCCAGGAGTCAAGACTGGCGCACAAGCTGAAAGGGCAATATTACTCTCCCACTGTTTTTTTATGTTTTTTTTTTTTTTTTCAGGGAGACTTTAGAAACCAAATAATATTAAAAAAAACAAAAAAAAAAATAGGCTTTCTATGGCACACTGAATGAGAGAGAGAGGTGGCACACCCAGGAGTCAAGACTGGCACACAAGCTGAAAGGGCAATATTACTCTCCCACTGTTTTTTTTTTTTTCAGGGAGACTTTAGAAACCAAATAATATTTAAAAAAAACAATAAATAGGCTTTCTATGGCCCACTGAATGAGAGAGGTGGCACACCCAGGAGTCAAGACTGGCACACAAGCTGAAAGGGCAATATTACTCTCCCACTGTTTTTTTTTTTTTCAGGGAGACTTTAGAAACCAAATAATATTTAAAAAAAAAAATAAATAGGCTTTCTATGGCCCACTGAATGAGAGAGGTGGCACACCCAGGAGTCAAGACTGGCACACAAGCTGAAAGGGCAATATTACTCTCCCACTGTTTTTTTTTTTTTCAGGGAGACTTTAGAAACCAAATAATATTTTAAAAAAAAAATAAATAGGCTTTCTATGGCCCACTGAATGAGAGAGGTGGCACACCCAGGAGTCAAGACTGGCACACAAGCTGAAAGGGCAATATTACTCTCCCACTGTTTTTTTAAGTTTTTTTTCTTTTATTTTCAGGGAGACTTTAGAAACCAAATAATATTAAAAAAACCAAAAAAATAAATAGCCTTTCTATGGCCCACTGAATGAGAGAGAGGTGGCACACCCAGGAGTCAAGACTGGCACACAAGCTGAAAGGGCAATATTACTCTCCCACTGTTTTTTTATTTATTTTTTTTTTTTCAGGGAGACTTTAGAAACCAAATAATAAGAAAAAAAAATAAATAAATAAATAGGCTTTCTATAGCCCACTGAATGAGAGATAGCACACACAGCAGTGGCACACAAGCCCTGACTGAGGCCAATATTTTTCTACCACTGATTGATGTAGTGTTTTTGTGTTGAGGTAGAATTTAGAACACAAATCACGGAAAAAATAAATAGGCTTTCTATGGCCCACTCAGTGAGAGATGGCACACACAGGGATGGCACTGTAGCAGAAATGCCAATCTTAATCTCCCACAAAAAAAAAAAAACAGGGACTGTCCTACAATTACTATCTCCCTGCAGTAATCTAAGCCAGGTATGGCAGGCAGCAATAGGAGTGGACTGATGCACAAATTAAATAAAAAGTGTGGACAAACAAAAAAGATAGCTGTGCAGAAAGGAACAAGAGGATATGTGCTTTGAAAAAAGCAGTTGGTTTGCACAGTGGCGTACACACAGCAATACTGCTATCAGGGAGCCTTCTAGGGCAGCCCAATGAGCTACAGCGCTGAGGAAAAAAAAATAAAAAATAGCTTCCACTGTTCCTGCACACCGAAGGTGGTGTTGGACAGTGGAAATCGCTACAGCACAAGCGGTTTGGTGGTTAGTGGACCCTGCCTAACGCTATCCCTGCTTCTGACGAAGCTGCAGCAACCTCTCCCTAAGCTCAGATCAGCAGCAGTGAGATGGCGGTCGGCGGGAACGCCCCTTTATAGCCCCTGTGACGCCGCAGACAGCAAGCCAATCACTGCAATGCCCTTCTCTAAGATGGTGGGGACCAGGATCTATGTCATCACGCTGCCCACACTCTGCGTTCACCTTCATTGGCTGAGAAATGGCGCTTTTCGCGTCATTGAAACGCGACTTTGGCGCGAAAGTCGCGTACCGCATGGCCGACAAGCACAGGGGTCGGATCGGGTTTCATGAGACGCCGACTTAGCCAAAAGTCGGCGACTTTTGAAAATGATCGACCCGTTTCGCTCAACCCTACTCTTGATTAAAGAGGCAGACAAGGGGGACAATATGGTCCTTTGGCCACATGCCCTCTATCTGGAAGAGGCCAATCGACAACTAGGGGATCAGAGGTTTTACAAAAAGCTTCCGTCAGATCCCTCGGCCATTTTTGGTGTCCGCTTTAGGGCCCTCTTGGAAAGGGCCAGGGACCTTGGCATCATCAATTACCAAGAGTTTCAGTTCTTGTGGGTTGAATATCCCACCATGGCAACGTTTTATATGTTGCCTAAGGTCCACAAGGACATACACAGGCCGCCGGGCCGGCCGATTCTGGCCAGCATTGGCAGCCTGTGTGAGAAAGCCTGTATCTACGTGGACTATTTTTTGCAACCTCTAGTTAAGAACTTACCATCCTTTGTGAAAGACTCAGCACACTTTATTAATATCTGTCGCTTTTTGAAACTTCCGCCAGGGCCTTTATTGGTGACGTGTGATGTTGAGTCACTTTATTCTAATATCAGCCATGAGGATGGTATAACGGTGGTTCTATATTTTCTGGATTTGGTGGAACACTCGGATCGTATGCACGATTCTTTGGTGGTGGACCTACTCGACTTTATCTTGAGGCACAACTACTTTCTATTCGATAGAACGTACTATTTGCAAACGTCAGGTGTGGCCATGGGTGCCAGGTGTGCACCGGCCCTGGCAAGTTTGTTTCTAGGATGGTGGGAGGCCTTGGTGGTCTACCCGTCATCGGCTTTCAGGAGTAGGATTGCCCACTGGTCACAATACATCGATGATGTTTTCTTTATTTGGGTAGGCACTATGGAGGAATGTAGGAGTTTTATTGAGTCCTGGAATATAAATACACATAATATTCTATTGACTTACTCTGTGTCATCCTCCGTAGCTACGTACCTTGACCTACAAATAAGGATTGAGGAGGGTGGTTCTATCTCCACTAAGTTATTTCGAAAGCCGACGGCCACAAACAGCCTGCTGGATTATAGAAGCTTTCATCCACAGCGCACCAGGGATGGAGTGCCCGTTGGCCAATTTCTGAGAGTGAGGAGGAACTGCACAACCGATGAGGACTTTCGAGTGGAAGCACAGAAGCTTATGGATCGCTTTAAAGAAAGGCACTACCCACATAGGAGTATCTCTGCAGCATTTCAACGAGCGAGACTTCACACCCAGGACTCCCTATTACTGGTGTCCACCAAGGTACGTGATGATAAACCTAGGTTTATCACGGGTTACAATAACAACTGGGGTAGCCTTAGGGCCATTTTACGCAGGCATTGGGATATCCTTATGACAGACCTTCAAACTGCTGATGTGGTCAGTGCTCAACCCCTGTTGGTAGCCAGAAGGGCTCCTAATTTTAGGGATATGTTGTCCAGGAGCCACTATAGGAGACAAACTATGAGTACCAACCGGGGAATCAAACTCCGGGGTTCCTTTGCCTGTGGGGGTTGCAGTATTTGCTGCATATGGGTACCACAAGGGACTTTTTTGTTCATCCCAGGGATGGTAGCCAACACAGACTTTATTCATACATAAACTGCAAGACCACGTGCATTATTTACGCTCTTATTTGCCCGTGTCAACTCATATATGTGGGTCAAACTTCGCAGGAGTTGCAAAGGAAGGTGCAGAAGCACTTTTCTACAATTAATCTGGCCTCCAATGATCTTTCTAAAGGCAAAGTTCTTACCCCTGTAGCGGCCCACTTCCTTACCCACCATGCGGGCCGGGTAGCAAATACCAAGGTGGTTGGTTTGGAATGTATCCAGATTTCCAACAGGGGGGTCCACTTAAACCATCCTTGTTATGTTGAGAATCTCGCTGGATTTTCAATCTTTCCTCTGTTGCCCCAGCAGTTCTCAATGAAGAACTCCTCTTTACGGGCTTCCTGGGATGAGATCTGGTTTTGGTCCTCTGCTTCATGGTCTAGTGCCTCTATGGAGTGGACATACCTGGATCCTTCTTCTCTCTGAGTCATGACATGAAGTACTTTGAAGATCGTACCGGAGTGGGAGTTACTTTTCTTCTAAATAAAATGGACTCTTTACGTTTAAACTGGAACTCTTTTTGAGGACTGGTTCATATTATGTTGACGTTGTGTCTATAGCTTGATTCGTATAGCAGCACATTGGGTACTACTAGATTGTGATGTTCCACAGATGGGCTCTCTATGGTTCTATTGGATCCTATGCTTTCCGTATGGTCCCATTTTTTCATTCACTGGCTCTTTGGACCCTCTGCTGTTATGACCCCAGTGGACAGGGTCTCAGAGGAACGTGTAAGTCTGCAAGATACAAAAATCCAGCTCATAGGGCTGTGGTAACTGGGTTGACCAAATAGCTACTCCTAACGCCAACACTAGAAGTAGCCGGGGATCATGCCTACGGTGATCGCTAGATGACACGCGCCAGCCGGAGAATCTAACTACCCCTAGGAGAAGAAAACAAAGACCTCTCTTGCCTCCAGAGAAAGGGACCCCAAAGCAAGATACAAGCCCCCCACAAATAATAACGGTGAGGTAAGAGGAAATGACAAACACAGAAATGAACTAGGTTCAGCAAAGAGAGGCCAGCTTACTAATAGCAGAATATAGCAAGATAACTTATCTGGTCAACAAAAACCCTATAAAAATCCACGCTGGAGATTCAAGAACCCCCGAACCGTCTAACGGTCCGGGGGGAGAACACCAGCCCCCTAGAGCTTCCAGCAAAGGTCAGGATACAGATAGGAACAAGCTGGACAAAAATACCAAACAAAACAAAAGCAAAAAGCAAAGAAGCAGACTTAGCTTGGAAAACAGGAACCAGGATCAGAGGACAAGAGCACAACAGATTAGCTCTGATTTCAACGATGCCAGGCATTGAACTGAAGGTCCAGGGAGCTTATATAGCAACGCCCCTGAACTAACGGCCCAGGTGAGGATATAGAAAAAGACAGACGCTCCAGAGTCAAATCACTAATGACCACTAGAGGGAGCAAAAAGCAAAATCACAACAGTACCCCCCCCTTAGTGAGGGGTCACCGAACCCTCACCACGACCACCAGGGCGATCAGGATGAGCGGCGTGAAAGGCACGAACTAAATCGGCCGCATGAACATCAGAGGCGACCACCCAGGAATTATCTTCCTGACCATAGCCCTTCCACTTGACCAGGTACTGAAGCCTCCGCCTGGAGAGACGAGAATCCAAGATCTTCTCCACCACGTACTCCAACTCGCCCTCAACCAACACCGGAGCAGGAGGCTCAGCAGAAGGAACCACAGGCACAACGTACCGCCGCAACAAGGACCTATGAAACACGTTGTGGATAGCAAACGACACAGGAAGATCCAGGCGAAAGGATACAGGATTAAGAATTTCCAATATCTTGTAAGGACCAATAAAACGAGGTTTAAATTTGGGAGAGGAAACCTTCATAGGAACAAAGCGGGAAGAAAGCCACACCAAATCCCCAACACGTAGTCGGGGACCCACACCGCGGCGGCGGTTGGCAAAGCGCTGAGCCCTCTCCTGTGACAACTTCAAGTTGTCCACCACAAGATTCCAGATCCGCTGCAACCTATCCACCACAGAATCCACCCCAGGGCAGTCAGAAGGTTCCACATGACCCGAAGAAAAACGAGGGTGGAAACCAGAGTTGCAGAAAAACGGCGAAACCAAGGTGGCGGAACTAGCCCGATTATTAAGGGCAAACTCAGCTAACGGCAAGAAGGTCACCCAATCGTCCTGATCAGCAGAGACAAAACACCTCAAATAAGCCTCCAAAGTCTGATTAGTTCGCTCCGTCTGTCCATTAGTCTGAGGATGGAAAGCAGACGAAAACGACAAGTCAATGCCCATCCTACTACAAAAGGATCGCCAGAATCTGGAAACGAACTGGGATCCTCTGTCTGACACAATATTCTCAGGGATGCCGTGCAAACGAACCACGTTCTGGAAAAACACAGGAACCAGATTGGAAGAGGAAGGCAGCTTAGGCAAAGGAACCAAATGGACCATCTTGGAGAAGCGATCACATATCACCCAGATAACAGACATGCCCTGAGACACCGGAAGATCAGAAATGAAATCCATGGAGATATGTGTCCAAGGTCTCTTAGGGACAGGCAAGGGCAAGAGCAACCCGCTGGCACGAGAACAGCAAGGCTTATCTCGAGCACAAGTCCCACAGGACTGTACAAATGACCGCACATCCCTAGACAAGGAAGGCCACCAAAAGGATCTGGCCACCAGATCTCTGGTGCCAAAAATTCCTGGGTGACCTGCCAACACCGAGGAATGAACCTCGGAAATGACTCTGCTGGTCCACTTATCAGGCACAAACAGTCTGTCAGGTGGACAAGAATCAGGCCTATCAGCCTGAAATCTCTGCAACACACGTCGCAGATCTGGAGAAATAGCTGACAAGATAATACCATCCTTAAGAATACCAACAGGTTCAGCGACTCCAGGAGCATCAGGCACAAAGCTCCTGGAAAGAGCATCGGCCTTCACATTCTTTGAACCTGGTAAATACGAGACAACGAAGTCAAAACGGGAGAAAAACAATGACCAGCGGGCCTGTCTAGGATTCAGGCGTTTAGCAGACTCGAGATACATCAGATTTTTGTGATCAGTCAAGACCACCACACGATGCTTAGCACCCTCGAGCCAATGACGCCACTCCTCAAATGCCCATTTCATGGCCAACAACTCCCGATTGCCCACATCATAATTTCGCTCCGCAGGCGAAAACTTCCTAGAGAAAAAGGCGCAAGGTCTCATAACAGAGCAACCAGGGCCTCTCTGCGACAAAACGGCCCCTGCTCCAATCTCTGAAGCATCCACCTCAACTTGAAAGGGAAGCGAGACATCAGGCTGGCACAAAACAGGCGCCGAAGTAAACCGACGTTTCAACTCCTGGAAAGCCTCCACGGCAGCAGGAGCCCAATTAACCACATCGGAGCCCTTCTTGGTCATATCCGTCAAAGGTTTCACAATGCTAGAAAAGTTAGCGATAAAACGACGGTAGAAGTTAGCGAAACCCAAGAACTTCTGAAGACTCTTAACTGACGAGGGCTGAGTCCAATCAAGAATAGCTCGGACCTTGACTGGGTCCATCTCCACAGCAGAAGGGGAAAAAATGAACCCCAAAAAGGGAACCTTCTGTACACCAAAAAGACACTTTGAGCCCTTGACAAACAAAGAATTTTCACGCAAAATTTTAAAGACCATCCTGACCTGCTCCACATGCGAGTCCCAATTATCAGAAAAAAACAGAATATCATCCAGATAAACGATCAGAAATTTATCCAGATAGTTCCGGAAAATGTCATGCATAAAGGACTGAAAAACTGAAGGGGCATTAGAGAGCCCAAAAGGCATCACCAAGTACTCAAAATGACCTTCGGGCGTATTGAATGCGGTTTTCCATTCATCCCCTTGCTTAATGCGCACAAGGTTGTACGCACCACGAAGGTCTATCTTGGTAAACCACTTGGCACCTTTAATCCGGGCAAACAAGTCAGACAACAGCGGCAAAGGATACTGAAATTTGACAGTGATCTTATTTAAAAGCCGATAGTCAATACAAGGCCTCAAAGATCCGTCCTTTTTAGCCACAAAAAAGAATCCCGCACCAAGAGGGGAAGAAGACGGACGGATGTGTCCTTTCTCCAGAGACTCCTTGATATATGAACGCATAGCGGTATGTTCAGGTATCGACAGATTAAACAGTCTTCCCTTAGGAAACTTACTGCCTGGAATCAAATCTATTGCACAGTCACAGTCCCTATGAGGAGGCAATGCACTGGACCTGGACTCGCTAAAGACATCCTGATAATCAGACAAGTACTCCGGAACTTCCGAAGGCGTAGAAGAAGCAATAGACACAGGCAGGGAATCCTCATGAATACCACAACAGCCCCAACTAGACACTGACATAGCCTTCCAGTCAAGGACTGGATTATGGGTCTGTAACCATGGCAGCCCCAAAACAACCAAATCATGCATTTTATGTAGAACGAGAAAACGTATCACCTCGCGGTGTTCAGGAGTCATGCACATGGTAACCTGTGTCCAATACTGCGGCTTATTTTCTGCCAATGGCGTAGCATCAATACCCCTAAGAGGGATAGGATTTTCTAATGGTTCAAGAATAAAACCACAGCGCTTAGCAAATGAGAGATCCATAAGACTCAGGGCAGCACCTGAATCTACAAACGCCATGACAGGATAAGATGACAGTGAGCAAATCAAAGTTACAGACAGAATAAACTTAGGATGCAAATTACCAACGGTGACAGGACTAACAACCTTAGATATACGTTTAGAGCATGCTGAGATAACATGTGTAGAATCACCACAGTAGTAGCACAAGCCATTCCGGCGTCTATGAATTTTCCTCTCATTTCTAGTCAGGATTCTATCACATTGCATCAAATCAGGTGTCCGTTCAGACAACACCATGAGGGAATTTGCAGTTTTTCTATCACATTGCATCACATCAGGTGTCTGTTCAGACAACAACATGAGGGAATTTGCGGTTTTGCGCTCCCGCAACCGTCGGTCAATTTGAATAGCCAGGGACATGGTATCATTCAGACCTGTGGGAATGGGAAAACCCACCATAACATTCTTAATGGCCTCAGAAAGGCCATTTCTAAAATTAGCGGCCAGTGCACACTCGTTCCAATGTGTCAGCACGGACCATTTCCGAAATTTTTGGCAATACACCTCAGCCTCGTCCTGGCCCTGAGACATAGCCAGCAAGGCTTTCTCTGCCTGAATCTCAAGATTGGGTTCCTTATAAAGTAAACCGAGCGCCAGAAAAAACGCATCAATATCAGCCAATGCCGGATCTCCTGGCGCCAACGAAAAAGCCCAATCCTGAGGGTCACCCCGTAAGAATGAAATAACAATTTTTACTTGTTGAGCAGAGTCTCCAGACGAACAAGGTTTCAGGGACAAAAATAATTTACAATTATTCCTGAAATTCCTAAACTTAAATCGGTCTCCTGAAAACAGTTCAGGAATCGGAATCTTGGGTTCAGACCTAGGATTTCTGGTAACATAATCTTGTATACCCTGCACACGAGCGGCAAGCTGGTCCACACTTGTAATCAAGGTCTGGACATTCATGTCTGCAGCAAGCTTAAGCCACTCTGAGGTAAAGGGGAAAAGAAAAAAAAAAATGAGAGAGGGAAAAAAAAAACTCAAAATTTTCTTTCTTATAATCCCACTTCTTCAATGCATTAAACATTTAATACTGGCCTGGCATACTGTTATGACCCCAGTGGACAGGGTCTCAGAGGAACGTGTAAGTCTGCAAGATACAAAAATCCAGCTCATAGGGCTGTGGTAACTGGGTTGACCAAATAGCTACTCCTAACGCCAACACTAGAAGTAGCCGGGGATCATGCCTACGGTGATCGCTAGATGACACGCGCCAGCCGGAGAATCTAACTACCCCTAGGAGAAGAAAACAAAGACCTCTCTTGCCTCCAGAGAAAGGGACCCCAAAGCAAGATACAAGCCCCCCACAAATAATAACGGTGAGGTAAGAGGAAATGACAAACACAGAAATGAACTAGGTTCAGCAAAGAGAGGCCAGCTTACTAATAGCAGAATATAGCAAGATAACTTATCTGGTCAACAAAAACCCTATAAAAATCCACGCTGGAGATTCAAGAACCCCCGAACCGTCTAACGGTCCGGGGGGAGAACACCAGCCCCCTAGAGCTTCCAGCAAAGGTCAGGATACAGATAGGAACAAGCTGGACAAAAATACCAAACAAAACAAAAGCAAAAAGCAAAGAAGCAGACTTAGCTTGGAAAACAGGAACCAGGATCAGAGGACAAGAGCACAACAGATTAGCTCTGATTTCAACGATGCCAGGCATTGAACTGAAGGTCCAGGGAGCTTATATAGCAACGCCCCTGAACTAACGGCCCAGGTGAGGATATAGAAAAAGACAGACGCTCCAGAGTCAAATCACTAATGACCACTAGAGGGAGCAAAAAGCAAAATCACAACACTCTGCGCTTGCGCGGTTAGCGGCACTCCCACTGAGCCACAGGTGTGCCGTCTTTTTCTAATCATTGGGTATGTACTTATACGAGTTTTTGGATACACGCTATCACTTCCCCTGACGAAGCCCTATCAGCAAAAGCGATACGCGTGGGGCTGCACTGGCCCTTGTCCTGCTTGCTTGCCTGCCTGCCTACGGACCCCGTTGTGGCCACCACTTTGCTCTGGGTAATATTTATCTCAGCAATTGCTGGGATTCCCTTTGGCTGCTTCTGGGCTGCATTCTGTTATTAGCATAGTGACCTTCAGATCTTTTTCATTATCCAGTCGGTTCAGGTCATGCTTGTACTAGTGTCCCATGAGCCATAAAGATGACCGCATTATTTTTGCATCTAGCCAGCCTCTGGGGTTTTTGTGCCCATTGCTAGTTACATGATCATATAGAGCTTATCCTTTTTGGCCGGCTTGTGTTCTCTCTCCAGCTGGCCATATATAGCCTGTATCCAGTTTAGGGGGGTTTCAGGCAGGCATGTAGCATTTTGGGTCATATCATTTGTTATATGCTGCACATATTATTGTATTGAGTATTGATTGACTGTTATGGACAGGGCTTTATGGTTGTTGTTTTTAATTATGTTTTAATGTTGCGTGTTAATAAAATCTTGTTTCCATTTTTTCAATATTACGTTGTTATTTCTTTATATGTGGTGTGCATAATTGGAGTGATACCTGTTCTTTCCTTGAATCATATAGTTGTCTACCACTCATCTGCACCCCATATGATACTATATATAGTTTGTATATCATTTTTATGCTTTTGTGGTGTGCCTTGGGTTACTGCTCAATGGCCGGTATGTGTGTCGCAGAGGAAGACGCTCTGCACCGTCAGCCTGAAGTGAGGATGTTATGGGACCTGTAGTCCTACAAGTAATTGTGTTGTTTTAGAGGGAGGCTGGCAGGGCTAGTTCTGAGAGATGGGCGGGTCAGACTAGCCACACACACACACACACCTCCCACCCATGGGAGTGGTTACAGGTATGTAATGTGACCAGGGTGTGGGAGTGCTGTTTCCATGAAGAGCACGTGGTGGGATTCTGGTACTGGTGGCCTGGGTGTTGGATTGTCCCAGCCAGGGATTGACGTCCTGAATAGCACACAGACAGGTCACCTGTGTTGTGGACCTTGGACTGACGAGGAGTCAGCCTGCGGAGCAGGAGCTCCTGAGAGGTAACCCTGGGTATGGGGAAAGCACTATGTGCCCTGGTAAAGGACAGTTACTGAACTGTGCAATCACCCGGTGACTGGAGTGATACAGGCTTGAATAGTGAATACTTTAAGCCGTTGATGTGCAACCTGGTTACGGTATGATGCTTAAACCGTATGGACTGATTTGTGTGAAAAACCGTGCCTGACTAAGTTAATCCCGTGTCAAGAGAGTATTCCCCAATATCACGCTGTACGGGAGTGAGAGAAAACATATGTGGTAAGCGCAATGTTACAATACATACATACATACCAGATCAATCAGACTCCCGACATCAATCCCATGCGGTGATACGACTCCATGACGGTGACTTCCGACTATACACTCCACCCACACACTTCCTCCCACCTGACATCACTTCCCTCTGCAGCATTTTTGACACCCTAAGGCTACTTTCACACTAGCGTGGGGCACTGCACGTCGCAATGCGTCGTTGTGGAGAAAAAACGCATCCTGCAAAGTTGCCCGCAGGATGCATTTTTCTCCATAGACTTTTATTAGCGACGCATTCCGATGCAGTGCCACATGTCGCAACCATCATGCGACGGTTGCGTCATGTTTTGGCGCACCGCCGGCACAAAAAACGTTACATGTAACTTTTTTTTGTGCGTCTAGTCTGTCATTTTCGACCACGCATGTGGGCCGAAACTCCGCCCCCTCCTCCCCGGACCTTGCAATGGGGCAGCGGAAACGTCTTAAGACTGCTTCCGCTGCGGTAAGATTGCTCTTACTGAGTGTATTGGGGGACACTCTCTTGGCACGGGATTCAAGCACACGGGCACGGTTTTTTTAAACAAAGCAGTCCATACGGTTTATTAAGCCTCATAAACCGGGTTATGCACAGTTCATTATATACATTCCATAGAACACAATAGGCACCAACTGGTGATATTAACTTGCAGCTTTAAACACTTCAATTATGGCTTTGACTCACGGACACTAAACATGCTGAACCTCTCACTTTTCCCAGTTACCATGGGTGTCCGTATGCCGTACACCTCACCAATGTCCCAAGGCACATACAGCACATATGACTCTGGGTCCCAGTCTCTAATCACGCCGAACCTCACTCCGTTCAGTTGCCATGGGAGACCACACAGTTCATAGAACTTCACAAGTACTAACAGTCTGTATAGGTACCTGGCGGGAGCTCCTGCTCCACCTGCTAACTCCTTGTCAGTCCACTCCTCCGGGTAAGCTGCCTCACAGGGATCACCAACTTGCCTGGCCGGCACACATTAGTCAGTCCAGACCCACCGAAGGACTGTAGCTTCCCCACACTGTAGCTGACACTGGCTCTGCAGATCCCGGTCCTCACCTCGTGCTATTCAGGGATCCGGTCCTCCCCCCAGGACCTCCCAACACCCAGGTTACACAGGATCACACAGGGGGCCAGTCTGGGTACTATTCAGGACGTCCGTCCCCAGCTGAGACCGTCCAATACCCGGGTCACCAATAGCAAAGTCCCACCAGGTGCTATTCAGGATTCCTACTCCCAGGAAATCCAACACGCTGGTTTGTGCTCTTCAGGATTTCCTACTCCCAGGAAATCCAACACATACTTCCAGGACCTTCAGAGACCATGTGACCCACACCCTGGTCACATTATATACCCTTCACCACTCCCCTGGATGGGAGTGTGGATGTGTGGCTAGTTTGTCCCGCCCATCTCACACAACTAGCCTAGTAAGTCACCCATACTAACTATACATCATTACACAAACTTGAGGGACTACAGGTCCCAGAACAACCACGTTACATCAGACTTACTATGCAGACTCCCTCTGCGACACATATCGGCCATTCACAACACCGCCAGACTCTGTTCCACCACCATTATAACCACAAATATGCCTCCATGCATATCCCAAAGAGCACACACAGCGCCCCCTAGCTGCCACAGGGGTCACTGCACCACACTGCCCTCGTCAGGCATTTTCTTCACAGTATGCGTTGGTACGTCGGGCCGACGCAGCGCGATGGCCCTGTACTGACGCTAGTGTGAAAGCAGCCTAATCCGCAGCAACACCGCAGATCTTTTTTATATCTGCGATTTTGCTGCGGGTTTTGCTGACACAATGCAAATCTATGGGTGTAGAAACGCTGCAGATCCGCACAAAGAATTGAGATGCTAAGGAATAAACAACACGCGCGTTTTTTCCGCAGCATGTGCACAGCGGATTGGGTTTTCCGTAGGTTTATATGGTACTGTAAACCGCATAGAAAACTGCTGCAGATCCGCAGTGTCAAAAACGCTGCGGATCCTGTTGTGAATTCCGTTCTTAGGCTCCCTCCTGTGGTTGTGAATGGTACTTTTGTGAGTTCTGCCCTTGGGCTCTCTCTGGTGGTTTCGAGTGGAACTGCTGCTCCTTGAGTTTAGCTGTAGCAGCTGCTTTCACTGATCGTCTCTCCTGGCTTTGCTATTTAACCTGGCTCTGGTCTTCAGTTCATGCCAGCTGTCAATGTCTCTGGGTTGGATTCAGATCTCTCCTTGGATTTCTCTGTTGGCCTGTCCATTTCAGCAAAAGATAAGTTTTTGCTAGTTCTTTTGTTGTCCATTTGCTGTGGACTTTATTGCTCAGCTCATGTTATGTTTCTTTTTGTCCAGCTTGTCATTATGATATATTCAGGCTAGCTGGAAGCTCTGGGGAAGCAGATTTGCCCTCCACACCGTGAGTCGGTGTGGAGATCATTTTTTGCAAACTCTGCGTGGATTTTTAGTTTTTAATACTGACCGCACAGTATCCTTTTCTATTCTGTCTATCAAGATTAGTATTGGCCTCTTTTGCTGAAATCTGTTTTGATTTCTGTGTATGTCATTTCCCTCTCCACTCACAGTCAATATTTGTGGGGGGCTATCTTTCCTTTTGGGAATTTCTCTGAGGCAAGATAGCTTTCTGTTTCCATCTTTAGGGGTAGTTAGTTCTCAGGCTGTGACGAGGTGTCTAGGGAGCGACAGGAACATCCCACGGCTATTTCTAGTGTTGGTGTTAGGATTAGGAACTGCGGTCAGTAAAGATACCACCTCCTCAGAGCTTGTCCCATGTTGCTCTTTAACCCCTTCCCGACATTTGACGTACTATCCCGTCGAGGTGGGGTGGGCCCCCATGACCACGGTCGGGATAGTACGTCATACGCGATCGGCCGCGCTCTCGGGGGGAGCGCGGCCGATCGCGGCCGGGTGTCGGCTGCATATCGCAGCTGACATCCGGCACTATGTGCCAGGAGCGGTCACGGACCGCCCCCGGCACATTAACCCCCGGCACACCGCGATCAAACATGATCGCGATGTGCCGGCGGTGCAGGGAAGCATCGCGCAGGGAGGGGGCTCCCTGCGGGCTTCCCTGAGACCCCCGGAGCAACGCGATGTGATCGCGTTGCTGCGAGGGTCTTACCTCCCTCCCTGCCTGCTCCAGACCCGGATCCAAGATGGCCGCGGATCCGGGTCCTGCAGGGAGAGAGGTGGCTTCACAGAAGCCTGCTCAGAGCAGGCACTGTGAAGCAGCGTGTACTTCTCGCAGATCGGTGATCTGTCAGAGTGCTATGCAAACTGGCAGATCACCAATCTGTATTGTCCCCCCTGGGGCAAAGTAAAAAAGTTAAAAAAAAAATTTCCAAATGTGTAAAAAAAAAAAAAAAAAATTCCAAAATAATGAAAAAAAAATAAATATATTATTCCCATAAATACATTTCTTTATCTAAATATAAAAAAAACAATAAAAGTACACATATTTAGTATCGCCGCGTCCGTAACGACCCGACCTATAAAGCTGGCCCACTAGTTAACCCCTTCAGTAAACACCGTAAGAAAAAAAAAACGAGGCAAAAAACGCTTTATTATCATACCGCCGAACAAAAAGTGGAATAACACGCGATCAAAAAGACAGATATAAATAACCATGGTACCGCTGAAAGCGTCATCTTGTCCCGCAAGTAACGAGCTGCCAAACAGCATGATCAGCAAAAAAATAAAAAAGTTATAGTCCTGAGAATAAAGCGATGCAAAAATAATTATTTTTTCCATAAAATAGTTTTTATCGTATAAAAGCGCCAAAACATAAAAAAATGAGATAAATGAGGTATCGCTGTAATCGTACTGACCCAAAGAATAAAACTGCTTTATCAATTTTACCAAACGCGGAACGGTATAAACGCCTCCCCCAAAAGAAATTCATGAATAGCTGGTTTTTGGTCATTCTGCCTCACAAAAATCGGAATAAAAAGCGATCAAAAAATGTGACGTGCCCAAAAATGTTACCAATAAAAACGTCAACTCGTCTCGCAAAAAACAAGACCTCACATGACTGTGGACCAAAATATGGAAAATTTATAGCTCTCAAAATGTGGTAACGCAAAAAATATTTTTTGCAATAAAAAGCGTCTTTCAGTGTGTGACGGCTGCCAATCATAAAAATCCGCTAAAAACCCCGCTATAAAAGTAAATCAAACCCCCCTTCATCACCCCCTTAGTTAGGGAAAAATAAAAAAAAAGTATTTATTTCCATTTTCCCATTAGGGCTAGGGTTGGGGCTAGGGTTAAGGCTACAGTTAGGGTTGGGGCTAAAGTTAGGGTTAGGGTTTGGATTACATTTACGGTTGGGAATAGGGTTGGGATTAGGGTTAGGGGTGTTATGACCCCAATGGCGAGGGTCTCAGAAATATCAGCAAGTCTGCGAAGTACAAAAATCCAGCTCATAGGGCAGTGGTAACTGGGTTGACCATATATCTACTCCTAACGCCAACACTAGAAGTAGCCGGGGAACATGCCTACGTTGGTCGCTATATGTCTCGCGCCAGCCGGAGAGCTAACTACCCCTAGAAGAGGAAAACAAAGACCTCTCTTGCCTCCAGAGAAAGGACCCCAAAAGTAGGATACAAGCCCCCCACAAATAATAACGGTGAGGTAAGAGGAAATGACAAACACAGGGATGAACTAGGTTTAGCAAAGAGAGGCCCACTTACTAATAGCAGAATGTAGTAAGATAACTTATATGGTCAACAAAAACCCTATCAAAAATCCACACTGGAGATTCAAGAACCCCCGAACCGTCTAACGGCCCGGGGGGAGAACACCAGCCACCCTAGAGCTTCCAGCAAGGTCAGGATACAGATTATATACAAGCTGGACAGAAATGCAAACAAAAACAAAATAGCAAAAAGCAAGAAAGCGGACTTAGCTTAATCAACACAGGAACCAGGATCAGTAGACAAGAGCACTACAGATTAGCTCTGATATCAACGTTGCCAGGCATTGAACTGAAGGTCCAGGGAGCTTATATAGCAACACCCCTGACCTAACGACCCAGGTGAGCATACAAGGGATGAATGACATACCCAGAGTCAAATCACTAGTAGCCACTAGAGGGAGCCAAAAGGTAAATTCACAACAGTACCCCCCCCTTAGTGAGGGGTCACCGAACCCTCACCAAGACCACCAGGGCGATCAGGATGAGCGGCGTGAAAGGCACGAACTAAATCGGCCGCATGCACATCAGAGGCGACCACCCAGGAATTATCCTCCTGACCATAGCCCTTCCACTTGACCAGGTACTGAAGCCTCCGCCTGGAGAGACGAGAATCTAAGATCTTCTCCACCACGTACTCCAACTCGCCCTCAACCAACACCGGAGCAGGAGGCTCAGCAGAAGGAACCACAGGCACAACGTACCGCCGCAACAAGGACCTATGAAATACGTTGTGAATGGCAAACGACACCGGAAGATCCAGGCGAAAGGATACAGGATTAAGGATTTCCAATATCTTGTAAGGACCAATGAATCGAGGCTTAAATTTGGGAGAGGAGACCTTCATAGGAACAAATCGAGAAGACAGCCATACCAAATCCCCAACACGAAGTCGGGGACCCACACCGCGGCGGCGGTTGGCAAAACGCTGAGCCTTCTCCTGTGACAACTTCAGGTTGTCCACCACATGATTCCAGATCCGCTGCAACCTATCCACCACAGAATCCACTCCAGGACAGTCAGAAGGCTCCACATGTCCCGAGGAAAAACGAGGATGGAAACCAGAGTTGCAGAAAAATGGCGAAACCAAGGTGGCAGAACTAGCCCGGTTATTAAGGGCAAATTCAGCCAACGGCAAGAAGGTCACCCAATCATCCTGATCAGAAGAGACAAAACACCTCAAATACGCCTCCAGAGTCTGATTAGTTCGTTCCGTTTGTCCGTTAGTCTGTGGATGAAAAGCGGACGAAAACGACAAATCAATGCCCATCCTACCACAAAAGGATCGCCAGAACCTGGAAACAAACTGGGATCCTCTGTCCGACACAATATTCTCAGGAATGCCGTGCAAACGAACCACGTTCTGGAAGAACACAGGAACCAGATCAGAAGAGGAAGGCAGCTTAGGCAAAGGAACCAGATGGACCATCTTGGAGAAACGATCACATATCACCCAGATGACAGACATGCCCTGAGACACCGGAAGATCCGAAATGAAATCCATAGAGATGTGTGTCCAAGGTCTCTTCGGGACAGGCAAGGGCAAGAGCAACCCGCTGGCACGAGAACAGCAAGGCTTAGCTCGAGCACAAGTACCACAGGACTGCACAAATGACCGCACATCCCTTGACAAGGAAGGCCACCAAAAGGACCTGGCCACCAGATCTCTGGTGCCAAAAATTCCCGGGTGCCCTGCCAACACTGAGGAATGAACCTCGGAAATGACTCTGCTGGTCCATTTAGCAGGCACAAACAATCTGTCAGGTGGACAAGAGTCAGGCCTACCAGCCTGAAATCTCTGCAACACACGTCGCAGATCTGGAGAAATAGCTGACAGATAACTCCTTCCTTAAGAATACCCACAGGTTCAGCGACTCCAGGAGCATCAGGCACAAAGCTCCTAGACAGAGCATCGGCCTTCACATTCTTAGAACCTGGTAAATACGAGACCACAAAGTCAAAACGGGAGAAAAACAATGACCAGCGGGCCTGTCTAGGATTAAGGCGTTTAGCAGACTCGAGATACATCAGATTTTTGTGATCAGTCAAGACCACCACACGATGCTTAGCACCCTCGAGCCAATGACGCCACTCCTCAAATGCCCACTTCATGGCCAACAACTCCCGATTGCCCACATCATAATTTCGCTCTGCCGGCGAAAACTTCCTAGAGAAAAAGGCACAAGGTCTCATAGTAGAGCAACCAGGGCCTCTCTGCGACAAAACGGCCCCTGCCCCAATCTCCGAAGCATCCACCTCAACCTGAAAGGGAAGTGAGACGTCAGGCTGGCACAAAACAGGCGCCGAAGTAAACCGGTGTTTCAACTCCTGGAAAGCCTCCACGGCAGCAGGAGCCCAGTTAGCTACATCAGAGCCTTTCTTGGTCATATCCGTCAGCGGTTTAACAACGCTAGAGAAATTTGCGATAAAACGACGGTAGAAGTTAGCAAAACCCAAGAACTTCTGAAGACTCTTAACTGACGAGGGTTGAGTCCAATCATGAATAGCTCGGACCTTGACTGGATCCATCTCCACAGCAGAAGGGGAAAAAATGAACCCCAAAAAGGGAACCTTCTGTACACCAAAGAGACACTTTGAGCCTTTTACAAACAAAGAATTTTCACGCAAAATCTCAAAAACCATCCTGACCTGCTCCACATGCGAGTCCCAATCATCAGAAAAAAACAGAATATCATCCAGATAAACAATCAAAAATTTATCCAGATACTTCCGGAAAATGTCATGCATGAAGGACTGAAAAACTGAAGGTGCATTAGAGAGCCCAAATGGCATCACCAAGTACTCAAAATGACCTTCGGGCGTATTGAATGCGGTTTTCCATTCATCGCCCTGCCTAATGCGCACAAGGTTGTATGCACCACGAAGGTCTATCTTGGTGAACCACTTGGCACCTTTAATCCGGGCAAACAAATCTGACAACAGCGGCAAAGGATACTAAAATTTGACAGTGATCTTATTTAAAAGCCGATAGTCAATACAAGGCCTCAAAGATCCGTCCTTTTTGGCCACAAAAAAGAATCCCGCACCAAGAGGGGAAGAAGAAGGACGGATATGCCCCTTCTCAAGAGACTCCTTGATATATGAACGCATCGCAGTATGTTCAGGTACCGACAGATTAAACAGTCTCCCCTTAGGAAACTTACTGCCAGGAATCAAATCTATAGCACAGTCACATTCTCTATGAGGAGGCAGTGCACTGGACTTAGACTCGCTGAAGACATCCTGATAATCAGACAAATACGCCGGAACTTCCGAAGGCGTAGAAGAAGCAATAGACAAGGGCAGGGAATCTCCATGAATTCCATGGCCTGGCAAACTGTTATGACCCCAATGGCGAGGGTCTCAGAAATATCAGCAAGTCTGCGAAGTACAAAAATCCAGCTCATAGGGCAGTGGTAACTGGGTTGACCATATATCTACTCCTAACGCCAACACTAGAAGTAGCCGGGGAACATGCCTACGTTGGTCGCTATATGTCTCGCGCCAGCCGGAGAGCTAACTACCCCTAGAAGAGGAAAACAAAGACCTCTCTTGCCTCCAGAAAAAGGACCCCAAAAGTAGGATACAAGCCCCCCACAAATAATAACGGTGAGGTAAGAGGAAATGACACACAGGGATGAACTAGGTTTAGCAAAGAGAGGCCCACTTACTAATAGCAGAATGTAGTAAGATAACTTATATGGTCAACAAAAACCCTATCAAAAATCCACACTGGAGATTCAAGAACCCCCGAACCGTCTAACGGCCCGGGGGGAGAACACCAGCCACCCTAGAGCTTCCAGCAAGGTCAGGATACAGATTATATACAAGCTGGACAGAAATGCAAACAAAAACAAAATAGCAAAAAGCAAGAAAGCGGACTTAGCTTAATCAACACAGGAACCAGGATCAGTAGACAAGAGCACTACAGATTAGCTCTGATATCAACGTTGCCAGGCATTGAACTGAAGGTCCAGGGAGCTTATATAGCAACACCCCTGACCTAACGACCCAGGTGAGCATACAAGGGATGAATGACATACCCAGAGTCAAATCACTAGTAGCCACTAGAGGGAGCCAAAAGGTAAATTCACAACATAGGGGTGTGTCAGGGTTAGAGGTGTGGTTAGGGTTACTGTTGGGATTAGGGTTAGGGGTGTGTTTGGATTAGGGTTTCAGTTATAATTGGGGGGTTTCCACTGTTTCGGCACATCAGGGGCTCTCCAAACGCGACATGGCGTCCGATCTCAATTCCAGCCAATTCTGCGTTGAAAAAGTAAAACAGTGCTCCTTCCCTTCCGAGCTCTCCCGTGTGCCCAAACAGGGGTTTACCCCAACATATGGGGTATCAGCGTACTCAGGACAAATAGGACAACAACCTTTGGGGTCCAATTTCTCCTGTTACCCCTGGGAAAATACAAAACTGGGGGCTAAAAAATAATTTTTGTGGGAAAAACAAAGATTTTTTATTTTCATGGCTCTGCGTTATAAACTGTAGTGAAACACTTGGGGGTTCAAAGTTCTTGCAACACATCTAGATAAGTTCCTTGGGGGGTCTAGTTTCCAAAATGGGGTCACTTGTGTGGGGCTTCTACTGTTTAGGTACATTAGGGGCTCTGCAAACGCAATGTGACGCCTGCAGACCATTCTATCTAAGTCTGCATTCCAAATGGCGCTCCTTCACTTCCGAGCCCTTCCATGTGTCCAAACAGTGGTTCCCCCCCACATATGGGGTATCAGCGCACTCAGGACAAATTGGACAACAACTTTTGGGGTCCAATTTCTCCTGTTACCCTCGGGAAAATACAAAACTGGGGGCTAAAAAATAATTTTTGTGGGAAAAAATTTTTGTTTTATTTTTATGGCTCTGCATTATAAACTTCTGTGAAGCCCTTGGTGGGTCAAAGTGCTCACCACACATCTAGATAAGTTCCTTAGGGGGTCTACTTTCCAAAATGGTGTCACTTGTGGGCGGTTTCTACTGTTTAGGTACATTAGGGGCTCTGCAAACGCAATGTGACGCCTGCAGACCATTCCATCTAAGTCTGCATTCCAAATGGCGCTCCTTCCTTTCCGAGCCCTCCCATGCGCCCAAACAGTGGTTCTCCCCACATATGGTGTATCATCGCACTCAGGACAACTTGGACAACAAATTTTGGGGTCCAATTTCTCCTGCTACCCTCGGGAAAATACAAAACTGGGGGCTAAAAAAATAATTTTTGTGGGAAAAAATTTTTGTTTTATTTTTACGGCTCTTCATTATTAACTTCTGTGAAGCCCTTGGTGGGTCAAAGCGCTCAAAACACATCTAGATAAGTTCCTTAGGGGGTCTACTTTCCAAAATGGTGTCACTTGTGGGGGGTTTCAATGTTTAGGCACATCAGTGGCTCTCCAAACGCAACATGGCGTCCCATCTCAATTCCTGTCAATTTTGCATTGAAAAGTCAAACGGTGCTACTTCCTTTCCGAGCTCTCCCATGCGCCCAAACAGTGGTTTACCCCCACATATGGGGTATCAGCGTACTCAGGACAAATTGTACAACAACTTTTGGGGTCCAATTTCTTCTCTTACACTTGGGAAAATAAAAAATTGGGGGTGAAAAGATAATTTTTGTGAAAAAATATGATTTTTTATTTTTACGGTTCTGCATTATAAACTTCTGTGAAGCACTTGGTGGGTCAAAGTGCTCACCACACCTCTAGATAAGTTCCTTAGGGGGTCTACTTTCCAAAATGGTGTCACTTGTGGGGGGTTTCAATGTTTAGGCACATCAGTGGCTCTCCAAACGCAACATGACGTCCCATCTCAATTCCTGTCAATTTTGCATTGAAAAGTCAAACGGCGCTCCTTCCCTTCCGAGGTCTCCCATGCGCCCAAACAGTGGTTTATCCCCACATATGGGGTATCAGCGTACTCAGGACAAATTGTACAACAACTTTTGGGGTCCAATTTCTTCTCTTACCCTTGGGAAAATAAAAAATTGGGGGCGAAAAATAATTTTTGTGAAAAAATATGATTTTTCATTTTTACGGTTCTGCATTATAAACTTCTGTGAAGCACTTGGTGGGTCAAAGTGCTCACCACACCTCTAGATAAGTTCCATAGGGGGTCTACTTTCCAAAATGGTGTCACTTGTGGGGGGTTTCAATGTTTAGGCACATCAGGGGCTCCCCAAACGCAACATGGCGTCCCATCTCAATTCCAGTCAATTTTGCATTGAAAAGTCAAATGGCGCTCCTTCGCTTCCGAGCTCTGTCATGCGCCCAAACAGTGGTTTACCCCCACATATGGGGTATCGGCGTACTCAGGACAAATTGTACAACAACTTTTAGGGTCCATTTTCTCCTGTTACCCTTGGTAAAATAAAACAAATTGGAGCTGAAGGAAATTTTTTGTAAAAAAAAGTTAAATGTTCATTTTTATTTAAACATTCCAAAAATTCCTGTGAAGCACCAGAAGGGTTAATAAACTTCTTGAATATGGTTTTGAGCACCTTGAGGGGTGCAGTTTTTAGAATGGTGTCACACTTGGGTATTTTCTATCATATAGACCCCTCAATATGACTTCAAATGAGATGTGGTCCCTAAAAAAAAATGGTGTTGTAAAAATGAGAAATTGCTGGACAACTTTTAACCCTTATAACTCCCTAACAAAAAAAAATTTTGGTTCCAAAATTGTGCTGATGTAAAGTAGACATGTGGGAAATGTTACTTATTAAGTATTTTGTGTGACATATCTCTGTGATTTAAGGACATAAAAATTCAAAGTTGGAAAATTGCAAAATTTTCAAAATTTTCGCCAAATTTCCATTTTTTTTGCAAATAAACGCAGGTAATATCAAAGAAATTTTACCACTATCATGAAGTACAATATGTCACGAGAAAACAGTGTCAGAATCGCCAAGATCCGTTGAAGCGTTCCAGAGTTATAACCTCATAAAGGGACAGTGGTCAGAATTGTAAAAATTGGCCCGGTCATTAACGTGCAAACCACCCTTGGGGGTGAAGGGGTTAACCACCAGGTCATATCAGTGTTGCTCCTTAACCACCAGGTCATAACAGTACAGCTGGCCCGCAATGTGTTGAATGCATCTCAAAAGAGGGAAAAAAAAGTTCTGAGCCATTTTTTTTTTCTTTTCCTTTGCAGCCTGTTTTGTCTTTTTTTCCCCTTAATCTCTGGGTGGTTCAGGATCCCATATATTCAGGAGACTAAGGCTGGTTTCACACTTGCGTTTTTGTCTGCATGCGTTTTTTAAAAAAAACGCATGTGTGAAAAACGCATGTAAACGCGGTAAAACGCATGCGTTTTTTAGACGCATGCGTTTTTATAGAAAAACACAAGAAAACACAAGAAAACACAAGAAAAAACAAGAAAACCCTAACCCTACCCCTACCCCTAACCCTAACCCTAAACGTGACTGAAATACGTGGCACTGAAATACGTGCAACTGAAATATGTGGTACTTAAATACGTGGCACTTAAATACGTGGCATGTGGCACTTAAATATGTGCCACGTGACACTTTAATACGTGGCACGTGGCACTTAAATACGTGGCACGTGGCACTTAAATACGTGGCATGTGGCACTAAATACGTGGCACGTGGCACTTTAATACGTGGCACGTGGCACTTAAATATGTGGCACGTGGCACTTAAATACGTGGCACGTGGCATACGTGGCACTGAAATACGTGGCACGTGGCACTTAAATACGTGGCACGTGGCACTTAAATATGTGCCACGTGGCACTTAAATACGTGGCACGTGGCACGTGGCACTTTAATACGTGGCACGTGGCACTTAAATATGTGGCACGTGGCACTTAAATACGTGGCACGTGGCACGTGGCACTTTAATACGTGGCACGTGGCACTTAAATATGTGGCACGTGGCACTTAAATACGTGGCACGTGGCATACGTGGCACTGAAATACGTGATACATGGCACTTAAATACGTGGCAATATGACTGTCAGAAAATGTTCATTAAACGGTTAGGGGTGAGGTTAGGGGTAGAGTTAGGGTTAGGGTTTGGATCCCTTTATCACCTTGATGGTGGTGGGTGGCTTTTCAGTGTGTTTTCTGGTTTTTTTCTATAAAAACGCATGCGTTTTTAGCGCAAACAAACGCATGTGCTTAAAAACGCATGCGTTTACATAGACAGCAATGCATTTTTTTGCCGCGAAAAAACGCATGCGTTTTTTCGCGGCAAAAAAACGCGCAAGAAAATACTGCAGGTAGCATTTTTGAAAATGAACGCATGCAGACAAAAAACGCATGCGTTTGAAAACGCGACCAAACGCATGTGCAAAAAACGCATGCGTTTTCAATGTTAAATATAGGGGAAAAACGCATGCGTTTTTTGTGCAAAAAACGCTGCAGACAAAAACGCAAGTGTGAAAGCAGCCTAATAGAACATATATAGAGCACATTTGCAAGTATAGCAACTTTCTTTATTCACATTACACATAAGTGTTTTAAATCCTGTTTTCCACTCCATTCCACAGCTCCTATATATCCCTATATGTTCTATTAGTCTCCTGAATATATGGGATACATGCTCACTGGATCTCTATTTCTTCAATAGCAACAAGTTGAGAATTATAAGAGCGCATCACATAGTCAGTTATGATGTGGTTCTAATTGCCGTTAGCTGAACATATTATGATCCATGTTCCTTTGATCAAAGAACACTTATTTCGTTTGTTTGTGTACACATGTTTCCTTTACCTTCTTTTTTTCATTGTTATTTGAAGATTCTCCTCAGGTATATGAAGCATGTAATGGTTAAATTATTCACACGGTGGTTGGGGATAACGTTAGTAAGGGACATGCCATTAAATGTCTCGACATTTGAACGTTTTTTATTCTTATTTTTGTTTTGTTGTCTTAAATATTCTTTCATATGTGTTACAGAAGCACATTATTTCTTGATAAAGGCTCTTTAGCCGAAACGTTGAAAATTATGTGATATATGTCCATCAGAAGTTTGTTGAAGTTTCTTTTCATATATGGAATCCCACCGTTTAAAAGAATATTTTGAAAAAAGAATATTTTGAAAAAAGAATAATAAACAAAGAATTGTTCATTTCAAGAACTGTAGTGTGCCGGAGTTTTTTCTTATAGTATTAATTTTCCAGAGCACCTCTGACTTATTGAGTGAGCACCCTCCTCACCAAATAGTTTTGCTCAATATAGACACATTTTTTCAAGCGCTCGGATTGCTGTATGACGAACCTAATTCTGTGGATCAGGCAGAAAAAACCTTGCTGGCTCTGTGTCAGGGTCAGGAAGCGGCAGAAGTATACTGCCAGAAATTTAGAAAGTGGTCTGTGCTCACAAAATGGAATGAGTATGCCCTGGCAGCAATTTTCAGAAAGGGTCTTTCTGAAGCCCTGAAAGATGTTATGGTGGGGTTCCCCACGCCTGCTGGTTTGAAGGAATCAATGTCTTTGGCCATTCAGATTGATCGGCACCTGCGCACCATATGGCGGTGTCCTCTGGGCAGAGTCCTGAGCCTATGCAATGTGATAGGATTTTGACTAAAGCGGAACGGCAGGAATTCAGATGTCAGAATGGGCTGTGTTTTTACTGTGGTGACTCTACTCATGCTATTTCTGATTGTCCTAAGCGTACTAAGAGGGTCGCTAGGTCTGTTACCATTAGTACTGTACAGCCTAAATTTCTCTTGTCTGTTACCCTGATTTGCTCATTGTCGTCCTTTTCTGTTATGGCATTTGTGGATTCAGGCGCTGCCCTGAACTTAATGGACTTAGAATTTGCCAAACGCTGTGGTTTTTCCTTGGAGCCTTTGCGGAGCCCTATTCCCTTAAGGGGGATTGATGCTACGCCATTGGCCAAGAATAAACCTCAGTACTGGACACAGTTGACCATGTACATGACTCCAGCACATCAGGAAAATATTCGTTTTTTGGTGTTGCATAATTTGCATGATGTTGTTGTGCTGGGTTTTCCATGGTTACAGGTACATAATCCAGTGCTGGATTGGAAATATATGTCTGTGACTAGTTGGGGTTGTCAAGGGATACATAGTGATGTTCCTTTGATGTCAATTTCCTCTTCCCCTTCTTCTGAAGTTCCTGAGTTTTTGTCAGATTTCCAGGATATATTTGATGAGCCCAAGTCCAGTTCACTTCCTCTTCATAGGGACTGCGATTGTGCTATTAACTTGATTCCTGGCTGTAAGTTCCCTAAGGGTCGACTTTTCAATCTGTCTGTGCCAGAGCATGCCGCTATGCGGAGTTATGTAAAGGAGTCTTTGGAGAAGGAGCATATTCGCCCGTCTTCGTCACCATTGGGAGCGGGGTTCTTTTTTGTTGCCAAGAAGGATGGCTCCTTGAGGCCCTGTATAGATTATCGCCTTCTCAATAAGATCACGGTCAAATTCCAGTACCCTTTACCTTTGCTTTCTGATTTGTTTGCTCGGATTAAGGGGGCTAGTTGGTTTACCAAGATTGACCTTCGAGGGGCGTATAATCTGTTCGTATTAAACAGGGTGACGAATGGAAAACAGCATTTAATACGCCCGAAGGCCATTTTGAATACCTTGTGATGCCATTCGGGCTCTCTAATGCTCCATCTGTGTTTCAGTCCTTTATGCATGATATCTTCCGGAATTATCTGGATAAATTTATGATTGTATATTTGGATGATATTTTGTGTTTTTCCGATGATTGGGAGTCTCATGTGAAGCAGGTCAGGATGGTATTTCAGATCCTTCGTGCTAATGCGTTGTTTGTGAAGGGGTCTAAGTGCCTCTTTGGAGTTCAGAAGGTTTTGTTTTTGGGTTTCATTTTTTCTCCCTCGGCTATTGAAATGGACATTGTTAAGGTCCAGGCCATTCATGATTGGACTCAACCCACATCTGTGAAGAGCCTTCAGAAATTTTTGGGCTTTGCTAATTTTTATCGCCGCTTCATTGCTAATTTTTCCAGTGTGGTTAAGCCTCTGACCGATTTGACGAAGAAAGGCGCTGATGTGATGAATTGGTCCTCTGCGGCTGTTGAGGACTTTCAGGAGCTTAAACGTCGTTTTACTTCTGCCCCCGTGTTGCGTCAGCCGGATGTTTCTCTCCCTTTTCAGGTTGAGGTTGACGCTTCTGAGATTGGGGCAGGGGCCGTTTTGTCTCAGAGAAGTTCTGATGGCTCTTTGATGAAACCGTGTGCTTTCTTCTCCAGAAAGTTTTCGCCTGCTGAGCGTAATTATGATGTCGACAATCGGGAGTTGTTGGCTATGAAGTGGGCATTTGAGGAGTGGCGACATTGGCTTGAGGGAGCCAAGCATCGCGTTGTGGTCTTGACCGATCATAAGAATCTGATTTACCTTGAGTCTGCCAAGCAGTTGAATCCTAGACAAGCTCGATGGTCTCTGTTTTTCTCCCGTTTTGATTTTGTGGTCTCGTATCTTACATAGTTATTAAGGTTGAAGGAAGACTGTAAGTCCATCTAGTTCAACCCATAGCCTAACCTAACATGCCCTAACATGTTGATCCAGAGGAAGGCAAAAAAAACCCATGTGGCAAAGAGTAACTCCACCATGGGGAAAAAAATTCCTTCCCGACTCCACATACGGCAATCAGACTAGTTCCCTGGATCAACGCCTTATCAAGGAATCTTGTGTATATACCCTGTAACATTATACTTTTCCAGAAAGGTATCCAGTCCCCTCTTAAATTTAATTAATGAATCACTCATTACAACATCATATGGCAGAGAGTTCCATAGTCTCACTGCTCTTACAGTAAAGAATCCGCGTCTGTTATTATGCTTAAACCTTCTTTCCTCCAGACGTAGAGGATGCCCCCTTGTCCCTCTCAGGTCTATGATTAAAAAGATCATCAGAAAGGTCTTTGTACTGTCCCCTCATATATTTATACATTAAAGTAAGATCACCCCTTAGTCTTCGTTTTTCCAAACTAAATAGCCCCAAGTGTAATAACCTATCTTGGTATTGCAGACCCCCCAGTCCTCTAATAACCTTGGTCGCTCTTCTCTGCACCCGCTCCAGTTCAGCTATGTCTTTCTTATACACCGGAGACCAGAACTGTGCACAGTATTCTAAGTGTGGTCAAACTAGTGTCTTGTATAGAGGTAAAATTATGTTCTTCTCATGAGCATCTATGCCTCTTTTAATACATCCCATTATTTTATTTGCCTTTGTAGCAGCTGCCTGACACTGACCACTGAATATGAGTTTGTCATCCACCCATACACCCAGGTCTTTTTCATTGACGGTTTTGCCCAGAGTTTTAGAATTAAGCACATAGTTATACATCTTATTACTTCTACCCAAGTGCATGACCTTACATTTATCCCCATTAAAGCTCATTTGCCATTTATCAGCCCAAGCTTCTAGTTTACATAAATCATCCTGTAATATAAAATTGTCCTCCCCTGTATTGATTACCCTGCAAAGTTTAGTGTCATCTGCAAATATTGAAATTCTACTCTGAATGCCCCCTACAAGGTCATTAATAAATATGTTAAAAAGAAGAGGGCCCAATACTGACCCCTGTGGTACCCCACTGCTAACCGTGACCCAGTCCGAGTGTGCTCCATTAATAACCACCCTTTGTTTCCTATTCCTGAGCCAGCTCTCAACCCACTTACACATATTTTCACCTATCCCCATTACTCTCATTTTATGTAACAACCTTTTGTGTGGCACCGTATCAAAAGCTTTGGAAAAGTCCATATATACTACGTCCACTGGGTTCCCTTGGTCCAGTCCGGAACTTACCTCTTCATAGAAGCTGATCAAATTAGTCTGACATGAACGGTCCCTAGTAAACCCGTGCTGGTACTGGGTCATGAGGTTATTCCTCTTCAGATACTCCAGCATAGCATCCCTTAGAATGCCCTCCAGGATTTTACCCACAGTAGAGGTTAAGCTTACTGGCCTATAATTACCGAGTTCAGTTTTTGCCCCTTTTTTGAATATTGGCACCACATTTGCTATACGCCAGTCCTGTGGTACAGACCCTGTTATTATGGAGTCTTTAAAGATTAAAAATAATGGTCTATCAATGACTGTACTTAATTCCTGCAGTACTCGGGGATGTATCCCATCCGGGCCCGGAGATTTGTCAATTTTAGTTATTTTTAGACGCCGCTGTACTTCCTGCTGGGTTAAGCAGGTGACATTTAATGGGGAATTTTTATCACTAGTCATTTTGTCTGCCATGGGATTTTCTTTTGTAAATACTGATGAAAAAAAGTCATTTAGCATATTGGCTTTTTCCTCATCCTCATCCACCATTTGGGGGGGTGCTGTTCAGCCCCCCTTCTGCCAATGAACACAAAACTTGGTGGGCATGTAGTAGACATATAGGGGTACATGCCCACCAAGTTTTGTGTTCATTGGACCAAGGGGGGCTGAACGGCACCCCCCCAAAGGCGCCCATTTGGGGGTCAAAACCGGGTGAAATGGGGGTCAAATGTGGGGTGCCCCCAAAATGCCCCCAAACTTTTTACACCCCTGGCCCCCTAGAGTGAGTGTCCCTCTACCCCCACTGAAAGTTTTGGGTCGATAGCCCCAAACCGGGCTAAGCAGTGACCTCCCAAAGTGACCCCACTTTAAGAGCCGAGATATAGCCCCCTAAAGTTGCCCATGGGGGGTTTCGCGTCTTTTGACCCGGTTTTGACCCCCAAAAACGCGTCCCAGCAAATTTAGGCTACGTTCACATTAGCGGCGCCCGCCGCAGCGGCGGGTGCCGCAGCGGCGCCGCATGCATCATGCGCCCCTATATTTAACATGGGGGCGCATGGACATGCGGTGCACTTGCTTTTTGCGCCGCATGCGTCCCTGCGGCGCCCGCGTCGGGTCGCGGAGGACGCAGCAAGTTGCATTTTTGCTGCGTCCAAAATCAATGAAAAAAAGGACGCATGCGGCGCAAAAAGCTGCGTTGTGCATGTGTTCACATTTGCGCTGTGCGTTGCGGCGGCGACGCTGCGGCGCACACCGCAAATGTGAACGTAGCCTTACTCGGGAATATTCTGCAATGTTTTTTCACCCTGAATCCAATGGCACCATTTGCAAGTCTGTAGCTATTTTACTCGCAAAGTTATGGGGGTGCAAACGGGGGTATCCCCTAAATGACCTGATATGGCCGCCTTTGGGGGGGTGCTGTTCAGCCCCCCTTGGGCCAATGAACACAAAACTTGGTGGGCATCTACCCCTATATGTCTACTACATGCCCACCAAGTTTTGTGTTCATTGGCCCAAGGGGGGCTGAACGGCACCCCCCCAAACGGGGTCAAATGTGGCCCATGGGGGGTTTCGCGTCTTTTGACCCGGTTTTGACCCCCAAAAACGCGTCCCAGCAAATTGACTCGGGAATATTCTGCAATGTTTTTTCACCCTGAATCCAATGGCACCATTTGCAAATCTGTAGCTATTTTACTCGCAAAGTTATGGGGGTGCAAACGGGGGTATCCCCTAAATGACCTGATATGGCCGCCTTTGGGGGGGGGGTGCTGTTCAGCCCCCCTTCTGCCAATGAACACAAAACTTGGTGGGCATGTAGTAGACATATAGGGGTACATGCCCACCAAGTTTTGTGTTCATTGGCCCAAGGGGGGCTGAACGGCACCCCCCCAAAGGCGCCTATTTGGGGGTCAAAACCGGGTGAAATGGGGGTCTGACTAGAGTTCTAGTCAGTTAACTGCGGAATAGAACTGCCACTACTCTACAGCGCCACCTATTGGATGTAGCGAATCTATCGCTTGCCCCTGTAAAGGGCCTTGTAATTGCGCCTACATCCAATAGAGGGCGCCCGCCCGCCGCTATAGAGTTCTAGTCAGTGAGTGAGGAATAGAACTGCCACTACTCTACAGCGCCACCTATTGGATGTAGCGAATCTATCGCTTGCCCCTGTAAAGGGCCTTGTAATTGCGCCTACATCCAATAGAGGGCGCCCGCCCGCCGCTATAGAGTTCTAGTCAGCGAGTGAGGAATAGAACTGCCACTACTCTACAGCGCCACCTATTGGATGTAGCGAATCTATCGCTTGCCCCTGTAAAGGGCCTTGTAATTGCGCCTACATCCAATAGAGGGCGCCCGCCCGCCGCTATAGTTCTAGTCAGTGAGGAATAGAACTGCCACTACTCTACAGCGCCACCTATTGGATGTAGCGAATCTATCGCTTGCCCCTGTAAAGGGCCTTGTAATTGCGCCTACATCCAATAGAGGGCGCCCGCCCGCCGCTATAGAGTTCTAGTCAGTGAGTGAGGAATAGAACTGCCACTACTCTACAGCGCCACCTATTGGATGTAGCGAATCTATCGCTTGCCCCTGTAAAGGGCCTTGTAATTGCGCCTACATCCAATAGAGGGCGCCCGCCGCTATAGAGTTCTAGTCAGTGAGTGAGGAATAGAACTGCCACTACTCTACAGCGCCACCTATTGGATGTAGCGAATCTATCGCTTGCCCTTGTAAAGGGCCTTGTAATTGCGCCTATATCCAATAGAGGGCGCCCACCGCTATAGAGTTCTAGTCAGTGAGTGAGGACTAGAACTGCCACTACTCTACAGCGCCACCTATTGGATGTAGCGAATCTATCGCTTGCCCCTGTAAAGGGCCTTGTAATTACGCCTACATCCAATAGAGGGCGCCCGCCCGCCGCTATAGAGTTCTAGTCAGTGAGTGAGGAATAGAACTGCCACTACTCTACAGCGCCACCTATTGGATGTAGCGAATCTATCGCTTGCCCTTGTAAAGGGCCTTGTAATTGCGCCTATATCCAATAGAGGGCGCCCGCCGCTATAGAGTTCTAGTCAGTGAGTGAGGAATAGAACTGCCACTACTCTACAGCGCCACCTATTGGATGTAGCGAATCTATTGCTTGCCCCTGTAAAGGGCCTTGTAATTGCGCCTACATCCAATAGAGGGCGCCCGCCCGCCGCTATAGAGTTCTAGTCAGTGAGTGAGGACTAGAACTGCCACTACTCTACAGCGCCACCTATTGGATGTAGCGAATCTATCGCTTGCCCCTGTAAAGGGCCTTGTAAGGCTACGTTCACATTTGCGTTGTGCGCCGCAGCGTCGTCGCCGCACCAAAACGCATGCGTCGTGCGGCCCTATCTTTAACATTGGGGCCGCATGGCGCCGCATGTACATGCGTTGTCATGCGTTTTGGTGCGTCGTACGCCGCATGCGGCGTTAGGGCGCACCTGTCAGGGCGCGGCAAACGCAACATGTTGCATTTTTTTTGCGGCGCCGACTTTTTAAAAAACGCATGCGTCGTGTTTGCGTCGCTTTTGCGTCGTCGATGCGCCTTTTTTCCCATTGATTTGCATTGACAACGCAGACGACGCAAGTACTTGCGTCGTGGTGCGTTGTACGACGCATGCGTTTTCCAAAAAAATTGCAAAAATTGTCTAGACTTTGGGGGGGCGCATGCGGCGCAAAACGCTGCGTTTTTTGTTCATAACGCAACTGCGTTTTTGTTTGCGTTGTGCGTTGCGGCGCCGACGCTGCGGCGCACAACGCAAATGTGAACGTAGCCTTATTGCGCCTACATCCAATAGAGGGCGCCCGCCCGCCGCTATAGAGTTCTAGTCAGTGAGTGAGGAATAGAACTGCCACTACTCTACAGCGCCACCTATTGGATGTAGCGAATCTATCGCTTGCCCCTGGTAAAGGGCCTTGTAATTGCGCCTACATCCAATAGAGGGCACCCGCCCGCCGCTATAGAGTTCTAGTCAGTGAGTGAGGAATAGAAGTGCCACTACTCTACAGCGCCACCTATTGGATGTAGCGAATCTATCGCTTGCCCCTGTAAAGGGCCTTGTAATTGCGCCTACATCCAATAGAGGGCGCCCGCCGCTATAGAGTTCTAGTCAGTGAGTGAGGAATAGAACTGCCACTACTCTACAGCGCCACCTATTGGATGTAGCGAATCTATCGCTTGCCCTTGTAAAGGGCCTTGTAATTGCGCCTATATCCAATAGAGGGCGCCCACCGCTATAGAGTTCTAGTCAGTGAGTGAGGACTAGAACTGCCACTACTCTACAGCGCCACCTATTGGATGTAGCGAATCTATCGCTTGCCCCTGTAAAGGGCCTTGTAATTACGCCTACATCCAATAGAGGGCGCCCGCCCGCCGCTATAGAGTTCTAGTCAGTGAGTGAGGAATAGAACTGCCACTACTCTACAGCGCCACCTATTGGATGTAGCGAATCTATCGCTTGCCCTTGTAAAGGGCCTTGTAATTGCGCCTATATCCAATAGAGGGCGCCCGCCGCTATAGAGTTCTAGTCAGTGAGTGAGGAATAGAACTGCCACTACTCTACAGCGCCACCTATTGGATGTAGCGAATCTATTGCTTGCCCCTGTAAAGGGCCTTGTAATTGCGCCTACATCCAATAGAGGGCGCCCGCCCGCCGCTATAGAGTTCTAGTCAGTGAGTGAGGACTAGAACTGCCACTACTCTACAGCGCCACCTATTGGATGTAGCGAATCTATCGCTTGCCCCTGTAAAGGGCCTTGTAAGGCTACGTTCACATTTGCGTTGTGCGCCGCAGCGTCGTCGCCGCACCAAAACGCATGCGTCGTGCGGCCCTATCTTTAACATTGGGGCCGCATGGCGCCGCATGTACATGCGTTGTCATGCGTTTTGGTGCGTCGTACGCCGCATGCGGCGTTAGGGCGCACCTGTCAGGGCGCGGCAAACGCAACATGTTGCATTTTTTTTGCGGCGCCGACTTTTTAAAAAACGCATGCGTCGTGTTTGCGTCGCTTTTGCGTCGTCGATGCGCCTTTTTTCCCATTGATTTGCATTGACAACGCAGACGACGCAAGTACTTGCGTCGTGGTGCGTTGTACGACGCATGCGTTTTCCAAAAAAATTGCAAAAATTGTCTAGACTTTGGGGGGGCGCATGCGGCGCAAAACGCTGCGTTTTTTGTTCATAACGCAACTGCGTTTTTGTTTGCGTTGTGCGTTGCGGCGCCGACGCTGCGGCGCACAACGCAAATGTGAACGTAGCCTTATTGCGCCTACATCCAATAGAGGGCGCCCGCCCGCCGCTATAGAGTTCTAGTCAGTGAGTGAGGAATAGAACTGCCACTACTCTACAGCGCCACCTATTGGATGTAGCGAATCTATCGCTTGCCCCTGGTAAAGGGCCTTGTAATTGCGCCTACATCCAATAGAGGGCACCCGCCCGCCGCTATAGAGTTCTAGTCAGTGAGTGAGGAATAGAAGTGCCACTACTCTACAGCGCCACCTATTGGATGTAGCGAATCTATCGCTTGCCCCTGTAAAGGGCCTTGTAATTGCGCCTACATCCAATAGAGGGCGCCCGCCCGCCGCTATAGAGTTCTAGTCAGTGAGTGAGGAATAGAACTGCCACTACTCTACAGCGCCACCTATTGGATGTAGCGAATCTATCGCTTGCCTCTGTAAAGGTCCTTGTAATTGCGCCTACATCCAATAGAGGGCGCCCGCCGCTATAGAGTTCTAGTCAGTGAGTGAGGAATAGAAGTGCGATTACTCTACAGCGCCACCTATTGGATGCAGCGAATCGCTCGGTCCTTTAAAGTTGCCCATGGGGGGTTTCGCGTCTTTTGACCCGGTTTTGACCCCCAAAAACGCGTCCCAGCAAATTTACTCGGGAATTTTCTGCAATGTTTTTTCACCCTGAATCCAACGGCACCATTTGCAAGTCTGTAGCTATTTTACTCGGAAAGTTATGGGGGGTGGTAGGTGGTAGGTGGTAGGTGCAAACGTTACGCCTGGTACCGCTCCGTTCCCGCTCGATTGGCCGCAGTACTGCAAAGTTACAAAAGATGGCAGCATCGCCTCACTGATGGAAGAAGCTCTCACTTCCCGCATGAGATCGTCCTTTTTTTTTCTCTCGCTCCCTCCCTCCCTCACACCTGTGTCGTTCATGTGAGTTGCTGCAGCGGCGGCTAAGAATCAATTGGGAACTTCCTTTTTTTTTTTCCTCCTGCACAGCAAAAGCAACAGTTGTTTATGGCAGCAGCCACCCTGTTTCTACCTCACTTCAGAGAAGGAAGATTAGCTGTAAACCCGCTATGGAGCTATCCGGAGATAGACGGATAGAAAGATGCGTTTGCTTAACCCCTTCACCCCGCGGCCCTTTTTCGTTTTTGTGTTTTCGTTTTTCGCTCCCCTCCTTACCAGAGCCATAACTTTTTTATTTTTCCGTAAATATGGCCATGTGAGGGCTTATTTTTTGCGGGACGAGTTGTACTTTTGAACGACATCATTGGTTTTAGCATGTCGTGTACTAGAAAACGGGAAAAAAATTCCAAGTGCGGTGAAATTGCAAAAAAAGTGCAATCCCACACTTGTTTTTTGTTTTTTTTTTTTTGCTAGGTTCATTAAATGCTAGAACTGACCTGCCATTATGATTCTCTAGGTCATTACGGGTTCATAGACACCTAACATGTCTAGGTTATTTTTTATCTAAGTGGTGAAAAAAAATTCCAAACTTTGCTTAAAAAAAAAAGCGCCATTTTCCGATACCCGTAGCGTTTCCATTTTTCGTGATCTGGGGTCGGCTGAGGGCTTATTTTTTGCGTGCCGAGCTGGCATTTTTAATGATACCATTTTGGTGCAGATACGTTCTTTTGATCGCCCGTTATTGCATTTTAACGCAATGTCGCGGCGACCAAAAAAACGTAATTCTGGCGTTTCAGATTTTTTTCTCGCTACGCTGTTTAGCGATCAGGTTAATGCTTTTTTTTAATTGATAGATCGGGTGATTCTGAACGCGGCGATACCAAATATGTGTAGGTTTGTGTTTTTTTTTATTGTTTTATTTAGGATGGGGCGAAAGGGGGGTGATTTAAACTTTTATATTTTTAATATTTTTTTCACATTTTTAAAAACTTTTTTTTTTCACTTTTGCCATGCTTCAATAGCCTCCATGGGAGGCTAGAAGCAGGCACAGCCCGATCGGCTCTGCTACATAACAGCGATCATCAGATCGCTGTTATGTGGCAGAATTGCAGGTGTGCTGTGAGCGCCGACCACAGGGTGGCGCTCACAGCTACCTGCGATCAGTAACCATAGAGGTCTCAAGGACCTCTATGGTTACCATCCTAATGCATCGCCGACCTCCGATCATGTGACGGGGGTCGGCGATGACGTCAGATCCGGCCGCCCGGCCGGATGCGGTAGTTAAATGCCGCTGTCTGCGTTTGACAGCGGCATTTAACAGGTTAATAGCGGCGGGTGAATAGCAATTTCACCCGCCGCTATTGCGCGCACATGTCAGCTGTCCAAAACAGCTGACATGTCGCGACTTTGATGTGGGCTCAGCGCCGGAGCCCACATCAAAGGGGGAGACACGGCATGCGCTGTACTAGTACGGCGCATGTCGTGAAGGGGTTAATGTCTTGACTGTTGTTCTTAACCATTGGGTGTTTTTTGTTGTTAATGTTAACCCTCTAGAACGCATGACCATAAAAATATACACTTTCACATACCGGGGGGGGGGGGGGGGGCCTTTTAGGCACGTGTGAAAGAACATGGAATAACTCAAATACAAATACTTTTTAAAGTTTATTTGAAAAAAGAAAAGTAAGGATACATTCCCACCGCGGGGATTCATGGTGAAAAAAACAATGCAGAATATTCCCGTCTATTGCGCTGGCAGGCGTTTTTGGGGGTCAAAACAGGGTCGAAAGCTGAGATATAATCCTCCCCCCCCCCAAAGTAGGCCCGTTTAATGGAGCTTGCCCAGGGGAGGGCGTCCCGGCTTATCTATATATCTATGGGATATTTCCCCCGTTATGCATTTACTTATTTTTTTTAATTTTTTTACTTTCTTTCTTTCTAGGCACTTCAGAATGACAATGACCTGTCCAATTTGTCACAAACCGTCAAACCAACTTGCACAGCATCTACGTCGACACTGTCTCAAAAATTGTGGAGTCAAGGAGAGGATGGAGGCTTGCTCTGTGGCCAAAAATAATCTTGCTCTCATAGCATCCAAAGGAACAACTATACGTTATGATCATATAATGTCACTCGGATGCCTTGAAGCCGTCGTCCTCTTCCTAGAACATAGAGGATTCAAGATAATAGGCAAGCCAACAGTGGAGAGGACGACTACCACTGTCCAACGCGAGGAGCCATCTACCAGCCAATCTGCTGCTCCAGTTGAGGAAGAGTTTCCTTGCCCCCCTGAGAATCTGTCAGCCACAACAGACCATGAGAAAATTGCCAATGGTGAAAGGACTGTCAGAAATGAGGAGGATCTGGCAGAGGAGGTAGAAAGTTCCTCGTCGGACCATTCGCCAGATACTGCGGATGATGCTGGGGACATAAAGGGCTCTACTGACACTCAAGAATTAAGTGATCACAACTATATCTATGAACCTAGCCAAGAGAATGCGTATGACGGCTCTGTGGTTGCTGACAATGGTGGTGATGACAAAGAGACCGGAGGAGATCAAACCACCACCGGCGGCGGCAGCAGCAGCAGCAGCAACAACTTAGAAGAATGCACAAACAGGACTGCTGCCCAGACAAGATGGACCGTCATGACCAGGGTAAAGATGCAGCAGACTGGTTTATATAGACGTCATTCCCTTAATGACCCATTAGTGAACAAGTTTGCAACTTACTTAAGAGACAAATGTAACTTAAAGAGATACAAACAAATAGTGGAAGATGTTGCGCGCTTTCTCTATTACATTGATCCAAACAGCGTAAGTTTTGTTTTTTTAAAGGACATAGGTAGAGTCCATGACTTTTTTGCAGCGCTGCGTGACAATGGCCTTAGTAGCCAGACACGCTTTAACTACCTGAAGAATATTCAAAGATATGTCAACTACCTTATGTATGGGAGCAATCGATCGTGGGGAAATCAAGATGATATGTTTAAGACTATGGAATTCTTCCTTAAAGTCACTAACGACATACAGGTCTCTTTAACAAAAGGGATCTCTAAAGAGGTCGTTGTTAGAAGACACCAAGATCTGAGGACAATAAAACAGACACCAGCAGAATGCCGTCAGCTTCTGCAAACAGCAAAGCCATTTTTCTTGCGATCCTTCAAGAGCATCGAAAATGGATCCATGGGTAAGACAGATCAGTTGGAGGTCTTGCATTACTTAGAGGCCTTACTCATTCTGAAACATCTGCAAAGACCAGGAGTAGTGATAAATATGACTGTTTCTGAGTGGAAGAAAAGGATCTCCTTCTGTTATCGCAATGAGGACCTTGCAGTTGTTGGCGTAACGAATCATAAAACTGCAACACAGCAAGTGGCCACCTTTGTCCTGAACAAAGAAGAAGAAAGATGGTTTGAAGTATACTTTGAAAAGGTCAGACCCCTGCTCATAAATGGTAATAACCCAGAAACCTTCTTCTTATCCACCACTGGGCGAGCCATTTACAATTTATCCAATAGCCTTGCACTATACCACAGTAAGTATGGACTTCCCAATATAACGAGCCAGTTAATCCGAAAAGTATGTGAGACATGGACTGTGCAGAGGTTCAGTGATGTTGACAAGCATCTATTTGCCCGGTATTTAACACACTCAAACGTGACAGCAGAGAAACATTACCGGGAGAAGACACTGCAAGATATATGTCAGGCCTACAAGCTTGTTGAAGATATTGACCATGGAAATCAAGTCCAAGCTGGCATAGCAGTAGTAGAAGGGGGTACCAGTGGGGAGCCTAGGCAATGTGATAACAGTATGCACAGTTACCCTGAGGAAAAAGCTCAACTGCCAAGACAAAATGGTACATTTTTACATAGTTATTAAGGTTGAAGGAAGACTGTAAGTCCATCTAGTTCAACCCATAGCCTAACCTAACATGCCCTAACATGTTGATCCAGGGGAAGGCAAAAAAACCCCATGTGGCAAAGAGTAACTCCACCATGGGGAAAAAAATTCCTTCCCGACTCCACATACGGCAATCAGACTAGTTCCCTGGATCAACGCCTTATCAAGGAATCTAATATATATACCCTGTAACATTATACTTTTCCAGAAAGGTATCCAGTCCCCTCTTAAATTTAATTAATGAATCACTCATTACAACATCATACGGCAGAGAGTTCCATAGTCTCACTGCTCTTACAGTAAAGAATCCACGTCTGTTATTATGCTTAAACCTTCCTTCCTCCAGACGTAGAGGATGCCCCCTTGTCCCTGTCTCAGGTCTATGATTAAAAAGATCATCAGAAAGGTCTTTGTACTGTCCCCTCATATATTTATACATTAAAATAAGATCACCCCTTAGTCTTCGTTTTTCCAAACTAAATAGCCCCAAGTGTAATAACCTATCTTGGTATTGCAGACCCCCCAGTCCTCTAATAACCTTGGTCGCTCTTCTCTGCACCTGCTCCAGTTCAGCTATGTCTTTCTTATACACCGGAGACCAGAACTGTGCACAGTATTCTAAGTGTGGTCGCACTAGTGACTTGTATAGAGGTAAAATTATGTTCTCCTCATGAGCATCTATGCCTCTTTTAATACATCCCATTATTTTATTTGCCTTTGTAGCAGCTGCCTGACACTGGCCACTGAATATGAGTTTGTCATCCACCCATACACCCAGGTCTTTTTCATTGACGGTTTTGCCCAGAGTTTTAGAATTAAGCACATAGTTATACATCTTATTACTTCTACCCAAGTGCATGACCTTACATTTATCCCCATTAAAGCTCATTTGCCATTTATCAGCCCAAGCTTCTAGTTTACATAAATCATCCTGTAATATAAAATTGTCCTCCCCTGTATTGATTACCCTGCAGAGTTTAGTGTCATCTGCAAATATTGAAATTCTACTCTGAATGCCCCCTACAAGGCCATTACTCTCATTTTATGTAACAACCTTTTATGTGGCACCGTATCAAAAGCTTTGGAAAAGTCCATATACACTACGTCCACTGGGTTCCCTTGGTCCAGTCCGGAACTTACCTCTTCATAGAAGCTGATCAAATTAGTCTGACATGAACGGTCCCTAGTAAACCCGTGCTGATACTGGGTCATGAGGTTATTCCTCTTCAGATACTCCAGCATAGCATCCCTTAGAATGCCCTCCAGGATTTTACCCACAGTAGAGGTTAAACTTACTGGCCTATAATTACCGAGTTCAGTTTTTGCCCTTTTTTTGAATATTGGCACCACATTTGCTATACGCCAGTCCTGTGGTACAGACCCTGTTATTATGGACTCTTTAAAGATTAAAAATAATGGTCTATCAATGACTGTACTTAGTTCCTGCAGTACTCGGGGGTGTATCCCATCCGGGCCCGGAGATTTGTCAATTTTAGTTATTTTTAGACGCCGCTGTACTTCCTGCTGGGTTAAGCAGGTGACATTTAATGGGGAATTTTTATCACTAGTCATATTGGCTGCCATGGGATTTTCTTTTGTAAATACTGATGAAAAAAAGTCATTTAGCATATTGGCTTTTTCCTCATCCTCATCCACCATTTCCCCCAGACTATTTTTAAGGGGACCAACACTGTCATTTTTTAGTTTCTTACTATTTATATAGTTAAAGAATATTTTGGGATTATTTTTACTCTCTCTGGCAATGAGTCTCTCTGTCTCAATCTTTGCTGCCTTGATTTGCTTTTTACAGAATTTATTTAATTTTCTGTATTTATTTAATGCCTCCTCACTACCTACTTCCTTTAATTCTCTAAATGCTTTCTTTTTGTCCCTTATTGCGCCCCTTACAGCTCTATTTAGCCATATTGGTTTCCTCCTATTTCTAGTATGTTTATTCCCATACGGTATATACTGTGCACAGGTCCTATCCAGGATGCTAATAAATGTCTCCCATTTTCTTTGTGTATTTTTGTGTCTCAGGATATCGTCCCAGTTAATTGCACCAAGATCCTCTCTCATACGTTGGAAATTTGCCCTCCTGAAGTTTAGTGTCCTTGTCACCCCCCTACTACCCATCTTATTAAAGGTTACATGAAAACTTATTATTTTGTGATCACTATTCCCCAAGTGACCCCCAACCCTTATATTTGATATGCGGTCTGGCCTGTTGGTTAATATTAGGTCTAGCAGTGCCCCCCTCCTTGTTGGGTCCTGAACCAGCTGTGAAAGGTAATTGTCTCTCATAGTTGTCAAAAACCGATTACCTTTGCTGGAACTGCAGGTTTCTGTTCCCCAATCTATTTCAGGGTAGTTGAAGTCCCCCATAATAATGACTTCTCCTTGAGTCGCAGCTTCATCTATTTGCTTTACGAGGATATTCTCCATTGCTTCCATTAGTTTTGGAGATTTATAACAAACCCCTATCAGTAATTTATTATTTTTTCCCCCTCCCCTTATCTCCACCCACAGGGACTCTACATTTTCATTAAATTCACCTATATTATCACGCAGGATGGGTTTTAAGGAAGATTTTACATATAGACACACACCACATTTGATGTTCAGAGTTGCAGGAAACAAAAAATGTCAAGCTCAAGAATACCGAGAGGACACACATGGGTCAAGAAGAGAAAGATTGCTCAGTAAAGATGACAATGTTAATAAAGTTATTATTGTTATTGGTGTTGTTATTAATATTTGTATAGCGCCAACATATTGCACATTGATTTACATGCACCCCATAACACGGCTACAATGCCAATATGCATGCCCCTCCCGGTCTGGAGCTCGAATGATAACGTGGGGTCAATTTGGGAGGTCACTGCTTAGCCCGGTTTGGGGCTATCGACCCAAACTTTCAGTGGGGGTAGAGGGACACTCACTCTAGGGGGCCAGGGGTGTAAAAAGTTTGGGGGCACCCCACATTTGACCCCCATTTCACCCGGTTTTGACCCCCAAATGGGCGCCTTTGGGGGGGGTGCCGTTCAGCCCCCCTTGGGCCAATGAACACAAAACTTAGTGGGCATGTACCCCTATATGGCTACTACATGCCCACCAAGTTTTGTGTTCATTGGCAGAAGGGGGGCTGAACAGCACCCCCCCAAAGGCGGCCATATCAGGTCATTTAGGGGATACCCCGTTTGCACCCCCATAACTTTGCGAGTAAAATAGCTACAGACTTGCAAATGGTGCCATTGGATTCAGGGTGAAAAAACATTGCAGAATATTCCCGAGTCAATTTGCTGTGACGCGTTTTTGGGGGTCAAAACCGGGTCAAAAGACGCGAAACCCCCCATGGGCCACATTTGACCCCGTTTGGGGGGGTGCCGTTCAGCCCCCCTTGGGCCAATGAACACAAAACTTGGTGAGAATGTAGTAGACATATAGGGGTACATGCCCACCAAGTTTTGTGTTCATTGGCCCAAGGGGGGCTGAACATCACCCCCCCAAGAGCGGCCATATAAGGTCATTTAGGGGATACCCCGTTTGCACCCCCATAACTTTGCGAGTAAAATAGCTACAGACTTACAAATGGTGCCATTGGATTCAGGGTGAAAAAACATTGCAGAATATCCCCAAGTAAATTTGCTGGGACGCGTTTTTGTGGGTCAAAACCGGGTCAAAAGACGCGAAACCCCCCATGGGCAACTTTAGGGAGCTATATCTCGGCTCTTCCGGGATCTAAGAATGTGAAGGCTGGTGCCCTTTCTAGGAGTTTTTTGCCTGATTCTCCGGGAGTCCTTGAGCCTACTGGTATTCTCAAGGAGGGGGTGATTCTTTCTGCCATCTCTCCTGATTTACGGCGGGTGCTTCGGGAGTTTCAGGCTGATAAACCTGACCGCTGTCCAGTGGGGAAACTGTTTGTTCCTGATAGATGGACTAGTAAGGTAATTTCTGAGGTTCATTGTTCAGTGTTGGCTGGTCATCCTGGGATTTTGGCACCAGAGAGTTGGTTGCTAGGTCCTTTTGGTGGCCTTCCTTGTCGCGGGATGTGCGTTCTTTTGTGCAGTCCTGTGGGACTTGTGCCCGGGCCAAGCCTTGCTGTTCCTGTGCTAGTGGGTTGCTTTTGCCTTTGCCGGTCCCTGAGAGGCCCTGGATGCATATTTCCATGGATTTTATTTCTGATCTTCCTGTTTCTCAGAAGATGTCTGTCATCTGGGTGGGTGGTTTGTGACCGGTTTATTAAGATGTTGTGTCTGACAGAGGTTCCCAGTTTGTTTCTAGGTTTTGGCGGTCCTTTTGTGCTAGAATGGGCATTGATTTGTCTTTTTCTTCAGCATTTCATCCTCAGACAAATGGCCAAACGGAGCGAACCAATGAGACCTTGGAAACCTATTTGAGATGCTTTGTGTCTGCTGATCAGGATGAATGGGTGACCTTCTTGCCGTTGGCCGAGTTTGCCCTTAATAATCGGGCTAGTTCAGCTACCTTGGTTTCGCCTTTCTTTTGTAACTTTGGTTTTCATCCTCGTTTTTCTTCGGGGCAGGTTGAGCCTTCTGACTGTCCTGGTGTGGATTCTGTTGTGGACAGATTACAGCAGATTTGGACTCATGTGGTGGACAATTTAACATTGTCTCAGGAAAAGGCTCAACATTTTGCTAACCGTCGTCGGTGTGTTGGTCCCCGGCTTCGTGTTGGGGATTTGGTCTGGTTGTCTTCTCGTCATGTTCCTATGAAGGTTTCTTCCCCTAAGTTCAAGCCTCGCTTTATTGGTCCTTATAAGATTTCTGAAATTATCAATCCGGTGTCTTTTCGTTTGGCCCTTCCAGCTTCTTTTTCCATTCATAATGTTTTTCATAGATCTTTGTTGCGGATATATGTGGTGCCCATGGTTCCCTCCGTTGATCCTCCTGCTCCGGTGTTGGTTGAGGGGGAGTTGGAATATGTGGTGGAAAAGATTTTGGATTCTCGTTTTTCGAGGCGGAAGCTTCAGTATCTGGTCAAGTGGAAGGGTTATGGCCAGGAGGATAATTCTTGGGTTGTTGCCTCCGATGTCCATGCTGCCGATTTGGTTCGTGCTTTTCACTTGGCTCGTCCTGATCGGCCTGGGGGCTCTGGTGAGGGTTCGGTGACCCCTCCTCAAGGGGGGGTACTGTTGTGAATTCCATTCTTGGGCTCCCTCCTGTGGTTGTGAATGGTACTTTTGTGAGTTCCACCCTTGGGCTCCCTCTGGTGGTTTCGAGTGGAACTGCTGCTCCTTGAGTTTAGCTGTAGCAGCTGCTTTCACTGATCACCTCTCCTGGCTTTGCTATTTAACCTGGCTCTGGTCTTCAGTTCATGCCAGCTGTCAATGTCTCTGGGTTGGATTCAGATCTCTCCTTGGATTTCTCTGTTGGCCTGTCCATTTCAGCAAAAGATAAGTTTTTGCTAGTTCTTTTGTTGTCCATTTGCTGTGGACTTTATTGCTCAGCTCATGTTATGTTTCTTTTTGTCCAGCTTGTCTTTATGATATATTCAGGCTAGCTGGAAGCTCTGGGGAAGCAGATTTGCCCTCCACACCATGAGTCGGTGTGGAGATCATTTTTTGTAAACTCTGCGTGGATTTTTAGTTTTTAATACTGACCGCACAGTATCCTTTCCTATTCTGTCTATCAAGATTAGTATTGGCCTCTTTTGCTGAAATCTGTTTTCATTTCTGTGTATGTCATTTCCCTCTCCACTCACAGTCAATATTTGTGAGGGGCTATCTTTCCTTTTGGGAATTTCTCTGAGGCAAGATAGCTGTTTCCATCTTTAGGGGTAGTCAGTTATCAGGCTGTGACGAGGTGTCTAGGGAGCAACAGGAACATCCCACGGCTATTTCTAGTGTTGGTGTTAGGATTAGGAACTGCGGTCAGTAAAGATACCACCTCCTCAGAGCTTGTCCCATGTTGCTCTTTAACCACCAGATCATATCAGTGTTGCTCCTTAACCACCAGGTCATAACAGGATCCGTGGTAAAATCCGCAATGTGTTAACATGGCCTTAAACTCAAAATTTCCCCCTTCACAAGATTTGGAACCCAGAATTTAGGCTCTATAGAAATAAAGGAGCAAATGGGTGTTTGTGTTATGAATTCAAAGCGACAGTTGTTACCCAAAAGGTCCTAAGAATTTAGTGGGACAGCATCCAAAGAGTCTCTCTTAAAGGGACAACAATCATATAGTTACTAAGGTAGAGCAACCTGATAAGTTGCTCTAGAGTTAGTAATTATAGCAATGGCTGTTGTAGAAGCAACTGGGGCCTCATTTATGAGAATTGACTCATAATAAGATCGTTATGGTTACCTACAGAAACCAGAGAGCAGCTTTCAGCATTGAAGCTGCTGAGGTAAAGTGAAAGCTGAGCTGTGATTGGTTGCTATGGACAACTAGAACAGTCTGACTGTGAGGCAGTCTCACATTTACCGCTGTGTGTGTGTGTGTGTATATAGATTCACTTATTATAGCTCTGATCAGTGTGAGTCAGTGTGAGGTGATTACTAAGGGTCATAATACTACTATAAGAGCTGTTCTTTTTAAATGCCAAAAAAACGACCATCTATTGGGCAAGTCAATCCAAAAGCTAAGAAAGCAAAAACTGTCTCAAGCAGGTGAGACAAGTGAACAACGCAAATACCAGCTTGAAAGGAAATAAATGAGATAGGCTGAATCAAGGAGAGCTGAACATCTGAACAAAAGGATGAATGTCGTCAAAATGACGTATCCAGGCTGACTTGAGTTTGGAAGCGTTTCACTACGACCCAATTCAGGACTATAGGTCACATCTGAAAGTCATAAGAAGCAAAATGGACGTAATATAAGAACACAGCCAAGCGAAAAAGTTTAACTATAAATCTCCTGGTATGTGGTGGTCAATGGTAAAGTCAGTTTGCCAGCTTTAACTCTACCTCCTGAACAACTTGTTTCATACATGTCGGGAACAACACATGAGTCTGAGCATTTACTGCAAATTATTAGGAGATACAATTCATCTTTCCAGATGACATCCTTTGGTACGACAGCTGGACTTAAGGAAGAAGATTTATGCCGACTTTTAAAGTCCAGGGACAAATATATCACAAAATAGGTTTGAGGCTTCGTGTAGGAAATCAAAACCCAACATTTTTACAAATTTACCGTTTGGGAGATGAACAGATGCAAACTGATCGACAGGGCCGTATTTGCCACTAGGCACGTGAGGGCACGAGCCTAGGGCGGGGACAATGCAGGGGGCGGCACCTGAGCAAGGTTTGTTGTTTTTTTTATAAAAGCTGGGTCACCTCTCGACCGTCCCCGCCCCCCCCGGCTGCCCGCCCACCTCCCACCCACCCTCCTTGAAGACGATACTCACCTTGCTCCAGCGATGCCTTGTCTCAGCTTCTGCAGCGCTCCTGAATGAGCGTTCACGTGGTACCACTCATTAAGGTCATGAATATGCGCATATTCATGACCTTAACCCCTTCACCACCAAGGGTGGTTTGCACGTTAATGACCGGGCCAATTTTTACAATTCTGACCACTGTCCCTTTATGAGGCTATAACTCTGGAACGCTTTGACGGATCTTGGCGATTCTGACATTGTTTTCTCGTGACATATTGTACTTCATGTTAGTGGTAAAATTTATTCGATATAACTTGCGTTTATTTGTGAAAAAAATGGAAATTTGGCGAAAATTTAGAAAATTTCGCAATTTTCCAACTTTGAATTTTTATGCCCTTAAATCACAGACATATGTCACGCAAAATACTTAATAAGTAACATTTCCCACATGTCTACTTTACATCAGTACAGGTTTGGAACCAAAATTTTTTTTTGTGACGGAGTTATAAGGGTTAAAAGTTGACCAGCAATTTCTCATTTTTACAACACCATTTTTTTTTAGGGACCACATCTCATTTGAAGTCATTTTGAGGGGTCTTTATGATAGAAAATACCTAAGTGTGACACCATTCTAAAAACTGCACCCCTCAAGGTGCTCAAAACCACATTCAAGAAGTTTATTAACCCTTCAGGTGTTTCACAGGAATTTTTGGAATGTTTAAATAAAAATGAACATTTAACTTTTTTTCACACAAAATTTATTTCAGCTCCAATTTGTTTTATTTTACCAAGGGTAACAGGAGAAAATGGACCCCCAAAGTTGTTGTACAATTTGTCCTGAGTACGCTGATACCCCATATGTGGGGGTAAACCGCTGTTTGGGCGCATGGCAGAGCTCGGAAGGAAAGGAGCGCCATTTGATTTTTCAATGCAAAATTGACTGGAATTGAGATGGGACGCCATGTTGCGTTTGGAGAGCCCCTGATGTGCCTAAACACTGAAACCCCCTACAAGTGACACCATTTTGGAAAGTAGACCCCCTAAGGAACTTATCTTGATGTGTGGTGAGCACTTTGACCCACCAAGTGCTTCACAGAAGTTTATAATGCAGAGCCGTAAAAAAAAAAATCATATTTTTTCACAAAAATGATCTTTTCGCCCCCAATTTTTTATTTTCCCAAGAGTAAGAGAAGAAATTGGACCCCAAAAAATGTTGTGCAATTTGTCCTGAGTACGCTGATACCCCATATGTGGGTGTAAACCATTGTTTGGGCGCATGGCAGAGCTTGGAAGGGAAGGAGCGCCATTTGACTTTTCAATGCAAAATTGACTGGAATTGAGATGGGACGCCATGTTGCGTTTGGAGAGCCCCTGATATGCCTAAACATTGAAACTCCCTACAAGTGACACCATTTTGGAAAGTAGACCCCCTAAGGAACTTATCTAGATGTGTGGTGAGCACTTTGACCCACCAAGTGCTTCACAGAAGTTTATAATGCAGAGCCGTAAAAATAAAAAATCATATTTTTTCACAAAAATGATCTTTTCGCCCCCAATTTTTTATTTTCCCCAAGGGTAAGAGAAGAAATTGGACCCCAAAAAATGTTGTGCAATTTGTCCTGAGTACGCTGATACCCCATATGTGGGGGGGAACCACTGTTTGGGTGCATGACAGAGCTCGGAAGGGAAGGAGCGCCATTTGGAATGCAGCCTTAAATGGATTGGTCTGCAGCCGTCACGTTGCATTTGCAGAGCCCCTGATGTACCCAAACAGTACAAACCCCCCACAAGTGACCCCATATTGGAAACTAGACCTCCCAAGGAACTTATCTAGATGTGTTTTGAGAACTTTGAACCCCCAAGTGTTTCACTAAAGTTTATAGCGCAAAGCCGTGAAAATAAAAATTATTTTTTTTTTTTTCACAAAAATGATTTTTTAGCCCCCAGTTTTGTATTTTCACAAGGGTAACAGGATAAATTAGACCCCAAAAGTTGTTGTCCAATTTGTCCTGAGTACGCTGATACCCCATATGTGGGGGGGAACCACTGTTTGGGTGCATGACAGAGCTCGGAAGGGAAGGAGCGCCATTTGGAATGCAGCCTTAAATGGATTGGTCTGCAGGCGTCACGTTGCATTTGCAGAGCCCCTGATGTACCCAAACAGTACAAACCCCCCACAAGTGACCCCATATTGGAAACTAGACCTCCCAAGGTACTTATCTAGATGTGTTGTGAGAACTTTGAACCCCCAAGTGTTTCACTACAGTTTATAACACAGAGCCGTGAAAATAAAACATCTTTTTTTTCCCACAAAAATGATTTTTAGCCCCCCAAATTTTTATTTTCCTAAGGATAACAAGAGAACTTGGACCCCAGAAGTTGTTGTTCAATTTGTCCTGAGTACGCTGATAACACATATGTTGGGGTAAACCCCTTTTTGGGCGCACGGGAGAGCTCGGAAGGGAAGGAGCACTGTTTTACTTTTTCAACGCAGAATTGGCTGGAATTGAGATTGGACGCCATGTCGCGCTTGGAGAGCCCCTGATGTGCCTGGACAGTGGAAACTCCCCAATTCTACCTGAAACCCTAACCCAAACACACCCCTAACCCTAATCCCAACGGTAACCCTAACCACACCCCTAGCCCTGACACACCCATAATTCTAATCCCAACCCTAATCCAAACCGTAAATGTAATCCAAACCCTAACTTTAGCCCCAACCATAACTTTAGCCCCAACCCTAACCCTAACTTTACCTCCAACCCTAGCCCTAACCCTAACCCTACCCCTACCCCTAACCCTAAACGTGACTGAAATACGTGGCACTGAAATACGTGATACGTGGCACTGAAACACGTGGCACTGAAATACGTGATACGTGGCACTGAAATACGTGGCACTGAAATACGTGGCACTGAAATACGTGCAACTGAAATACGTGCAACTGAAATACGTGCAACTGAAATACGTGGTACTTAAATACGTGGCACTAAAATATGTGGCACTGAAATACGTGATACGTGGCACTGAAATACGTGGCACTGAAATACGTGGCACTGAAATACGTGGCACTGAAATACGTGGCACTGAAATACGTGGCACTGAAATACGTGGCACTATGACTGTCAGAAAATGTTCATTAAACGGTTAGGGGTGAGGTTAGGGGTAGAGTTAGGGTTTGGATCTCTTTATCACCTTGATGGTGGTGGGTGGCTTTTCAGTGTGTTTTCTGTTTTTTTTCGATAAAAACGCATGCGTTTTTAACGCAAACGCATGTGCTTAAAAACGCAAGAAAATACTGCAGGTTGTATTTCTGAAAATGAACGCATGCAGAAAAAAAACGCATGCGTTTGAAAACGCGACCAAACCCGTACAAAAAAACACATGCGTTTTCAATGTTAAATGTAGGGAAAAAACGCATGCGTTTTTTTGTGCAAAAAACGCTGCAGACAAAAACGCAAGTGTGAAACCAGCGACGCTTTTTATAGCAAAAAAGTTTTTGCGTCTCCACATTTTGAGACCTAGAATTTTTCCACATTTTGGTCTACAGAGTCATGTGAGGTCTTGTTTTTTGCGGGACGAGTTGACGTTTTTATTGGTAACATTTTCGGACACGTGACCATTTTTGATCACTTTTTATTCCGATTTTTGTGAGGCAGAATGACCAAAAACCTGCTATTCATGAATTTCTTTTGGGAGAGGCGTTTATACCGTTCCGCGTTTGGTAAAATTGATAAAGCAGTTTTATTCTTCGGGTCAGTACGATTACAGTGATACCTCATTTATATCATTTTTTTATGTTTTGGCGCTTTTATACGATAAAAACTATTTTATAGAAAAAATAATTATTCTGGTATCGCTTTATTCTCAGGACTATAACTTTTTTATTTTTTTGCTGATGATGCTGTGTGGCGGCTTGTTTTTTGCGGGACAAGATGACGTTTTCAGCGGTACCATGTATATTTATATCAGTCTTTTTGATCGCGTGTTATTCCACTTTTTGTTCGGCGGTATGGTAATAAAGCGTTTTTTGCCTCGTTTTTTTTTTTTTTTTCTTACGGTGTTTACTGAAGGGGTTAACTAGTGGGACATTTTTATAGGTTGGGTCGTTACGGACGCGGCGATACTAAATATGTGTACTTTTATTGTTTTGTTTTTTTTATTTAGATAAAGAAATGTATTTATGAGAATAATATATATATTTTTTTTTTAATTATTTATTTAGGAATTTTTTTTAATTTTTTTTACACATGTGGAAAATTTTTTTTTTTTACTTTTTTACTTTGTCCCAGGGGGGGACATCACAGATCATTGATCTGGCAGTGTGCACAGCACTCTGCCAGATCTGCGATCTGCTGTGCAGGGCTGCAGGCTTACCAAGCGTCTGCTCTGAGCAGACACTCGGTAAGCCACCTCCTTCCCTGCAGGACCCGGATGCCGCGGCCATCTTGGATCCGGGACCTGCAGCCAGGAAGGAGGTAGGAGACCCTCGCAGCAACGCGATCACATCGCGTTGCTCCGGGGGTCTCAGGGAAGCCCGCAGGGAGCCCCCTCCCTGCGCGATGCTTCCCTATACCGCCGGTACACTGCGATCATGTTTGATCGCGGTGTGCCGGGGGTTAATGTGCCGGGGGCGGTCCGTGACCGCTCCTGGCACATAGTGCCGGATGTCAGCTGCGATATGCAGCTGACACCCGGCCGCGATCGGCCGCGCTCTCCCCGTGAGCGCGGCCGATCGCGTATGACGTACTATCCCGTCGGCGGTCATACGGGCCCACCCCACCTCGACGGGATAGTACGTCAAATGTCGGGAAGGGGTTAATGAGCAGTATCACATGACCGCTCATGCAGAAAGAAGGTGCTGCGCCGGAAGTCGGGACAGAACCAGAGGGATGAAGGCACGACCGCGCGGTGAGGAACAGGTAAATATGAGGGACGGGGGGACAGGGGTACAGGGGAGGGGGGAAGAAGGAGGACGGTAAGCCGCACCATTCAAGATGGGAGCGGGGGGTAGGGTGGAGAGATGAGCCATTCATACGGGAGGTGAAATATGAGCCATGCATACAGGAGGGGAATATGAGCCATGCATACAGGGGGGGGGGGGGAATATGAGCCATGCATACAGGGGGGGGGGAATATGAGCCGTGCATACAGGGGGAGAATATGAGCTATGCATACAGGGGGGGGAATATGAGCCATGCATACAGGGGGGGGGAAATATGAGCCATGCATACAGGAGGGGGAATATGAGCCATGCATACAGGGGGGGGAAATATGAGCCATGCATACAGGGGGAGAATATGAGCTATGCATACAGGGGGGGAATATGAGCCATGCATACAGGAGGGGGGTCATTATACAGTATTAAGCATCATGTGGGCTCATTATTCAGTATGGAGAACTGTGTGGCCATTATACAGTATTGAGCATCATGTGTGGTGGCCGTTATACAGTATGGAGCATCATGTGTGGCCATTATACAGTATGGAGAATCATGTGTGGCCAATTGCCATTATACAGTATGGAGCATCATGTGTGGCCGTTATACAGTATGGAGCATCATGTGTGTCCATTATACAGTATTGAGCATCATGTGGGATCATTATACAGTATGGAGAACTGTGTGTGGCCATTATACAGTATGGAGCACTGTGTGGCCATTATACATTATGGAGCATCATGTGTGGCCATTATACACTATGGAGCATCATGTGTGGCCATTATACAGTATTGAGCATCATGTGTCACCATTATACAGTATGGAGAACTGTGTGTGGCCATTATACAGTATGGAGCATCATGTGTTGTGGCCGTTATACAGTATTGAGCATCATGTGTGGCCATTATACAGTATTGAGCATCATGTGGAGCCATTATACAGTATGGAGCATCAAGTGTGGCCATTATACAGTATTGAGAACTGTGTGTGGCCATTATACAGTATGGAGCATCATGTGTGGTGGCCGTTATACAGTATTGAGCATCATGTGTGGCCATTATACAGTATGGAGCATCATGTGTGGCCGTTATACAGTATGGAGCATCATGTGCAGTCATACAGTATGGAGCATCATGTGTGGCCATTATACAGTATGGAGCATCATGTGTGGCCATTATACAGTATGGAGCATCATGTGTGGCCATTATACAGTATGGAGCACTGTGTGGCCATTATACAGTATGGAGCATCATGTGTGGCCATTATACAGTATTGAGCATCATGTGTGGCCGTTATACAGTATGGAGCACTATGTGTGGCCATTATACAGTATGGAGCACTGTGTGGCCATTATACACTATGGAGCATGATGTGTGGCCATTATACAGTATTGAGCATCATGTGTGGCCATTATACAGTATGGAGCATCATGTGTGGTGGCCATTATACAGTATGGAGCATCATGTGTGGCCATTATACAGTATTGAGCATCATGTGTGGCCATTATACAGTATTGAGCATCATGTGTGGTCATTATACAGTATGGAGAACTGTGTGTGGCCATTATACAGTATGGAGCATCATGTGTGGTGGCCGTTATACAGTATTGAGCATCATGTGTGGCCATTATACAGTATGGAGCATCATGTGTGGCCGTTATACAGTATGGAGCATCATGTGCAGTCATACAGTATGGAGCATCATGTGTGGCCATTATACAGTATGGAGCGTCATGTGTGGCCATTATACAGTATGGAGCATCATGTGTGGCCATTATACAGTATGGAGCACTGTGTGGCCATATTTTTTTTTGTTTATAATTATTGTATACTAGATGGCAGCCCGATTCTAAAGAATCGGGAGTCTAGAATCCATATATACTTTATTTATTCAAATGTAAGAATAATACAATTAATAAATAATAGTAAGAAAGAACAAAAAATGGCTGCACTCACCAGCTCTTGACAATTCTTGTTATTTAAGGTACAGTTACACAGGATCCATGAACATGCTTATGAGGGGAGTGATGAAAGACATCAGACAACAACTTTGCGTGTTGTGGCAAATGCCACAACAACGGTTCTTTGCTTAAGAACAATAATGTAAATAATAAATAATATGTATCAATAACTATGTATATTGGTATGTTCTTTCTTAGCACAAATTGCAGGAAGTAGTATTCTAGGCAATTATATATTAGATGGGCATTTCCTGAAGGAAATACATGGTGCTTGAACAGCGCTACCAGCTTTACAGCAGCACTTTTCACACACGGGACTGGGGGGCGCGCTTACTTTTGCACCCGGGGCCGGGGGCGCGCTTACTTTTGCACCCGGGGGCGCACTTACTTTTGCACCCGGAGGCGCACTTACTTTTGCACCCGGGGGCGCACTTACTTTTGCACCCAGGGGCGCACTTACTTTTGCACCCGGGGGCGCACTTACTTTTGCACCCGGGGGCGCACTTACTTTTGCACCCGGGGGCGCACTTACTTTTGCACCCGGGGGCGCACTTACTTTTGGGGCCGCACTTACTTTTGGTGGGCGGAGCTCCTCGGCCTCCGATTTGGTTGGTGGGGCCCCTCGTCCTCCGATTTGGTGGGTGGGGACCCTCGGCCTCCGATTTGGTGGGCGGGGACCGGCCTCCGATTTCGTGGGCGGGGCCAGGCCCCTCGGCCTCCGCTTTGGTGGGCGGGGCCGCTCGGCCTTCGATTTGGTGGGCGGGGCTCCTCGGCCTCTGATTTGGTTGGCGAAGCCCCTCGGCCTCCGATTTGGTGGGCAGGGACCCTCGGCCTCCGATTTGGTGGGCGGGGACCCTCGGCCTCCGATTTGGTGGGCAGGGACCCTCGGCCTCCGATTTGGTGGGCGGGGACCCTCGGCCTCCGATTTGGTGGGCGGGGACCCTCGGCCTCCGATTTGGTGGGCGGGGACCCTCGGCCTCCGATTTGGTGGGCGGGGACCCTCGGCCTCCGATTTGGTGGGCGGGGCCCCTCGGCCTCCGATGTGGTGGGCGGGGACCCTTGGCCTCCGATTTGGTGGGCGGGGCCCCTCGGCCTCCGATGTGGTGGGCGGGGCCAGGCCCCTCGGCCTCCGCTTTGGTGGGCGGGGCCGCTCGGCCTTCGATTTGGTGGGCGGGGCTCCTCGGCCTCCGATTTGGTTGGTGGGGCCCCTCGGCCTCCAATTTGGTGGGCGGGGACCCTCGGCCTCCGATTTGGTGGGCGGGGACCCTCGGCCTCCGATTTGGTGGTCGGGGACCCTCGGCCTCCGCTTTGGTGGGCGGGGCCCCTCGGCCTCCGATTTGGTGGGCGGGGTCCCTCTGCCTCCGATTTGGTGTGCGGGGACTCTCGGCCTCCGCTTTGGTGGGCGGGGCCCCTCAGCCTTCGATTTGGTGGGCGGGGCCCCTCGGCCTCCAATTTGGTTGGTGTGGACCCTCGGCCTCCGATTTGGTGGGCGGGGACCCTCGGCCTCTGATTTGGTGGGTGGAATCCCTCGACCTCCGATTTGGTGGGCGGGGACCCTCGGCCTCCGATTTGGTGGGCGGGGACCCTCGGCCTCCGATTTGGTGGGCAGGGACCCTAGGCCTCCGATTTGGTGGTCGGGGACCCTCGGCCTCCGCTTTGGTGGGCGGGGCCCCTCGGCCTCCGATTTGGTGGGCGAGGTCCCTCTGCCTCCGATTTGGTGTGCGGGGACCCTCGGCCTCCGCTTTAGTGGGCGGGGCCCCTCGACCTTCGATTTGGTGGGCGGGGCTCCTCGGCCTCCGATTTGGTGGGTGGGGCCCCTCGGCCTCCAATTTGGTGGGCGGGGACCCTCGGCCTCCGATTTGGTGGGCGGGGACCCTCGGCCTCCGATTTGGTGGGCGGGGACCCTCGGCCTCCGATTTGATGGGCGGGGTCCCTCTGCCTCCGATTTGGTGTGCGGGGACCCTCGGCCTCCGCTTTGGTGGGCGGGGCCCCTTGGCCTCCGATTTGGTTGGTGTGGACCCTCGGCCTCCGATTTGGAGGGCGGGGACCCCCGGCCTCCGATTTGGTGGGCGGGGCCCCTCGGCCTCCGATTTGGTGGGCGGGGACCCTCGGCCTCCGATTTGGTGGGCGGGGACCCTCGGCCTCCGATTTGGTGGGCGGGGACCCTCGGCCTCCGATTTGGTGGGCGGGGACCCTCGACCTCCGATTTGGTGGGCGGGGACCCTCGGCCTCCGATTTGGTGGGCGGGGCCCTTCGGCCTCCGATGTGGTGGGCGGGGCCCCTCGGCCTCCGATTTGGAGGGCGGGGACCCTCGGCCTCTGATTTGGTGGGCGGGGACCCTCGGCCTCCGATTTGGTGGGCGGGGACCCTCGGCCTCCGATTTGGTAGGCGGGGCCCCTCGGCCTCCGATTTGGTGGGCGGGGACCCTCGGCCTCCGATTTGGTGGGCGGGGACCCTCGGCCTCCGATTTGGTGGGCGGGGACCCTCGGCCTCCGATTTGGTGGGCGGGGACCCTCGGCCTCCGATTTGGTGGGCGGGGACCCTCGGCCTCCGATTTGGTAGGCGGGGCCCCTCGGCCTCCGATGTGGTGGTCGGGGCCTCTCGGCCTCCGCTTTGGTGGGCGGGGCCGGGCCCCTCGGCCTCCGCTTTGGTGGGCGGGGCCGCTCGGCCTTCGATTTGGTGGGCGGGGCTCCTCGGCCTCCGATTTGGTTGGCGGGGCCCCTTGGCCTCCGATTTGGTTGGCGGGGCCCCTCGGGCTCCGATTTGGTGTGTGCTCTGCCTGGGGCCACTGTGCTCTGCCTGGGGCCCCATATGCTGCCTGGGGCCCCTGTGCTCTGCCTGGGGCCACTGTGCTCTGCCTGGGGCCCCATATGCTGCCTGGGGCCCCTGTGCTCTGCCTGGGGCCCCATATGCTGCCTGGGGCCCCTGTGCTCTGCCTGGGGCCACTGTGCTCTGCCTGGGGCCCCATATGCTGCCTGGGGCCCCTGTGCTCTGCCTGGGTGTAGGACACTGGTGACGTCACTTATCTCCGGACATTAGCTCCGGACAATAGCTCCGGACAATAGCTCCGGACAAAGCCACAGAAGTTGGCACAAATTGCAGGAAGTAGTATTCTAGGCAATTATATATTAGATAAAACAGTGCGATCAGCAGTGCTAAATGGCTGTGGTTGGGACGTGGATATGAATGTGACTAGTTGCGAAATGGGTGTGGTCAGAGGCATGGCCTAAAATTTGCCGCGGCGCACTATGCGCGCCGCAAACTTTATACCTCCTTCCCTTCTTCAAAAGTTGGGAGGTATGGTACCACATTTGCCAGATCACGGCAAGTGCCGCAAATCCCATAGGGAATGAATGAGGCCGAACGCAGTGTTGCTGTAAGTGATCCGTTACGCGGCTCATGCAGAAAAACTGCCGGATCTGCTGCAAAAGGCGATATTCACATCAGCGATTCTTGCCAAAGTCACTGCCGATAGTGTCATACTCACCAAAGGGGGAGGCAGCGCTAAAAGTGCCTAGGGCAGCAGAAACTCTAAATACGGCCCAGTAAATAAGCCTCTTCTGGTTGATGACCACAGAGCGGCGTATTTGGCAATTATGGCTCAGATTCCAGGTGGGAATAGGAGACGGTTTTCCTTGATGCCCCAGGAGGTTCCAGTAAAACATTCTCATTAATTTGCTGCTCTCAGAAATTCCCTCCATCAATAACATTGCTCCGGCCGCTGCCTCGTCTGGGGTTGTGGCCGCTCTCTTAGATGGAGGCGCACGGCTCAGTCAGCTCTAGGATTACCCCTGAATCTAGCGCTCTTGGAATCTCCCGTCTGTAATATCACTGAGATCTATGAAAGATCTGGGGGATCCAATCACTTAATGGGGGGGATTGTACACTTTGCAATGTTACCTGTTCTTAAAGGGCACCTGTCACCCCGTTTTTTCGGATATGAGATAAAAATACTGTTAAATAGGGCCTGAGCTGTGCATTACAATAGTGTATTTTGTGGACCCCGATTCCCCACCTATGCTGCCGAAATACGTTACCAAAGTAGTCGTTTTCGCCTGTCAATCAGGCTGGTCTGGTCAAAAGGGCGTGATGTCTTCCCCCAGATTTTGCGTAGTTTTCCGTTGGTGGCGTAGTGGTGTGCGCATGCCCAAGGTCCCGAATCCTCTGCCAGGGGATTGAAAAGAGCGCGCTGTTCGTTATTTCATTGGTGTTCGGTGGGCGCGGCCATCTTCCTTTGGCCGCGCGTGCGCAGAAGCGGCGCTCTGCTGGCCGCGGCTTCAGGAAAATGGCCGCCGCGATCTCCATCTGCGCACGCGCGGCATCCCGCGGCCATCTTCCTGAAGCCGCGGCCAGCAGAGCGCCGCTTCTGCGCACGCGCGGCCAAAGGAAGATGGCCGCGCCCACCGATCACCAATGAAATAGCACACATCGCGCTCTTTTCAATCCCCTGTGCAGCGGATTCGGGACCTTGGACATGCGCACACCACTACGCCACCAACGGAAAACTACGCAAGATCTGGGGGAAGACACCACGCCCTTTTGACCAGACCAGCCTGATTGACAGGCGAAAACGACTACTTTGGTAACGTATTTCGGCAGCATAGGTGGGGAATCGGGGTCCACAAAATACACTATTGTAAAAGCACAGCTCAGGCCCTATTTAACAGTATTTTTATCTCATACGGAAAAAACGGGGTGATAGGTTCCCTTTAAAGGAGCAACACCAGCAGACGAGCTTAAAATTTGTCAGCACAGCAGAGTCCTGCATACACTGAGGCCCCTGATCATGTGACCCCTGACTCCTCCCCTCCTGTGACCTCATCACAGGTCCTGTGCGCCCAGAGCGGCCATATATGTGGAGTGCGGCTCTGCGGGTGGAGGTAAGTGCTGGAGATTCCCCATTACTGAGGGGGGGACATTAACCCCTTCTGCACTGAGACTCTTTTGGGGTCTCTGTGTGGTGTGAGCAGTGATGTAACACATAGGTGTAGCTAGGGTTTTGGTTCAGGGGAGCGAAACTTCTGAGTGGGCCCCTAAGTGGAGGAGAACCTCAGCAGATGACCGCGCTGTTACTGAAGATAATCTCTATATAAAGACCAATATGGATATTCCCGCCATATGGTCAGTGGTAGATACCAGCCCTACAGAACATATAAGAGATCACCGCACAGTTACAGATAATGTCTTAGGCTACGTTCACATTTGCGGTGTGCGCCACAGCGTCGTCGCCACAACGCAAACAAAAACGCAGCGTTTTGCGCCGCATGCGCCCCCCCAAAGTCTAGACAATGTTTTGCATTTTTTTTTTGGAAAACGCATGTGTCGTACAACGCACCACGACGCAAGTACTTACGTCGTCTGCGTTGTCAATACAAGTCAATGGAAAAAAAGGCGCATCGACGACGCAAACACGACGCATGCGTTTTTTAAAAAGTCTGCGCCGCAAAAAAAATGCAACATGTTGCGTTTGCCGCGCCCTGACAGGTGCGCCCTAACGCCGCATGCGGCGTACAACGCACCAAAACGCATGACAACGCATGTACATGCGGCGCCATGCGGCCCCAATGTTAAAGATAGGGACGCACGACGCATGCGTTTTGTTGCGGTGACGACGCTGCGGCGCACACCGCAAATGTGAACGTAGCCTTACAGCTGACGTTCTTTCTGATGGAATCGTTCATTTTTCCCATCTTTTCCATCTGGCCCAGACCGACATGACAACTTCTTCCAGCTACAACTCATCTGCAGAGAAGACACGTTTCACTTCTCATATTGCAGCCCCATCACCATCTATCCCCAACCTGCACAAACTCCTCATCCTACTGATACCCCAATACTGAGCCGCTGCTGCCATATGTGTCCCTATTACTGCACCTGATACCCCAATACTGAGCCACTGCTGCCGTATGTGTCCCTATTACTGCACCTGATACCCCAATACTGAGCCGCTGCTGCCGTATGTGTCCCTATTACTGCACCTGATACCCCAATACTGAGCCACTGCTGCCGTATGTGTCCTTATTACTGCACCTGATACCCCAATACTGAGCCGCTGCTGCCGTATGTGTCCCTATTACTGCCCCTGATACCCCAATACTGAGCTGCTGCTGCCGTATGTGTCCCTATTACTGCCCCTGATACCCCAATACTGAGCCACTGCTGCTGTATGTGTCCCTATTACTGCCCCTGATACCCCAATACTGAGCCGCTGCTGCTGTATGTGTCCTTATTACTGCCCCTGATACCCCAATACTGAGCCACTGCTGCCGTATGTGACCCTATTACTGCACCTGATACCCCAATACTGAGCCACTGCTGCCGTATGTGACCCTATTACTGCACCTGATACCCCAATACTGAGCCGCTGCTGCCGTATGTGTCCCTATTACTGCCCCTGATACCCCAATACTGAGCCGCTGCTGCCGTATGTGTCCCTATTACTGCCCCTGATACCCCAATACTGAGCCGCTGCTGCCGTATGTGTCCCTATTACTGCCCCTGATACCCCAATACTGAGCCTCTGCTGCCGTATGTGTCCCTATTACTGCACCTGATACCCCAATACTGAGCCAATGCTGCCGTATGTGTCCCTATTACTGCACCTGATACCCCAATACTGAGCCAATGCTGCCGTATGTGTCCCTATTACTGCACCTAATACCCCAATACTGAGCCGCTGCTGCCGTATGTGTCCCTATTACTGCACCTAATACCCCAATACTGAGCCAATGCTGCCGTATGTGTCCCTATTACTGCACCTGATACCCCAATACTGAGCTGCTGCTGCCATATGTGACCCTATTACTGCCCCTGATACCCCAATACTGAGCCTCTGCTGCCGTATATGTCCCTATTACTGCCCCTGATACCCCAATACTGAGCCTCTGCTGCCGTATGTGTCCCTATTACTGCACCTGATACCCCAATACTGAGCCACTGCTGCCGTATGTGTCCTTATTACTGCACCTGATACCCCAATACTGAGCCGCTGCTGCCGTATGTGTCCCTATTACTGCCCCTGATACCCCAATACTGAGCCACTGCTGCCGTATGTGTCCCTATTACTGCACCTGATACCCCAATACTGAGCCTCTGCTGCCGTATGTGTCCCTATTACTGCACCTGATACCCCAATACTGAGCCTCTGCTGCCGTATGTGTCCCTATTACTGCACCTGATACCCCAATACTGAGCCACTGCTGCCGTATGTGTCCCTATTACTGCACCTGATACCCCAATACTGAGCCAATGCTGCCGTATGTGTCCCTATTACTGCACCTGATACCCCAATACTGAGCCAATGCTGCCGTATGTGTCCCTATTACTGCACCTAATACCCCAATACTGAGCCGCTGCTGCCGTATGTGTCCCTATTACTGCACCTAATACCCCAATACTGAGCCAATGCTGCCGTATGTGTCCCTATTACTGCACCTGATACCCCAATACTGAGCTGCTGCTGCCATATGTGACGCTATTACTGCCCCTGATACCCCAATACTGAGCCTCTGCTGCCGTATGTGTCCCTATTACTGCCCCTGATACCCCAATACTGAGCCACTGCTGCCGTATGTGTCCCTATTACTGCCCCTGATACCCCAATACTGAGCCACTGCTGCCGTATGTGTCCCTATTACTGCACCTGATACCCCAATACTGAGCCACTGCTGCCGTATGTGTCCCTATTACTGCACCTGATACCCCAATACTGAGCCCCTGCTGCCGTATGTGACCCTATTACTGCACCTGATACCCCAATACTGAGCCCCTGCTGCCGTATGTGACCCTATTACTGCACCTGATACCCCAATACTGAGCCGCTGCTGCCGTATGTGTCCCTATTACTGCACCTGATACCCCAATACTGAGCCGCTGCTGCCGTATGTGTCCTTATTACTGCACCTGATACCCCAATACTGAGCCAATGCTGCCGTATGTGTCCTTATTACTGCACCTGATACCCCAATACTGAGCCACTGCTGCCGTATGTGTCCCTATTACTGCACCTGATACCCCAATACTGAGCCACTGCTGCCGTATGTGTCCCTATTACTGCACCTGATTCCCCAATACTGAGCCCCTGCTGCCGTATGTGTCCCTAATACTGCTCCTGATACCCCAATACTGAGCCGCTGCTGCCGTATGTGTCCCTATTAGACATGCGGTGCACTTGCGTTTTGCGCCGCATGCGTCACTGCGGCGCACGCGTCCGGGCGCAGAGGACGCAGCACGTTGCATTTTTGCTGCGTCCAAAATCAATAGAAAAAAGGACGCATGCGGCGCAAAACACAGCGTTGTGCATGTGTTTTGCCGCGTTTTTGTTTGCGTTGTGCGTTGCGGCGCCGACGCTGCGGCGCACAACGCAAATGTGAACGTAGCCTTACTGCACCTAATACCACAATACTGACCTGCTGCTGCCGTATGTGTCCCTATTACTGCACCTGATACCCCAATACTGAGCCGCTGCTGCCGTATGTGTCCCTATTACTGCCCCTGATACCCCAATACTGAGCCTCTGCCGTATGTGTCCCTATTACTGCACCTGATACCCCAATACTAAGCCGCTGCTGCCGTATGTGTCCCTATTACTGCCCCTGATACCCCAATACTGAGCCACTGCTGCCATATGTGTCCCTATTACTGCTCCTGATACCCCAATACTGAGCCACTGCTGCTGTATGTGTCGCTATTACTGCACCTGATACCCCAATACTGAGCTGCTGCTGCTGTATGTGTCCCTATTACTGCCCCTGATACCCCAATACTGAGTCACTGCTGCCGTATGTGTCCCTTTTACTGCCCCTGATACCCCCATACTGAGCCGCTGCTGCCGTATGTGTCCCTATTACTGCCCCTGATACCCCTATACTGAGCCGCTGCTGCCGTATGTGTCCCTATTACTGCACCTGATACCCCAATACTGAGCTGCTGCTGCATGTGTCCCTATTACTGCACCTGATACCCTAATACTGAGCCGCTGCTGCCGTATGTGTCCCTATTACTGCCCCTGATACCCCAATACTGAGTCGCTGCTGCATGTGTCCCTATTACTGCACCTGATACCCCAATACTGAGCTGCTGCTGCATGTGTCCCTATTACTGCACCTGATACCCCAATACTGAGCCGCTGCTGCCGTATGTGTCCCTATTACTGCCCCTGATACCCCAATACTGAGTCGCTGCTGCCGTATGTGTCCCTACTACTGCCCCTGATACCCCAATACTGAGCCACTGCTGCCGTATGTGTCCCTATTACTGCCCCTGATACCCCAATACTGAGTCGCTGCTGCCGTATGTGTCCCTACTACTGCCCCTGATACCCCAATACTGAGTCACTGCTGCCGTATGTGTCCCTATTACTTCACCTGCTGTGTAGTTCTCTGTGCCCTCTAAATTCTAAAGCAACCCTCTATGATATGATAATGCTGGGTGCAAGTGCCCTAGAAAACAGGGCCCACATTTTGCCCCCTAGAAAGTAATAATGCCCTGTGTGCCCCTTTGACAGTCACAGTAACCTGAGTTCCCCCTATAACAGTAAGTGCCCACTTTTCTTTTTAAAATGTCCTGAGACTCCCCCCTGTACAGCTCCCCTCGACACAGGATGAAGCTCTCTTCTACAGTCTAATGCCCCCTCACTGCATATATACCCCTTAGTATCCCCCCAAACTGTTTGATAGCTCCAACAGTGCAATCTCCACACTGTATGATGGCAACCTAGATAGCCTCCATATAGTATAATGTACCAGACAATCCTCAGTATAGTCCTCAATATAGTATAATGCACTCCCCATAGGCAGCCTCTATATTGTATAATGCAGCCCCCCATAGGCAGCCTCTATAGTATACTGCAGCCCTTAATAAAATACACCCCCATATGTAGCCTCTATAGTATAATGCAGCCCTTAAAGGGAACCTGTCACCAGTTTTGGCCTATATAAGTTACGGCCATCACATTTCAGGGCTGATATGCAGCATTCTGTAATGCTATATAGCTGCCCCCAACCCGACCTGTAAGAGAAGAAAAAGACCTTTTATTATACACATCTACGGGGCAGTTCGGTCCAAGGGGTGTCACAGGCTTTGGTCCGGCACCTCCCCTCTTCTTGTGATGCCACCCTCCTGGTTGCTTCGCATGGCTGACGCATCTCTACATCATCCACACAGACTCCTTGGCACCGCGAACAACTGGGAAAGGTCAAAGAGCCCCGGCACCTGCGCACTGCAGTAATTTGCTTTGCCCTCAACAGGGCAGAGAAATGCGCCTGCGCAGGAGCGTGATGCCGAGGAGACTGTGTGGACAACACAGTGATGCATCATCCACATGAAGCAAGCAGGAGGACGGCGATCATAAGAAGATGGGAGGCGCTGGACCGAGAAGAGCGACACCCCTCTGACCAGACCGCCCTGCAGGTGTGTATAATTTATTTTTCTTCTCTTACAGGTCGGGTTAAGGGCAGATGTACAGCATTATAGAATGCTGTATATCAGCCCTGAAAGGTGATGGCCATATCACTTTTCGGCCAAACCTGGTGACAGGTTCCCTTTAATATAATGCACCACCATAGGCAGCCTCTATAGCATAATGCAGCCCCTAATATAATGCACCCCCCCAAGGAAGACTATATAGCATAATTGCACCCCATAAAAAAATAAATCCAATACTTGCCTTTCTTCCTGGTTCCTCTACTGCTCTGAATGCCCGCACATCTCCAGACAGCTGGTGCCAGGTCATGACGTAATCGTGACCCCCCCTGTCAGTGTCGGTGTTGTCAGACTCTGAGAGGGGGATGATGGGAGAGGGAGCGTAACGCGGTCAGCTGTATCGGCATGTAGCCAATACAGCTGAACTTGCGATGATGGAGGTGGCTACTGCTGGCACTGGGCCCCCCCCCCCTGCTCAAGGGCCTCATAGCGGCCGGGTGGCAGAGCTGAGAGATCGATTCTCCCTGCACTGCAGCAGAATGCAACTGTACGGGCGCACTGGACATGCCTATTGTTGTGATCCTAATGGCAGAGGATCTCAGGGTCTCCAGCAAAGTCTGCAAACATAAAAACTAGCTTTTAGGGAGGTGGTAACTGAGCTGACCACATACCTGATCCTAGCCCACAAATAATAGCAGCCGGGGAACGTGCCTACGTTGGTTCTAGACGTCTCGCGCCAGCCGGAGATCTAACTAACCCTTTCAGAGAAAATACAGACCTCACTTGCCTCCAGAGAAATACCCCAAAGTAGATACAAGCCCCCAACAAATAATAACGGTGAGGTAAGAGGAAAAGACAAACGTAAGTATGAACTAGATTCAGCAAAGAGAGGCCCACTAAATAATAGCAGAAATATAGAAAGCGGACTTATGTGGTCAGCGAAAAACCCTGCTAAAATATCCACGCTGAATATCCAAGAACCCCCGTACCGACTAACGGTATGGGGGGAGAATATCAGCCCCCTAAGAGCTTCCAGCAAAATCAGGAATCACATTATGAACAAGCTGGACAAAAAACAGAATAATACAAATAAACAAAAAACAAGAAAGCAGGACTTAGCTTATGTTGCAAAAATCAGGACCAGCAGACAAGAGCAACCAGACAAGGACTGATTACATGGATGCCAGGCAATGGACTGAGACTCCAGGAAGTTTAAATAGAAACACCCAGAGTCTTAACGAACAGGTGACTACCAAGCTGAGGAAAGAAATCCAAGAGCCATACCGCGAGTAATCACAAGAGGGAGCCCAAAAGTATAGTTCATAACAGCCTATACAGTTACAGTAGTGTAGCTCCTGGTGGGCCCCCTCAGAACATGGGGCCTGGGGCGACTGCCCCCTCTGCACCCCCCCTGGGACCTCGAGACAAGCTTGTTACTGGAGTATCACAGGTGATGGAGCGCCATGCTCGAGTTCCCAGCCAATAAAGATGCGGGGATTGTCCGCCATTCACGGTAATGTTGTAGCCATGTTGGCTACTGGTATTACTGTGACTGTCGGGCCACATCACGTTATCGGGTTTATAGAAGACCCAGTGACGCGATGCTCGGCACACCGTCCTCAGGAAGCAGCTCAGGGAGAGGTGTTATAGGAGGGAGCGCTTAGATTATTGTCAGCCCCCTAAGGATTATAAAGTTGTATCCTTTAGTGTCTTTCATGTGGCGCTATAGGGAGCATTTAACCCCTTCACCCCGAAGCCTATTTTCACCTTCCTGACCAGGCCAATTTTTTTCATTTCTGACCACTGTCACTTTATAAGGTAATAACTATGGACGCTTCAATAGATCCCACTTATTCTGTGATTATTTTCTTCATGACATGTTTGTACTTCATGATAGTCCTAAAATTTCTTCAATATGACGTTTTTTGTGAAAAAATTGGAAATGTGTCAGTTTGAAAACTTTGCAATTTTCAAACTTTTAATTATTGTGCCCTTAAATCACAGCGATATATCACCCAAAATAGTTAATAAATAACATCTTTCGCATATCTACTTTACATCAGCACAATGTTGGAAACATAATTTTTTTTTGTTAGGGAGTTATAAGGGTTAAAAGTAGACCAGCGATTTCTTATTTTTACAACAAATTTACAAAACAATTTTTTTTAAGGGCCACATCACATTTGAAGTGACTTTGAGGGGCCTATCTGACAGAAAATACCCAAACGTGACACCATTGTAAAAACTGCACCCCTCAAGATGCTCAAAACCACATTCAAGAAGTTTATTAACCCTTCAGGTGCTTCACAGGAACTGAAGCAACGTGGAAATGAACATTTAACTGTAGTCACAAAAATGATCTTTTAGAACCTTTTTTTTATTTTCACAAGGGTAACAGGAGAAGATGTACCACAAAAGTTGTTGTGCAATTTCTCCTGAATAGGCTGATACCCCATATGTGGAGGAAAACCACTGTTTGGATGCATGGCAGGGCTTGGAAAATAACACAAAATTGACTTTTAGAACACAAAATTGGATGGAATTGAGAGTGGACGTCATATCACATTTGAAAAGCCCTTGATGTGCCCAAACTGTGAAAACAAACCATAAGTGACCCCATTTTGGAAACTACAGCTGTGGCAAAAATTAAGAGACCACTGCACAGTTTTATAAAAATCAGCTTCTCTACATGTCTGACAGTCATTCCATTCCAGTGTCAGTTGAATTCCAACCAGAGAACACATCATTCTACTTAATGCGCTTCTGATTAGGTGATCACCTGAACAAAATCTTATTTAATGAAGGAAAGTATAAAAAAAACCTGCTGTGGTGTTCACAATCCTCTAGCAATAGGACAGACTGGATGGCAAAACAAGAGTAAAATCCCAAAAGCAATAGGAATGAAAAAATAACTTTCAACCATGCCAAAGGAGTTGAAAAGAAAAGTCCTAGAGTGAGGAAAAGAAGGGCTCAATTCTGGCTTTACTTGCAGAGGGACACAGTGAGCGTCATGTGGCCTCCATCCTTAAAATTTCTAAGACAGTCCATTACAACAAGGTCAAGCAGCAGACATTGGGGACAACGAAGCTACAGACCGGCAGAGGGCGAAAACGATTGTCCACTGACCGGGTTGACCGCCATCGTATTTGAATGTCACTCAGCAACCGCAGGATGACATCAAGTGATCTACAAAAGGAATGGCAAATGGCAGCCATGGTGAAGTGCACAGCAAGAACAGTCCTTAACAGGCTCCTAGAGGCAGGCCTCAAGTCATGTAAAGCTAGAAAAAAGGTTTCATCAATAAGAAGCAAAGGAGAGCCAGGATGAAGTTTGAAAAAAGACCCTAAGGATCGGACCATAGAGGACTGGAGTAAGGTAATCTTCTCTGATGAGTCTATTTTTCAGCTTTGCCCAATACCTGGTCATCAAATGGTTAGACGGAGAGGCGTACAAGCCACAGTGTCTGGCAGCCACTGTGAAATTTGGTGGAGGATCGGTGATGATCTGGGGATGCTTCATCAAGGCTGGAATTGAGCATGTTAATCTTTGCGAAGGATGTATGAATCAAGCTGCATACAAGGTTATCCTGGAAAAACAGTTGACTCCTTCTGCTCAAGCAATGTTCCCCAACTCTGAGGACTGTTTTTTCCAGTAGGACAATGTGCCATGCCACACAGCTAGGTCAATCAAGGTGTGGATGAAGGACCACCAAATCAAAGCCCTGTCATGGCCAGCCCAACCTCCAGACCTGAACCCCATTAAAAACCTTTGGAATGTAATCAAGAGGAAGATGGATAGTCACAAGCCATCAAACAAATAAGAACTGCCTAAATTTTTCCACCAGGAGTGGCATAAGGTCACCCAAAAGCAGTGTGAAAGTCTGGTGGAAAGCATGCCAAGACGCGTGAAAGCTGTGATTAAAAATCATGGTTATTCCACAAAATATTGATTTCTGAACTCTTCCTGAGTTAAAACATTAGTATTGTTCTTTCTAAATGATTATGAACGTGTCTTTTTTTTCTTTGCATTATTTGAGGTCTGCAAGCAATGCATTTTTTGTTATTTTGACAATTTCTCATTTTCAGAAAATAAATACAAAATTTATTGCTTGGAACTTCGGAGACATGTCAGTAGTTTATAGAATAGAAGATCAATTTACAATTTAAAAATAATTATTTTTGCATCGCTTTATTCTGGGGACTATAACTTTTTTTTTATTTTTTCACTGATGACGCTGTATGGCAGCTCGTTTTTTGCGGGACAAGATGATATTTTCGGCGCTATAATGTTTATTTATATCCGTCTTTTTGATCGCGTGTTATTCCACTTTTTGTCCAGCGGTATGATGATAAAGCATTACTTTTTGCCTCGTTTTTTTTTTTTTTTTACGGTGTTCACTGAAGGGATTAACTAGTGGGACAGTTTTATTGGTTGGGTCGTTACGGACACGGCGATACTAAATGTGTACTTTTTTTGTATTTTTTATTTTTTTAGGATTTTTTAATTTTTTTACGCACATGTACATTTTTTTTCTTTACTTTTTTTCATCCCCCGGGAGGGGGGGACGGGACATTACACTAGAGTGTCAGATCGCTGATCTGACACTTTGCAGTGCACTGTGTCAGATCAGTGATCTGACGTGCACTGCTGGAGGCTTGCAAGCGCCCGCTCTGAGCAGGCGCTTGCAAGCGACCTCCCTGCAGTACCCACAGGACCCCCATGGCCATTTGGATCCAGGCCTGCAGGGAGGAGGTCGGAGGAGATGCTCGGAGCACATCGCGTTGCTCCGAGGGTCTCCGGGAAGCACGTAGGGAGCCCCCTCCCTGCGCGATGCTTCCCTATGCCTCTGAAACGCTGCCATCATGTTTGATTGCAATGTTTCAGGGGTTAATGTGCGTGACCGCTCCTGGCACATAGTGCCCTATGTCAGCTGCGATAGTCAGCTGACACCCGGCCGCGCTCCCCCGTGAGCGCGGCTGATCACATTAGACTTACTATCCTGTCGGTGGTCTTACTGGCCCAACCCACCTAGATGGGATAGTACGTCTAATGTCAGAAAGAGGTTAATTTTTGCCAGAGCTGTATACTACAAATAAAACCATTATAAGGACAAAACTGAAAGCAATATTAAAAAAAATATATTTATTTATTTATAATTAAGTGTATTTAATAGTATGGAAGGGGGAGGTATCAGAAATACCGAGGCTTATTGATTATTGGAATAATAACTGTTTTATTCTGAAATTCACTTACCAACATCATAACGAGACTGTGAACTTACTAGATATTAGTTTATCTGGCTATGCAGATGAAATAGTATCTGTAACACCGCATAAAAAAAATTCACAGAGGTAAATAGTATTTTACAAGCTTCCTCTTGTCATGCCCGTCATATAATAAATAATCTTCCAATTGGTGAGATGATTCACCCAATGGAAGATCTATCACTGTTCCTTCTACGCTCGCTAGAAACACTTCTCTTTTTTTGCTTGGATACTTGATAAGTGACCCCATTTTGGAAACTACATCCCTCAAAGAATTTATCTAGAGGCATAGTTTTATAGTAATGATTATAACATTTTTAGTTTTACTAGTGTATGAATTTATAATGTGGTATTATGTGTAAGATGTGTGGAGTACATCAGATTGTAAAAGTGTGTTGTGTCAACAGGGTAAAAACTAATTTTATTAATTTGTGGACATGTGGTATGCTTTGAAGCAATCCTTAATTCAAAGACCAGGTTTCTCAATGGTAAATTGTGTCCTTTTGGATTCCCCTCTTGGAGCATACTCTGCACTGTTTTTGTGATCTTCCTTTCTTCACAGTTTGGGGAATCGGTTCTGTAAAATGTTGACCTGGGACAATACGGGCACTATCAATTTCAGAAGTACCGGAACCCTCACCTCCCTGAGTGCCAAACATTAAGACCTTGATGACTACCTCCTGAAAGTGAAGGAAGGTCCCTGTATTGCCTGCAGATCAGAACAGCACAAAAACATTGTACGGTGCCATCTATACAATGTGCACAACCAATTTTTTTTTACCATACTTTGGCTTTTCGCATGGCACTGTATGGTTGGAGGACCTGATCTGAGAGATCTACCCTCCATGTACCGATTGTATTCCAAGTTACAATCTGGCTTTGGGACTTGTGTTGTGGTACCACGAACAGTGACAAGGGAGCTGTTGTCACGGTGTATGGTGGTGAAGATTAGGACATCTCTTTTGTCCTTGACCACCAGCATGTTGTTTTTGCATTGGGCTCGGCTTTCTCCTTTCTCAGCATTTGCCCAATTTGTGGCTTAGGGAGGCCTCTCTTAATTTTTTCACATGGTACCACAAGCAACTGTACTTCTGATAGAGAGGGCCTTGAAGAGGGGGATGCTGGTGTGAAAGTTATCAATGTAGAGGTGATAACCCTTATCCATCAGTGGGTGCAGCAATTCCCACACAATTTTCACACTCACCCCCCAGGACTGGATGGCATTCAGGGGGGTTAATCTGGGTGTCCTTTCCCTTGTAGACCCTAAATCTGGGTGTGTACCCTGAGGTACTCTCGGACAGTTTGTACAGTTAAATTCCATACCTGGACCTCTTACTGGGCAGGTATTGCTAGAATATTAGCTTCCCTTTGAAATGAACCAGAGATTCATCAATAGCGATGTCCCTTTGGAGGTTGTACGCCTCAGGAAATTTTCTGCTGAAGTGTTCAACCACTGGCCGAATTTTATATAGACCATCAAACTTTGTATCGTCTCGGGGAGGACAGTGCGCATTATCTCTATAATGCAATCATTTTTGGATCTCTTCAAATCGTGTACTTGTTATGGCCATACAGAATATTGGTACTGTAGAGAATATCAGTACTCCAGGACCGACGAAGCTCTGGTTTTCGGATTATGCCCATATGCAGCACAATTCCCCAAAATGTCATCATCTCTGCTGCATCTATAAGGGTCCAGCTGGTGTATGATGACGTGGGATTTTGGGTGAAAAATAGATGGGCATACAAGTTTATCTGGGCCACCATAAATGTATTATCTCCTCCCTGAAAAAGAATTTGAAGAAGTCAAATTCAGTGAGGCCAGTAGTGTCAAACTGGATTCTTGAGCTGCTGATGAAATCCGGAATGACGGGCTGATAATTTTTTGGGGGTGCAATCTCTATGTCTATGGGATTGATTGTTGGAGGGGTTGCTTGTGTCCTAGAGCACCTTACTAGGGGTTCTTCCTAACTAGATGAGGAGGAGGAGGAGGAGGACTAAAGGAATGTGGGATCTTCCTCACTGGCTGAATCCGTGTCGGAGGCAAGAAAAGCATATGCCTCCTCTGGTGAATACCGTCTTGATGAATGGGCCATTTTTATTTTATCTTTCCCATGAATGTGTGTGTAAGTGGTGCTTTACACGTGTATGGAGCTTGTATATAGGATACTATTTATTATAAAAAGTAGAGAGAAACAATTTAGAAGAAGCACTTAGCAAAATAAATTGAAAAGAAAAAAATTGATGTAAAAAAAAAGTTTGTATGAAATAAAATTAAAGACGTTCACTACACTAATGCCCTTCCTCTTCCTATAAATTTGCCCAGCACTAATATTCATTTTTTTTTTTTTGCAAAGGAAAAACCGACATCACCAACAATACACCATACGCTCCCCCCGATGCACTACCTAAAAATTTACTCAAAGCAAATATTTTTTTTTGTGCTAGTGAAAAACGGACATCACCAAAATAATGCACTCGCTAAAAATTTACTCAACGCAAATAATTATTTGTTTGGAAAAGAAAAATGAACATCACCAACAATGTGACATACGCTCCACTAATGCACTAGAAATTACCCGCCGATAATTTTTTTTTTGTGCAAACAAAAGACGCTAACTCCTTACTTATGCAGCTACTCTGTCCAATTTTTTCTCTAAAACAAAATCAGGCATCACCAAACACTGTGACATCCGCTACACTAACACTACTCTGTGCAATTTTTTTTTCCTCTAAAACTACACTGTACTAACTACTATTATTTTTTTTTTTCTAAAAAAAACAATCGGAAGTCACTTACATGCGACATCCGCTAAGTAAAAAGTCCCTTTATTGACACATTGCCGAAGCGGGGGGTTACAGACCCCCAGGAATACATGCAGGGATGGTCTGCTATCCCATCTTAACCCGATCACTGCACGATGCAGCGAAGTGACCGGAAATAGCAGCGCCGAATATATACTGCGCTTTTGGGAGCTCAGCAGTATATATACAGCACATGTTGAGAAGGGGTTAACTTTTAAACCTATTAAATAACTAAACAAACTGACGTGGGATCCCCGCAAGTTTTGATAACCAGACAAGGTAAAGCAGACAGCTGGGGCTGATATTAAGGTTTATGGATTTTGGTCCCTACCCAGCCTAAAAATACCAGCCAGTAGCAGCCCCAGAATTGGCACATCACATTAGATGCACCAATTCTGGCAATTTGCCTGGCTCTTTCCAGGTGCATGGGCAATCGGGGTAATATTTTGAGGATTGATGTCAGCTGTGTAGTGTAGTTATCAAAAATTGGAAGGGACCCCGCATTATTTTTTCTTTAGTACCCAGGAGTGACCTTGGAGTCTGATATGTGTCCAGGTGTCTTCACCATGCTGTTCACATTCCATTTGAGCACTGATTCCATCCATTTCAGTGATTTCCCTGCCCCCCAGGCCCTCCTGTTAGGGTTTTCTGTTAAAATGCTTTTTCATTGACTTCCATTATAGTCGGTACTCGGATCTGAGCGTCCGACCTGCTTGATTTAAATAACGCGCACTCAAGCATTTTAGTGCGCGCTCATCACTAGTGAATACAATTGATAACACATCAGGGAATTTGCAGGAATATGTGGCCAATATTCGCTGGATAATCTGCTTTCTGGACTGGTTCCTCCTGTAAGTCCTATTAAACAATCCAGGAGAAGATCTTGTCAGAACCGTGACGTGAGATCCATCTGCTGTCGGCGCAAGCAGCGTTTCATGGGGACATCATGGAAAGGGAGTTAAAATGTGAAAATGCACCTTTTGTGATTTTTCCGGGTCGGATGCCTTTTTTAAGCATGCATCCTATCCCTTGGGTGTTCCTTATACAGTGATTGTCAAATGACGAGAAGATACCAAATGCCAGAACCAATACTCATACAGTGGGTAAGAAAAGTATTCAGACCCCTTTAAATTTTTCACTCTTTGTTTCATTGCAGCCGTTTGGTAAATTCAAAAATGTTAATTTTTTTCTCATTAATGTACACTCTGCACCCCATCTTGACTGAAAAAAAACAGTAATGTAGAAATTTTTGCAAATCTATTAAAAAATAAAAATTGAAATATCACATGGTCTGAAGTATTCAGACCCTTTGCTCAGTATTGAGTAGAAGCACCTCTTGAGCTAGCATAGCCATGAGTCTTCTTGGGAATGATGCAACAAGTTTTTCACACCTGGATTTGGGGATCCTCTGCCATTCTTCCTTGCAGATCCTCTCCAGTTCCATCAGGTTGAATGGTGAATGTTGGTGGACCGCCATTTTCAGGTCTCTCCAGAGATGCTCCATTGAGTTTAGGTCACGGCTCGTCTCAGGCTGGGCCAGTCAAGAATGGTCACAGAATTGTTCTGAAGCCACTCCTTTGTTATTTTAGCTATGTGCTTAGGGTCATTGTCTTATTGGAAGGCAAACTTTTGGCAAAGTCTGAGGTCCAGAGCACTCTGGAAGAGGTTTTCATCCAGGATATCTCTGAACGTGACTGCACTCATGTTTCCTTCAATTGCAACCAATCATCTTGTCCCTGCAGCTGAAATCCACCACCATAGCATGATGATGCCACCATCATGTTTCACTGTTAGGATTGTATTTGGAAGGTGATGAGCAGTGCCTGGTTTTTTACACATTTGTACCGCTTAGAATTATCACCAAAAAGTTCTATCTTCGTCTCATCAGAGAAGAGAATCTTATTTCTCATAGTCTGGGATTCCTTCATGTGTTTTGTAGCAAACTCTATGCGGGCTTTCATATGTCTTGCACTGAGGAGAGGCTTCTGTTGGTCCACTCAGCCATAAAGGTCCCACTGGTGGAGGGCTGCAGTGAGAGTTGACTTTTTGTAGAACTTTCTCCCATCTTTCTACTGCATCTGTGGAGCTCAGCCACAGTGATCTTTGGGTTCTTGTTTATCTCTGTCACCAAGGCTCTTCTCCCACGATTGCTCAGTTTGGCTGGACGGCCAGGTCTAGGAAGACTTCTGGTGGTCCCAAACTTCTTTCATTTAAGGATTATGATGGCCCTGCGCTCTTAGAAACCTTGAGTACTGCAGTCATTCTTTTGTAACCTTGGCCAGATCTGTGCCATGCCACAATTCTGTCTCTGAGCTCCTTGGCCAGTTCCTTTGACCTCATAATTTTTATTTGGTCTGACATGCACTGTGATCTGTGAGGTCTTATATAGACAGGTGTGCGTCTTTCCAAATCAAGTCCTTTCAGTTTAAGTAAACACAGCTGGACTCCAATGAAGGAGTAGAATCATCTCAAGGAGGATCACAAGAAATGAACAGCATGTAACATAAATATGAGTGTCTGAGCAAATGGTCTGAATACTTATGACCATGTGATATTTCAGTTTTTCTTTTCTAATAAATTTGCAAAAATTTCTTCATTTCTGTTTTTTTTTCAGTCAAGATGCGGTGCAGAGTGTACATTAATGAGAAAAAAATATATAAACTTTTTTGAATTTACCAAGTGGCTGCAATAAATATGTTATCCTAAGTTATATTGCACGACTCATTAAAGGGTTGATTGTGACTTGTAGGATCGCTATCGCCATAAGGAGAAACATTACCCCTTAGACCCCAGTCCAGAGCCTCTCACCTAGCCAAATCAGTTCTCGTGCTTCGCACTGACGAGGGCCAACAGCCCGAAACACCGTGTCTGCGAATTGAGATACTGATTTGGCTTTTATCCTAAGTCATATTGCACGACTCGTTAAAGGGTTGATTGTGACTTGTAGGATCGCTACTTCCAATAGGTGGCGCTATAGAGTAAAGTCCTCTTTTTTCTCAGAAGAGGCAATTTGCATATTTAAATTCCCAGAGGAGCATTGCACGGCGAATAAGCCTCCTTACCTTGACAAGCCAGAGATGGTATGTCACTCTCCATAAGGAGAAACGATACCCCTTAGACCCCATGTCCAGAGCCTCTCACCTAGCCAAATCAGTTATCATGCTTCGCACTGACGAGGGCCAACAGCCCGAAACACCGTGTCTGCAAATTGAGATACTGATTTGGCTTTTATCCTAAGTCATATTGCACGACTCGTTAAAGGGTTGATTGTGACTTGTAGGATCGCTACTTCCAACAGGTGGCGCTATAGAGTTAAGTCCTCTTTTTCTCAGAAGAGGCAATTTGCATATTTAATTTCCCAGAGGAGCATTGCACGGCGAATAAGCCTCCTTACCTTGACAAGCCAGCTGGTATGTCACTCTCCATAAGGAGAAACGTTACCCCTTAGACCCCTACTTATTAAAGCAAACCTGTCACCAGGTTTGGCCAATACGAGTTACGGCCACCACCTTTCAGGGCTTATCTATAGCATTCTATAATCCGACCTGCAAGAGAAGAAAAATAACTTTTATTATAGTCACCTGCAAGGGATGTCACAGGTCTTGGTCTGGCACCTCCCATCTTCTTGCGATGCCGCCCTCCTGCTTGCTTCTTGGCTCTCCGGCAACATGCTCCTGGGTAGGCATACTTATCTGCCCTGATGAGGGCAGAGCAAAGTACTGCAGTGCGCAGGCGCTGGGCCTCTCTGACCTTTCCTGGCTTTGCTCTGCCCTCAACAGGGCAGATAAGTATGCCTGTTCAGGAGCGTGATGCCCTGTAGCCATGAAGCAAGTAGGAGGGCAGCATCTCAAGAAGATGGGAGACGCCTGACCAAGACCTGCAACATCCCTCAGACCAGACCGCCCCGCAGGTGACTATAATAAAAGTAATTTTTTTCTATTGCAGGTCGGATCGGGGGCTTATGTACAGCATTACAGAATGCTGTAGATAAGCCCTGAAAGGCGGTGGCTGTAACTTGTATCTGCCAAATCTGGTGACAGGTTCCCTTTAATACTAGAAATATATTGCACAGGGGATATCGCAGCCAATTCCCACAAGAAGAATCCTGGAAACACAGAACTAGAAATGATTCTTTCTCCGCAGTTTCAATAAGACTTAATACATTCCTGATTCTGGAGAGTAATAGAAATACGGCAGAAAACAGGAAGAAAGTTCAGAGAAGAAGCTTCATAGAAAGACATTGAAGCTACAGATGCCATTTAACCCTTTGGGAGAAAGTAATTCCAGCACTTTACTGAGTAAACCCCACGAGAACTCTAGCAGGTAAATGCAGCACCCCAGGTAACCGGTTGCTGCAGTGATGTTACTTTTCCTTCAGGGAAGGTGATGTCATTCTCAGAGGCAAAGGGGTTCTCTTCACCAGGTAAATCACTTACATGCAACACATTTCAAGTCCAGGCCAGGAGGGGGAGCTCAATACCCGGATTCAGGGGAGCTTCTCTCAGATATGTTTCCTGACCTGGAGGAGGAGTTAGGCAGTTAGACACAGGACAATGAAGTAGAAGGATGTCTGGAGCAGATGTGAGAGGCCTGGCAGCCACGAGGGAGCTGCAGCCTCTGGGAAGGAGAAACCTGTTGGGTTGCATTTTTAGCAGCTGGAAGGGAAGGAGCACAGGAGAGAAGCAGAGCTCAGAGGGGAACAGCGGCAGGGCACCCTCAGAGCTAAAGCGCAGAAACCGGGTACCGGGAGCCCAAGGCGTACGTGGACTCTACGACACGGAGCAGAACCAGAGGGCACTATACTATACGTCACCTGCCCACACCACGCCTGAGATACAGCAGCACCTGATGAGCCCGGGGCATCTGAGAGTTTCTGTAAAAAGGCTCAAGCTGCCAGTCGTGCAGGTACTTGTCCCAGGACAGGAGGAATCTGGAGGACCCTGTAAGAAGCTTCATGCAGCAGGGACCCCACTTAGACAGGCACAAGTGGGAAAGGCTCATGGACCTATACTGGGGAAAGAGAACTCTGAATTGCCTCTGAGCTGGCCGGACCACCATCATCCGTGCCTGGTACCCTGGACTGTGGCCTGTCACCCACAAGTAAACCAGGTACAGTCTTATTACTTGTCTCCTCCATTTTATTAAACGGCTACAACATCTACGCCACACACACCATAGGACCCCTGGGGACCCCGCTTCACCTGTGGGAAGTGTAATATCTGGGCTGCCGCAACATCCCCAAGGGGACCCCTCTAATGCAGCGTCGGTCCCAATCCTGACCGAACCCCACAGGTGGTGTCACCATAAACTTTATCCCTTCAAAGACCTTTCCCTTTAGGCTAGGTTCACATTGCGTTAGGGCAATCCGTTAAGCGCATAGCGCTAGCGGATTGCGCTAACGCAATGTTTGTTTAGGGTCAGCGTTCAGCGTCCCTGCTAGCGCAGATCCCGAATCTGCGCTAGCGAGGGACGGACCTCGGGCGCACCTCGGACGCTGCAAGCAGCGTCCGAGGTCCATCACAAAAGAACGGCACATCGCTAGCGCGTGCCGAAAATGGCATGTGCTAGCGATGCGCTACAGCCAAAAATCACATTGCTGTCAATGGGTGCGCTAACGGACCCGTTGCACGGCGTTAATTGCGACATTTTCGCCATGCAACGCAGTCCGTTATCGTTAACCCATTAACGCAATGTGAAGCTAGCCTGAACGTTGATGCCCAGGGCCGCGGACCGGGTCGCAGCCACCGTGACATTCCCCTTGCGAACGGTCCCGGTACAGAGTACCCCATTGCCCTGTGGGCGCATCATAAAGACCCCAGTATCCACAGGTGTCCCTTCTAATTGGTGGAAACTATCACCTCTAATAATCCTCGGACAGTTCTGACGAACACTTTAGTCACTTTAGCTTCATAGTATCAGCTCTAATCCAATGGTGAGATAGCGATTTACCCTGAAGAGTCACAAACTGTGGGGTTGATATAAAATGTTATATTTAGGGTTTTTTTTGTGTTGCCTCCTTATAAGAATCACAATGGTTTTGTTCCTTTTCTGCTGATATACAAACGACCCAACTATAATGGGAACCATGGAAACATGTATTACTCTCATAGTACGGTGCCCCTTTTTTGGCCCCCACACACCGTATAATGTTCCCACAGTACCACCGTCCTCAATATTATTTTTGTATTCAAGATAACGGAATGGAGAAAGTCAGCACTCAACCCTTTTAGAAGATACTTCAGTCCTTCTACTGGTTCATGTTCATAGACCAGTGAAACATGGACTAGTAGAAGTGCAAATTAAGTCCGAAACGTCCGTTGTCCGTCATGTCTTTTTTTTAAATCACTGCACCTGCCGCCATGATAAAAGCACTGTAGCACTTTTTGTCATTGTCCTGAATCAAATAAAAATTAAAAAGGACTGAAGTATTTTTTAAAAGGGGTGAGTGCTGATTTTCTTCATTCCATTGTCTTGATTAGGCTGGGGTCATACTAGCGTATAACATGGACGAGTGCTATGCGAGAAAACATCGCATAGCACTCGGACCAGTGTTACTCTATGGGCCAACGCACATCTGCAATTATTTTCTCATGCCGAATCGGCATACGAGAAAATCGCAGCATGCTGTGATTGGCACCGAGACTTGGCCGAGTCTTGGCTCACTCACACCCATATAAGTCTATGGGTGTGAGTGACACAGCGCACAGGATATCATCTGAGTGCTGATCGATATACACCGACCCCGGCAATGGAGAAATTAGTTTCTTCGCCTCCTCCACAGCTGTGCTCCAATCCTCTCTGTGCGAGAGGCTCGGAGCACAGTAGCATGACACTCGGCTTCCACTCGCAGGAAGTGCAGGAGCCGAGAGTCATTAGCATATTGCATCCGATGCTCTCGCATCACATAACATACGCTAGTGTGACCCCGGCCTTATAAATAGTCTCACGTCTATGCACCACCCTGAAGATTTATTATAGTGGAGGTTGTAATATTGGTTCAAGGTGTCCATATACTGGGTCAAAACTTTCTATTTGGTGCCTCAGCACTTCACTATAACTATTTTTGGAATATTTTCACCCTTTTTTTGGTGTTTTTCATGTAATAAATGGAAGCCTACATGGAGACATTGGCATCAAATAACTCCTGTTCTGAGATCTAACATGATAGAAGATTACAGTGCGGGAAAGACGGGAAACATTCACATAGACGGCCGGTGGGGATAGAGTCAGTGACCGACTCTGGCCAAATATGTTCCTAGAGCCGTAGTAGAAGATGAAGATGTCGTCCTCATCATGAAGTAGTTATTTCTCCTGTCACGTGTAATGAATATCTCCTGCAGTATTACTAATGCCGATTCCAGGGTCGGGAAATGAGACGAGAATTAGCGTTATGGAAGATGAGTCTATGAGAAACATATTCAGCTGCCGACTCCGAGGAAGAAACTGCTCGTTGTCTGTGGCCTAAATATATAGGTTTTATTAGGAGATGTCAGGGAAAAACAGAATGCTGTAAAATAAAAAAATACCATTGGTGCTTGTATTTTCTGGTCAGTCTTAAGGAACTTGTAATTCCTACATCTAATCAGCTGCCATAGCAGTGAGTAACATAGCCAGTGAATAGGAACATGGAGGAGATGTCAGCAATTTAACTTATGTTCCAGTCCATATAAGACTAGAGAATACAACATCTACACGTTCTATCTCCTCATATGTTTCCCAGTAATTGAATTATTACACAGGATTTTATGATGTTACATTGTGTCATCTTCTCCATTCAGGTCTCTAGAATATCGGATCCTCTTGGTGGACATCTTCTATATAAGAGAATTTTCCTGATTTACCAATCAAAGATGGATATAGACCGAGACAAGATGGCGGAGAGGATATTACACCTCACCCTAGAGATCCTCTTCCGGCTTACTGGAGAGGTGAGAGGTTCTGATGACGTCACATTACATCATTCTTATCTATGGGAATAACAGATGGACAGAACTGGAGAGGTGAGGACTCTGGAAATGTCTGTAGTGAGATTTATGTGTCTTTCCATAACCAGGATTACATAGTAATGAAGAAGACCTCTAGTGAGTGCTGTCAGGACCCTGTGTCTGAGGGATGGGGAAGACCCCTGAGCCCAATCACAGGGCCTACAGCTCACGCCCTGATATATGAGAACATCAATGACCAGAAGATCCTAGAACTCACCTACAAGATGATTGAGCTGCTGACTGGAGAGGTGACACTGCTGGGAATGCTGGGACATTATACAGTAACACTAATGAAGGGATCGGGGGATGACGGTATCATTGTATGTGTCAGATTCCTATAAGGTATCAGGATGTCGCCGTCTATTTCTCCATGGAGGAGTGGGAGTATTTAGAAGGACACAAAGATCTGTACAAGGACGTCATGATGGAGGTTCCCCAGCCCCTCACATCACCAGGTAATAGACAGGACTAAATACACACGGCCTATAATTATCTGTATTTAAAGAATGAATTCAGTTCCTGTATGTGTTTCCTCCAGATCTATCCAGTAAGAGGACAACACCAGAGAGATGTCCCCGTCCTCTTCTTCCACAGGACTGTAAACAAGATCCCAATGCTCCTCCTGATCATCAGGTAGATGGAGAGAAGGTGTCATGAGATCTCCCCTATGATGTGTAGACGGCTGTGAAGGTCTTGTGCTCAGTCTTGTTTTAACCACCAGTATTCTATGTTTTATACTTGTGTAATGAGAACGGTGGAGATGGCAGGATTAGAGCTGATCATAGATGTGACTTCTCCATCTGTCTGCGACTTTTACAATATTTGTTTCAGGGTGAAGATCTGACCCATATTAATACTACAGAGACATATGTGAGGGGTGATGAGCGGTGTAAAGAGGAGATTCCTACATATGACAACCCAGGTGAGTAGTAACCACTAAATGCAGAGAAGTCACAGATTCCTCTCAGTCACCGGCTGTGGCTGCTTTATCGGTGGTGTAGTCCAGCTGTATTACAATAGTGTGATCACAATTGACTTCAAGACCACAACATATTCAACCACCCAAAACTGTTCAAATGACTTTGGGCATTGAAAGCCCTTTTCTATAGAACTTACCTCCTGGAGGATCCACCTACCCTCTGGGATTAGGAGATGATGACCGTTACCTACCCAGATCTGTAAACTACAAAGTCAAATGACAGCGTACGTAGAATGTGCTGACAAGTTAGATGATCACTTGAAGAAAAATATTATAATGGGCCTGTAAGAGAAAGCGGAGGGTAATGATGCTGTTGGCTTCCTAGAACCCTGATATCTTATTGGATGAATCTTCCTTCTCTCCCTTCTGTGCTCCTGAATGTGCTCATATGGTCCCTACAAGACCAGGTCCAGTCTTTCTGGTCAAACTTTGCTTTTATGATCAAAAACATTGAATGTGCAGTGAGGCCAAGTGTGAATTTCTGTACAATAACAACAGAGTTTCCCTTTCTCCTGACTTTTCAATTTGTATTCAGACTACCGTAATTAATTTCAGGGAGGATTGTGATCAACTACATAAACACATTACCCCTGTGCCATGATATATCTCTGAGCTGTGCGTGGCTGATGGCTGTAATATACATTTATTCACCCCTGCAGGAGATGTGTTGGCTCGAGCCCTGGTTTCATGGATTCATTCCACATCATAAATTACATTATGTTTTCGATCCAAAGGAATTTAGATTACTGCACAATCTCTCCTGAAATGGGGGCGCTAATACTTTCTCTAATCTTCTGCTCAGAATAGTAGCTCCAATGGTCCACCATAAATGAATGCAACTCCGGTTTACTGTTGGAGTTCTCCCCTCATACATACGTTGTTGTTGGGGATGTAACATTATTTTTATTCTACATCTTTTTTTTTTTTTCCTGTTCATTCTGTATGATAGTTTGATTGTGGTGAGATCGGTCTGCCTCTCCCTGTAACTCCCTGATAGTCTTAAAAAAAGCTCTCCACCGCCTCTTCCAAATACCTAAGACCTAAATTTAAAGGGAACCTGTCAGCAGGATTGTGCACAGTAACCTACAGACAGTGTCAGGTCTGGGAACATCATCGGCGGAGTAGAAGGTCACAGGAGGCTGGAGCCGACAGCTGCGGCTAAATCCTGTTGCCGCTGCTAAAGAGAAATGAATATTCACTGCATTCCACGCCAATGGGCTTGGAAGGCAATGAATATTCATTTCTCTTTAATAATAATATCTTGTTATGTTTGGCCCCCAACCCCGGTCCTGGTATGCATGGCCCTATCCTTATAATTGGCCCACACCCCCATCGCCAGCCTGGTTTGCATGGCCCCATCAGAAAACATTAAAATAAACACTACACTTACTTACTCGGTGCTCCCTCCCAACGTCCAGCTCTGGTCTCAGCAACTGCTATATGCTTGTAAGCAGCGCATGGCAGGGACGTCATGTGCTGCTCACAAGCAGAGCACAGCTGCCGGGACTGTGCGCAAAGAGCAGTGAGTATTCCTTGCTCTTCAGTGGCGCGCAGTGTCAGCCACCGACTTCCTGCTGCTACCGGCGGTCACGTGTGCCGATACTTAAGAGAAATGAATATTCATGAATACTCGCTGTTCTCTGCGCTGCTTACAAGCATTACGCAGTTGCTGGCACGGGAGCAGGAGGCTCCAAGGGAGCACTGGGTAGGAAAGTCTAATTTTTTTTTTGTTTTCTGATGGGGCCATGCATACCAGTATAGGGATGGGGGTGGGGGTCACTTATAAGGATGGGGCCCTGCATACCAGGATGAGATGGGGGGCCTTGCATACCAGGATAGGGATGATGGGACCATGCGTATCAGGATAGGGATGAGGTGCCATGCATACTAGGATGGGATGGAGCCATGAATACCAGGGTAGGGATGAGGGGGCCATGTATATCAAAAAGGGGATCAGGGGACCATATATACCAGGATAGGAGATATTAAGTACAGAATTGACCACATTTTTTGCTTCAATTTTTTTTCCCTAATTTCCTCCTTTAAAACCTAGGTGCGTCCTTTGGTGCGGTGTGTCTTATAGTCTGAAAAATACAGTAATTTAAAGGAGGATTGTGATAAACTACAGGAAAAACATTACACCTGTGCCATAAGTAAGGTAGTGTTTACTGAATGTATTGGGGTGACATGCTAATCCAAAGCAAACTTCATAATCCCGCCGAGTTACTGCTACCACCTCCACACGTGCTTCCTGGACTGTTGATCGCAATCTAGCACCATATGTAAGATAGCGCTTACTGAATGTATTAGGGGACACTCACTTGGCTGCGAGATTTAAGGCACACAGGAACAATTTCCACTTAAATAGTGTATGCGGTTTATTATGCAGTCATAAACCGTACCGTGAACATTCCATTACACACTGTACTGGAACATGACATTAAGTTGCGTTCACTAAACATGCTGGACCTTACTCCGTCCAGTTACCATGGGTGACCGCACAGTTCATTAACTGACTCTTGTCAGAACACACAGTCTCCCAACTCTGGGTTACCTTCCTGGAGCTCCTGCTCCACACGCTCACCTCCTGTCAGTCCTCTCTCCTGGGGAAACTGTCTTAGTGGGATCACCGTCCTTGTGACCAGGGCACTCACGACAGTCCAGACCGGCAGAAGAAACGGTAGCTTCCTCAACGCAGTGCTGTCACAGACTCTGCACATACGGCCTCTCCATGTGCTATTCAGGAAGTCCTACTCCAAGGATCTTCCATCACAGGCCTTCAGAACCATGGGCTCACATGTGCTCTTCAGGGATCCGATCCTACTTCCAGGATCTTAGAACACAGAGACCATTCAGGTCCATACACTCTATCTCCCCCAGAAACATATGACCCAAACCATGGTCACATTATGTACCTGTAACCACTCCCATAGGTGGGATGTGTGTGTGGTTAGTCAGACCTGGGCAGCTCTCTGACTAACCCTGTAAGCCTCCCTTTAAAGCAACACAAACACAACTCTTATGGAACTACAAGTCCCACAACAACAATACTGACTTACAGCGCAGACTCCCTCTGTGACACATACCGGCCATTTACAATTAAGCTGAACACTGTTTCACAAACCCAGTTACGCCTCCATGTGTATCCTAAGGAGCCCACATGGCGCCCCCTAGCTGCAGCATGGGTCACTGCATCACACATGGTATATTTCTAGGGTGTGCGTGGCTGATGGCTGTAATATACATTTATTCACACCTGCAGGAGATGTGTTGGCATGGTTCGAGTCCTGGTTTCATAGATTTATTTAAACGTCATTAATTCCATTATGTTTTCCATCCTAAGGAATTCAGATTACTGCACAATCTCTCCTGAAATGGGGGGTGCTAATACATTCTCTATGCTTTTGGTCAGGACTAATAGTAGCTCCAATGATCCACCATAAATGAGTGCAACTCAGGTTTAGTGTTCTCCCCTCTTACATACATTGTTGAAATTAAGGAGAGAGAGCGCACATAGGACGATAAAAGTGATAATTTGGATGACAATACGCGGTAGGAGCACTCACCTTTAGAGGTTGTGAAAAGTCACAACCCCTTGCAGAACCAATGTGACAAAGAAGGAAGGAAAAGACCGGGTTTCTCAATGTATCCGCGCTGACCACACACGATGGAAATATTCTTGAAAGCTTTATTGTGCCAACGCGTTTCGTGGCAATCTGCCACTTTCTCAGGGCCAATGATTTCACAGTGTCTGTTTACAGCAGTGATTTTATACAGAATCTTCATGGCATCACAATTATAAACAAACCGACATCACTTCCCGTGGGAAGACCCCCTCCAGTGTGAGAATGTCATACACCAGTTACAATGACTTTATTTCAAAATCTAAACTCTGATGAAAGGCACTATCCACCTAAAAAATGATATAGTATGATGGCCCTGAGGAAGTGGCAGATTGCCACGAAATGCGTCAGCACAATAAAGCTTTCAAGAACATTTCCATCGTGTGTGGTCAGAGCGGATACATTGAGAAACCCGGTCTTTTCCTTCATTCTTTGATACATTGTTGTTGGGAATGTAACATTTTTTTTTTATTCTATGTCTTATTTTTACCTGTTCATTCTGTATGATAGTTTGATTGTGGTAAGATTTGTCTTCCTGACTAATGTAAGTCTGTAACTCCCTGATAGTCTTGAAAAAAAAGCTATTCATTGCCTCTTCCAAATGCTTAAGATCTAAATTTAAAGGGAACCTGTCAGCAGGGTTGTGCACAGTAACTTACACACCGTGTCAGGTCAGCGCCGTTATACTGCTTAAAATGATACCTTCGTTGACGAAATCCGTCTTGTGGTTGTTGTTTAATCGTTATTTGTAGTTTTAGTTAATGAGATTCTCGTCCTCTGGGGTGGGGCTTTGTGTTGCTCTGCTTACATATTCATCTGTATTGGCTTATGACAGATCACTGATCCCTCAGTGACCTGCCCCCTATTTTACACAATGCATATAATAGTGTTTATATTATTGTTGATAATGTATATAATATTGTGGCTATTGTGAGGCTTAGAAACATTTTTTTACTAATGACACTGGCGGCACCTGTCCAGTAGTATCTATCTCTTACTTACAGATGCTACTGCGCAGGTGCCGCCATCGTCGGTGACATTTTGCTGGATGTAATTTTTTTATGTACAATAGGTGGCAGGTCACTGAAGGATCAGTGATCTGTCATAAGCCAATACAGATGAATATGTACGCAGAGCACCACCTAAAGCCCCGCCTACAGCCCAACCCACAGCCACACCCACAGCACCACCCTGAAGCACGAGAATCTCAATAACTGAAAACTACAAATACAGGTTAAACATTAACCAGCCCGCAGCTCCCGAGAAAAGGCACATCTATTAGATGCGCCAATTCTGGCACTTTGCCCAGCTCTTCCCACTTGCCTGTGGTGGTGGCAAGTGGGGTTTATATTTGTGGTGTTGATGTCACCTTTGTAATGTCAGGTGACATCAAGCCCATGGCTTAGTAATGGATAGGTGTCTATCCATTACTAACACCATAGTAACATGGTAAATAAAGACACAGCCAGGATAAAGTCTTTTATTAGAAATAAAACAAAACACAGTTTTCCTTTTTTATTTAAGAATATCAAACAGTTATACTCACCTAACACCTATTTCCAGTGAAGCCCTCGTTCTCCTGTAATAAAAATAAAATAAAAAAACAACAATATACCATACCTGTCTGTCGTTCTGTCCCATGCTGTAATCCATGTCTGGGGATAATTAGTTTTCAACCTGGATGGTGCCAAGTTGTTACTATCCCAGCTGAGAACCACTGGTGAATGTGCAGCATCATTAACCAGCAGTGACATCATCGAGGCTCCCAGCCGAGCTGAGCTGCAGTGACATCAGGACCATGGGAAATATTCAGTGATGAGGTCACCACAGTTCAAACTAAGTGACTTCACAGCAGATCACCATGAGAATTCTGTGTTTCTTATTTTTAAATAAAAACTAAAACTGTTGTGTTTTAATTCTAATGAAAGACTTTATTCTGGCTGTCTTTATTTACCAAATAACTATAGGTTTAGTAATGGAGAGGTGTCTTATAGACACCTCTCCATTACTAAGCAGTGGGCTTGATGTCACATCGCAATACAAGGGTGACATCAACCCCACAAATATGAACTCCACTTTCCACCGCTACAGGGCAAGTGGAAAGAGCCAGGCAAAGCACCAGAATTGGCACATCTAATAGATATGCCTTTTCTAGGCAGCTGCTGTCTGCTATTTTTAGGCTGGGGGGTCAATATTTATGGCCCCTTGCCAGCCTGAGAATACCAGCCCCCAGTTGTCAGCTTGTTAGCAATGCTGGTTGTCAAAAATGGGGGGGACTCCCACGTCATTTTTTTAAATTATTTATTTAAATAATTAAAAAAACAGTGTGGGGACCCCTCTATTCTTGACAACCAGCCTTGCTGAAGCTGACAGCTGAGGGTTGAAGCCTTCAGTTGTGAGTTTTGCCAGACTTGTTAAAGAAAATACAGGGGAACCCACACCTGGTTTTTCACTAATTTATTTAGTTATAGCTCAGGCGGCGGGTAAGTAATACCCCCATCATCCGGTCCTGCTGTCACTGTTCTTAGCGGAAGCAGGTATAGGTTGATGGGAGTAATAGTCCCAAAAGCCCCCACCTGCTGTCATCATTCTGACTTTAATATAACTCTCATAATTCTCCCACCAGCAGGGGGAGAATGATGAGAGCATCTTCAGCACCCGCCGCCAGAGAACAGTGCTTACTGTAGCGCTTCTTCCCTGCCAGCTGTCCATGTGGTACTGATGCTGCACACGAGCGGCACACGGTGTCCACACTTGTGCCACAAGTATTACACACATGGACATCTCTGGTACCGGTTTTTCTGGTACCAGAAATATTAGGACATGTGCAACCGGCCTTATACACAGTTCTCTTTAGATGCCTAATATTTCTTCTTGAAACTCATCTGACCGAAAATATTGGAGCTTACGATAGTTTAGATTGTGAAGTCTCCGAGACCCATATGCTAATTACACCAGAGAGGTTTCACCACTATTAAGAGATAATCCACTAGCGCTTGACACAAAAGAAATAATGAAGTTTCCAGCTGCCTATCTGGAGAACAGCCACTACCGGATGTTATTAAATGAAAAGGTTTCACCACTAGTTACTCATTTATTACTGATGAAGACTGTTGAGCTTGATCATTTCAGTAGTTCCTAGTCAGGCCCCATTTTTCATATCTGACGTGTGTCACTTTATGTAGTGGTAAGTTTGGAATTCTTCACAAAGAATAATAGAAAGCAAATGGATCTTACAAATTATTTTCCAGCTTTGCTCAATACCCTATATACAGTTGTACACTACTGTCTGGCCACATGGCAGTGTTCAGAAGGGAAGGAGCGCCATTTAGCTGTTTGAATACAGATCTTGCTGGAATAGTTTAAAGACACAATGTATTGCGAGCACTATTCGTGGTCACTTGGCAGCTCAAAAGATGTCCACCATGAACAAGCTTGGCACTATCGTCTCTGCTTTCCATATCCCAAGGAATGCCTCGCTCATCACCCTTTAGCACCCTTACATGGAATCTGGACTTACAAAGGGACCCCTAGGCTTGGACCATGGTGTTACCTGCTATTCTGTGGTGTTAGATGTTGAGAAGAATAGTCAGGTAGCTGGGTCAGAAATAGAAGGTCAGAATACAGAATCAAATGTCAGTAGTCAGTAAACGGGCCACGGTCACAACAGGAAACAAATGCACAAGCCGCAAGCTGAGCACTGAGGACTGAACCAGAGCCTGTATCAGGCAGATTCCGGCAATATGCTTTGAGCTTTAGTAGGGTGTGGTACTTTCCAATTGGGTGAAGTAGGGAGCAGATTACTCCAGCTGGACAGAAGGAACAGATCCCAGATGAGATTAGACACATCAAATACAGAAGCCTTAGGCTACTTTCACACTAGCGTCGGGCCGAGGTTCCCGACGCTAGCGTTGTCTCCGCCGCACAACGAGGGCAGCGGATGCATTTTTCCAGCGCATCTGCTGCCCCATTGTGAGGTGCGGGGGAGGTGGGGGCGGAGTTCCGGCCGCGCATGCGCGGTCGGAAAATGCGGACCGTCGTGAGCAAAAAACATTACATGTAGCGTTTTTTGGTCCCGACGGTCCGCCACAACACGGCGCAACTGTCGCACGACGGTTGCGACGTGTGTCAATCCGTCGCAATACGTCGCTTAATGTTAGTCTATGGGGAAAAAACGCATCCTGCAAGCACTTTTGCAGGATGCGTTTTTTCGGCAAAACGATGCATTGTGGCGGATTGCAGTTAACGCTAGTGTGAAAGTAGCCTTAATATAACTAAATGACAGAAAACCAGAACAGTCCAAATCCCCACAAAGTGATTCCATTTTCATTCACTGAGGGTTATAATCCTTAGGAGTGAATATTTTGACTCCACAGTCACACTGCATGTTAATGTACAGAAAGTATGTTGGAGAGTGAAAAATTACACACTTGCCATTTTATTACCCAACATATAATGCCCAAATTGTGCTTCAGGAGACACACACCATAAATTAAGTGGGTTCTTCTCACTATAGTATTGCTAAATACAGGGATACTAAATGTTGTTTGAGCACACTGCAAGACTCAGAAGTGAGAGCGGATTTTGCTGAATTGGTTTATGGAAACCTTGTTGCTTTTCAATAGCCTTTGAGCCACTAATAGTGTGGGAACCTCTGTTTTTCCATTGACAGATAATGGACCTGAGTGGAGACTTGATTTTTGTGAGAGGAGAATTGGTATTTTTTTTCACCTACATAAGATTGGTTTCTTTTTATTCGATATTTGGGAGGCAGAGTGAACAAACAGTTGAACACCATGTACTACTGGTTCATCCAACAAGGTTTTCTATTAGATTGTGCACTGTCATTGTCTTGGTAGTGATGTTGGAGAGTGAAAAATTACACATTTTCCATTTTATTACCCAACATATAGTGCCCAAATTGGGCTTCAGGAGACACGCACTATAAATTAAGTGGGTTCCTCTCGCTATAGTATTGCTAAATGTTGTTTGAGCACACTGCAAGACTGCCATTATCTTGGTAAATTATTAAAGTTTTTTTTACAAAGCTTGCCATTTTTATGGACAGTTTAAGTAGAAATGTTAAAAAATATAAAACTCAAGGATATTTTATTAAAACATATTTTTTTATCTTAGCAGATGACTGTACCTGGAGATTAGAGGGACAGCTGACATCTTCAATTTTTAAATCTAATGATCTTGAGATCCTGCAAGATACAACTGAAGTGATTGCTATTACTCCAGATATAGCATCATCAATTCACAGCAAAGATCTGTCATCCGATCCTATGAAGCAGGTCTCATCTTCTGATTTATTACCGACTACTAAGGAAAATCAGAGTCCAAAAAGAGGCAATAAAAAACAAACTGCTCCTAAAGCAAAAAAGCCATTTTCGTGTTCAGAATGTGAGAAATGTTTTAAACAGAAATCAGCGCTTGATATACACCAGAGAACTCACACAGGGGAGAAACCTTTTTCCTGTTCAGAATGTGGGAAATATTTTGCACAGAAATCAAATTTTGTTACCCACCAGAGAACTCACACAGGGGAGAAGCCTTGTACCTGTTCAGAATGTGGGAAATGTTTTTATAAGAAATCGGCTCTTGATATTCACCAGAGATCTCATACAGGGGAGAAACCTTTTTCCTGTTCAGAATGTGAGAAATGTTTTAAACAGAAATCAGCGCTTGATATACACCAGAGAATTCACACAGGGGAGAAGCCTTTTTGCTGTTCAGAATGTGGGAAATGTTTTAACAATAAATCAGATTGTGTTACGCACCAGAGAATCCACACAGGGGAGAAGCCTTTTTCCTGTTCAGAATGTGGGAAATGTTTTAACAATAAATCAGATTGTGCTAAGCACCAGAGAACCCACACAGGAGAGAAGCCTTTTTCATGTTCAGAATGTGGGAAATGTTTTGCACAGAAATCACATTTTGTTTCTCATCAGAGAACTCACACAGAAGAGAAGCCTTTTTCCTGTTCAGAATGTGGGAAATGTTTTAACAATAAATCAGTTTGTGCAAAGCACCAGAGAACCCACACAGGAGAGAAGCCTTTTTCATGCTCAGAATGTGGGAAATGTTTTGCACAGAAATCACATTTTGTTTCCCATCAGAGAACTCACACAGGGGAGAAGCCTTTTTCCTGTTTAGAATGTGGGAAATGTTTTAACAATAAATCACATCTTGTTGGTCACCAGAGAACTCACACAGGGGAGAAGCCTTTTTCCTGTTTAGAATGTGGGAAATGTTTTAACCGGAAAGATAGTCTTGTTAGACATCAGAGCAGTCACACAGAGGAGAAGCCTTTTTTGTTTTCTTAACGTGGGAAATATTTTACTTGGAAATCAACTGTTAACCCCTTCATGACCCAGCCTATTTTGACCTTAATGACCTGGCCATTTTTTGCAATTCTGACCAGTGTCCGTTTATGAGGTAATAACTCAGGAACGCTTCAACGGATCCTAGCGGTTCTGAGATTGTTTTTCATGACCTATTGGGCTTCATGTTAGTGGGAAAATTAGGTCAATAATTTGTGTTTATTTGTGAAAAAAATGGAAATTTGGAGAAAATTTTGAAAATTTCGCAATTTTCTATTTTTGAATTTTTATTCTGTTAAACGAGAGAGTTATGTGACACAAAATAGTTAATAAATAACATTACCCACATGTCTACTTTACATCAGCACAATTTTGGAAACAACCTATGGGGGTGATAAGGGGGGGGGATTAATTTACTATTTTTTTTATTTTGATCACTGTGATAGGTTTTATCACAGTGATCAAAATGTACCTGGAACAAATCGGCCGGCAGATTCGGCGGGCGCACTGCGCATGCGTCCACCATTTTGAAAGATGGCGGCGCCCCGGGAGCAGACGGACAGACTCCGGGAGGCTCGGTAAGTATGAGGGGGGGGGGATCGGAGCACGGGGGTGGGATCGGAGCGCAGGGGGAGCAAACAGGAGGACGGAGGGGAGTGGAGCACAGGACGGAGGACTGGGGAGGAGATCATTGGCGGTGGCGGGGGGGAAGTTCAGGGTTTCCAGCCATGGCTGTTAATATTACAGCATCGGCCATATCTGGATTGTAATATTTCACCAGTTTTCATAGGTGAAATATTACAAATCGCTCTGATTGGCTGTTTCATTTTCAACTGCCAATCAGAGCGATCGTAGCCACGGGGGGGTGAAGCCACCCCCCGGGCTGAAGTACCACTCCCCCTGTCCCTGAAGATCGGGTGAAATTGGAGTTAACCCTTTCACCCGATCTGCAGGGACGTGATCCCTCCATGACGCCACATAGGCGTCACAGGTCGGATTGGCACCGACTTTCATGACGCCTACGTGGTGTCACAGGTCGGGAAGGGGTTAATAAACATCAAAGATGTCACATAGGGGAGAAGCCTTTTTTATGTTCATAATGATGGAATAGTTTTAACCTAAATTGGATCTTCTTAAATGGGTTGTCTCTTGTCATGACTCATGACTGCTGAAAAAAGGATAAAACTAAACGTTATTAATTCCAAATGTAAAACTATACCCATAATTCACCCCCTGAAGGATAGTTGGAAATTAACTAATAGAAAAAACATATACCCAACATCTCAGTGTATAGGGTGCGGTGACGTTTATACACTCACTCTCCAATCCTCTCATTTTCACGGGTTTCATCGACCTCACCAAAGACGACTCAGAAGACTTTATGTAATATTGACCTATATTCAAGCGAGACTAGACAAAAATAACTAAAATCATGTATCATTTTATCCGAAACTGTCAGAAAACTAGCCATATATAGGCAGATCCCAGACATCAAACTATATGCTTTGTAAGTTTATAAGCCACTCCAGTTGCAGAAACTTACCTGCTCCAAAGATCATTTGCACCTTCTAACTAATGGTCATGCTGCGGTTTGTCAGGGAATGATTGCAATATCTTTATAAAGACTAGGGATATGTGCAACCATAATGCCTGGGAGATCTGTGCAATTACAGTATTTTTCGCTTTGTAAGACGCTCCGGATTATAAGACGCACCCCAAATTTTGAGGAGAAAAAAACTTTTTTTTAATAAATTGGTGGGGCGTCTTATAATCCATGCGTATGTCAGGACTCTGAACATTTTTTACCTTTTGTGCATTACTGCCCTTTTCCAAGATGGCATCTTTGGTCTCATGTGCACTGTGTCTTCTTGCTATAAAACTCTACCCCAGCCTTCAGTCTGTGCTAGAGTATTCTGCCTTGCATCCAAGTCCTGACTCTGATTACTCCCTGGCTATATACCTGCTCCTGCGAACCTGTGTGGAGATCCTGCTACTCTGCTCTGAGTTCCTGCTGCATACACCAGTTCCAGTAATCCTCCTTCATCTGCTGCTCGTGTTTACTTCCATCTGCATTTGCTGGACATGTAAGCTGTTTCTGCTCTGCAATAACCTGAGACTATTAACCAGGTCTCCCTAGTTGAGCTAAGATATGATTTGAACTGCCTTATAAGCATATCTATCTGTGTTTGGACTAAGACAAGGATTTATTCGTGTCAAGTTTCCTCAAGAATAACTATGCTTCATAGACTTTCTGCTTGATTGCATTTCCCTCTGAAGTTTCCTATAGACTGCTAAACTGCGTTTATTATTTGCACCAAGTGTTGTGGACTTGAGTTTCTCTCTGCACCTGTTTGAATCACCGTGTGATAATATAGACTTTACCACTTATGAAACTGTCCTGTAGTTGTCTTGTTCCACGCAAAGAGTCTCCTGAGTTATCCCCTATAATTATTACAGGATAATCTAGCCATTAAAAAAGGAGACTGCTGGAACAATAACTGCAGAAAGCAGATTAGAGCAGGTGTTTTCCATAATTATATCACTGCAGAAAGATGTGGAAGGTCTGCAAAAGAATTTTGGAAGCTTTGAACACAATCAACAAGTGTTTGGACAAACTTTGCAGGACTTAAGCAACCGCATGCAGCCCAGGAAAACAAACTTGCTGGCATAGAGTCCCAGTATGGACGGGCTTTTCAGGACATAAGCACGCAAATAGCTGCACAAGTGACTTTACCCTCTGGGCAACCGCCACCAGCTAGCCCACCTAAGTTGCCCCCATTCAGATTTAATGGTGATCGCGACAAATTTCGTGGCTTTGTGAATCAATGTATGCTATATTTTGATGTGCATGCTGACTGTTTTCCTACTGATAGATCCAAAGTATTGTGTGTAATAATGCTACTGACCTCACGAGCGCTCGCCTGGGCGAATCCGATGATTGAGTCTCGTGACCCACGGTTAAATAACTTGGATGATTTCTTGGCCGCTATGGCATTAATGTTTGATGACCCTAATCGCCGTGCAACCGCTGAATCTGCTTTGTTGTCTTTGCGCCAGGCTAAACGTTCTGTTATTGAGTATGCCACTGAATTCAGGAGATTAGCGGTAGATACCAATTGGGACAGTTATGCACAATTGCCTATTTTTAAAAGGGGTCTGTCTAGTATTGTAAAAGATGAACTAGCCCGCTCTGAGTCACCACAAGAGCTAGAGACATTTATACAGCATTGTGTTCGCATAGACATTCGCCTTACTGAGCGTAGGCAGGAGAAATTTGCTGCATATAACCGTGTTTCTAAGTTTTCCCTTCCTTCCAAAGAGCCTGCAGGTAAAACCTCTCGGGAGGTGGAGGAGGTGCCCATGCAAATTGATTCTGTTCAGAGGCGTGAGATCAATGAGCGCCGGGAGCATCGCCTTCGTGAAAGTCTATGTTTCTACTGCGGCCAGTCTGACCACTTCTTGATCAATTGTCCTAAGTGTCCTAGACGGCCTAAAAAGGTGCTAGCAGCAATAGGGGAGTATGACAACTGTGATGATGAATCTGACATCTCTGAATGTAGCCTGCCTTTAAACACTGTATTCCATTCACTTTCTATGACTTCACCCCCCAAGGAGCTGAAGGAAAAGAACTCTCACTGTTCTCTCCCTATTAAGATCCTGTGCTCAGGACAGTGGATTTCCAGTGCAGCTATGATTGACTCTTGTGCAGGTGGCAATTTCATGGATATCGCATTTGCCAAGGAACATGGTATTGAAATTCAGCAAAGAGCCTCTCCAATTACCATGGAAACAGTGGATGGGTCACCTTTAATCTCTGGGCCTGTGGATCGGGAGACCGTACCCGTTGAAATTTTGTTGGAGCCTAATCATCAGGAGCAACTTTCTTTCTTGCTAATTTCTTCTCATTTTCCTGTGATTTTAGGCATTCCTTGGTTGCGTTCTCAGAACCCAATTATCAACTGGGAGACCAAGGAGATTATCTTCCCAACAAGGAGCAACTCAGCGCTAACAGAAGCTGTCCCTGAGTCCACGGCTACGGAACCACATGTACAGGTATTTTCTGTACCTCCAGCATATAAAGAGTTCTCTGACATCTGTGACAAGAAGAATGCAGATCAGCTTCCTCCACACAGGCATTATGACTGTCCCATTGAGCTGCTTCCGGGGGCAGCTATTCCTTTTGGTAACGTATACCCTTTGGCGGCACCTGAGCTTCAAGCCTTAAAGGAGTATATTGATGAAAATCTGGCCAAAGGCTTCATACGTCCTTCTTCCTCACCAGCAGGGGCACCTATCTTTTTTGTAAAGAAGAAGGATGGGACCCTGAGACCCTGTGTTGACTATCGCGAACTCAATAAGGTAACTGTACGAAACCGTTACCCTTTGCCTCTGATTCCCAAATTACTGGAAAGAGTCCGCCATGCTAAGGTGTTCTCTAAACTGGATCTTCGTGGGGCTTATAATTTGGTGAGTATTCATCCAGGGGATGAGTGGAAGACAGTATTCAGATGCCGGTATGGACACTTTGAATCTCTTGTGATAACCTTCGGGCTTTGTAACGCCCCTGCAACGTTTCAACACCTTGCTAATGACATTTTCAGAGATTTGTTGGACCAATTTGTAGTGATCTATTTGGACGATATACTAATCTTTTCTGACTCTCTACAGCAGGGGTGTCAAACTGCATTCCTCGAGGGCCTCAAACCATGAGTGTTTTCAAGATTTCCTTAGCATTCCACAAGGTGCTGGAATCATTCTGTGCAGGTGATTAAATTATCACCTGTGCAATACAAGGAAATCCTGAAAACATGACCTGTTTGCGGCCCTCGAGGAATGCAGTTTGACACCTCTGCTCTACAGGAACATGAAGAACATGTCAAAACTTTTAAGATGTCTGAAAGAGAACCATCTGTATATTAAGCCGGAGAAATGCGAGTTCCATCGTTCTGAGATACAGTTTTTAGGTTATATCATCTCTCCACAGGGGTTGAACATGGAATCTGGTAAGATTCCGGCTATCCTTGACTGGCCGGTACCCAAGAACGTTGAGGAGGTCCAACGTTTTATTGGTTTTGAAAATTTCTACAGACACTTCATTCGAAATTTTTCTGATATTCCCCGTCCCATTACTTCCTTGACAAAGAAGGAAAAGCCCTTTAAGTGGTCATCACAGGCTCAAGAAGCTTTTGATCGGCTTAAGATCTGTTTCACATCAGCACCGCTGTTGATACACCCAGATCCAACACATCCTTTCATTGTGGAGGTGGACGCTTCTGATAATGCTTTGGGGGCTATTCTCTCCCAAAGAACTGGAGAGAAGGGTCTGCTACATCCTTGTGCTTTCTTTTCCCGTAGACTAACCTCAGCAGAGAAGAATTACCTGAAGGATACCAAGGACTATGTTCTCTCTTGTGAGGTATGTGCCCGTTACAAGACTCCTCATGTGGCACCTACGGGTCTTCTACAACCATTACCTGTTCCGTCCCGCCCTTGGGGGTCTATATCAATGGACTTTATTGTGGAGCTGCCTACATCAGGGGGCATGAATACAATCATGGTGGTAGTTGATCGCCTGACTAAAGCTGCTCATTTCGTTCCGTGCACCGGCCTCCCCTCAGCTAAAGATACAGTGAACTTGGTTATACAGAATGTCTTTCGGTTGCATGGGGTTCCGGATGAGATCATCTCTGACCGTGGAGTACAGTTCACTTCAAGATTCTGGAAGGGGTTTTGCTCTGCACTCAATATTAATGTCTGTCTCTCTTCTGCTTACCATCCCCAGACAAATGGTCAGACTGAGCGTACCAACCAGACGCTGGAACAATATCTAAGATGCTATGTCTGCCATCTCCAGGATGATTGGTTGGAGTTGCTGCCGTTAGCCGAATTTTCATATAATAATTCTCAGAGCGCCTCCACTAAATTTACACCTTTTTTTGCCAATCTCGGTTATCATCCATGTATTTTACCTAGGTCTCCAATTAATTCTCCGGTTCCGGCAGTAGAGGAAAGGCTGACTGCGATGAGACAAAATCTGGAGCTTCTGAAGGAATCCCTGACCACAGCTCAAGAATGTTATAAGAGATCGGCTGATAGATTCCGTAAGCCTGCACCCATGTTCAAGGTAGTAGATTCCGTGTGGTTAGCAACTAAAAATCTGAAGTTAAACATTCCTTCACAAAAACTTGGACAGAAATTAATTGGCCCTTTCAAGATCAACGGTATTGTGAGCTCTGTGGCCTGCCGGCTGAGGCTGCCTAGGACAATGAAAGGAACACCCAGTTTTTCATGTATCTTTACTAAAGCCTGTATCTCCTAATACCTTCCAGGGATGTGTTGTGCAACCTCCGCAGCCTGTGGTGATTGATGGGCAAGAACAATTTGTGGTGGAGGAAATTATCGATTCCAGGATTCGCTGGAATCGGCTCCAATATCTGATAAGATGGCAGGGATATCCCCCTGAGGAAGACTCTTGGGAACCTGTGGAAAACATCAATGCCCGACAGAAGATTTCTCGTTTTCATCAGAGATTCCCTGAGAAACCAGGTCCAGGATCGTCCTGAGGCCGCTTCTAAGGAGGGGTAATGTCAGGACTCTGAACATTTTTTCCTTTAAAAGTTTTTTATTGAAGGATATAATATTCATATTCACAAAATTATGCAATACAGAGATCCATGCATTAGTATACAATTCAGCGTCTCATGGGCATCAAATAGTTGAAACATGTGTGAATACAATTAGTGACCATGAGAATAGTAAGCTCGACAGTATCACATATTCAAAGGAAAGATAACCTTCATTTTAACTTATTTTTTGTTTCATTTTTAAACAGCAAAATAAAGATTATAAAACAAACAGTAACTTTTCATTATTGAAACTATCATAACCTACAAGTAACAATTATTTAGTGTAATGTCGCTTCCGTCACACCCTATCATGTCAATTAATCGAACCAACAATATCCTTACATTGTAAAAACCATCCAACCCACTGGCAACAATTATTTGATGCTTTGTCACTCCTATCCCACCCTATCCTGTCCATTAGATCGGATCGGGGGATCGCCTGCCACCATCCTAGTAATATACCATGGGGACTGTTCAAAACAAGCTATAAGATGAATTCTCACCTCTTCAGAGAACATGTCAATAAAACTCTCCCAAGTATCAAAAAAGCGGGATACCATACGATCTTCCCCCAACTGTGTCTCTATCCATTCCATACGGAACACATGTTTTAGCTTATTTAAAAACATTATCAGTGTTGGAGGTTCCGCTGTTATCCATTGTTGTAATATACATTTTTTCCCTACCATGGACACTATAGATGCCAAACGTTTGGCCCCTCTTGTAATTCTTAAAGCTTCCCCAGGCCATATTCCCAAAATCGCCCACTCTGCCGTGGAAGGTAGATAATTCAAGAGGTGATCTAAACAGAAGCTCCTCACTTCCCCCCAAAACCTCACAATAGCCGGGCAATCCCAAAATTGATGAAAAAGGTCTGCCCCAGGAGCTGCACACTTTAAACAATTAGCCGATTGAGATAGGCCCATGAGAAACGAACGATGTGGGGATATATATGTGCCATGGTACAATCTGAGCAACATTTCCCTATAAGAAGAGGCCGGTAAAGCCTTCCAAGCATAAAACATTGCCTTAAGGATATGCTCTGGGGTTAAGGCTGGGAAACGAGAGAGCCATCTTGGAAGGCCTGCTTTTCGTTTAGTGTAGTCCATCCCCTTTTTCAAAAAGAGATAAAATCTGGAGGTAGAGTGGAATAGTGAAGACCTATTACGTAGTATGGTATCAAATGGGTTTTCCCAATCTATATCCGATAACCTCTCTCCGACCTTTATAGCATAGACTTCCAAGGTCGCACAATTCGCAAGGCACCCCATTGTCAAGGGAAGGTATCTCCTAGTAATTGACCAGGAGTGTGGTCTGCGTGTCGAAGAGTCTAATATGGAACCCACTGTCACGACCCGATATCTGGCATCTAAGTCCTCCCTTCCCATTCTCAACCCAACATCTCGATTCCCAAATATTGGTAAGAAAAGTGAAGAATGTGCATTAAGAGAAAGTCTATGTCGTAACTTATGCCATACCCTCCATATCACCATTAGCAAAGGATTATCTAGCACTGAGGAGGGTAACAGTTCCTTATGTGTATGTAGTAGATATAATAAGTTGGTATGAGGTATCAGATTCTGATCTACTTGAGTGTTAGTGAATATGGAAGTATCATGAATCCAGTCTTTAAGATAACGAAGCAGCGCCGCCAGGTTGTAATTTTCTAAATTTGGAAAATTAATACCTCCATTTGATGGGTGTTGTTCCAATATGTCCATACTAATAGCATGATGTTTCTTTGCCCAGATAAAAGTACGAAACATACCATTTATTACCCGCAAATCACTAGGAGAAAGCAATATTGGGAGGGATTGTATAAAATAAAGTATCTGTGGAATAGCAATCATTTTTAACAGATATGCCCGACCCAAATATGAAAGGGTTAAATGTTGCCATCCTTCCAGTTCTTTTTTAATTTTTTGTATAAGAGGAAAAAGATTACTTCTCTGAAGATCATGAGGGTTTTTAGTTATAAGTACACCCAGGTAGGGCAATGCCTTTTTGCACCATTCAAAAGCATACAACCCTGCCCATGGTGGTTTGCGCGAAGCGCGCAGGTTAAGTGCCTTAGATTTAGTTGGGTTAATAGAGTAGCCGGACATAGCCCCCAGTCTTTCCATAAGGGCTATAATTCCAGGGAGGGCCTCCTCTGGGTTGGCAATATAAAGCAAAATATCATCTGCAAATGCCGTAAGCTTTAAACTAAGTCTCCCAACCCGTATCCCTTTAAACAATGGCAGGGACTCTAAAGCACGTATAAGAGGATCAAGGGCAAGATTAAATAGGATGGGGGAAAGTGGACAACCCTGACGAGTGCCTCTGGTTAACTCCACCCCTTCCGTTAGTTGTTGATTAACTATAATTTTGGACTTAGGTGAATTATATAAAAGTCTAATCAATGTCGCAAATTTCTCACCAAATCCCTGATTCTCAAGCACTGCGTGCATCCAATGCCACTCTACACTATCAAACGCAGCCTCCGCGTCCAGACTGAGTAAGATATTAGGAGAGTTCTTGTTTCTAGCTGACACTATAGTGGCCGCAATTGCCGTGCGGATGGCAATGGTCGAATGTCTACCACGGGTAAAACCATACTGGTTCGGCGAAAGAATCTCGGGGAGAAACATCTGTATTCTATTAGCCATAATCTTTGCCAGCAACTTATAATCCAGATTCAACAAGGATATGGGTCTGTATGATGTTATCTGTGTTGGGCTTCTACCCGGTTTTAAAATTAGGGAAGTTAATGCAGAGTTAAAAGAGGTTAGGGATGCACCTCCTTCTAAATAATAGTTAAGTAGGTCTTTGAGGAGGGGGTCTATATCAGGGGAGAGCAATTTGTAATATTCTACAGGTAAACCATCCGGTCCTGGAGATTTATAGTTTGCCATTGTTTTGATAGCAGAGCGTATCTCTATTAATGTAATAGGCATCTCAAGGGTTGTGCGCTGGGAGTCTGTCAATATAGGTAACTGTAAAGAATTTAAAGAATCTGTAATAGAAGATATGTCTCCTCCCCGTGTAGAATAAAGAGCCGTGTAGTGGGTATGAACAGCCTGTAGTATGTCCTCACTATTAGTCAGATGAGCCCCTGAAATGGGGTCCACTAGAAGCGGGATTTTCTGTCTGGGACCTCTTGGATTTGCCAGTCTAGCCAGTAGGGTTCCTATTTTATTACCCCATCGGAAGAAATGCTGTTTATCAAAGTCCACTTTCTGTTGGGCTATCTTAGTCAAATGTGCATTTAGTAATGATAAAGCATCCTGCCATTGTGTCCAATCCTCTGGATCAGCAGATCCCAGGTACCGTCTATAGGCTAGTATGGCCATAGTCTGGAGGTCTCTCGTCTCCTGTCCAGCCTTTCTCTTTTTCCCTGCCACATATGCTATAATTCTCCCTCTCATAACTGCCTTACTCGTCTCCCACATGAGTACAGGATCATCCCAATGCTGAATATTGTCATCAACAAAATTACCCCATTCCTGTTTGAGGAACGTCTCAAACTCTCTGCTCTTAGCCAAATAGGCTGGGAATCTCCATGTTCCTGGCTGATGTGCGTTCCGGCCACAGCGAAGAAGCAAAATAATAGGTGTGTGGTCAGAGATCCCAGCATCCCCTATAGTTGCTTCCACCACCTCCGACAAAAGGGACTCACCAACCAGGAACATATCAATGCGTGAGAGGGACTTGTGTGCCTTAGACATACAGGTATAATCTCTCTCCGTCGGATGCAACACTCGCCATATGTCCACCAAAGGAGTGTCACGCATGAGATTATTCAGGCCAGGTCCCGAACCAGAGCAGGAAGTAGGCAGGCCCACCGATCTATCCAGTCGAGGCTCTGAACATTTTTTACCTTTTGTGCATTACTGCCCTTTTCCAAGATGGCGTCTTTTGTCTCATGTGCACTGTGTCTTCCTGCTATAAAACTCCACCCCAGCCTTCAGTCTGTTGCATCCAGCTCCTGACCTCTGATTACTCCCTGGCTATACACCTGCTCCTGTGAACCTGTGTGGTGATCCTGCTACTCTGCTCTGAGTTCCTGCTGCGTACACCAGTTCCAGTAATCCTCCTTCATCTGCTGCTCGTGTTTACTTCCATCTGCATTTGCTGGACATGTAAGCTGTTTCTGCTCTGCAATAACCTGAGACTATTAACCAGGCCTCCCTGGTTGAGCTAAGATATGATTTGAACTGCCTTATAAGCATATCTATCTGTGTTTGGACTAAGACAAGGATTTATTCGTGTCAAGTTTCCTCAAGAATAACTATGCTTCATAGACTTTCTGCTTGATTGCATTTTCCTCTGAAGTTTCCTATAGACTGCTAAGCTGCGTTTATTATTTGCACCAAGTGTTGTGGACTTGAGTTTCTCTCTGCACCTGTTTGAATCACCGTGTGATAATATAGACTTTACCACTTATAAAACTGTGTACTGTAGTTGTCTTGTTCCACGCAAATAGTCTCCTGAGTTATCCCCGATAATTATTACAGCGTCTTATTACTTACCAGGGGTTGTGGCTGCGGTGGATCTGGGTCCCAGGGTCGTTTCTGGAGGCAAGAGTGGAGCATTGCTGCTGGCTGGGATGAGGGGGTCTGCAGCGGGCCTCCTGTGCTGCAGGCTGGGATGAGGGGGTCTGCAGGTGGGCTCCTGTGCTGCAGGCTGGCATGAGGCGGTTGGCAGGGGGGCTCCGGTGCTGCTGGGCTGTCTCCGGGGCTGCAGGGCTGTCTCCGGTGCTGCGGGGGGCTCTGCCGTCATTTTGAGAAAGGCCAGAGCCCCCGGCAGTTTGTCCATGCGTTCCTGTATGACTGACTCCGGGAAAATGGCTTCCGGAATCTCGAGAGATGAGATCTCAGCACTGAAATCTCATCTCCCAAGATTCCGACGGCCATTTTCCCGGAGTCAGTCACACAGGAACGCATGGATGAACTGCAGGGGGGCTCTGGTCTTTTACAAAATGTCGCCAGAGCCCCCTGCAGCACCAGAGTTTCCAGCATCACCCGGGGCAGCAGCGGACAACCGCGGCAGTGGTGGCGGGCGACAGCGGACACCCCCTCATCCCAGCCTGTAAAGGTAAGCGGTATATCCGCTTTGTAAGACGCACCCCCATTTCCCCCCCAAATTTGGGGGAAATAAAGTGCGTCTTACAACGCGGAAAATACGGTATTTAGTATGAATATGGAAATGATCTCTGGAAGTTAAGTGTACCCTGATCGGTATACTGTATTTTGACATACTATCTATTCCTGACACTGGAGTGGCTTATACACTTCCGAAGCATATAGTTTGAAGTCTGGGATCTGCCAATATATGCCTAGTTTTCTGACTGTTTTGGATAACATGATACATGATTTTATTTTTTTTTTCGTTTAGTCTCGCTTGAATATAGGTCAATATTAAATAGTCTCTTGATGAGTCATCTTTGGTGAGGCCAACGAAACCAGTAGAAATGAGAGGCTTGGAGAGCGAGTGTGTATACTTCACCTCACCCTATATACAGCGACGTGGGGTACATGTTTTTTCTATTAGTCACCTTCCGAATAAACTTCAGGGGGTGAATTTTGGGTATAGTTTTACTTTTGGAATTGATAAAGTTTAGTTTTATGCTTTTCTCAGTGAATCTTCTAATCAAGGGATAATTATATATATATATATATATATATATATATATATATAGTGGGGAAAAAAGTATTTAGTCAGCCACCAATTGTGCAGGGTCTCCCACTTAAAAAGACGAGAGAGGCCCGTAATTGTCATCATTTGTAGACCACAACTATGAGAGACAAAATGAGAAAACAAATCCAGAAAATCACCTTGTCTGATTTGGCAAGATTTTTTTTGCTAACTATGGTGGAAAAAAGTATTTGGTCATTAACAAAAGTTCATCTCAATATTTTTTTATATATCCTTTGTTGGCAGTGACAGAGGTCAAACGTTATCTGTAAGTCTTCACAAGGTTGGCACACACTGTTGGTGGTATGTTGGCCCCAGAGGTGTATCTAGCCTTTCCTGCACCTGGGGCAAAGGATCAGTTTGGCGCCCCCCCAAACCTCCCCATTTTAACCTTAACTCTATTGAAACTGACCAAGCCAAGGTACATTCCTGAATCCCCATAATGTTAAAATAGATACCAATAAAAGTAAAATTAATTGAGACATCAGTAGGTTAAGTGTTTTTGAATATCCATATTGAATCAGGAGCCCCATATAATCCTGCACAAACCTTGATTATGGCCCCATAAGATGCTCCATATAGACACTTGCCCCATTTGCTGTTGCTGCGATTAAAAAAAAAAAATCACATACTCACCTCTCCGTCGCTCAGGCACCCGGCACTTTCAATATTCGCCTTACTTCGTTCCGGTGCCGCTCCATCTTCAGCGTCTTCTGCACTGATGTTCAGGCAGAGGGCGCGCACTAACCACGTCACCGCGCCCTCTGACCTCAGTGTCACTGCTGAAGATGCTAAAGACAGCGGTGCCGGAACGAGGAGCAGGTGACTATCGCTCAGCGCAGTGCTCCCCTCCCCGTTATACTCACTGCTCCTGGCGTGGTGCAGTCCCTGCTTCCCCGGTGCCGCAGCTTCTTCCTGTATTGAGCGGTCCCTTAGTGGTGGAGCCGCATATTCATTACTGTAATGAGCGGTACCATGTGACCGCTCAGTACAGGAAGAAGCTGCGGCGTCAGGGAACCACTCCAGAGTGGAAGATAGCCGTAGGCACTACTATAAATTGTGGTGCACAAGTAGGTGCCCAAACCGTACTTATGTTGTGGATAAACTTGGCACACACGTGGTCAAATGAAAGTGAGATTTAATTGAAAGAGAGTACATACAATATTGACATTTCGGTCTCAAATTAGACCTTCATCAATGTACCTCTCAGAGTATTTCACAGATTGACGTTCTAATAGGAGATTAATCCCTCTGCTTGTGGCTGGTACAGCTATAAATAGCAGGCTACACTTGGTGCCGGTGCTGTGCTATGCGGACGCGGCATCCACCGCTCGTCCTGAGGTACATTGATGAAGGTCTAATTTGAGACCGAAACGTCAATATTGTATGTACTCTCTTTCAATTAAATCTCACTTTCATTTGACCACGTGTGTGCCAAGTTTATCCACAACAGGAACCACTCCAGAGGCCTGCAGGGACCGCGCCAGGAGTAGGTGAGTATCTCAGTGTGGGGGCGGCAGAATGCTGCCGACAAGGAGCCTCCTTGGACCGCCACATCATCAGGCGGCCTGCTGGTGCCCCCTGTCGGCTGCGCCCGGGGCACATGCCCCGTCTCCCCCCCCCCTTGATACGCCACTGGTTGGCCCATTCCACCATGCGGATCTCCTCTAGATAATAACACAAGCAAAAGATGATAAATGGTCAAACAATTATATCAAAAAAATACTTTATTTTTAGCAATAAAAAAGTGTAAGGAGGGAGATATACAAATGGCAGCACAAAGAAGATGCTGTAATAAAAAGCAGGAGGCACATGCACAGGAACAACGGTTCCCAAGAAATATAATACTTATCCTAATCACATACTTGTAGTATATACCAGCTAAATCCAGAAAAAATAAACAAAATGTAAAAAATAACCTAAAAAATAAACAAACCCAAAATAAATAAGAGTGTATATGGACTAATCCATCAAGGGTGGGAAACCATGCCGCAGGCAGCAAGCAGAGAAAAACAGAGGAAATCTCCTAAGACCGTAGTAATGTAAGTATTAATTAGCTAGCAATATACTGTGTCAGACTAGCAATTAAATATAAGACTACCGGTCTCCAACATCTGTAATTAAGACTATAATAATAATAAGTACGCTGCCGCAGAGAGGTACCCACTGCAATGAGGACAGAAGTTCCTGGGGAAGTGCCTCCGCCCCAACGTGCGTTTCGGTGGTCAAACCTTCGTCAGGGGGCATGCAGAGTGTGTAGACACGGAGTTTAAAAAGACGAAACCCAGAAGTGAGGAAAAACGAGAGGCCGGAAGTGGTCACACAGCGTCATGGCAACCGTAGCGTCAGCGTGCCCCAAAGAAAGCCGAAGGACGCCAGAGATCACAGGGGCCCCATGTGACCAAAAGCGTCCAACCACCACCTCAGGAACGCGCCGGCGCAGAGGAGCCCGACGGCACGAATAACACCACCATAACCGGATAATGTATGCATAAATCACGTGAGTGAAACCTATCAAAAACCAATTCTATACAATACTACATTCCTCCAAAGGAAAAATTAACCCAATACCAAATACCTATATACATATTTCGGGAATGCCAAAAAACTATATACCCCAAAAGGGAAGTTGGAACAAATCGTCATGGCAACCAGGATTAATCCAGGGCAACAAGGGCATAAACCATCTAAAGCGCAAACCTAAGTCACGGATGCGCAACTAAGCACCATAAACAATACACAATCTAAATTAAAAAATATATACAAACAATACAAAATGCCCACCATATACAGATCATTATACATAAACATAAGAAGGGTGGCACAATACATATAGAGGGACCCATCAAACAAATCTTCTAGTGGATACGTCGTAGTCCCTGGATAACGTAGATTTGAAGCTCAGGAAAAACTTGATCCGACGATTTCAGATAGGTCTTGACAGGTATGCAAACTTCACAAGGTCAGAGTACACTAGGATAACAACGAAACAGTTAAAAACAATTAAAAACCAAAAACAACGACCCCAAAGTGGCGCCAAACCACAACAAGTACCAATGACGGCAGATAATTAAAGGAAGGGGGCATAGCTGATATTATCATTAAGACCTGCAGGTTGGACCGTGTTTAAAGTCCAGATCCACCTGGACTCAACACGGGCCAACCGCTGAAAAGTGCCCCCTCCACGAATCCCCACCTCCAAGAGATCCTTTTTGGAAGTGCATCTGAACAGCAAGGTGGATTGCTGTTGAGGGGAGATAGAGAGAAAAAAAAAATCTATAAATCTTCAGCACAGCGAGTGTGAGCGAGCTGAGTGTGACCTGAGCGTAAGTGTGAACGGCGGTAAGTGTGTGACTTGTGATTCAGTGACTTTGGAATCAGGGAGTTTCCAAGGGAGGAATTGCTTCTGTTTTTTTTTTTTGTTTTTAATTAATACTTTGTATTTATTTTTAATTAACGTTTCTGTCTGGTGCAATCCCCATTAGGAAATGTGCTCCACAATTGTTAATGCCATCCAGTGCACATCTTGCCACATGTATGCAGTCCTTGACCAGCTGGTCGAGGGTGCATACTGCTGTGCGAGATGTGAGCACGTTGTGCGTTTGGAAACCCAGATACTGGATCTAAATGTGCAGCTGGCAACACTGAGATCCATAGACAATATGGAGAGGAGTCTTCTGCTCACAGAGCAGACGCTCAATGGGATAGATGAGGAGGGGGATGGTAGGATGGAGCTGCAGGACAGTGTGGCAGTTAGCTGGGTGACAGATAGAAGGCGGGGTAGAGGGAAGAGTGCCAGGGAGGCTAGTCCTGATCTGGCACACCCCAATAAGTTTGCTAAGTTGGCAGATGAGGGGGATGCCAGTACAGGGGTAGCACTGCTGCAGCCAGGCATGTCCTCTGAAAGCCGGAGGAGTGACTGCTCCAGTAAGGAGAGAAATAGGAGAGCAGGGCAGGCCAGGCAGGTGCTGGTAGTGGGGGACTCAATTATTAGGGGAACAGATAAGGCAATCTGTCACAAAGACAGGGATCGTCGGACGGTGTGTGCTGCCTACCTGGGGCTCGAGTCCGACACATCGCTGATCGGGTGGACAGATTACTGGGAGGGGCTGGTGAGGACCCAGCGGTCATGGTGCACATTGGCACAAATGACAAAGTTAGAGGTAGGTGGAAGGTCCTTAAAGATGATTTCAGGGAATTAGGCTGCAAGCTGAAAGCAAGGACCTCCAAGGTGGTATTTTCTGAAATACTGCCTGTACCACGTGCCATGCCAGAGAGGCAACGGGAGATTAGGGAGGTTAATAAGTGGCTCAAGAATTGGTGTAGGAAGGAGGGGTTTGGGTTCCTGCAGAACTGGGCCGACTTCTCAGTTGGCTACAGGCTCTACGCTAGGGACGGGCTGCACCTCAATGGGGAAGGGGCAGCTGTGCTGGGGGAGAAAATGGTTAGAAGGTTGGAGGAGTGTTTAAACTAGGGATTGGGGGGGAGGGTATTCATTTTATAGGAGGGGAAGATAGTGCAGATAGAGACCTGGGCACAAATAAGGAAGTTGGGGGTGGCGGTGGCATGGGGGGTGGGGTTAGAACAGTTAGTAATTTAAGAAAGAATAGAGGTACAGAGAGTAACATCAAGTGCATGTATACTAATGCCAGAAGCCTCGCCAACAAAATGGATGAATTAGAACTAATGTTGTTGGAGCATAATTATGACATGGTGGGGATATCTGAGACATGGCTGGATGAGAGCCATGACTGGGCTGTTAACTTGCAGGGCTATAGCCTGTTCAGAAATGACCGTACAGATAAGCGAGGGGGAGGGGTGTGTCTATATGTAAAATCTTCCTTAAAACCCATCCTGCGTGATAATATAGGTGAATTTAATGAAAATGTAGAGTCCCTGTGGGTGGAGATAAGGGGAGGGGGAAAAATAATAAATTACTGATAGGGATTTGTTATAAATCTCCAAAAATAATGGAAGCAATGGAGAATATCCTCGTAAAGCAAATAGATGAAGCTGCGACTCAAGGAGAAGTCATTATTATGGGGGACTTCAACTACCCTGAAATAGATTGGGGAACAGAAACCTGCAGTTCCAGCAAAGGTAATCGGTTTTTGACAACTATGAGAGACAATTACCTTTCACAACTGGTTCAGGACCCAACAAGGAGGGGGGCACTGCTAGACCTAATATTAACCAACAGGCCAGACCGCATATCAAATATAAGGGTTGGGGGTCACTTGGGGAATAGTGATCACAAAATAATAAGTTTTCATGTAACCTTTAATAAGATGGGTAGTAGGGGGGTGACAAGGACACTAAACTTCAGGAGAGCAAATTTCCAACGGATGAGAGAGGATCTTGGTGCAATTAACTGGGACGATATCCTGAGACACAAAAATACACAAAGAAAATGGGAGATGTTTATTAGCATCCTGGATAGGACCTGTGCACAGTATATACCGTATGGGAATAAACATACTAGAAATAGGAGGAAACCAATATGGCTAAATAGAGCTGTAAGGGGCGCAATAAGGGACAAAAAGAAAGCATTTAGAGAATTAAAGGAAGTAAGTAGTGAGGAGGCATTAAATAAATACAGAAAATTAAATAAATTCTGTAAAAAGCAAATCAAGGCAGCAAAGATTGAGACAGAGAGACTCATTGCCAGAGAGAGTAAAAATAATCACAAAATATTCTTTAACTATATAAATAGTAAGAAACTAAAAAATGACAGTGTTGGCCCCCTTAAAAAGAATCTGGGGGGAAATGGTGGATGAGGATGAGGAAAAAGCCAATATGCTAAATGACTTTTTTTCATCAGTATTTACAAAAGAAAATCCCATGGCAGACAAAATGACTAGTGATAAAAATTCCCCATTAAATGTCACCTGCTTAACCCAGCAGGAAGTACAGCGGCGTCTAAAAATAACTAAAATTGACAAATCTCCGGGCCCGGATGGGATACACCCCCGAGTACTGCAGGAACTAAGTACAGTCATTGATAGACCATTATTTTTAATCTTTAAAGACTCCATAATAACAGGGTCTGTACCACAGGACTGGCGTATAGCAAATGTGGTGCCAATATTCAAAAAAGGGGACAAAAACTGAACTTGGAAATTATAGGCCAGTAAGCTTAACCTCTACTGTGGGTAAAATCCTGGAGGGCATTCTAAGGGATACTATACTGGAGTATCTGAAGAGGAATAACCTTATGACCCAGTATCAGCACGGGTTTACTAGGGACCGTTCATGTCAGACTAATTTGATCAGCTTCTATGAAGAGGTAAGTTCCGGACTGGACCAAGGGAACCCAGTGGACGTAGTGTATATGGACTTTTCCAAAGCTTTTGATACGGTGCCACACAAAAGGTTGTTACATAAAATGAGAGTAATGGGGATAGGGGAAAATATGTGTAAGTGGGTTGAGAGCTGGCTCAGGGATAGGAAACAAAGGGTGGTTATTAATGGAGCACACTCGGGCTGGGTTGCGGTTAGCAGTGGGGTACCACAGGGGTCAGTATTAGGCCCTCTTCTTTTTAACATATTTATTAATGACCTTGTAGGGGGCATTCAGAGTAGAATTTCAATATTTGCAGATGACACTAAACTCTGCAGGGTAATCAATACAGGGGAGGACAATTTTATATTACAGGATGATTTATGTAAACTAGAAGCTTGGGCTGATAAATGGCAAATGAGCTTTAATGGGGATAAATGTAAGGTCATGCACTTGGGTAGAAGTAATAAGATGTATAACTATGTGCTTAATTCTAAAACTCTGGGCAAAACCGTCAATGAAAAAGACCTGGGTATATGGGTGGATGACAAACTCATATTCAGTGGCCAGTGTCAGGCAGCTGCTACAAAGGCAAATAAAATAATGGGATGTATTAAAAGAGGCATAGATGCTCATGAGGAGAACATAATTTTACCTCTATACAAGTCACTAGTTCGACCACACTTAGAATACTGTGCACAGTTCTGGTCTCCGGTGTATAAGAAAGACATAGCTGAACTGGAGTGGGTGCAGAGAAGAGCGACCAAGGTTATTAGAGGACTGGGGGGTCTGCAATACCAAGATAGGTTATTACACTTGGGGCTATTTAGTTTGGAAAAACGAAGACTAAGGGGTGATCTTATTTTAATGTATAAATATATGAGGGGACAGTACAAAGACCTTTCTGATGATCTTTTTAATCATAGACCTGAGACAGGGACAAGGGGGCATCCTCTACGTCTGGAGAAAAGAAGGTTTAAGCATAATAACAGACGCAGATTCTTTACTGTAAGAGCAGTGAGACTATGGAACTCTCTGCCGTATGATGTTGTAATGAGTGATTCATTAATTAAATTTAAGAGGGGACTGGATACCTTTCTGGAAAAGTATAATGTTACAGGGTATATACACTAGATTCCTTGATAAGGCGTTGATCCAGGGAACTAGTCTGATTGCCGTATGTGGAGTCGGGAAGGAATTTTTTTCCCCATGGTGGAGTTACTCTTTGCCACATGGGTTTTTTTTGCCTTCCTCTGGATCAACATGTTAGGGCATGTTAGGTTAGGCTATGGGTTGAACTAGATGGACTTACAGTCTTCCTTCAACCTTAATAACTATGTAACTATGTAATACCCCTTGCCCTGAGGAGGCCGACATCACAGTTATGGAACCTTTTAAAATGGCGTGGCAGTGTTTTAAGTGTGGTGATGTCATCCACAGCCGCTGCCGCGCCGATGCCCAAAACATGCTCCCGTATACGTGTTTTAAGTTGGCGAGTGGTCATTCCAACATACTTTTTTTCACATGGACATGTTACCATATAAATGACGTTCCTACTGGAACATGTAATCCTCTTCCTGATTTTAAATTCGCGGGATCCATCGAAATTATGAAAAACTCCAACTCTCTCAATGTTTGGGCATGCAACGCAGCGGCCACAGGGAAAACACCCCACGCGAACAGCCATAGAGTCCAAAAACGTACACACCCGCTCGCCGGTGTAGTGGCTGTGGACCAGCATGTCTCTGAGGTTCTTAGACCGTCTGACTGCAATGCCAGCCCTCTCCGGCAAATAGCGTGCAATAACGGGATCAGCTTTTAAAACATGCCAAGGTCTCTGGAGGATCCTTTTCATCATTGGAAATTGGGAATGATACTTCGTGACAAACCGGACAATATCCTGTTCTTGTTTGTCCTTATTCTCATACAGAAGCGAATCTCTCGGAGTATATCTAGCTCTATTGAACGCTTTTTTAATACTCCGATTACTGTGACCACGGGCTAATAGCCTATTCTTTAGGTCATCAGCCTGATAGAGAAAATCTGCTTCTGTAAAGCACAAACTACGTAAACGGAGAAACTGTCCTGTAGGGATAGCTTGGATGACATGGTTAGGATGTGAGGAGGAGGCGTGCAACAAAAGATTAGTGGAAGTAGGCTTCCTATAGATAGCCGTCTGCAGGCCACCATGAACATCACGTTTTAAAGTAACATCCAAAAATTCGATGGTATTACCATCGAACTTGTATGTCAATTTAATGTTACGAGCATTATTATTTAAAGATGTCATGAAGTCCTGCAGACTAGCAATAGACCCCTGCCAGATCATCAAAATATTGTCAATGTACCTCGTCCACAAAAGGACGCGGCACATTGACTCAGGACGATCCAGCAGGGGGAGGTCCCTCTCCCACAGCCCCAGGACCAGGTTAGCATAAGCAGGGGCAAAGGGAGCCCCCATAGCTGTTCCCTGGAGCTGCAGGAAGAAGGACCCCTTGAAAACAAAAAAATTGTGCGTCAAGGAAAATTCCAACAATTTATAAATCAAACTCTTGATCTCCATTGAAAAGTTGGATATATCCAGGAAAAACTCAATAGCCTGAAGACCGTCCTGATGTCGAATGCTGGTATAGAGTGATTCGACATCAGCCGTCACTAATAATTCATCCTCCTCAAGATGTACTCCATCCATGCGTCTTAGAAACTCTCCAGTATCCTTAAGATATGAGGGTAAACTTTCCACCAATGGTTGTAATTTAGAATCAATCCATTAATTCACCTTCTCGAGATAGTTTCCCCTACCAGAAATTATTGGGCGACCAGGGGGCGCCCTCATGTCCTTATGAACCTTGGGGAGAAGGTAAAAAGTAGGGATAGTGGGTTCACTCACAACCAATGCTGATGCCAATTCACTGGTGATTGTTCCCACATCCCTAGCATTTCTAATAATACCAGTCAGTTGTTGTGCGAAGGCGGACAAGGGGTTGAATGTGAGTTTTTTGTAACAAGTACGATTATTAAGCTGACGAAAGGCCTCCTTTTCATACATAGCGTTGGGCCACACAACCACATTTCCCCCCTTGTCCGCTGGCTTAAATACTACATCCCCAAGGTACTGAAGGACACGAAGATGCTCCCTCTCCTCCCTTGTCAAGTTATCATTATAGATGTATCTGGGAATCTCAAGAAATTCTTTGGTCACCAATTGCACAAACAGATCCACATTAGGACATGTGGAAAGTGGAGGGAATTTTTTGGACTTAGCACGAATGGAGGTAGGAATCATACCTCCTTCAGGAGTATCATGTTCAGCAGCCAGTTCTTCCAGTGTGCGAAGAGCTATTTGTTCTTCCTCTGTAGGAAAAAGTGCGACCAGATTACCATCAAAGAAGTATTTTTTAAAAACCAAAGATCTGGCAAACAGATGAAGATCCTTAACAGCCTGAAACACATCAAATGGTGCTGCAGGTGAGAAGGAGAGACCCTTTTCCAACAGTGCCAGGTCAATATTAGTAAAATTGTGTGTACTGAGATTAATTACCTTATTACTGTGCTTTCTAGTTATGGTCGAATAATCATCACGTCTATACGGGTGGAATGTAAAATCTCTCTGATTTCGTGTTGTCATTCTTGACCTAGTGGTCACTGAGGAAGCTGATCGTTCAGAGGTATCACTAACAGATGAGATCGAAGTTTGAGATGGTGTATGTCTCATCTGACCATCCAGCTGTCTATTTTTCCTCCATAGGTAGACTCTCTTGCCATCATAATCTTGCCGATCTCCTTTTGACCCCACAGGCTGAGGTCTTGCGTGGAGCCCCAGGTCAAGGGAGTTTATCAGTGGTCTTTTATTGCTCCCACAGTTGATTTCATTACACCAAGCTGCTTGCCTATTGCAGATTCAGTCTTCCCAACCTAGTGTAGGGCTACAATTTTGTTTCTGGTGTCCTTCAACAGCTCTTTGTTCTTCACCATAGTGGAGTTTGGAGTGTGACTGTTTGAGGTTGTGGACATGTCTTTTATACTAAGTTCAAACAGGTGCCGTTACTACAGGTAATGAGTGGAGGACAGAGGAGCCTCTTATAGAAGTTACGGATCTGTGAGAGCCAGAAATCTTGCATGTTTTTAGGTGACCAAATACTTATTTTCCACCATAATTTGCAAAAACAAATCTTGCCAATCTCCATGCAAGATCTCAGCGTGGGGTAAAAATGATCACAAGAACAGTGAGCTAAAATCCCAGGACCACAAGGGGGTACATAGTGAATGACCTGCATAGAGCTGTGACCACCGTAACAAAGGCTACCATCAGTAACACACTACACCGCCAGGGACTTATCCTGCAGGGCCAGACGTGTCCCCCTGCTTAAGCCAGAACATGTCTGGGTCCATCTGAAGTTTGCTAGAGAGCATTTGGATTATCCAGAAGAGTATTGGGAGATTGTCATATGGTCTGATGAAGCCAAAGTAGAACTGTTTGGTAGAAACACAACTTGTCATGTTTGGAGGAGACAGAATGCTGAGTTGCATCTAAAGAACACCATACCTACTGTGAAGCATGGGGGTGGCAACATCATGCTTTGGGGCTGTTTCTCTGCAAAGGGATCAGGATGACTGATCCGTGTACATGAAATAATGAATGGGGACATGTATCATGAGATTTTGAGTGCATTCCTCCTTCGATCAGCAAGGGCATTGAAGATGAAACATGGCTGGGTCTTTCAGCATGATAATGATTCTAAGCACACCACCAGAGCAATGAAGGAGTGGCTTCGTAAGAAGCATTTGAAGGTCCTGGAGTGGCCTAGCCAGTCTCCAGATCTCAAACCCATAGAACACCTTTGGAGGGAGTTGAAAGTAAGTGTTGTCCAGCAACAGGTCCAGAACATCACTGCTCTAGAGGAGATCCACATGGTGGAATGGGCCAACATACAACCAACAGTGTGTGCCAACCTTGGGAAGACTTACAGATAACGTTTGACCTCTGTCACTGCCAACAAATATAGATAGATAACAAAATATTGAGATGAACTTTTGTTAATGACCAAATACTTTTTTTCCACCATAATTTGCAAAAAAATCTTTCCAAATCAGACAAGGTGATTTTCTGGATTTGTTTTCTCATTTTGTCTCTCGTAGTTGTGGTCTAGCTATGATGTCAATTGCAGACCTCTCTCATCTTTTTAAGTGGGAGAACTTGCACAATTGGTGGCTGATATTTGGAAAATTCAAAAAAAGTTCATTTTTTTCTCATTAATGTACACTCTGCACACCATCTTGACAAAAAAAAACAGACATTTTTGCAAAATTATTAAAAAAGAAAAACTGAATTATCACATGGTCATTCGGACTATCTTTTTCGCTTTATAACACGCGCAGGATTATAAGAAGCACCCCAAATTTTGAGGAGAAAAATAGGAAACATTTTTTTTAATAAAATGATGGTGCTTCTTATAATCCATGCGTCTTATTGCTTACTGGGGGTGGTGGCTGCAGTGAAGCGGGGACCAAGGGTCGCTGCTGGAGGAGGCAGGAGTGAGGTGATGCTGCAGGCCGGAGGCTGGGATGAAGGGGTATGCAATGCTGTGGGTGTTTAATGCTGCTGCCCGGAGCTCTTCTGGTGTCTCCGGTGCCCGGCGCCGCTGTGGGTGTCTGGTGCTGCTGCTTGGTGCTCTGCTGGTGTCTCCGGTGTTGCTAGTGCCCGACTGGTGCTGTCCAGTGCTGCTGCGGCGGTCTTGGGTGTACATTTTGTGAAAGGCCAGAGCCCAGGCAGTCCCATGGTTTCCTGTGTGGTGGACTCCAGGAAAATGGCTGCTCGGTGGGTGGCACTTACGCAGATGGAGATTTCGGCGACGAGATCTCAGGAGATGAGATTTCAGCGCTGAAATCTCACCTCCCAAGAGCTCGGTGCCGAGATTTCCATCTGCGCATGCACTGCTCCGCTGGCTGCCATTTTCCTAGAGTCCACCTCACAGGAAACCATGGGACTGCCGGGGTGAGCCCCGGCAGCATCAGGCAGCACCAACCGCAAACCCGCAGCACCGGAGACACCAGCAGAGCATTGGACAGCAGCGCCAGACACCCCGCAGTGCCGCCAGGCACTGGAGACACTTGCAGAGCACTGGATAGCAGCACCGGACACCCCTTCATCCCAGCCTGTGGCCTGCAGTAACGGTAAGGTACATACGCATTATAAGACGCACTCCCATTTTCTCCCCAAATTTGGGGGAAAAAAGTGCATCTTATAATCCAAAAAATACGGTATTCAGAGCCTTTGCTCAGGCACTCATATTTAAGTCACATGCTGTCCATTTCCTTGTGATCCTCCTTGAGATGGTTCTACTCCTTCATTGGAGTCTAGCTGTGTTTAATTAAACTGATAGGACTTGATTTGGAAAGGCACATACCTGTCTATATAAGACCTCACAGCTCACAGTACATGTCAGACCAAATGAGAATCATAAGGTCAAAGGAACTGGCCAAGGAGCTCAGAGACAGAATTGTGACAAGGCACAGATCTGGCCAAGGTTACAAAAGAAATTCTGCAGTACTCCAGGTTCCTAAGAGCACAGTGACCTCCATAACCTTTAAATGGAAGAAGCTTGGGACCATCAGAAGTCTTCCTAGACTTGGCCGTTAAGCCAAACTAAACAAACGTGGGAGAAAAGCCTTGGTGAGAGAGGTAAAGAAGAACCCAAAGATCACTGTGGCTGAGCTCCACAGATGCAATAGGGAGAAGGGAGAAAGTTCCACAAACTCAATTATCACTGCAGCCCTCTACCAGTGGGACCTTTATGGCAGAGTGGCCCAACGGAAGCCTCTCCTCAGTGCAAGACATATGAAAGCCTGCATCAAGTTTGCTAAAAAACACATGAAGGACTCCCAGACTACGAGAAATATGATTCTCTGGTCTGATGAGATGAAGGTATAACTTTTTGGTGATAATTCTAAGCGGTATGTGTGGGGAAAACCAGGCACTGCACATCACCTGCCCAATGCAATCCCAACAGTGAAATGTGGCAGCATCATACTGTGGGGGTGTTTTTCTGCTGCAGGGATAAGATGACTGGTTGCAATTGAAGAAAACATGAATGAGGCCAAGTACAGAGATATTCTGGATGAAAACCACTTCCAGAGTGCTCTGCATCTCAGACTTGGCCAAAGGTTCACTTTCCGACAACACAATGACCCTAAGCACATAGCTAAAATAACAAAGGAGTGGCTTCAGAACAACTCTGTGACCATTCTTGACTGGCCCAGCCAGAGCCCTGACCTAAACCCAATTGAGCATCTCTTGAGAAACCTGAAAATGGCTGTCCACCAACATTCACCTTCCAAACTGTCGGAACTGGAGAGGATCTGCAAGGAAGAATGGCAGAGGATACCCAAATTCAGGTGTGAAAAACTTGTTGCATCATTCAAAAGAAGACTCATGGCTGCATTAGCTGAAAAGGTGCTTCTACTCAATACTGAGCAAAGGGTCTGAATACTTATGACCATATTTCAGTTTTCTTTTTTAATAAATTTGCAAAAATTTCTACATTTCTGTTTTTTCCAGTCAAGATGGTGTGCATTACATTAATGAGAAAAAAAAATTAACTTTTTTGAATTTACCAAATGACTCCAATGAAACAAAGTGAAAAATGTAAAGGGGCCTGAATACTTTCCATACCCACTGTATCAGTAAAAATAACTCATCTTTATTAGATAAAGTATAAAAGAATTGCACCATTTTTCGATACCCGTCGCGTCTCATTTTTCATAATCTCAGGTTGGGTGAGGGCTTATTTTTTGTGTGCTGAGCTGATGTTTTTAATGGATACCATTTTGGTGCAGATACGATCTTTTGGTCACCCTTTATTGCATTTTAATGCAATGTCGCGGCGACCAAATAAAGGAATTCTGTCGTTTTGACATTTTTTTCTCGTTACGCCATTTAGCGATCGGGTTAATTATTTTTTTATATTGATAGATCGGGCGATTCTGAATGCGGCTATACCAAATATGTGTATGTTTGATTTTTTTATTGTTTTATTTTGAATGTGGCGAAAGGGGGGTGATTTTATATATTTTTTTATATTTTTAAAAACCATCTTTTTTACTTTTGGCATTGTGAAGACATGCAGCATTTTATCTTAATTGACCAGATGACTATTTTTTAGCAAACAAATTTTATCTGTATATTGGCTTTAAATTTAAGTGTTGATTTCTGATTGGTCAAGAAAATAGACTTTTGTTTGTGTAAGCCTGGAATATTTAGGCTATGTGCACACTTTGCGGCGTGCTCTGCGGGTTCTCCCGCAACGGAATTGATAAAGCTGCAGGGCAAAACCGCTGCAGTTATCCCTGCAGATTTATCGCGGTTTGTTTTGCGATTTCCGCTGCGGGTTTACCCCTATACTATTGATGCTGCATATGCAGCAATATGCAGCATCAATAGTAATGTTAAAAATAATAAAAATTGGTTATATACTCACCCTCTGATGTCCGGATCTCCTAGGCGCTGCATGCGGCGGTCCTGTTCCAAAGATGCTGTGCCGAGAAGGACCTTCGTGACGTCACGGTCATGTGACCGCAACGTCATCTCAGGCCCTGCTCGCACAGCAACTGAGACCGGATGGCCGCTTGCAGCGCTGAGAGGGGAGTATAGCATCATTTTTTATTTTAATTCTTTTTTTTTTACACTATTTATGGTTCCCAGGGCCTGGAGGAGAGTCTCCTCTCCTCCAACCCGGGTAGCAACCGCACATTATCCGCTTACTTCCCGCATCGTGGGCACAGCCACATGCGGGAAGTAAGCGGATCAATGCATTTCTATGGGTGCAGAATTGCTGCGATTCTGCACAAAGAAGTGACATGCGGCGGGTTGTAAACCACTGCGTTTCTGCGCGGTTTTTCCCGCAGCATGTGCACAGCGGTTTGCGGTTTCCATAGGGTTTACATGTAAATGTAAACGCTATGGAAACTGCTGCGGACCCACAGCATCAAAATCGCCGCGGATCCGCGGCAAAACCCGCAAAGTGTGAACATGGCCTAACTTTTATTGTGTGCTTGTCCTTAAATCACTTTTGATATTTGCTGATTTGCTAATTATGCATTGTGTTATGGAGCCAGTTTGTTGACTTCTAAAGCAGAGAAGAAAAAACTGCAAATTGTTTAAATAATCAAGTAATCCTACTTGATCTCATCTCCATTCTTATCATTTATGTAAATACTGAATGAGGGACACTTGTTAAGTCTAAAAATAGGTTACATGCCTCTGTATAAAGAGACAGAGAGAGACAGCCAGAGAGATTCTGCCAAGACATCTATACATCCAAAGGACAAGAGACAGGACAGCAGCCACAACATCATCACAAGGGACACGGATCTATCATTCTATATGAAACAACATAGGGGTTTTCAGCCTCTGAAGAATACAGATCTGCTCCATTTACTATCACTGAACCATGGAGAAGCCAGGTTGTGATCCTCAGATCAACTGGCCTTGTACCTTGTATGGACTGTCATCTTCCTATGCTTGTCATTACCTCCTCTGTGTGTGTGTGCCACAGGTGGGGTAGCGACCCTGGAAGTCACAGCAGCTGTTTTCCCAGTGAGTCCGTGGAAGGGTGAGTGTCATCATCCAGACCGGGGTTTGTTGGCTCGTCTGACCACTCTCGCCACCTAGTGGCATCTGCGCTACTGCACTGTGATGCTACACTGAGATCGCAACCTCTGTTCCGTCACCAGCTCCCCCTGGTGAAGGTTGCGCACACTGCGCTGCAGCAGCATTACAGTGAGACTCTGTAATGGGTCCCATCTTGGGTATTTTGCTGGGACTGCTCTATGTGTTATCTGCCTGTTTTGTGGTTCAATAAAGCATTGCTGCACTATTTTACCCTCACCCTATGTTGTCTGAGTAGCATTTTGCCCATGTTCAAATGAGAGCAGGGGGCGTGGCCTGGGTTGCTGCAAAGACGGATGTGTGCTTCATTAGCCACCGTCCCCAGGCCAAAAAACCTGATTAATTCCTGATCTAAAAAGACCAATTAAGCATAAAATCAGCCGGGAACTGCTTCCCCCCTGTGCCCCGAGGGAAACGAACAGCAGTGGTTGTCCTGGAGGCTATGGAAAGCTCCTGGAGGAGTGCGCCCTGTGGTTGCCATGCGCGGGGGCCTCATGAGTACGGGATCCATCCCAGGCCCCTCTGGAACAGTGCCGCAGGTCTCCCCCATTAATAACGCCTGACTGCGATACTCACCGGCTCCTGTGGTTGCTCCGACCATACTGTTCGTCTGCGGTCACCGCACAGACGAGCCGACTTCCCGGCCGCAGTTGAGAGGAGCGGCGCCCATGGGGGTGAGTCCTGCTGTGATGCGACAGCGGTGCCCGACATCTGTGGCTACCTGCCCCGCTGATCCCGGCCTGCTTCGACACCCGAGTGGCGTGAGGCAAGAGGAGTGTACGGTGGCCGCCAGTGAGGCAGACTGAAGATCCCCCATTCCTCAGATAGAGGTGAGAGGCGCAGTATGGAGCGGGGCCCCTCCCCCATCGGTGCTTCCAAGAGGCCGACGCCATTTTCCCTTGCATTAACCACTGTGGGGCATGATACAGTTTTTTCTTTTTTCAGCACGGAGTATACTGCCTCATTTAGACCCAGAGTGATCTTAAGGCTAGATAAAAAGTAGCCCTGCCACACATAAATATACTTTTGGACTAAAATTTTACTGTTTTTTTCTTATTTTTATTTTTTTTACTTCATATTTACTTTCTTGCTGATTCCTACCAAGACCAACCTTCTGACACAAGAGCGACACCTACTCTTCAGTCTGCAAAAAGTCACTCACGTCATTAAAGGGAACCTGTCACCCCCAAAATCGAAAATTAACTAAGCCCACCGGCATCAGGGGCTTATCTACTTAATGCTGTAGATGTTTCCTGAAAGATGAGAAAAAGAGGTTAGATTATACTCACCTGGGTGGGCGGTCCCATCCGAAGGGTATCGCGGTCCGGTCCGGGGCCTCCCATCTTCTTACGATGACGTCCTCTTCTGGTCTTCACACTGCAGCTCCGGCGCAGGCATACTTTGTCTTCCCTGTTGAGGGCAGAGCAAAGTACTGCAGTGCGCAGGTGCTGGGCATCTCTGACCTTTCCCGACACCTGCGCACTGCAGTACTTTGCTCTGCCCTCAACAGGGCAGACATGGTATGCCTGCGCCGAAGCTGCAGCATGAATACAAGAAGAGGACGTCATCGTAAGAAGACGGGAGGCCCCGGACCGGACCGTGACGCCCATTGGACCGGAGCGGGACCGCCCCTGGATGAGTATAATATAACTTCTTTTTCTCATCTTTCAGGATACATCGGGGGCTTATCTACAGCATTACAGAATGCTGAAGATAAGTCCCTGATGCCGGTGGGCTTAGTGGTGATCGTGGTGAACACTTAGTAGGAGGAGAGGATCATCACCGCGCTGCTGCAAGAAGAATTCCAGGAATAGTAAAAGTTCAACGTGGTTTATTCAATGCATTTCAGGGTTCAGGCGACCCCTTCATCAGGACATACCACTTACAATATACAGAAATCCGAGAAGTACAGGGTTTAAATACATGCTCACAATTGAAAAAACGGCACCAAAAGATCAGATGACACACAGTGCCAGTGTTCAGGGTCATCAGAACGTTCAATTGTCCAAATCGGTATGATCAAAAGAAATTAATAAGAAGAGATTTACTAAAAAGAATAATCTGTGCCTAAAAGAAAGACACAAGAAAAATATATATCTTGGTACCGTGTTAGCCAGTGGATAGAAAAATATTCATAATTGAGAGTCCTCAGTGGTTGATGCCTTTTAATGGCTAACTGAAAAGATGGTAACAAATTGCAAGCTTTCGAGACTACATACGTCTCTTCATCAGGCAAAGACAAACACATTCTGAAGAATCACATATTTATGCACACCATAGTATAGAGGAAAAAAAAAAAAAAATGAGGGGAAAAAACCCATGGATAAGCCAGGTGACATGAAGCAGAATTACCATCCATAGGTGATAAACAGTTACGTCCATAAATATTGGGCCAATTCTTAGATAAGGATTGTTTTATTGTCCTGTGATTAGGGTCTCGTTCTGTTGTGTTCAACTAATGAACTTGCCATGAACTTGTTACCATCTTTTCAGTTAGCCATTAAAAGGTATCAACCACTGAGGACTCTCAATTCTAAATATTTTTCTAAAAGAAAGACAGGCATTGAAAGCACTATCTACGGCTAACACAATTATTATCAGATCAGCGGAAAAGGGGGGAAGAATTGTAGTCCAAAACGTGTGATTATATTAACGAAGCATGCAGAATTCTGTCTGTGAAAATTAATATGAGAAAAGTTCATATAATAATTATTTTTGTTCAATACGGGCATACAATGACCTTATTACCGAAGGGTTAACGTCTAATATTTTTAATAATAAAGGAAAAAACTTTTTATGTATAAAGAATCCTAGCATTCCATTTTTTTACCACCTCTCTAAAGTGCATAAACACCTGCTGAATCCACCCGGTAGACCTATTATAATCTGGCACACTATATAGATAGAATTGTGCTACCCCATGTTTTACAGTTAAATAGCCACCTTCATGACTCCACCCATCTATTAGGGCTTCTTCAAGATTTGTTATGGAAACCTCATTATGTTTTTATGTTTAGAACTGAGACAGGGACAAGGGGGCATCCTCTACGTCTGGAGGAAAGAAGGTTTAACCCCTTTCTGCCAGCTGACGGAATAGTACGTCAGCTGGCAGATCCCCTGCTTTAAGGTGGGCTCCGGCGGTGAGCCCACCTTAAAGCCGTGACATGTCAGCTGTTTTGTACAGCTGACATGTGCGCGCAATGAGCGCGAGCAGAATCGCGATCCACCCGCGCCCATTAACTAGTTAAATGCCGCCGTCAAGCGCTGACAGCGGCATTTAACTACCGCATCCGGCCGCGCGGCCGGAAGTGCTCGCACCGCTGAACCCCGTCACATGATCGGGGGTCAGCGGTGCATTGCCATAACAACCAGAGGCCTCCTTGAGACCTCTATGGTTGTTGATTGCCGATTGCTTTGAGCGCCACCCTGTGGTCGGCGTTCAAAGTACACCACCATTTAGAGGTGGTCTGTACTTCACCTCTATGTAGCCGAGGCGATCATGTAGTGCATGCTTCTAGCCTCCTATGGAGGCTATTGAAGCATGCCAAAATTAAAAAAAAAAGTGTTTAAAAATATAAAAAAATAAAAAATATATAAAAGTTTAAATCACCCCCCTTTCACCCCAATCAAAATAAAACAATTTAAAAAAAAAAATCAAACCTACACATATTTGGTATCGCCGCGTTCAGAATCGCCCAATCTATCAATAAAAACAAAGGATTAACCTGACCGCTAAATGGCGTAGCGAGAAAAAAATCAAAACGCTAAAATTACGTTTTTTTGGTCGCCGCGACATTGCCTTAAAATGCAATAACGGGCGATCAAAAGAATGTATCTACACCAAAATGGTATCAATAAAAATGCCAGCTTGGCACGCAAAAAATAAGCCCTCACCTGACCCCAGATCACGAAAATTGGAGACGCTACGGGTATCGGAAAATCGCACAATTTTTTTTTTTTTTTTTTTTTTTTGTAAAATTTGGAGTTTTTTTCCACCACTTAGATAAAAAATAACCTAGACATGTTAGGTGTCTAAGAACTCGTAATGACCTGGAGAATCATAATGGCAGGTTAGTTTTAGCATTTGGTTAACCTAGCAAAAAAGCCAAGCAAAAAACAAGTATGAGATTGCACTTTTTTTGCAATTTCATCACACTTGGAATTTTTTTCCCGTTTTCCGTTACATGGCATGGTAAAACCAATGGTATCGTTCAAACGTACATCTCGTCCCGCAAAAAATAAGCCCTCACATGGGCATATTGACGGAAAAATAAAAAAGTTATGTTTCTGGGAAGGAGGGGAGCGAAAAACGAAAACGAAAAAATGGAAAAAGCTCCGGGGGTGAAGGGGTTAAGCATAATAACAGATGCGGATTCTTTACTGTAAGAGCAGTGAGACTATGGAACTCTCTGCCATATGATGTTGTAATGAGTGATTCATTACTTAAATTTAAGAGGGGACTGGATACCTTTCTGGAAAAGTATAATGTTACAGGGTATATACACTAGATTCCTTGATAGGGCGTTGATCCAGGGAACTAGTCTGATTGCCGTATGTGGAGTCGGGAAGGAATTTTTTTCCCCAATGTGGAGCTTACCCTTTGCCACATGGGTTTTTTTTTGCCTTCCTCTGGATCAACATGTTAGGTTAGGCTATGGGTTGAACTATATAAAAAACAACAACTGCGGGCGCTGCACACTGTGTCTAGACACTAGTGGTCCTACTGCTGCAGATAAACGGACCTAACTACCGAAAAAGTCCAAATTCAAGTGAACAACCACCAGAAGTAAGTTAATATGTATATATCCGCGCTATAGGAATACCACAAATTCTATCTGTTGGTGAGAATTAGGCTTATATCATTTAATTTAACACTCTACCATCGGCTATACAATTTAAAATCAATTGTTCTGTTGCCTTAAAAATCTATGTACTAATATTTACCGGGCGTTTTGGCAGTCCGAGTCTCCCGACTTGGTAACCTGAGTTGCCGCATGTGACACGATCTAGATCCTCTAGATGGACGATATAGCTGTGCTTCCAAAATCCTTGCGTTCCTTCTTTTTGCTCAGCATATAAAAATCGGGTGAAAAAAGGGTCTGTCCCGGCCGGTGACAGTCACCCCTTACTTCATTAATGGTGAGCACAAATCTTCAGCGCGTGTCAGCGCTTCCATATGCTTATGCCGACAAGGCGCAGAGAAGCTGCAGGGCCTCGTGTGACGTCACTATCACGTGATGTTCCACGTGAACGGCTGAGAAGACTGCACAGAGGACCGAAAGAGGTGCTATCCAACGCGTTTCGAAGTCAGCGGACTTCTTCCTCAGGGATAGTGCAGTACAAATTGCAGTAGTTTATATAGCTTATAGCACATGGAAGCGCATTACTCATTTATTAAACGCAAAAAGTTCAATCTCGCTATTCAGTCCATTTGGGATCAGGGTATCCATTTCAAAAATCCATTGACTCTCCTCCCTGGACATTTTGTGAATAAAGTTACCCTTCCGCCAGTCCTTTTTGACAACTTTAATTCCGGTAATTACAACGTCCTTTATTGAGCCATCATGATATTCTTTAAAGTGCTGTGATAGGGGGTTGAACTAGATGGACTTCCTTCAACCATAATAGCTATGTTACTATGATGTGCATCTTCGCCAGGGTTTGCTTTCAAGGACCTCGGGCGAATGAGTATCACATGCCACGATTCCTGGTGCAGATAAAAAATACAGGTATAATACAATATATAGCCACCACATAGTCCTCCATACAGTATTATGGTCACCACATAATGCTCCATGCAGTATTATGGGCAACCACATAGTCCTCCATACAGTATTATGAGCACCACATAGTCCTCACATACAGTATTATGGGCAATCACATAGTTCTCTATACAGTATTTTGGGCACCATGTAGTGCTCCATCCAGTATTATGGGCAACCACATAGTCCTCCATACAGTATTATGAGCACAACACAGTGCTCCATCCAGTATTATGGGCAACAACATAGTCCTCCGTACAGTATGAGCACCACATAGTCCTCACATACAGTATTATGGGCAATCACATAGTCCTCACATACAGTATTTTTGGGCACCACATATTCCACCATACAGTATTATGGACAACCACATAGTCCTTCATACAGTACAATAGGCAACCACATGGTCCTCCATGCAGTATTATGGGCACCTCATAGTCTTCTATACAGTATTATGGACAATCACATAATCCTCTATATAATATTATGGGCACCACATAGTCCATCATACAGTATAATGGGCAACCACATAGTCCGCCATACAGCATTATGGGCCCCATATAATGCTCATTCATACAGTATATCATGGGCCACATATAATGCTCCTCCATACAGTATTATGGACCCCATGCTTCGCCATACAGTATTATGTGCCCCATGTAATGCTGCATACATTCAAAAAACAAATACTCATCTCGGCCGTTCCTGCCGCAGGTCCGGTACACTCAGTGTCTCTCCTGGCTTTGCAATGCTCAGGACACAGAGGATGAGCATGCAGTGATGATGTCATAGCTCCCTCTGCCCTCAGACATTGCAGAGTCAGAGGGTGCTGAAGCCACTACAGCTGCCATAAACCAGGGGAGGTGAGCATTAGAGCGGCACCGTGCCAGCGCTGGCACTGGGCTCCCCCGACTCGCATACCCCATAGTGTGTGTCCCATCCCCCATTCACCCAGGGCCCCCAGCACTTACCTGGGTTTGCCGAGTGGTGACACTGGCTCTGGTCATTGCAGTGGGTCGGGACTGTGTACACGCACCCGCCTCTGCCTTCTGCATTTTTAAAGAGCCTGCATCACTTTTTTTTTTCCTTCTTCCTTCTCTTGAGTCCACCCAGTGCGACCCTGGTTGCACTCTTGTATGATGACTGTCTGTTGCGCTCTGTTTTGATGACTCTGTCAGTTGCGCTCTAGTATGATTACTGTCGGTAGCTTTCTATTAGAGGGACTGTCGGTTGTGCTTTTATATGATAACTTGGTTGTGCTCTATTATGAGGACTGTCAGTTGTGCTCTGTTATGGTGACTGTCGGTTGCGCTCTGTTATGATGACTGCCGGTTGCGCTCTGTTATGATGACTGCCGGTTGCGCTCTGTTATGGTGACTGTCGGTAGTGCTCTGTTATGATAACTGTTGGTTGTGCTCTATTATGAGGACTGTCAGTTGTGCTCTGTTATGGTGACTGTCGGTTGTGCTCTTGTATGATGACTGTCGGTTGCGCTCTGTTATGATGACTGCCGGTTGCGCTCTGTTATGATGACTGCCGGTTGCGCTCTGTTATGGTGACTGTCGGTAGTGCTCTGTTATGATGAGGGTTGCACTTTATTATGAAGACTAATAAATATAACTTGACCGCACACTCATGGTGATATCATGCTAATCAATTTCAAATATTTATTACATAGAATAAATTGGGAGAAAAACAAGAATATAAAGTAGAAGCGATATAAACAGATGTTTCAGCTGTGCCAGAGCCTTGATCACTTTATCGCTTATTCCAAAGTCAAGTGGCCTCCACAGTAGCTAGGCGCGGGAGCGCCACTATACATCAAGACAACATCAGACGCTTAAAAACCTCTGGGCAACTACCCATTAATAACACATGAGAAGTGTTACAATATTAGCCATTTCAGGTCACTGCAGGAAAATCTATTCCTTCCTCTGCACTTTACTCTTGACTTTGGAATAAGCGAGAAAGTGATTAAGGCTCTGGCAGAGCTGAAACGTCTGTTTATATCGCTTCCACTTTATACTTGTTTTGCTCCCAATTTATTCTATGTAATAAATATTTGAAATTGATTAGCATGATATCACCATGAGTGTGCCGGGAAGTTATATTTATTATTACTGGGACCATTTGGTCCATTACACCGGCACCTCGCAATCTTGACCGAGTGCACGCTAACCTCTATTATGAAGACTGTCGGTTGCACTCTTTTATAATAACTGTTGGTTGTGCTCTTTTATAATGACTGTTGTATGCGCTCTTTTATGATGACTGTCGGTTGCCCTATTTTATGATGACTGTCAGTTGCGCTCTTTTATGATGACTGTCGGAGGCACTGTATTGTGGTGACTGTTGGATGCGCTTGTTATGATGACTGTCGGTTAAACTCTTTTATAATGACTGTTGGTTGTGCTCTTATATAATGACTGTTGTATGCGCTCTTTTATGATGATTGTCGGTTGCCCTGTTTTGTGATGACTGTCAGTTGTGCTCTTTTATGGTGACTGTCGGTGGGTCTGTTTTTGATGACTGCCGGTTGCGCTCTTTTATGATGACTGTCAGTTGTGCTCTGTTATGATGACTGTCGGTTGCGCTCTTTTATGATGACAGTTGGTTGCACTCTTAGAGCGCCACCGACAGTCACCATGTTATGATGACTGTTGGTTGCGCTCTGTTATGATGTCAGTTGCCCTCTGTTATGATGACTGTCGGTTGCGCTCTTTTATGATGACAGTTGGTTGCACTCTTAGAGCGCCACTGACAGTCACCATGTTATGATGACTGTTGGTTGCGCTCTGTTATGATGTCAGTTGCCCTCTGTTATGATGACTGTCGGTTGCGCACTGTTATGATGACTGTCGGTTGCGCTCTGTTATGATGACTGTCGGTTGCGCTCTGTTATGATGACTGTCGGTGTTGCTCTGTTATGATGACTGTCGGTTGCGCTCTGTTATGGTGACTGTCGGTTGCGCTCTGTTATGATGACTGTCGGTTGCGTTCTGTTATGATGACTGTCGGTTGCGCTCTGTTATGGTGACTGTCGGTTGCGCTCTGTTATGGTGACTGTCGGTTGCGCTCTGTTATGATGACTGTCGGTTGCGCTCTGTTATGATGACTGTCGGTTGCGCTCTGTTATGATGACTGTCGGTTGCGCTCTGTTATGATGACTGTCGGTTGCGCTCTGTTATGATGACTGTCGGTTGCGCACTGTTATGATGACTGTCGGTTGCGCTCTGTTATGATGACTGTCAGTGTTGCTCTGTTATGATGACTGTCGGTTGCGCTCTGTTATGGTGACTGTCGGTTGCGCTCTGTTATGATGACTGTCGGTTGCGTTCTGTTATGATGACTGTCGGTTGCGCTCTGTTATGGTGACTGTCGGTTGCGCTCTGTTATGATGACTGTCGGTTGCGCTCTGTTATGATGACTGCTGGTTGCGCTCTGTTATGATAACTGTCGGTTGCGCTCTGTTATGATGACTGCTGGTTGCGCTCTGTTATGATGACTGTCGGTTGCGCACTGTTATGATGACTGTCGGTTGCGCTCTGTTATGATGACTGTCGGTGTTGCTCTGTTATGATGACTGTCGGTTGCGCTCTGTTATGGTGACTGTCGGTTGCGCTCTGTTATGATGACTGTCGGTTGCGTTCTGTTATGATGACTGTCGGTTGCGCTCTGTTATGGTGACTGTCGGTTGCGCTCTGTTATGATGACTGTCGGTTGCGCTCTGTTATGATGACTGTCGGTTGCGCTCTGTTATGATGACTGTCGGTTGCGCTCTGTTATGATGACTGTCGGTTGCGCTCTGTTATGATGACTGTCGGTTGCGCTCTGTTATGATGACTGTCGGTTGCGCTCTGTTATGATGACTGCCGGTTGCGCTCTGTTATGATGACTGCTGGTTGCGCTCTTTTATGATGACTGCTGGTTGCGCTCTTTTATGATGACTGTCGGTTGCGCTCTGTTATGATGACTGTCGGTTGCGCTCTGTTATGATGACTGTCGGTTGCGCTCTGTTATGATGACTGCCGGTTGCGCTCTGTTATGATGACTGCCGGTTGCGCTCTTTTATGATGACTGCTGGTTGCGCTCTTTTATGATGACTGCCGGTTGCGCTCTGTTATGATGACTGCTGGTTGCGCTCTTTTATGATGACTGCTGGTTGCGCTCTTTTATGATGACTGTCGGTTGCGCTCTGTTATGATGACTGTCGGTTGCGCTCTGTTATGATGACTGTCGGTTGCGCTCTGTTATGATGACTGCCGGTTGTGCTCTGTTATGATGACTGCTGGTTGCGCTCTTTTATGATGACTGCTGGTTGCGCTCTTTTATGATGACTGTCGGTTGCGCTCTGTTATGATGACTGTCAGTTGCGCTCTTTTATGATGACTGTTGGTTGCGCTCTGTTATGGTGACTGTCGTTTGCACTCTGTTATGATGACTGTCAGTTGCGCTCTTTTATGATGACAGTCGGTTGCGCTCTGTTATGATGACTGTCGGTTGCTCTTTTTTACACCTCTCTCCGTGAAACCCCGCCCACTCCTCACAATGCCGCAGCTGCAGACAGGACCAGTGACAGACAGGAGACATCACATTCTGGTGACACTGAACAATCAGCGCTGATGATAATTATTTAGATTACAATAAAAACGTAATACTTATAAATCAGAAAAAAAAATAATTTTACCCAAATACATAAAATATAGAACAGTGTAATGAACCTTCCTGTCTGACCGGTGATGTCTGCACCATTAACACCTTGAGAAATTCCATAGAAATGCATTAAAAAACCGGAAGAGAAGGCGAGAACGGAGTCTGTATGAGGAGCTCAAGGAATCACCTCCGATCTAGAGGCAACCCACTGTAAACCCCTCCTGACCCCACACATAAACTTCCCCTCATCCAGCACCATGACAACCAGCACAGCAGAGTCCTGCATACACTGAGGCCCCTGATCATGTGACCCCCTGACTCCTCCCCTCAGGTGACCTCATCACAGGTCCTGTGTGCACAGAGCGGCCATATATGTGTTGTGCGGCTCTGCGGGTGGAGGTAAGTGCTGGAGATTCCCCATTACTAGACGTGGGGGACATTAACCCCTTCAGTCACTGCCGGCTCCAGGTTTCCGGTGGCCCCGGGCAAAAGAGTCTCAGTGGCCCCTTTAACACATACCACAATTCATGATGCACAGATACGGCAGAGAAATATCGGTATAATACAATGCAAAATATTTCAATTACATCTTACATTACATGAGTGATATCAATAGGTAGTTAGCACTGCAGCCTTGCAGCGCTGGAGTCCTGGGTTCAAATCCCACCAAGGACAACATCTGCAAGGAGTTTGTATGTTCTCTCATTGTTTGCGTGGGTTTCCTCCCACATCCCAAAGACATACTGATAGGGGATTTAGATTGTGAGCCCCAACAGGGACAGCGATGATAATGTGTGCAAACTGTTAAGTGCTGCGGAATATGTTAGCGCTATATAAAAATAAAGATTATTATTATTAACTAGATTGTGGCCCGATTCTAACGCATCGGGTATTCTAGAATATGCATGTCCCCATAGTATATGGACAATGATGATTCCAGAATTCGCGGCAGACTGTGCCCGTCGCTGATTGATTGAGGCAACCTTTATGACATCATCGTCGCCATGGCACCAATTATGACATCTATGTCGATACTGTGCCCGTCGCTGATTGGTGGAGGCGAATTCGCAGCAGACTGTGCCCGTCGCTGATTAGTCGAGGCAACCTTTATGACATCATCGTCACCATGCTGTGCCCGTCGCTGATTGGTCGAGGCATGGCGCCCTCGACCAATCAGAGACACGTGATTTCCAGGACAGACAGACAGACAGAAAAACCCTTAGACAATTATATATATAGATAGGTCAAAAACTGGACAGTATAGTCCTCCATACAGAATAATGAGCCCCATGTATTGCTCCATACAGAATAATGAGCCCCATATATTGCTCCATACAGAATATTGGGCCCCATATATTGCTTCATACAGAATAATGAGCATCATACTTTGCTCCATACAGACTAATGAGCCCCATATATTGCTCCATACAGAATAATGAGCCCCATATATTTCTCCATGCAGAATAATGAGCCCTATATAATGCTCCATCCAGAATAATGAGCCCCATATAATACTCCATACAGAATAATAAGCTCCATATATTGCTCCATACAGAATATGGACGACACATATTACTTCATACAGTATAATGAGCCCCATATAATGTTCCATACAGAATAATGAGCCCCATATAATGCTCCAGACAGTATAATGAGCCTCATATAATGCTCAATACACAATAAGGAGCCCCATGTATTGCTCTATACAGAATAATGAGCCCCATATAATGCTCCATACAGAATAAGGAGCCCTATATAATGCTCCATACAGTATAATGAGCCCCATATATTGCTCCATATAGAATAATGAGCCCCATATAGTGCTCCATGCAGAATAAAGAGCCTCATATATTACCCCATACAGCATAATGAACCCCATATAGTGCTCCATACAGAATAATGAGCCCCATATATTGCTCCATATAGAATAATAAGTCCCATATATTGCTCCATACAGAATAATGAGCCCATATATTGCTCCATACAGTATTATGGGCACCACATAGTGCTCTATACCGAATAATGAGCCCCATATATTGCTCCATACAGAATAATGAGCCCCATATATTGCTCCACACAAAATAATGAGCCCCATATTTTGCTCCATACAGTATTATGGGCACCACATAGTGCTCCATATGAATAATGAGCCCCATATATTGCTCCATACAGAATAATGAGCCCCATATATTGCACTATACAGAATAATGAGCCCCATATATTGCTCCATACAAAATAATGAGCCCCATATTTTGCTCCATACAGTGTTATAGGCACCACATAGTGCTCCATACAAATAATGAGCCCCATATATTGCTCCATACAGAATAATGATCCCCATATATTGCTCCAAACAGAATTATGAGTCCCATGTATTGCACCATTCAGTATAATGAACCCCATATAGTGCTCCATACAGTATTATTGGCACTACATAGCGCTCCATACAGAATAATGAGCCCCATATAATATTCCATACAGAATGAGCCCCATATATTGCTCCATACAGAATAATGAGCCCATATATTGCTTCGTACAGTATTATTGGCACTACATAGCTCTCCATACAGAATAATGAGCCCCATATAATGTTCCATACAGAACAATTAGCCCCATATATTGCTCCATACAGAATAATGAGCCCCATATATTGCTCCATACAGTATTATGGGCACCACATAGCGCTCCATACAGTATTATGGGCCCCATATATAGCTCTAAACATTAAAACAATAATGAAATACTCACTTCTTGCTGGCCGCAGATCCGGACTCATCAGCATCGCTATGTATCGGCTCTCGGTGCTGTGACTGTTCGGAGAGCTAAGTATTGCAATTCCCGAGGCACTGTTCAAGCAGAATGATTGGGCCACTCACGAGCACATGCACCGGGCCCCCTGAGTGCGTTGGTGTCCTCAATGGCCAGTGGACACCGGCCCTGACTTCAGCACAGAGACTCTTTTCGGGTTTAGTTGCCACTTTATAAGAATCATGGTTATGTTCCTTTTACACTGATAGATACGAGCCAAATATGAAAGACGGGAACCAAGAAAACACGTATTACTCTCATAGTACAGGGTCCACACACAGTTTAAAGTTCCCAAAGTACTGACATACCCAAATTCATGTTATATTTTTGTTTTTCATGTAATATATAGTAGCCAAAGCGAAAATGCTAAAATAAAAACCATCATATCCAGAGAAAAACACACTGTACATGGAGATATTGGCATCAAATAACTCCTGTCTTCGTCGAGCAGAAGTGTATAATTGGGTGTCATCAGCATAGAGATGGTATTGGGACCCAAATCTACTGATTGTTTGTCCAATAGGGGCGGTATACAAAGAGAAGAGGAGGGGGCCTAGGACTGATCCTTGAGGAACCCCAACAGTAAGGGGAAGATGAGAGGAGGAGGAACCAGAAAAAGATACAGTGAAGGAGCGGTCAGAGAGATAGGAGGAGAACCAAGAGAGAACGGTGTCCTTGAGGCCAATGGAGCGGAGCATAGAGAGGAGAAGCTGAGAAGAAAACTAAATACCGTAAAATAATAAATCTCCTCATATGTTTCCCTTATTATCTCCAGTAATTGTATTATTACACAGGATTTTATGATGTTACATTGGCTCATCTTCTTCTCATTCAGATCTCTACAATATCGGATCCTCTCAGGGAAGATCTTCTATATAAGAGAATTTTCCTGATTTACCCATCAAAGATGGATATGGACAGAGACAAGATGGCAGAGAGGATATTACTCCTGACCCTGGAGATCCTCTTCCGGCTTACTGGAGAGGTGAGAGATTGTGATGACGTCACATTACATAATTCTTATCTATATGAATAACAGATGGACAGAACTGGAGAAGTGAAGACTCTGGTAATGTCTGTAGTGAGATTTATTAATGTGTCTCTCCATAACCAGGATTACACAGTAGTGAAGAAGACCTCTAGTGAGTGCTGTCAGGACCCTGTGTCTGAGGGATGGGGAAGACCCCTGAGCCCAATCACAGGGCCTCCATCTCACCCCCTGATATATGAGGATATCAATGATCAGGAGATCCTAGAACTCATCTACAAAATAATATTCACCTTCCATGTCAGTGCTGTTCCAGCGGTATCGGCAATCATGTTCCTGGGACTCTATAAGGTTGTTACATAGCACGAGCCCTGTGCCCAATCAGCCTCAGCTTCACTGTTCCTGCCCTGAGACATATTGAACATCAACTGAAAGCCAGGGCTACGAATTCTCTTTGACTTCCTCTTATTTTTCCATTTTGTCTGAAGGTGAGAACAGTGACGCGAGCGCTAATTGTACGCAGGGCTCACGTGACATAATAACCTGAGCCCACAAAATGCAAGTGCTGACTCTGCTGGATCCGCGCCAGCATGGGAGGTTTATACAAGTTTTTTATTTTAACAGGACCAAATATGAGGAATTAGAAGTCAAAATCCCACACAGAGGAGAAGACATTATCATACCTACCTGTTGTGAACTGTGTTTCGGGGCTCCCTCTTGTGGTCACTAATGGTATTGTATGAGTCATGTCTTTCTGCAGGCCTGGACTTCAGCTGTTCCATTAATCTGTGGGTGTTCCCTATATAGTCCTCCTTAGGACTCAGTCTCTTGCCTGGTATCGATGTATTCAGTCCTATTTGGTCTCCTCCTGATTCCTTGCCATCTGTCTTATGCAAGAAAAGCTAAGTCCTGTTTGCATACTTTGGATCATTTGCATTATTAGTGTTTTTTGTTCAGCTTGCTCAAAATGGGATTTTCTAGCTCGCTGGAAGCTCTAGGGTGCTGATATTCTCCCCTCACACCGTCAGTCGGTGTGGGGGTTCTTGATTACTCAGCGTGGATGTTTTTGCAGGGTTTTCTGCTGACCGCATAGTTCACTTTCTATTTTCTGCCTATCTAGATTAGTGGGCCTCACTTTGCTGAATCTAGTTCATCTCTACGTTTGTGTTTTCCTCTTGCCTCACCGTTATTATTTGTTGGGGGCTTTCTATATCTTTGGGGTTAATTTCTCTGGAGGCAAGTGAGGTCTTATTTTCCCTCTAGGGGTAGTCAGTTCTCCGGCTGGCTCGAGACGTCTAGAATCAACGTAGGCACGTTCACCGGCTACTTCTAGTTGTGTGTTAGGATCAGGTATGCGGTTAGCCTAGTTTCCACCTCCCTAGAGCAGTTCTATGTTTTTGCAGACTTAGTCTGAATACCAGTGATTCTCTACCACTAGAATCATAACAGTATACCAGGCCCAAAAGGAAATGTTTAATGCATCGCAGAAGCGGGATTAAAAAGAAGTTCTGAGGTTTTTTTTTTTTTTTTTTCCTGCAGTTTGTCTAGCTTCTTCCATCCCCTTATACTCTGAGTGGTTTTGAGCTCTGCTGCAGACATGGATTTTCAGACTCTGACTTCTTGTGTGGATCAGCTTGCTGCAAGGGTGCAAAGCATTCAGGATTTTGTCACTCATAGTCCTATGTCTGAACCAAAAATACCTATCCCTGAGCTATTTTTTGGAGATAGATCTAAGTTCCTGAATTTTAGGAGTAATTGTAGATTGTTTCTGTCTCTGAGACCTCGTTCCTCTGGTGATTCCACATTCCACTCAGCAAGTTAAAATTGTTATCTCCTTCTTGCGTGGCGACCCTCAAGATTGGGCTTTCTCTCTGGCGCCAGGAGATCCCGCATTGGTGAATGTCGATGCGTTTTTTCTGGCGCTTGGTTTGCTTTATGAGGAGCCTAATCTTGAAAATCAAGCTGAAAAAGCGTTGCTAGCTATATCTCAAGGTCAGGACGAAGCTGAGGTGTATTGTCAAAAATTTCGGAAATGGTCCGTGCTTACTCAATGGAATGAGTGTGCCCTGGCCGCAAATTTCAGAAATGGTCTTTCTGAAGCCATTAAGAATGTGATGGTGGGGTTTCCTATCCCTACAGGTCTGAATGATTCAATGGCTCTGGCCATTCAAATTGATCGGCGTTTGCGGGAGCGCAAATCTGCTAATCCTTTGGCGGTGCTGTCTGAACGGACACCTGATCCTATGCAATGTGACAGAATTCTGACCAGAGCCGAATGGCAAAATCATAGACGTCAAAAGGGGTTGTGTTTTTACTGTGGTGATTCAACGCATGTTATCTCAGCATGCTCTAAGCGCTTAAAAAGAGTTGTTAATCCTGTCACCATTGGTACTTTGCAGCCTAAATTTATTTTGTCTGTGACCTTAATTTGTTCATTATCTTCCTACCCAGTCATGGCTTTTGTGGATTCTGGTGCTGCTCTGAGTCTTATGGATTTGTCGTTTGCCAGGCGCTGTGGTTTTGTCCTGGAGCCTTTGGAATTTCCTATTCCTCTTAGAGGAATTGATACTCCGGTGGTGTCTATTGCTTCTTCTATTCCTTCTGAGACCCCTGAGTTTTTGTCAGATTACCAGGATGTATTTAGTGAGCCCAAGTCCAGTGCCCTTCCTCCTCATAGGGACTGTGATTGTGCTATAAATTTGATTCCTGGTAGTAAATTTCCTAAGGGTCGACTCTTTAATTTGTCTGTACCAGAGCATGCCGCGATGCGGAGTTATATTAAGGAGTCTTTGGAGAAGGGACATATTCGCCCATCCTCTTCCCCTCTTGGTGCAGGATTCTTTTTGTGGCCAAGAAGGACGGGTCTTTGAGACCTTGTATAGATTATCGTCTTCTGAATAAGATCACTGTCAAATTTCAGTATCCTTTGCCATTGTTGTCTGATTTGTTTGCTCGGATTAAGGGTGCCAGTTGGTTCACCAAATCCAGGAAAAAGATGTGCACACTGTCACTGGGTTGGTGCAGGCATGAACAAAAATAGTCCAAGTATAGGAAAAATCAGCCGCACTCAATTGGTTGAAAGTTCAGCAAACTGTGTAGTTTCTTTATTAACATATACAATAAACATCACCAGGTGCTTTTTTAGGAGGTAAATGGGTGGCGGACTATTCAATTCGGGTAACGTTTCGACCCCAGCGGGTCTTTATCAAAACCTCACTTATGCCAAAGAGGTAGAGGAGAGGAGAAAGAGCCGAGTTCCCATAGGGCAGCTCTGGTGCAGTTGTGTGGAAGCGCGTCCGCCTGGTGGGTGATGTAGCTACATCACCCACCAGGCGGACGCGCTTCCACACAACTGCACCAGAGCTGCCCTATGGGAACTCGGCTCTTTCTCCTCTCCTCTACCTCTTTGGCATAAGTGAGGTTTTGATAAAGACCCGCTGGGGTCGAAACGTTACCCGAATTGAATAGTCCGCCACCCATTTACCTCCTAAAAAAGCACCTGGTGATGTTTATTGTATATGTTAATAAAGAAACTACACAGTTTGCTGAACTTTCAACCAATTGAGTGCGGCTGATTTTTCCTATAGTTGGTTCACCAAGATAGATCTTCGTGGTGCGTATAACCTTGTGCGCATAAAGCAGGGAGATGAATGGAACACAGCATTTAATACGCCCGAGGGTCATTTTGAGTACTTGGTGATGCCTTTTGGACTCTCTAATGCTCCTTCTGTGTTTCAGTCTTTCATGCATGATATCTTCCGGAAATATCTGGATAAATTTATGATTGTTTATCTGGATGATATTTTGGTTTTTTCTGATGATTGGGAGTCCCATGTGAACCAGGTCAGGATGGTGTTTCAGGTTCTGCGTGATAATGCTTTGTTTGTGAAGGGCTCAAATTGTCTCTTTGGAGTACAGAAGGTTTCTTTTTTGGGTTTTATTTTTTCCCCTTCTACTGTGGAGATGGACCCAGTCAAGGTCCGTGCCATTCATGACTGGACTCAGCCCACATCTGTTAAGAGCCTTCAGAAGTTCTTGGGCTTTGCCAATTTTTACCGTCGTTTTATCGCTAATTTTTCTAGCGTAGTTAAACCTTTGACGGATATGACCAAGAAAGGTTCTGATGTTGCTAATTGGTCTCCTGCGGCCATGGAGGCCTTTCGGGAGCTGAAGCACCGGTTTACTTCAGCGCCAGTCTTGTGCCAGCCAGATGTCTCTCTTCCCTTCCAGGTTGAAGTTGATGCTTCTGAGATTGGTGCGGGGGCCGTTTTGTCGCAGAAAAGCTCTGATGGCTCTGTGATGAAGCCATGTGCTTTCTTTTCCAGAAAATTTTCGCCTGCTGAGCGGAACTATGATGTTGGTAATCGGGAGTTGTTGGCTATGAAGTGGGCATTTGAGGAGTGGCGACATTGGCTCGAGGGAGCTAAGCATCGTGTGGTGATCTTGACTGATCATAAAAATCTGATTTATCTCGAGTCTGCCAAGCGTCTGAATCCTAGACAGGCTCGTTGGTCGTTGTTTTTCTCCCGTTTTGACTTTGTGGTCTCATACCTGCCTGGTTCGAAGAACGTGAAGGCTGATGCGCTTTCTAGGAGTTTTGTGCCTGACTCTCCGGGAGTCTCAGAACCGGCTGGTATTCTCAGAGAGGGAGTGATTTTGTCTGCCATTTCCCCAGATTTGCGACGAGTGCTGCAGAAGTTTCAGGCTGATAGACCTGATCGTTGCCCACCAGAGAGACTGTTTGTCCCTGATAGATGGACCAGCAGAGTTATTTCCGAGGTTCATTCTTCGGTGTTGGCAGGGCATCCTGGGATTTTTGGTACCAGAGATTTGGTGGCTAGGTCCTTTTGGTGGCCTTCCTTGTCGCGGGATGTGCGTTCCTTTGTGCAGTCCTGTGGGATTTGTGCTCGGGCTAAGCCTTGCTGTTCTCGTGCCAGCGGGTTGCTTTTGCCCTTGCCTATCCCGAAGAGGCCTTGGACGCACATTTCCATGGATTTCATTTCGGATCTTCCAGTATCTCAGAAGATGTCTGTCATCTGGGTGGTGTGTGATCGTTTTTCTAAAATGGTCCATTTGGTGCCCTTACCTAAGTTGCCTTCTTCCTCCGATTTGGTTCCTTTGTTCTTTCAGAATGTGGTTCGTTTGCACGGCATCCCTGAGAATATTGTGTCTTACAGAGGATCCCAGTTTGTGTCCAGATTCTGGCGATCCTTTTGTGCTAAGATGGGTATTGACTTGTCGTTCTCATCGGCTTTTCATCCTCAGACTAATGGCCAAACCGAGCGAACTAATCAGACGTTGGAAACTTATTTGAGATGTTTTGTTTCTGCTGATCAGGATGATTGGGCGACCTTTTTGCCTCTGGCCGAGTTTGCCCTTAATAATAGGGATAGTTCTGCCACTTTGGTTTTGCCCTTTTTCTGCAATTCTGGTTTTCATCCTCGTTTTTCCTCGGGCCAGGTTGAGCCTTCTGACTGTCCTGGGGTTGATTCGGTGGTGGATAGGTTGCAGCAGATTTGGAACCATGTGGTGGACAATTTGAAATTGTCACAGGAGACGGCTCAGCGTTTTGCCAACCGCCGCCGCGGTGTGGGTCCCCGACTTCGTGTTGGGGATTTGGTTTGGTTGTCTTCTCGGCATGTTCCTTTGAAGGTCTCCTCTCCTAAGTTCAAGCCTCGGTTTATCGGTCCTTATAAGATTTTGGAAATCCTTAACCCGGTGTCTTTTCGTTTGGACCTTCCAGCGTCATTTGCTATTCATAATGTGTTCCATAGGTCCTTGTTGCGGCGGTACGTGGTGCCTGTGGTTCCTGCTGTTGAGCCTCCTGCCCCTGTTTTGGTTGAGGGCGAGTTGGAGTACGTAGTAGAGAAGATCTTGGATTCTCGTATCTCTAGACGTCGTCTTCAGTATTTCGTTAAGTGGAAGGGCTATGGTCAGGAGGATAATTCCTGGGTTGTCGCCTCTGATGTTCATGCGGCTGATTTGGTTCATGCCTTTCACGCTGCTCATCCTGATCACCCTGGGGGTCTTGGTGAGGGTTCGGTGACCCCTCCTCAAGGGGGGGGTACTGTTGTGAACTGTGTTTCGGGGCTCCCTCTTGTGGTCACTAATGGTATTGTATGAGTCATGTCTTTCTGCAGGCCTGGACTTCAGCTGTTCCATTAATCTGTGGGTGTTCCCTATATAGTCCTCCTTAGGACTCAGTCTCTTGCCTGGTATCGATGTATTCAGTCCTATTTGGTCTCCTCCTGATTCCTTGCCATCTGTCTTATGCAAGAAAAGCTAAGTCCTGTTTGCATACTTTGGATCATTTGCATTATTAGTGTTTTTTGTTCAGCTTGCTCAAAATGGGATTTTCTAGCTCGCTGGAAGCTCTAGGGTGCTGATATTCTCCCCTCACACTGTCAGACGGTGTGGGGGTTCTTGATTACTCAGCGTGGATGTTTTTGCAGGGTTTTCTGCTGACCGCATAGTTCACTTTCTATTTTCTGCCTATCTAGATTAGTGGGCCTCACTTTGCAGAATCTAGTTCATCTCTACGTTTGTGTTTTCCTCTTGCCTCACCGTTATTATTTGTTGGGGGCTTTCTATATCTTTGGGGTTAATTTCTCTGGAGGCAAGTGAGGTCTTATTTTCCCTCTAGGGGTAGTCAGTTCTCCGGCTGGCTCGAGACGTCTAGAATCAACGTAGGCACGTTCACCGGCTACTTCTAGTTGTGTGTTAGGATAAGGTATGCGGTTAGCCTAGTTTCCACCTCCCAAGAGCAGTTCTATGTTTTTGCAGACTTAGTCTGAATACCAGTGATTCTCTACCACTAGAATCATAACACCTACCGTCTGACAAGTGGAGGATTATCCTGAATTCTGATAGATTGCTCTTTAGAATGTAACTGTGGGCCTGGTCTCTTGTTTGGTACCTTCAAGAATGGCCATAGTCTGTCTGTTCCTCATAGTGCCTCTGTGCATCATATTGCATCATAGTGCTTCATAGTGCCTCTGTGCATCATAGTGCCTCTGTGAATCAAATTCCATCATAGTGCCTCTGTGCTTCATAGTGCATTGTGGTGCCTCTGTGCTTCATAGTACCTCTGGCATTGTGGCTTTTTGCCTCTGGCTGTGGGCCTCCGGCTTAGACCTTCTGCCTTGTGCCTCGTTACTATGGCAACATGGCCACACATTGTATCGTCGGCCTACCACTTCACATTTTTGTCTCTGGCCTCAACTCTGGTTATAGAGTAATCATGTTTCTGGACCCAGATCCAGCTTCGGTTGCTTCATTCTTTGCAACTGGGTTTGGATGAGGGAACAGCTATGCTTGGATTGGCCTAGTAATTTAATATTTTTTCTGTTTGGAACAGAAATCTCAAGTGAGCTATTGCCCTTGAGTGCTAAGGGCAAGTCTCTTTCATAGTTAGCTTTGAAGGGAGACATAGGTCTTTTGGGTTCATCCTATAAAAGGTCATACTACTGTTCTGGGAGCAGGAAATCCCACGAGGTAGAAAGAAAGAAAGAATCCTTCCCGACTCCACATACTGCAATCTGATCAGTTTCCTTAATCAACATCCGGAGAGAGATTCTTGTACCGTAAGTCTGTTGTATTATGTTTACCAGGGACGGCATCATGGCCTTCTTTTGTACCTTGTCGCGATTCAGCAACCCTTGTAATGTGGCACAGGATCCCATACTCGCTGATCTTACAGCAGTCAGGGCTCCTAAGATAAAGAATCTGTATCCAGGACTCTTACAGTTGAGAACCAATAGTCCCACTGCCTCACAGTAGATAATCACCCTCTGTGATAGGAAGAAACCTACTTTTCTCTAGCTATAGAGTAGGGTTCCTGGCTCCATGGCAGGCTGGGTGTATAAATATCACAGAGAAGATTGCCTTTTATGCCTTTATTTTGTACCCCGGCTGAGCCCAGATTGGATAGCCTGTCCTGGCTGTGTAAAAACAAACAAACAAAAATTTGACACATATATAAACATATATAATGTCTGGACTAATGACTCGTATAGAGGCAGTTTCAAATAATCTCTCATGTCAAGAGATTTTTACGAGTAAAAACACCACCACTTTCTTCAATTCCAGAGTCCAGACTCTCTGTGTCTAACATCAGTAAAACAGGAGTGATTATCCACATTTCCCTTTCAGCAGTTCTAATGAGAAGCCTGACATTGGTAACGGCAGGGATGTTCCCTTCCAGGCTGCATATTTCCTTAGTTTCCATAATATACAGCCCTTACTTGAGGCCTAGACATCTAAGGATTCGGAATAGACGTGACCTCCTGGATGAGTAATGTACATGCATCTCAATGCTCTGGCTATTATCCATGTACTAACTGTTATTGGTTTGATCTTCCAGCAGCCCAGTGTCTCTTTCCTGCAGGTTTCCTTTTAATATGGTAAGCTGGTCTGTATCCAAGGTTTAATCTGAGCCCAGGAGGACCGATGAAGGAACAGTCCTGTGTTATTAAGCACATGCAGCCGATATTGGTCTGTACAGTCCTCATTGTGTTGTGGCGGTGGCTATCACCATACTTTTGCTGGGCAATAAGGCCTATTCTGTGGCTGCAGTGTTTATAAGTACCGTATTTTGCATCTTATAGTCCAATCGCAGGCTTACTTGGGGTTGCAGCAGTTGTGTAGCAGCATCCCTTCCTCAGGGAACCGGCAGAAGTGTGGCGATGCTGAAGCTCGGTGTCAGCGGTGAGCAGTACGTAGTGCATCATTGGTCTCCCTGGGGCCATCTTCCTGAAGCCGTGTGTCGCCAGAGGCGGCGCGTGCGCGGATTGAGATCTCAGCTGACCTCTCGTGCTCCATTTTCCTAAAGCTATGGGCTTCAGAAAAATGGTCCTCGGAGGCCGTACGTGTGCATATTGAGAACTCGACGGCCCTCGGCTTCAGGAAAATGGCTGCCGGAGGCCGCACAAGTGCAGATTGAGATTTCGGCGGCCATTTTCCTGATCCCGAGGTCAGCCGAGATCTCAATATGAACACGCATGGTCTCAGAAAAATGGCAGCCGAGAAACCAATGATGCCCTCGGCTCAGCTCACCATAGACACCAGGCCGCAGCTTTGCCACATTTCTGCCGCCCGCACCCTGAGGAAGGGACCCTGCTCCATTATGCAACACACTCTGCTCTGCCACACCGCCGACACCGGACACACAGCATCGCACCGCTGGGATACCCCGGGACTGCAGCATTGCCCCGATTCTTCTGCCGCCAACATCCTGAGGAAGGGACCATGGCTCCTGTGACCCCGCTCTAAAACCACCAGACCGCAGGTAAGATACCTTATATTCAGACAATAAGACAGAACCCCATCTTATAAAATATTTTTTTGCCATTTTCCACCCCAAAATTTGGGGTGCGTCTTATAGTCCGAAAAATACGGGTTCTATCAAAATAACTGCAATAACTCACTGCGGTTCATTATTGATGTTGGGGTACAACGTGTGTTTCACTCTCCGTTTCTGCTGCATAACTTGTTTACCACATTCATACTGAATTTTGCCATTATAGACATACAGCTCTGGCAAAAATTAAGAGACCACTGCAAAAGTTTCAGTTTCTCTGATTTTTCTCTTTATAGGTATATTTTACTCTTTGCCACGACAGCACCCACATGAGAGAGGGATCCGCCCATAGGAACAGGAAACGTATAGAAATAAAAGGGGGCCAGTCTGCTTCTCCTCCTCAGTTGTAATAATAGAACAACACAGCACTCGTAGTAGTGTATAGAGTAGGTGCTCAAGTAGGGTATCCAGCCCAACAAATCCAAATCCGAAAAAACTTGGCACTCTAGATGAATAATTATCATATGCAAAACAGACTCCGGTCGTATCTCACGTGCGCCTACGTGGACAGGACTTCTTTCTGCATCCAGGTAATCTAACCGGCTGTACCAGCGATCCTTGCCCGATACTGTCTGTACTGGTTACTGGTTAGTAAGCGGGTTCCTTATATTAGGTTGTATAATTTCCATCCTGGACTTCTGGTACCATCTTTGCCGTAGACTTGAATAGTGTCCAGTATTATCATGGGTGCAGTGGGTCACAGTAAACCATTTTCTTTCAGCAGCACTAACTTGAGTCCATAACATGTGCTACCATGTGCTATCATATGCTGTATTTCCCTGACAGTATCACACGGGGACGAGGTCTATAACCACTGTTATCATATGATACCTTGTGCTACATCTGTTTGTGATGAACAGATTCACTACTTGTGACTTTCTTGACAGTTACCCTTTTGTTCCCCATGCTACCCTACCAATATTGGAATTTATAGAGACAGGATTAGCGTTTCTCCCTGCACCATATCTCTTTGAGACCCTCTCCTTGTATATTGCTATACCGGTATCCTTTTTGCACCCAAGCACTAATATTTTCGTCGGACAGTCTATCACCATGGTTTTTGTTCCTCAATTTCAATATAGAGCCTTCCTCCAGCACACTATGTACTGTTGCTTCACGGCTTCCTCTGAACTATTTTCTTCTTTTTCAGGACTCTTGAATTTAGCACAAGACATACATCGTGTGTTTGTTCTTCTCTTTATTTTTGTCTCGTTTGATTTACATGTGCATGATTGTTATTCTATTATGCAAAAAGATCCATTTACTATGAAGTGTATTCATTTATATCTTTGTGTATATTTTGTTTTTTTGTTAGTATATTTGTTCTGATGAAGGTCCGGATGTGGACCGAAAACGTTCGACTTGCCTTTATGGATGCACATCAATAAACCTTTTGCATATGATAATTATTAATCTAGAGTGCCAAGTCTTTTCGGATTTGGATCTCCTCCTCAGTTGGTTTTCTGTTACTATGGAAACTGAAGGACCTGCGGAAAGAAGAATACCTGGGTCAATGCAACCGCCTGTGCAGTGTCCATTGAGAACGGCAGCGGCTGCGGTTCCAGAAGCAGCGTCAGGGGAGCCTTGTCCATCATTCTTCCCCCTCATCTGGCTCATCTGGGAGGGCCGGTCACCATATTCCTCGGGTGGCAGAAGCACAGTCACTGATAGTGCGAGGCCAGGGTCCGGGTGAGGCTGCCCTAGCTCATGCTGGAGCGAAGGGTCGGGCACCGGCTGCCAGAATCTGCAGTAAGGCCATTAATGTGCCGCGGTGCCAGGGAAGCGAAAAGCTGGGCCACGCATGTGCGGTGGACCAGTGAGCTCTCCGTGCCCCAGAAGTGACTTGGATGGCTTCTAGGGGCCGGTGGAGGCAGTACTGTTAGTGTCAGGTGGGGAATTAACCATGCACAAAAAAAAAGCCCTGGGTAACTATAAATAGCCGTAATTACAGATCCGCCAGTGTGCTAAACATGTCATCCCCAGGTGAACATGAGGAGCACACACCAGTGGACGTGCAGGCGCATAGTGTGGGCAAAGAGAGTGGGAGTAGAGCCTCCAGAGAAAGAGGAACACAGAGCAAGGCCTGGCAGCTAAAAAGCTAAACACTAACTGAGTTTACACATGGCACAGGCCCAGTCCACAGGGTGGAGCTGTCCTAAATAGTGGAGGCCTCTTGGTAATTGGTCAGGAACAGATTAGACAGGTGCACCTGATTCCTATAAGAACCAGAGAGTTCTGGTGCCGCCCCCCTATGCACACAGCCAGGAAGCATGCAGAGAGCAGAGGCACAGAATATGGAGCTGGCAACAGACAGAACACAACATGACATGGAGCAGTGAGTAAGATGGTGTGTGAGGGAAGGAAGGCCATGTAGTGATGCCAGCAGAGTTGTTACACACATCAAAACAATCAACTCTAACAGTAGAGAATGCGGGGTTGTTATCCAACAGAGAATATCCACTGCCCAGGAGATGAAAAAGAGCGTGATCTGCGCTATTCAGCCATTTACCGGTGGGCGCGGCCATCTTTCTGTGGCCGCGCGTGCGCAGATGGAGCGCTCTGCTGCCCGGGGCTTCAGGAAAATGGCCGCCGCGATCTCCATCTGCACACGCGCGGAATCCCGCGGCCATTTTCCTGAAGCCCCGGGCAGCAGAGCACTCCATCTGCGCACGCGTGGCCACAGGAAAGATGGCCGCGCCCACCGGTAAACGGCTGAATAGCGCTCTTTTTCATCTCCTGGGCAGTGGATATTCTCTGTTGGACATGCGCACACCACTACGCCACCAACGTAATGATGAGCCTGATCTGGGGGAGAAACAGCGCTGTCACCACGCCCATAGGACCAGACCAGCGTGAGTGACAGCAGAAAACGGCGACTTTACAAAGGTATTTCAGCAGCATAGGTGGGTAATAAAGGCACACAAAAGACACTAATGTAACGCCCAGCTCTGCCCGTATTTAACGCTATTTTTAGCTCATCTTCAAAAAACGGGGTGACAGGTTCCCTTTAAGCCAGCCATATCCAGCACATGCACGGCAAGATCAATGCTGGTATGGATAGACCAGCTAGAGCAACAGACAAATTGTTATCTGCCATTCCATTAATCAGGGGAGCAGCGGTGTTCCTGGAGGATGCATCGGCGGATTCGTTAAGATTAGCAGCTAGATCAGCTGGTCTAGTTAATGCCGCTCGACGCGCTCTCTGGCTTAAGAGTTGGAAGGGAGATACACAGTCAAAAACAAAACTGCGCCTCTTATGATCCGGTGACCCTGGAGCCGCATGAGACTTTCTCTGGAGTAGATGGTACCTGTACTGACCGCAAACCCCAAACTGACACCGCAACTAGAAGTAGCCGTGGGGTGTACCTAACCCGTCCTAGACACCTCGACACAGCCGGAGGACTAAATACCCCAATAGATGGAAATGGGAATTCTATCTTGCCTCAGAGCAGAACCCCAAAGGATAGGCAGCCCCCCACAAATATTGACTGTGAGTATAAGAGGATAGACACACGCAGGCAGAAAGCAGGATTTAGCAAAAGAGGCACTTCTAGCTAAATAGAAAAGGATAGGACAGAATTCTAAGCGGTCAGTATTAAAACCCTAAAAATATCCACAGCAGATAATACAAAATATTCTACATCAACTAAAGACATAGAATGTATATCTGCATCTCCAGAGAATCCAGCATGACTGAAAAATCCAAACCAAGTCTAAGCTGGACAAAAACACAATGAATTGCACTGAATTGTAAAGCACACTGCATGTGTGCTACAGAGACAAAAAAACAGACACTTATCTTAGCTGAATTGACAGCAGGGCATGAGGAGCCAGACAGAGATGCAATCCCTCCAAGAACAATGGACAACTGGCAGAGACTCATGGATCCTGCACACCTAAATACCTAGTAGAGCTGCAATCAGCAGAAACACCTGCCCTGAATTACAACCCAGAGACAACTGCACTACCACCAACAACCACCGGAGGGAGCCCAAGAGCAGAATTCACAACATGCGCCATCCCGTGCCAGGGTGAGTTTCTCTTCGGAAGTGTACTGGATGAAATACTCACCAAAGCAGTAGAAAGGAAAAAGGGTTTCCCTAAACAATCTCTTCCATTATTTAGGAGAGCGTTTAAAAGACGTCCGTTCAACAAAAGGAAGATGTTGGAAGGCCGAGACCGTTGGGCAATGAAGGAGGTCAAACAAAGAGGGGCTATGTTTAAAGGGCCTTCTTCCCAGAAAGGTAGTAGGTTCCAATAGCCCAGATCCTCCAGTAGGAGGCAGACTAAAACATTTTCCAATGAAGATGGAAGGAGATAACAGCAAGTACATGGGTCCTGAAACTAGTGAAGTTCAGATTGGAATTGGAATTCTGTCGAATTCCCCATGATTAATTTATTTTGACATCACTTAAGTCACCAGGACAACAAATAGCTCTTGAATCAGAAATTCTGAACTTAGTGTCGAAAAATATCCTAGTAGCAGTTCCGGTGGGTCAGGAAAGAAGGGGATTTTATTCCCCTTTGTTCCTGGTCTCTAAACCGGACGGGTCATTTAGGACCATTATAAATTTAAAGAAGTTAAACACCTTTCTTTACAATCTTAAATTCAAGATGGGGTCAATGGACCCACTATCATACTTTTATTTCCTAGATGTATGATGGCCTGGTTGGATCTAAAAGATGCATATTATCATCTTCCTATACATGTGAAATACCAGTGGTATCTCAGGGTGGCAGTATTCTTGGCAGGGAGAGTCTGCCATTTCCAGTTCGCAGCGATGCCCTTCGGTCTCTCTATGGCACCTCAAGTATTCACAAAACTAATGTTGGAGGTGATGTCCTTTTTATGTCAGCAAAATACGTTGATCATACCATATTTAGATGATTTTCTAGTAGTAGGAAACTCGACCTCCCAATGTAGTAACCGCCTTGCTGACACAATTTCGTCTCTACAGGCGTTGGGATGGATTATCAATTTCGAGAAGTCCAGGCTGGTGCCACAGACCCTTCAGATTTTCCTGGGTCTTTATCTGGATTCCACAAGTCAAAAATGTCTGCTTCCAGAGGTAAAGAAGTCAGTCATAAAGTCGAAAGTTGGGACAGCAATGGACAAACCTCGGATGTCCTTTAAGAGAGGCTATGTCCCTTCTAGGATCCCTTACCTCCTCTGGTCCTCCGCAAGGAGAAAGTTTGTGGGGTCATCTGGGGGGGAGTAATAACCTTGTCTACAGAAGTGTTAACCTCCCTGGCCTGGCGGTTGGATGATACACATCTTTCTAGAGATGTCCCATGGATAATAAAACCATCCAGTATTATCACCACTGATGCTGGTCCTGAAGGATGGGGCACCCATATAGGGGACAGCCTAGCCCAGGGACAGTGGAACATAGAGGAGATGCAGGACTCCTCAAACTTGAAAGAGGTGAACGTGATCAGTCATGTATTACATCATTTTCTTCCACAACTTCGAGGTTTGCATGTAAAAGTCCTGTCAGACAACACCACGGGGGTTGCATATGTGAACTGACAAGGCGGAGCACAATCAAAGAAGCTGATGTCTTCCGCTATAAAAATTTTCAGTTTAGCCAAGACCCATCTACTTTCTCTGTGAGCTGTCCATATTAAGGGGAAGGACAACTCAAAAGCAGACTACCTGAGCCGTCATGTGCTACGTTAAGGAGAATGGTGTCTCAACCGCCACATTCAGAAAGATCATAGAATTATGGGGTATTCCTCAAATAGACTTTTTTGCCACGGTGGACAACAAGGAGGTGCGAAGATTTGCCTCCCTGAATACAGCCGATCATCTGGCGATATTGGATGCCATTCAAGCTTCTTGGCAGTTCAAACTAGCACTAGCCACTAGCCACTAATGCTGCTACCTCTGGCCATCAGAAAGATCAGAGAAGAGAAAGCAAGGATAATCCTCATCGCACCGTTCTGGCCCAAGAGTCATTGGTTCTCCTGGCTGCGGGCCATGTCCATGACCGACCATGGGTTCTCCCATCAATCCCGGATCTACTCTCTCAGGGTCCATGCCTTGATCCTTGAGTGGAGAGCCTCCACTTGACGGCATGGAACTTGAGAGGCAGTTATTAAATTAAGGGGATTTTTGGAGGGCTTAATTAACACACTCCTGCAGAGTAGGAAAGAATCTACAACAAAAATTTATAGTAAAACACCCACTCTAGGGAGGTTCCAATCACACACTATTTTAGAATTTCTGCAGAAAGGTAGAGAACTGGGTCTGTCCGTTAGTACGCTAACGGTTCAGGTATCTGCCTTAGGAGCCCTTTATGGTTATAATGTGGCAGGAGACAGGTGGGTCTCTCGATTTATCGCAGCTTGTGAACAAAGTGACCTGGTTCACATTTCTAGAGTTCCTCCCTGAGATCTTAATTTAGTTCTGGAGGCCCTGACAGGTTCCCCATTAGAGTCCATTCCCCTGAAATACATACCATTAAAAACAGCCCTGTTGGTAGCATCGACTTCAGACAGAAGTGTTAGCGATAGCCAGGCTCTTTTCATAGATCCTCCCTTCCTGTTAGTATCTCAAGACAAGATTATACTGAAACCAGATCCATTATACCTACCTAAGGTGGCAGCAAAGTTTCACAGGACATCATTCTTCCCTCCTCCTTTAGTAATCCTTCCACTCCAGAGGAAGAGAAGTTTCACACCCTAGACGTGAGTAGGGCTGTCCTGAAATATGTGGATAGATCTAGGTCCTGGAGACAGAGTATGGCTCTGTTTGTATCCTTCCAGGGCCACAGAAAGTGCTACGGGGTCACGAAGGGCACCTTATCTCGTTGGATCAGGGATGCAATCTACCTGGCATACTCCGTGAAAGGGGAAAATTCTACGGAGGGTATAAAGAGACATTCAGCGTTATTGGTGGCATCCTCTTGGGCTGAGAGGGCGGACATCTCAATTGATCTTGAAAAAAAGCCGCAACGTGGCCATGTCAATCTACCTTTTTATAACCACTACAGACTGGATCTTTCATCTTCAGAGATAGCCTTAGGGAGAGCTGTCCTCAGCATGGTGGTCCCTCCCAGGTGATGGTTCTCTGAAAATCTCTCATGTGGGTGCTGTCGTGGCGAAGAGTTAAAAGTCGGATTAATTACCGGTAATGCTCATTTATTGAGTCCACAACAGCACCCACTCACTACGCTCCCTAGGTTAGATATCAGTAGAGCACTTATATGGTGGTTGTATGTATATATATATATATTAGGTTATTAAAAAAAACAACAACTTATATTTTGTCCTAATACTTGGGCGGTTGGTCTGGTACTCTGAAGTCCAACTGAAGAGGAGAGGCGGACAGCCTCCTTTTATTTCTGTAGGTTTCCTGTTCCTATGGGCGGATCCCTCTCTCGTGGCGCTGTCATGGACTCAATAATAAAAGAGCATTACCGGTAAGTAATCAGCTTTTTTTTTTTTTTTAGTAAAATGTACATTGTTGTTTTATTCTATAAACTACTGACAACATGTTTTTAAACTTTAAAGCTAAAAATTTTGTATTTGCAGCAAATGAGAAATCAACAAAATAGTAAAGAAACTGCTTTCAGACCTAAAATATTGCAAAGAAAACAAGTTCTTATTCATGTAGAAACAATACTAATGTTTTAACCCAGGAAGAGTTCAGAAATCAATATTTGGTGGAATAACCATAATTTTCAATCACAGCTTTCATGCGTCTTGGCATGCTTTCCACCAGTCTTTCACACTGCTTTTCGGTGACCTTATGCCACTCCTGTTACAAACTTTTAAGCAGTTCTTCTTTGTATGATGGCTTGTGACTATCCATCTTCCTCTTGATTCATTCCAGAGGTTTTCAATGGGGTTCAGGTTTGGAGATTGGACTGGCCATGACAGGGTCTTGATATGGTGCTCCTTCATCCACACAATGATTGACCTAGCTGTGTGGCATGGTGCATTGTCCTGCTGGAAAAAACAGTCCTCAGAGTTGGGGACCATTGCGGCATGAGACATGCAACATGTGACGACATGCAAAATGTGACGACATGCGTTGACAACATGTGACATGTGACATCCGACATGCAACATGTGACATGTGACATGCGACAACATGTGGCATGCGACATGTGACATGCGACGACATGTGACATGCAATATGTGACATGCAACGACATGTGACATGCGGCGACATGCAACATACGACATGCAAAATGCCACATACAGTACATAGATACAACATACATATAGATATACAGTACATATAAGAGAGTACATACTCACCATTTGTCACTTAGTTCCCCGAAGCCAGTGTCACCTGTAAAAAATATTAAAATAATAAACAAACACTATACTCCCTGATCCGCAGAAATCCAATTAAAAAAGTGTCCCTCAACGATCTCCCGTGGAGAGCAGCAGCATCAGCTGATGCGACCGCTCTCCAGGAATACAATGATGGAAGGTATCCTTCCACAATGTATTCCCCACAATGAATTCCTATGCCCCTGTGATAAAATAGTCCCTAGTCTCATTTCTGGCACTGCTGTGTGGGAAAATTCTTACACAGCAATGCCATAAAGTGAGACCCTGAACTCAGGTAACCTCAGTGATGCACTGCAGGAGCCATTGTCTCCTGTCAGTGTGTCACTGTAGGTCCTATAGAGCATTGACATCACCCGATGTCACTGTTCTATAAAGGAGATCGTCATGGGACACTCGTTATTAATTGGACTACAGCGGACAGGTAGTATACGGTTTATTATTTTACATTTTTTACAGGTGCTGAAGTATGGTAAGTATGGTGTTATGATCCAGTGACCTTGGAGCAGCATGAGACTTTCTCAGGAGTAGGTGGAATCTGTACTGACCGCAAACCCTAAACTGACACCGCAACTAGATGTAGCCGTGGGGTGTACCTAACACATCCTAGACACCTCGACACAGCCGGAGGACTAAATACCCCTATAGATGGAAATGGGAATTCTATCTTGCCTCAGAGCAGAACCCCAAAGGATAGGCAGCCCCCCACAAATATTGACTGTGAGTATTAGAGGAAAGACACATGCAGGCAGGAATCAGGATTTAGCAAAAGAGGCCACGCTAGCTAAATAGGAAAGGATAGAACAGAATACTAAGCGGTCAGTATTAAAACCCTAAAAATATCCACAGCAGATAATACAAAAATTCCACCATCTAACTAAAGACATGGAATGTATATCTGCATCTCCTGAGAATCCAACTTGACTGAAAAAATCCAAAAACAGTCTAAGCTGGAAAAGAAAAAACAATAAATAGCACTGAATTGTAAAGCACACAGCATGTGTGCTGTAAAAACAAAACCAGACACTTGGCTGATTTGGCAGCAGGTCAGGAGGAACCAGACAGAGATGCAAAACCTCCAAGAACAATGGACAACTGGCAAGGGCTAATGAATCCTGCACACCTAAATACCCCAGTCAGAGCTGCAATCAGCAGGGACACCTGCCCAGGATTGCAACCCAGGGACAACTGTATTACCACCAACAACCACCGGAGGGAACCCAAGAGCAGAATTCACAACAGTACCCCCCCTTGAGGAGGGGTCATCGAACCCTCACCAGAGCCCCCAGGCCGATCAGGACGAGCCAGATGAAAGGCACGGACCAAATCAGCAGCATGGACATCAGAGGCAAAAACCCAAGAATTATCCTCCTGGCCATAACCCTTCCATTTGACAAGGTACTGAAGCCTCCGCCTCGAAAAGCGAGAATAAAGATCTATGGAAGACATTATGGATAGCAAAAGAGGCCGGAAGGGCCAATCGAAAAGACACCGGATTGATAATCTCAGAAATCCTATAAGGACCAATCAACCGAGGCTTAAACTTAGGGGAAGAAACCTTCATAGGAACATGACGGGAAGACAACCAGACCAGATCCCCAACCCGAAGCCGGGAACCAACACACCGACGACGGTTAGCAAAACGTTGAGCCTTCTCCTGAGACAACACCAAATTGTCCACCACATGAGCCCAAATCTGCTGCAACCTGTCAACCACAGAATCCACACCAGGACAGTCAGAAGGCTCAACCTGCCGCGAAGAAAAACGAGGATGAAAACCAAAATTACAAAAGAAGGGCGAAACCAAGGTAGCCGAACTAGCCCGATTATTAAGGGCAAACTCGGCCAATGGCAAGAAAGCCACCCAATCATCCTGATCAGCAGACACAAAGCATGTCAAATAAGTTTCCAAGGTCTGATTAGTTCGCTCGGTCTGGCCATTTGTCTGAGGATGAAATGCGGAAGAAAAAGACAAATCAATGCCCAGCCTAGCACAAAAGGCCCGCCAAAACCTAGAAACAAACTGGGAACCTCTGTCGGACACAATATTCTCCGGAATACCATGCAAACGAACCACATGCTGAAAAAACAGCGGAACCAAATCAGAAGAGGAAGGCAATTTAGGCAAAGGCACCTAATGAACCATCTTAGAGAACCGGTCACAAACAACCCAGATAACCGACATCCTCTGGGAAACCGGAAGATCAGAAATAAAATCCATAGTAATATGCGTCCAGGGCCTCTCAGGGACCGGCAAAGGCAAAAGCAACCCACTAGCACGGGAACAACAAGGCTTGGCCCGCGCACAAGTCCCACAGGACTGCACAAAAGAACGCACATCACGTGACAAAGAAGGCCACCAAAAGGACCTACCAACCAAATCTCTGGTACCAAAAATACCAGGATGTCCAGCCAACACAGAACAATGAACCTCAGAAATCACTCTACTAGTCCATCTATCAGGAACAAACAGTTTCCCCACTGGACAGCGGTCAGGTTTGTCAGCCTGAAATTCCTGAAGAACCCATCGTAAATCAGGAGAAATGGCAGAAAGGACGACCCCTTCTTTCAGAATACCGACCGGTTCAAGGACCTCAGGGGAATCAGGCAAAAAACTCCTAGAGAGGGCATCAGCCTTAATATTCTTAGAACCCGGAAGATACGAGACCACAAAATCAAAACAGGAAAAAAACAAGGACCATCGAGCCTGTCTAGGATTCAGCCATCTGGCAGACTCGAGGTAAATCAGATTTTTATGATCGGTCAAGACCACAATATGGTGCTTTGCTCCCTCAAGCCAATGTCGCCACTCCTCAAACGTCCACTTCATAGCCAACAACTCCCGATTGCCGACATCATAATTGCGTTCAGCAGGCGAAAACTTACGGGAAAAGAAGGCACACGGTTTCATCAAGGAACCAACAGGATCCCTCTGAGACAAAACGACCCCTGCCCCAATCTCAGAAGCGTCAATCTCAACCTGAAACGGAAGAGAAACATCCGGTTGACTCAACACCGGGGCAGAAGTAAATCGGCGTTTAAGCTCCTGAAAGGCAGAGACAGCCGCAGAGGACCAATTCGTCACATCAGCGCCTTTCTTTGTCAAATCGGTCAAGGGTTTAACCACACTGGAGAAGTTAGCAATGAAACGGCGATAAAAATTAGCAAAGCCCAAAAATTTCTGAAGGCTCTTCATGGATGTGGGTTGAATCCAATCATGAATGGCCTGAACCTTAACCGGATCCATCTCTATAGATGAGGGAGAAAAAATAAAGCCCAAAAAAGACACCTTCTGTACTCCAAAGAGGCACTTAGACCCCTTCACTAACAAAGCATTATCACGAAGGATCTGAAATACCATCCTGACTTGTTTCACGTGAGACTCCCAATCATCGGAAAAAATCAAAACATCATCCAAATATACAATCATGAATTTATCAAGATAATTCCGAAAGATATCATGCATAAATGATTGAAACACAGATGATAGGGCAATCAGAAATAACATGAGCAGAATCGCCGCAGTAAAAACACAACCCATTCTGACGTCTGAATCCTTGTCGTTCAGCTCTAGACACAATCTTATCACACTGCATAGGCTCAGGACTCCGCTCGGGAGACAACGGCACAGTGCGCACAACTCTGCGTTCGCGCAAGCGCCGATCAATCTGAATGGCCAGAGACAGAATCACTCAAACCAGCAGGCGTGGGGAACCCCACCATAACATCTTTAACGGATTCAGAAAGACCCTTTCTAAAAATTGCCGCCAAGGCATCCTCATTCCATTTAGTAAGCACAGACCATTTTCTAAATTTCTGGCAATACGATTCTGCTGCTTCTTGACCCTGACTCAGGGCCAACAAGGTCTTCTCAGCATGATCCACTAAATTAGGTTCCTCATACAATAACCCTAGCACCTGAAAAAAGGTGTCTACATTAAGCAAAGCCGGATTCCCAGATTCCAGGGAAAATGCCCATTCCTGAGGGTCGCCACACAGCAGAGAAATGACAATTCTAACTTGCTGGGTGGAATCACCAGAGGAACGGGGTTTCAGAGCAAAAAAACAGTTCACAGTTATTTTTAAAGCTCAAAAATTTGGACCTATCCCCAAAAAACAAATCAGGAGTTGGAATTCTAGGCTCCAAAACCGGAGTCTGAACGATATAATCGGAAATACCCTGTACTCTAGCAGCAAGTTGATCCACACGAGAAACCAATCCCTGAATATCCATGCCAGCACCTAACTCCTGAGCCACCCAGAGGTAAAGAGGAAAAAAAAACACAAGAGACTACAGAAAAAAAAATGGTTCAGCACTCTTTTTTCCTTCTTCTGAGATGCGATTAACTCATTGTGGGCCAGTTGTACTGTTATGATATGGTGGCCTAGGAGCAGCATGGGGGACACTCTGGAGAAGGTGGTACCTGTACTGACCGCAGACCCTGAACTTAACACCGCAACTAGAAGCAGCCGTGGGATGTACCTAACACTCCCTAGACACCTCGTCACAGCCGGAGATCTAAATACCCCTAGAGATAAGAAAAGGGAAAACAATCTTGCCTCTGAGAAAACCCCCAAAGGATAGACAGCCCCCCACAAATATTGACTGTGAGAGGAGAGGGAAAAAACATACGCAGACTGAAATCAGGATTTAGCAAAGGAGGCCGTACTAGCTAGATACAGTATTAAAATACTAGAAAATATCCACCACAGAAAAATACAAAAGCTCCACATCTAACTAAAGATATGGAGGGTATATCTGCATCTCCAGAGATACCAGCATGGCTGAACAAATCCTTGCACAGACCAAGCTGGACAAAACAAACATGAAAATGAACTGAACTATTAAGCCCACAGCATGTGGACAGCAAAAAGCAAAGCCAGAACTTATCTATGATGAAATGCACAGCAAGCAGGAGAGACCAGGAAAGGATGTGAATCCTCCAGGAACAATGGACAACTGGCACTGACCAAAGGGTGAAGCAAGATTAAATAGCCCAGTCCGAAGTGGACACACCTGATGACTGCTGTGAATGACAGGCAGCAGCGCTACCACTTATAACCACCGATGGGAGCCCAAGAGCAGAATTCACAACATAGGCCCAAATAATAAAGTGGGCTAAATGCAGTTCAAAATTGGTAACAAGACTAAACAGGCGGCATTGCTTTGTTCAGTGGAGGACAACTGTAATGAGTGGCAGACATAGTTAGTAGGCTCAAATAATAAAGTGGGCTAAATGTCTGCCAAAAAATTGTTCATACATAAACAGGTGGCATATCTAGGTACAGGGATGGGCTCCTCTGCTGAGTAGCAGACAGTAGTAGTAGGCGTAAAGTATTAACTGGTCTAAATGGAGGCCAGGGCCCCTGTATATTTTAACTATCATCTATCATTTCAACAAATTTGTATTGGCAGTGCCATTGAAGGATTCACAGTGGTGGAGCAGGGAGAGGTAAGTATTGCAAGTGGTAGAGCACTGTTCGAGCTGGGGGGAACACTCTCTCGTGGGTGGCGGTACTGGCACAGGGCCCCTCATATTACAACTGTGTGTCTGACGTTGATTGTGCACCACCACCGTCAGAGACACTTCATTGTACTATGAGGGACCCTGTGCCAGTGCCGTCGCCCAAGAGTGGGCACACCCACCTTTCCAGGCAAACGGCACTCGCACGGGTGCTTGCGCCAGGTGGTGACCACGGCCCTGTGGGGGGAGTCAGCCCATTTAGGGAGGTATAAATATGGCCTATGGTGGACATTCAGCAGCTGCAAATGGAGGAATTGGAGCAGTCAGTAAGAGGAGGCCAATAGCAAGACATTTCTCAGGCAAGCTACGTGTCAGCAGGGGAAGGTGGGGCCAAATAATTTGAAATCGACGATTGGTTCATTTTAATGAAGGTTAGATCATCAGCATTTCGGGTAGCCAGACGTGTCCTTTTTTCGGTCAGTATTGAACCAGCAGCACTGAAGACTCTGTCTGATAGCACACTAGCAACAGGGCAAGCGAGCACCTGTAATGCATATTCTGCCAATTCAGGCAAGGTGTCTATTTTAGATGCCCAGTAATCAAAGGGGAATGACGTGTGAGGGAGAACATCGATAAGGGAGGAAAAGCAGTTCATAACCATTCTGGAGAAATGCTGTCTCCTGTCACTTTGAATCGATGCAGCAGTACCTGTTGTGTCAGCGGTCATTGCGAAATCACTCCACAACCTTGTCATAAAACCCCTCTGTCCAATGCCACTTCGGATTTGTGCACCTCTAATACCTACCTCTGCCATGTTGCCCCCTACGGCTCGTGTGAGAACCATCACCGTCGCTGTGTGCTGGGAATGCCTGAACCAAACGGTCTACAAGAGTTGCTTGTTTGGTAGCCAATATTTGGTCAAGGTTCTCATGTGGCATGATATTTTGTAATTTTCCTTTATATCGTGGATCCAGGAGGCAGGCCAACCAGTAATCGTCATCGGTCATCATTTTGATAATGCGGGGGTCCCTTTTTAGGATACGCAAGACGCATTAGTGGGATGCTCATGCTTATGATGGCGTCGTCTGCACTTACAAGCCGTGTGCATTTCTCAAACACTGAAGGACTTGACAGAGGTCTTGTAGCTTCGACCACTGCACACCAGACAACTCCATGTCTGCCATCCAAGTGCCTGCCCGTGTATGTGTATCCTCCCACAAATAAATTACAGCATGCCTCTGTTCGCACAGCCTCTGAATCATGTGCAGTGTGGAGTTCCACCTTGTTTTAACGTCGATTATTAGGCGGTGCTGGGGAAGATTCAGCGATCGCTGATGGTTCAGCATACGGCTGGAGTGTACGGGCGACCGGCAGATGTGCGAGCAAAGTCTTCGCACCTTCAGGAGCAGGGCTGGTAACCCCGGATAATTTTTCAGGAAGCACTGCACCACCAGGTTCAAGGTGTGAGCCAGGCAAGGTATGTGTTTCAGTTCTGAAAGGGCTATGGCAGCCGTAAAATTCCTTCCGTTATCACTGACTACCTTGCCTGCCTCAAGATGTACACTGCCCAGCCATGACCGTTTCTTGCTGCAAGTACTCGGCCAGTACTTCCGTGGTGTGTCTGTTGTCCCCAAACACTTCATTTGTAACACAGCCTGCTGACACTTACCACTAGCTGTTCGATAATGGGACACCTCATGTGCAACACTGGCAGCTGCGGATGGAGTGGTCGTGCGACTGCGCTCTGTGGACGAGCTTTTGCTTCTGGAGGAGGAAGAGGAGGAGGGGTGGCGAACACCTACAGCCAACTGTTTCCTAGACCATGGGCTAGGCAGAACTGTCCCAGTATGGCTGTCCCCAGTGGACCCTGCATCCACCACATTAACTCAGTGCGCCGTGATGGACACATAACGTCCCTGGCCATGCCTACTGGTCCATGCATCTGTTTTGAGGTGCACCTTTCCACTGATTGATTGCCTCAGTGCATGGACAATGCGGTCTTTGACATGCTGGTGGAGGGATGGGATGGCTTTTCTCGCAAAGAAGTGCCGACTGGGTAGGTCATAGCGTGGTACTGCGTAGGCCATCAGGTCTTTGAAAGCTTTGCTTTCAACCAACCGGTAGGGCATCATCTCTAATGAGATTAGTATAGCAATGTGGGCGTTCAAACCCTGTGTACGCGGATGAGAGGATGAGTACTTTCTTTTCCTAACGAGAGTCTCTTGTAGGGTGAGTTGGACTGGAGAGCTGCATATGGTGGAACTAGCGGTGGTGGTGGTGGACATGGCGGATTGAGAGAGGGTTGGTGATGGTATTCGTGATGTTGGCCTACATGCAGTGTTTCCTACCAAAAACCTTGTGATTCCCTGACTGCTTTGGCTTTGCGATGATACCTCCACATTTGCTGCTGGTGGTGTCCTAACTGGTGGGCTTACAGTGAGGGAAGCAATGTAGCGTTGCTGACTACCTTCATTCAGAGCAGGTGCACCAACGGTACGGGATATTTGGTAGTTAGTCCAGGCTTGCAAGTGCATGCTGGTTAAATGTCTAAGCATGCACATTGTATTTAAATTTTGAAGATTCTTCCCTCTGCTAAAGGTCTTTGAGCATTTCTTACCGATAACTTTTGACTGATCATTCGGATCTTGGTTAAAAAATTGCCACACTGCACTCTTCCTACCATGGAATATCTTTTCAGGCATTGCACGCTGTGCTACTTTCACCGGATGGCCACGCTGTCCTAAAACTGTTTTTGTTTTTGACAAACGTTTTTGGCCTGATATGGGCCTGCCAGATGACAGCTGTTGCGATGTAGATGACTGCTGCGGATCATCCTCCTCCACTTCTGAGCTACTGGCAGCGGCACCCTCTTTCCCCAATGGCTGCCAATCTGGGTCAACAACTGGGTCATCTATCACCTCCTCTTCAATGTCATGTGCACCTTCCTCTGTGTCACCGTGTAAGGTGCTATAGCGTTCGGGACAGGGCACCATAGTCTCACCAGGGTCAGATTCAGGCTCAGTACACTGCGAGGGCAATGTAGTGATCTGAGTCAATGGAACAGCATAATAATCTAGCTGTGGCTGTGCATCTGTGCACTCCATGTCCGATTCATCTTGTAATGGGCTGTTAACAATTTCCCTTTCTAACCCAGGCACGGTATGTGTAAAGAGCTCCATGGAGTAACCTGTAGTGTCACCTGACGCATCCTTCACTTTTGGTTTGGGTGAAGGACACAAGGAAATGTCTTGTTCTTGACTGGGAGCATCCACTGACGACTCGCTGCTTTTATATTTGGAACTTTCTGAAGAGGAGGCGAAAGAGCTAGAGGCTGAGTCAGCAAGGAAAGCCAAAACTTTTTCCTGCTGCTCCGGCCAGGGCCGGTTTTAGGCAAAGTGGTGCCCTAGGCAAAGTTGAAAATGGGGCCCCAAATGCTAACATACTGCACATCATACAGAAGCATTTCGGTTGTATTTACATGCGCTGATCTCAGGCCGCTAAACGAGTGTGATCGACAATACTGAAGTCGTTGGACGCTTGTTTCCCGGCCTCTTTCCACCATCTGAGAAAGAATGAAGGGGACAGAACGATCACTAACAGATCACCATACAGTATCATGTTATCAGCAGCACATCTACAGTTTACACCGGCGATGTGCTGCTGAGAACAAGGATTTTTATTCCGGCATAAACAATCCAATCACCCAATGAATATGCAGCACTTTGCTTGTTTAGTATAATACACCCCATAGTCCTCCATATATTATAATGTGCACCACAGTCCTCCACATAGTATAATACACTCCCTATAGTCCTCCATATACTAAAATACACTGCTCAGTCCTCCACATAGTATAATACACTCCTCATAGTCCTCCATATAGCATAATACACTCCTCACAGTGCTCCATATAGTATAATGGAGTCATCCACCGCCAGTCATCCATGTAGTACAATTCACTTCCCATAGTATAATGCACCCCATAGTTCTTCATATAGTATAATGTATTCCCCATAGTCCTCGATACAGTATAATTCAGACCACATATAGTATAATGCAGCCGCCACCCCAGAGTATAATGCAGCCACCCCACAGAGTATAATGCAGCCACCCCAGAGTATAATGTAACCCCCCCACAGAGTATAATGTAACCTCCCCAAAGAATATAATGCAGCCCCCCATATAGTATAATGTAGCCCCCTCATAGAGTATGATGCAATCACCCATCAAGGAATATAAATATAATACAGCCCCCCCCATAGAATATAATGTAGCCCCGAACAAGATATAATACAGCCCACCTCCCCATAGAATATAATGTAGCCCCATCAAAGGGTATGATGCAATCATCCCTCATAAAATCTAATAAAGCCCCCCACAGAATATAATGCAGCCCCCCATAGTATATAACACAGCCTCCTCCATAGAATATAATGCATCCCCCAAATATATAACACAGCCACATAGTATATAACACAGCCTCCCCCATAGAATATAATATACCCCCATAGTATATAGCACAGCCCACATAGTAGTATATAGCACAGCCACTTAGTATATAGCACAGCCCACACAGTGGTATATAGCACAGCCCACAGTAGTATACAGCACTGCCCACAGTAGTATACAGCAAAGCCCACAGTAGTATACAGCACAGCCCACAGTAGTATACAGCACAGCCCAGAGTAGTATACAGCACTGCCCATACAGTAGTATACAGCACTGCCCACAGTAATATACAGCACAGCCAACAGTAGTATACAGCACTGCCCAGAGTAGTATACAGCACTGCCCATACAGTAGTATACAGCACTGCCCACAGTAGTATACAGCACTGCCCACAGAAGTATACAGCACATCCCACAGTAGTATACAGCACAGCCCACAGTAGTATACAGCACAGCCCACATTAGTATACAGCACTGCCCATACAGTAGTACACAGCACAGCACACAGGAGTATACAGCACTGCTCACAGTAGTATACAGCACTGCCCATACAGTAGTACACAGCACAGCCCACAGGAGTATACAGCACAGCCCACAGTAGTATACAGCACAGCCCACATTAGTATACAGCACTGCCCATACAGTAGTACACAGCACAGCACACAGGAGTATACAGCACTGCCCACAGTAGTATACAGCACTGCCCATACAGTGGTACACAGCACAGCCCACAGGAGTATACAGCACAGCCCACAGGAGTATACAGCACAGCCCACAGGAGTATACAACACTGCCCACAGGTGTATACAGCACTGCCCACAGTAGTATACAGCCTTGCCCACAGGAGTATACAGCACAGCCCACAGGAGTATACAGCACTGCCCATACAGTAGTACACGGCACAGCCCACAGTAGTATACGGCACTGCCCACAGTAGTATACAGCACAGCCCACAGTAGTATACAGCACTGCCCACAGGAGTATACAGCACAGCCCACAGGAGTATACAGCACAGCCCATACAGTAGTACACAGCACAGCCCACATCCCCCGCTTGCCTCTCTCCTGAGAATGGCCGCACAGGCCAATAAAAAACAAAAACACAAGCTCCTTACCTCTCCCCGAGCCCGCTGCACTGCCTGACACAGCGAGTGCGAAATGACGCGCACCCGCTGTGTCAGAGGCAGAGCGGGGAATGATGGGAGAGGGAGCGTTAAGTGACGCTCTCTCCTCCATCATTGCTTTGAACTGTACCGGCAGATGCCAGTATAGTTCAATGTGGCGGGGGAGTCAGTGCTGGTGGCAGGCGGGCCCGCTGCCTCACAGGGGCCCCATAGTGGCTGCATGACTTGATGCTAGCTGGGGGCCCCTAGAGGAGCGGGGGCCCCAGGCAGCTGCCTGGTCTGCCTGCCCCTAATGCCGGCCCTGGCTCCGGCTTTAAAAGCTGTTTTCCTACTCCCAGATAAGGGAGCCTTCGAGGCCTTGTGTAGCCAGACGATGATGCTGGCTCAACACCTCCAGCCTTAGGTGCTATTGTGCTTTTCCCACTACCACCAGATGCACCACCACCACCATCAGTACCAGCTGGCAACGACTGCCCACGGGCTCTTCCACCAGACTTCCTCATTTTTTGGAAAATCTAACCAAAATAACAACCGTTATATGGTAGTGTAAAACAAGGTAGAAGGTGTATATAAACTTGTTGAGAATTTAAATATCCCTTTTTTGGGGGGAGACTGAACCAAAACTCAGGCCCTGTGCATAAAACAACACAATGTAAGTGGCAGAAAGTGGCTGGCTGATATACGACAAACTAACAGGACTGTAGTATATCCACTTTGTGAGAATTTGAATCTCCCTTTATTTGGGTGGAGACTGAACCAAAACTCAGGCCCAGTATAAAACAACAAAATGTAAGTGGCAGAAAGTGGCTGGCTGATATACGACAAACTAGCAGGACTGTAGTATATCCACTTTGAGAGAATTTGACTCTCCCTTTTTTTGGGGGAGGCTGAACCAAAACTCGGGCCCAGTATAAAACAACAAAATGTAAGTGGCAGAAAGTGGCTGGAAGATATATGAAAAAAATACAAGGACTGTAGTACAATTTCAATCTCCCTAACAATGATCTCATGACAAGTA